>NW_028263389.1:8098750-8720000 GCF_051168715.1 Poecilia mexicana
GAAAGTTGGGGGAATAAGATTCTGAGCCTGCACAAGTCAGGCCTGCCTCCCTCTCTCTCAAGCACACACAAAAAATTTTATAGTTAAAAAAAAAAACAGACAAAAAACATTTGGCATTTGAGAAATTGTAGACTATGCAAGATAATGGGGATATTAGAGGGGAGTATATCCAACATATAACAGGCAGAGGTAATACCTCCAAGTGTAGAAGAGCCCAAACTAGTGCCTACTGCTGAGGCAAAGGGGTTTCCAAACCCTGCCCCCAAAGGTGCCTGGGTGCCTAAGGTACAAAAAGACAGGATTTGTTTTACTTTTATTAATGTGCCTTTAGAGTACAAGTTAAAAACCAAACAGCAAAATTATACTGAAAAAAAAAAGTTTCTAAAACTCCCTCATTAAAAAAATGACTAATTTTTAAAATATAGCAGAAAAGCAGCAATCTGGAATCTGGATCTTTTTTTTTTATTATTTAGGTCTAACCTATTTCAACTGACTTTCACTGATTAGACTTTTTTTAATCTGATAGAGGTAGCAGGTTTGAAATGAACAGAGAATGAATTACAATCATCTCTTACTCTTATCTGATTTTTTTTTTTTTCATTAAACTTGAGGTGCACATGGTGTTGGTTGATGTGCTCGTCAGTGGAAAAATGATAATCCTTAGTTTTGCTGCATTCAATAAGCTGGGGAAAGAAACCGACCAAAGATGATGAAGGGGACAATATATCAATTCATTGTTTGGTCTATTGATTGGTGTATAAATCAGTTCTGCAATGCCTGAACTAATTCATGTATAGTGCAATATAACAGATTTAGCTTTTTTTCCCCCTTTAAAACAAAAGCTACGGTAGCCATTTTTTACAGTTCATAAGTAGAAGTATGATCAGAAAATTCAAGATCTTCTACTACTCTAGATGTGATTATAAACATCAATTCCACTTTTTTCAAAAATGCTACAGCTCCTTATAAATGAAAAAAAAAACCTGATTGCTAGTTCTTTCACTCAGAAACTTGTCCTTTTTCCCTTTTTATGCAGTTGTTTCTTTCTGTACTGCCCGGTTAGCCTCCACTGCTAAAACAACTTCAGTCAAAAAGAAACAAGGACAAACGTTTCTTTGTTTAAAAACTGATTTATTGTCAATTTAAATGCAATTCCACTTACATAAACACAAACATTTAGGAACAGAATTGGCTATTATTTGCTAACTGCTACTGCATTTGACAAGTTTCCAAATCTTCAAGATTTCTGAGAGTGAATGAACTAGCATAAGCCCCTCCTAACAAAATGCACCACACAATTATTGTATATAGTTTATAAAGGCACACCATATTATATATTAATGTATTGTTATGAACAGGCATTGGATATAGGTTTAAACATACCATTATAAGAACTACAGATTACGATAAAACAAAATCTGAAATTGGCATTTGTGATTTAGCTTCAGTGTAAACTGGTCATAAAGAAAACTGTGGAAATGAATGTACAACGTTCTGTAAATTCCCGGAGATATTGACAAGTATAATTTTTATGTTTGAAACTCTAATTAATAATAATAAAAAAAGAAACCTACATGTGATTGTTTCAGGCCAAAAATGTTGGCTATAAAGTATAGAAATACAAAGAATAAGATAGAGAGTAAATTTAAACATAAAAAAATGAGGCTCAGTTTTCTGCACGGTTGTGCCAAACCTGAAGAAAAAGGAAAACTGAGGAGTTTGTCATTAATTAAGCAGGTCAAGAACAGAAAAAAATTCTGACAATCAAAAAAATAAAGAACTTCACATTTTCCCCCTGCATCATAAAAAAAGAAAAAAAGAAAAAAAAACACCTGCCTTACCAATAACATTCAAAACGATAACGGCATTCAAATGGAGAGAACTCACAGACACTCAATATAAGAAATAAGGCCAGTAAATATCCAGTTAAAAACTTCAAAGTCCAAACACCTTATGAAAGATCGGTTCGTGTTCTGCATTTTCAGTGTTATTGCGCCAACTATGACTATGGAAGACGGCGTGTTAAATGTTAATGGAAGAAAACATAAAAATGAATAGAAGATAATATTTTAGCAGTCTGACTTCACAAATGGTTAGGCTTAATAAATAAGGAATGAAATATTCAAAGTTATGTGTTTTTTTTTTCTTGATGCAAAGTGACCATTGAGAAATAGAGTGGCTCACTCACCGCTATGACTAGCAGCAACACTAACACTATTGTGTTCATTGGCTTAGAAAGAGTAGTTGTTTTTCTTACTATTATGCTCACCAGGTCAAAAACAAAAACGTAACCTTACATGGCGCATTGAAACATGGCAATCTGTAAATATGAATAAACAATGAGACCTCCCTGACCTCTCCGTTTCATTTTGGCACCAATCGTAGATCACTGGTAGCTGTGGACCAGCATGAGCAGCAAATACTTTCTTCTAACAATTAAAGAAGCATAAATACGATCTCACCTGACTCGGAACCAGCTGAGACCAACAAAGTGTTCAGTCTAGAAAAGTGAGA
The DNA here is from genome assembly GCF_051168715.1 of Poecilia mexicana. NCBI lineage: Eukaryota > Metazoa > Chordata > Actinopteri > Cyprinodontiformes > Poeciliidae > Poecilia > Poecilia mexicana. Next base: position 8,101,265 of record NW_028263389.1, read on the forward strand.
ATTGTTCATAGGAGGTCATCCAAAGGGAGTACTACTATGTTTAAAAAAAAATAAAAATACATCTGACAGCTTTCAGTGAAGTGAAAGTAATTTTTAAATGGACCAGCCCTGTTAAGCCGACAGTAGCCCTTAGGTGAAACAGCTTTTATCAAGTAACAGTGGTATGGCCTCCAGGCGAGCAACCCTACCAAATGGATTAAAGTGAGAAAGAGAGCATCTTTGTGACTGTTGAGCAGGATTTCCAGTTTAGGCAATTAATTGGTTCGTATTCTAGTCCTGAGTCTTTTTGGCATGTTCCCCCTTCCGTCTCAAAAGATACAAGTCTAAACAATACCAGGTCAACACAATCATTGGGACACCGTCAAGTATTTAGGTAAAACAATATTTTAGAGGTAAGTGCCAGCCAGCAGCACATTTAGTGTTGCGTCTGCTGTGAAACTAAACAACTCTCAATGTTATTCGTAGCTCGCACTAAATTAAGCACATGAAAAACAGATAAAATAAATAGTTTAATAAATACAATGTGTGATTAGGATTAAAGTTTTTTGTTCAGAGAAAAAAACTCATTGAAAAAAGATGACAATATTGCTAAAGTCTATCACTGAAAAAAGGTAATCTCTCACAAATATGCAACAACTTTAAGTGAAAAAACAATCTGGAGCGCATTTAAAACTGCAAGCATCCCCCTATTGGGCAGCAAGAACATACAAGGTTGCAATTACCTAGTTAATCTGTATCAATTCAGCTTTACATCAAAAGAGCAAAAAAAAATGACTGGAAGCAGGCAACAAGGTGGCTTTTTACTCCTACCACACATGTGGATCTCACACACAGCTTCTATCGTTGCAGGAGATGTCTGAAATGTTTCTTTGTGTAAATAGTGAAAAAGCAATGGATTCCTCCTTGGCACGTATGATTAAATGTGGTTGGATTGTTAATACAATTTATACTAAAATTTAAAGCGAGGCTTATTGTGATTCATAAACAGTCCAAGAGCAGCTGAAGATCGTTTTTTGAAAAAGAAAACAGCTGAAGTTTACAGATGTTTGCGTTTCTGCCATTTGTGACATTAGTTCAACTTTTTAAACTCAACCAAGCAATAGCTTTACAAATCTACAGACTATGTTGAATTATCATACATCAGAAGCCCTGATATGCCTGTGTATGCTCACCAGATGTCACTTTTAACATCCCAGATATGACTGCACATATAATAGATGATTGTTATTTGACTTGTAAAATATTTTTTTGTAAAAGAGCTAAAATAAATACTTGAGGATATCACTGAAGACAGACAAAGAGCTGATTTGTTGGGATACTGCAAAGGATTATTAAATCAGCATTATTAATTAGTCTGCTCATGTTGTACCAAAATAACAGCTATATTTGTTTGAAATATTTGATTAAAAAAAACCAACATGTAATTAGGAACCTTAAAAGAACATTTGGGAATTATCTGTTTCCATTAAAAGTGAGCTAAGGATTCACAGTAGCCATTAAGAGCCAGGTTTCTCTGAACAAGGGTTTTTATTTTATGTTTTTTATATATATATATATATATATATATATATATATATATATATATATATATATATATATATATATATATATATATATATATATATATAGAGATTGGGCATTAAAAATAAAACCTAAAACTCTGCTGTTGATCATCTCATTAAAAACTTGACCAACTATGTTTATAAATATTTCTTTATAAAGAAATATTTATAAACACACACACACACACATATATATATGTATATATTTTTTAAAGATTTTCCTTTCCAAAACAGCAGCAGAGCCACGTTGTCCACTCTGCTTAAAATTTCTACTTTGAGTGTTAGAAAGCTTGTACCTTGATCAACCAGAGACCCGTCACCACCCTCATAAGAAAAAGCTGGACTGAAAAATTTAACATTTTAATATATAAAAACATCAACAGCTCGCCTAATTAAACGTAGATCTACAGCTCTGCGCAGTATTTCGATAGCTCAGTCGACAAGTTCATTTGTCATCTAAATATAAATCACAGCAAATTTCTGATCCTAACTCCACCTCATAACATTCACACGTCAGGCTCCTTTGGATTGTTTGAATGAAAGAGGATCCCTAGTGATTTACAAACTGGAATATTTCGTTCTAGGCCTAAAAAAGTAAAGAAATAAATACTACAGGGTCTGGTGTTCATTGTGCACATGTGTTACACTTCCTTACTTTACTTTTTGTAAGGTGCATAAGATAAGTGTCTATAACCCACAAAGTGTTTTTAAATTAGCAACAGGCTAATAAGGCAGCACAAAGGTTTCCTGTCAGAACTGTGCAGCAGATTTTTTTTCCTTTTCATTCTCCCTTTTCTTTGATAGTCACTCATATTTTAGAACCAGCTACATATGTTTTAGTCCAGTTATTTTCAAATAATTCTGCCTGCCATATTTTGAATGTTTTGCTCCCAAAATGTAGTAAATATAAAAAACACACAATCATACCGTCTACAACGCTCTAAGACTTAACAGTCTCCTTTGCCTCATTGAACATCTTAAACAAGGTGAAGATGAGGAGAACTTTCTAAAACTTGAAGGCAGTCAGACCTGGAGTTGGCTGCTGTTGCTGGGTCAACGTGGCTGCCATAGCAACAGCTGCAGCATTGGGTACACTGGAGAACGGGGCAGGTCCGGTTGTGACATGTGGTGCGCTCTGCCATTTCCTGTTGGAGGCTCGTTTGGACTCAAAGATGTCAGTAGAGTCTTCCAGGAAGGCTCTCCGGTAAGAAAGGTACTGATGTTTCAAGATCTATTGTGGAAGAATAATAGTAGTAGAAAAAAATTACTTGCAGATGACAAATCCAAATGATCACATTTTCTTAAAATACACAAACATTTTGGAAAAAAATACATTATACACAAAAATATATATTTTACTGCTGGATCTTTTTGGAAGAAATTCACACATTACAAAAGAAGAAAAAAACTGACCTTAACATTTTCATGGACAGACTGAAGCTGAGCAGCTTGCGCAACAAACGTTTGGTATAACTTCTGCAAGGCCAGAGTCAAATCTGTAAATGGAAAACAGACAAAAAAAAACAAAAACAAAACATTATAATCACATTTTATGTCAATTAATCAACAGGCACAGAAAGCAAAGCCATTTAAAATAACAATGCTGTCCAGATTCCATTCTTGCCTTGAGGGGTGATGTGAGAGCCATTGCTCTGAGTGGTCAGGTGGTTCTCCAGTTCCTCTATCTGCTGCCGGAACTGTTGCAACTGCACCTCAAATTGGTCCACCAGGCTACGAAAATAACTGAACAGGACAAAAAACAGAGGTGAGAACCGGCACAACAGAGGAACGAGGTTCTGCTTGTCATTTGGTAGTCAAATGCTCTAGCTGCATGACACCTTCACACAATTTTACAATCTACAATTCAAAAACATTGGTGATATAGAAATTAATTTGCTTACAGTCAAATTAATGGCTGCAAGCCATGCATTCTTGCACTGGATTTACTTAATAACTCACTCTGATGGAGCCGTGTTTTCATGCTGAAGTCCAGGGGGCGTCTTTTGTGTGCGCAGTGCTATGTCAGCATTTTTAAGCTCCTAACAAACCAAATAAGAATAGTCAACCAGTTGCATCATCACTCTGCCCTCATTGTCCACAGAGGAATATGCAACATTAACTAATGACACCCTAGAAAATTAGAATTGGCATTAGAGCACAGATGAATATTTGTTTCCATCAGATTCATCCTACAGTGATTTTTTTTTTTAGAAACAGCTAGTGCATTTTCATTAGTTTTATTTTTTCCCCCTTTTACCTGTGCTGTCTCCAACTTCAGTTTGTCAATAGCTAGAGCTTGGCGTTGCAGACCGCTGGCGCAGACAGAGAGAAGTTGTTTGAGGCTCTTGATGTCATCTTGGACTTTAGAAATAGTCTTCGATGACATCCTGCTTATGTCTTCCTGAACCTGCTTCTGCTCTTTCACAAATTTTCTGTTAAAGTAGATAGAGAGCTGATACTTAGAAATCTCTTGCAAATGACAAATCAACATTTAAACATTTTTGTTGATGTTCCTACATATATCAAGTACTTACTGAAAATTTTCAACATCTTGGCAAATGAACGGTGGCAAGTTCTCATCTTTTAAAGCCTTGCTGTCCCTAAGAGAAGAATTTACATTTTCTTAATAAATGCTAATAAGGTAAACATCACCATGACAAATGGCTGTTGAGTGCCTTTTTCATATTTAAAAATGCTTTACCATCAAGTAAAAAAAAAAAATTATTTAACACAATTAGTTAAGTAAGACATACTGTGCATTGGTTCCTGATGAGGTGTCACTCTTATTCTCAGAGGAAGTGCTGAAGTCAACTCCACCCAGACCAATACTTGGAGCAGGAGCAGCTGATGCTGCTGCTGTAGAGGTAGCCAATATTGACCCCAAGGTAAGCCCGGTTCCTCCTCCAAGAGTCTGACCCAAACCTGGAAAACCAAATTTAGAGCAGCTTTGAACATTATGAAACACATTTAAATGTATCCTCATTCATTACGTCGTCCAAACCAACAAAAAAACGTTTACATACTCCCGCTTAGATACTCCCGGCCCACCTGAGGTTCCAGTGTTGGAGAAGAGACCACCGCCTAGGGACGGCACCGTTGAGGCTGCCGAGGAGGTTGTCGTACCACCAAGACCGAGCGTGAACCCCGTGGCTGAAGGCTGCTGTGGAGCTGTCGATGTCAGGATGGAGCCAAAACTTAAACCCGCCCCAGTAGTGGAGGAGGTGGTGGTGGTGAGCGAAAAAGGAGTTGCAGACGCAGTGGGCTTGTTGAAGGCCAAACTAAAGCCGGTGGCTGCAGATGTAGTGGCAGGGGCGCCTAAAAGACCGTTTACATGAAGATTAAAAGAAAAACAAAAAGAAAAAAAAACTAACTTAACCCTCTGATGCGTGAGTGATTATACAGTCTTCTGTGAGTGGGTCCTTTTTGACCCGGGTTACAATCAATGTGTTTTTATGCTACTTTTGTCATTTTGATTAAAAAATGTTTTGTATAATACTTTCTACTGTGTTTTATTTCACACAAGTTATTTCATGTTTGAAATATTTTAATTTTTCACTTTTTTAAACGTTTTTAGAACAATTTGTAGAGCAAATTTAAAACAAAATGACAACAGCAGCAATTTTACAACAACAATGATGAAATGTCAATAATGGACAATGTTAACATCCATTATGTGTGTGTGGGTGTGGGCATGTGGGGGGGCTGCAAAAGAGTACATTTCCTAAAACTAGCTAGCTAACATTACTGTTTCTATTCTATTATGCTATGTGTATCACACATGTGAGTGTGTGTATGTGTGTGATTTATCTATCCATCATTTATCCGGAGTCGGGTCACGAGGTCAGCAGCCTAAGTAAGGAGGCTCAGAGTTCGCTCTCCCCCAGCCACTTGTTCCAGCTCCTCTGGGGGAACCCATGGCGTTCCCAGACCAGCTGAGAAACATCGTCAGCGTGTCCTGGGTCTTCCAAAGGCCTCCTCCTGGTGGGACGTCCCAGGAACACCTCACCAGAGAGGCGTCCAGAAGGCATCCTGACCAGATGCGGAGTCACCTCAACTGGCTCCTCTCGACGTGAAGGAGCAGCGGTTCGACTCGGAGTCTCTCCTGAATATCTGACCTTCTCACCCTATCTCTAAGGGAGAGCCCAGTCACTCTACAGGGAAAACTAATTTTGGCCGCTTGTATCCGTGACCTCGTGTTTTCGGACATGACTCAAGAGCTTTGATTTTTGGCTCAGCTCTCTCTTCACCATGACAGATTGGTACAGCGCCTGCTTCACTGCAGACGCTGCATCAATCTGCCTGTTGATCTCCTGCTCCATTTTCCCCTCATTGATGAACAAGATCCTGAGATACTTGAACTCCTCCACTTGGGGCACGACATCCTCCCCGACCCAAAGAAGGCACTCTATACTTTTCTGGCTCATTTATTTATGCATTTATTTCTATAGCTATGAATTTTTATTTTATTTATTGAGATGATAAAAGAAAGATCCTTGAACACATTGATCAACAGGTTTTGCATGTCATTCAGCACACTCTCTCTCTCGGTTTTCTCATTCAGGGTGTCAGACACACACAGACACGCACACACAAATAATAAAGACGCACAATAAAGTACAGGTGGTAATGTTACCTATTTGGTCAAATAACTAGTGTTGGGTAACTTTGAAGAAGGCTAATATGTTGATTTGTGACAATAACGCTGTCACAGTACTCATGATTGACACAAACACATTTGTGAGATAAAAAATAAAGATAATACTAGTATGTAAGAGTTCTTGCTATGTAAACTAATATTATTCAGGGGTGACACTTAGGTCTTAGTGTGTTTGGTTCACAAAAAATGTTTTCCTGACAGTAACAATTGGTAAGAAACAAAGATTCCCATTAAATTCCATAGGAAATGAATGCGGGTCATTTTGGACCCACTCACGGAAGAATGGGGTAGTAACATAAAACATGCCATTTCTTAAAATGTATAAAAGGTAAATTAAAAAATTTGAATTGCATGATATCAGTAGCATGTTTCTTGAGGAATACCTGAAATATGAAGTGATGAAAACTTTTCATTACAAAGATATTGCAAAAAGATGACCTCACCGGGTCAAAAAGGACCCAGTTACGCATCAGAGGCTCTAAGCTTAATGATAAATCAAACCTTTAATTTTTTTTTTGTATACATACCTAATGTAAGACCTGTGGCGGCAGCAGAGGATGCTAAAACAATAAAATTCCAATGACGGTTATTACATGATGGATAACTTTTAAAACAATTATGTCAACAACTTCTTGTAATTTTCTGCAATATAAAAGTAATGCTTACTTGAGGCAGGTGTGTTGAAAGAGAAACCTCCCGCAGGTTTCTGAGCAAAAAGAACACCTCCAAGACCAAGAGATGGGGTGCCACTCGTGGTCGAAGCAGGGGTGGCAGCTGCTGTTCCCAGAGGAGTCCCAAACGAAAGGCCACCGGCATTGGCTGCAGGTGTACTTTAAAATAAATAAATACATTTAGTCAACCATTTGCCTTGAATAATAATAATAATAAATCTGATTAAAACGAAGTCTGTTATCTGCACAGTAATCAACCCTTCTGTGCTGCAAAATTAAACATTAAACCAATTAAGAGAAAACTCTGAAAATAGTTGTAAAAACTGGTTGGGTAAAAATAAAAATAAGAACAGTCTATAATGACGAGCTTTCGTTTATATAGATGCATCAGTTTATTTTTGCACATAAGTAGTAGCACAACCAAGAAATCTAAAACTAACAAAAAAAAAGATGAGGAAACATATTATACCACGCTTTTAGCTAATCCCGTGCTAAGCAGAGTTCTGGAGTGTAACATACTTTGGATTTACAATAAAAAGTAACGCACGCTTTCTACAAAGTAAAAATTAAACAATGCTAACGTTAGCCACGTCGGCTATTTAAATATATGTATTACCTTGTGACACCACCAAATGTGAATCCTCCACCCGTGTTGGTGGAGCCCAGATTCCCACCGCCAAAGTTAAAACCAGACATTTTGCTATAAAAGGTAAACAATTTGCATTAATAAGCCGTAGGATAGAGAGCTCAAGCGTTAACTGTTAGCAAGCGTCAGTTAGCTCGCATGCCCGCGCGAGAGCAAAATAAGCGGTCTTATCTTTGCTCAAAACATTATAAAATGAGAATGTCTTATCTTCCCAGTGACTCCGGAGCTATTTCACTTCTGAATACTGATATTTTACTCCATACGGTATTGTTCTTACACTCAAAAAAGCTATAAATATCGTACTTTCCGCATGGTATTACTTTTCTATTGCCCGCCTGGTATTTCCCGAATGCAAGTGCATTTTGGGTATTTTTTTTTTAACTACATTGCCCATCGTTCCCACTTTACTTCCGGTTAAAGATTGTACATGCGCAGAAATGCCACCGTTGGTGCAGTCATGACAAATCTTATTCCGACATAGTTTTCCAAATAAAAACTACAACTTTTCTACCTTAGAAAAGTTGTAGTTTTTATTTGGCTTATCGTGACGTTAAAATGAGTTAGGAAGAAAGCACATTTAAGCAAGTCACTAATAGATACGTTTGGTGGAATTAAACTAAATTATATACATAGTTTGCGGGCATTGTCTCAAGACAGCTTTTTAATGTTGCTCACTGAGTCGTGGAAATCTTAGTCATTAGTTATTATTATTATTATTATTATTATTATTATTATTATTATTATTATTATGCATGTGATGTGAGGTCCTAGCAGGACATAAAGTATTGGTAAAAAGTATTAAGGAAACAAATAAATACATAAAATAGTTTTATAATTTTACACACAAAAAATGTAAAATTGTAATCTAACAGCCCGTTTCTGCCACTGAGATACTATCAATATGATGAGATAGTATCTCGTCTTACAGGGATTATAATAGTGTTCACTTTAATATCAGTATTACTTCTCGAAGCAACTAAACAACACAGCATTTTTTTTTGCCAACTGCCGATTAAAAACGATCAAGAAGACGAAATCTTCCGTTGGAGCCCGTCTCCCCAGTCCCAAAGCACGTTCTCTGCAGAAATGCTCCGTGCCCTTATTTTGAAATTCTCATATCCCATGTCTTGGCGTCACGGTGGGGGACTTTACGCGGATGGAGGACCGAAATAATTGACAATAAACTCAGATCGGGTACCACCGAAAAAGTATAGGGGCTAATTCCACCGTTAAGGCTTTCAACAATCAATGATAGAGTTATCTCAAGAGGGCATCGTGTGAACCCTTGCAGCCGCTGACAGTCTTCTGTACTCGGAGAAATGGAACATATCCGAACGCCTAAGGTAGCTAACATTTTTTGCTATTTGCAGTTGGATGGGGTACAGTCAGCAATCGGGCCCTGTCTTTCTGGTTGGTTTGCAGAGCTTGAATGTCGCTACCTTCAGCATTATGCAGATGTTGAATTGAATGTGTTTTGTTTAGAGCTTCTAGTGTGACGACGAGCAGGTGTCGCTCTGCAGCTCCAGGTGGCAGACGTGACGAGCATCAATTAGCTGTTTGGTTTTTTTTTTCTTTCTATAACAGATAGCATGACACCCAGATTGTAATATAAGTAGCTACCACCTTTATTATTGATTTGGGTAATGATCCTCGGTGGATCTATTGAGATAGAAACCCCAAGGAAAGATGAAGTTCCATAGAGATAGACTGGCAGACTGATAGGCCTTTTTGCAAAGCAGCTGATCGTATGTCGGAGCTGTAGATCTTTAGCTTTTCTATAACCTTAACAGATTTATGTTTATTATAACAATGTCCTGGCAAATAATACATTCTTTTTCTGGAAATTAGGACAAATAAGTAGCCCACAGATGTAGTCCAGACATAAACAGGTAGTTCAGTTTAGCTTTGCCAGGCATTTGGAGCTGAAAAGATGTTGACAATATGGCAGGTGTTGTATGTTATATTTCAGTATTAAGTAATTTCTGGCCAGACAAAAAAAAACACAATAACTGGTTTTTCTAGTAAGTGACCCAGATTTCTTTGTAACAGCGGAGAAGGTAAGTGAAACCCATACAGATTAAATCCGATATTTAACACTTTCAAGTAAGAAAAGGAGGCTTTTACTAGAGATGCACCGATCAGGTTTTTACTGGTTTACAGCAATTTCTGATCATCTATGAGGTGCAACCTGCTGCTACAGATTATGACCAATTCCTTTTTTGTTGTTTTGTAAAAGTTTAATAGCTATAACATGTACAGGAGAGGGAAAAAATGCTCAGTCTTTTTAAATAAAGGTATAATGGCTTTGGATGATACAGAAAATGACGGAATTACAATATTCCTCAGCCTACGGATTAAAACATTTCCCTAACACATATCGTATATCTTTTTAATTTTTGGTTAAACATTTGGTACACAAAGGCACAAAACACATGCAATTTGGTTAGACTATTTCTAGAAAGAAAATGGTGCAAACTCTTAGTACTAAATCACTTCAAATATGTTAAATCGATAAACTGGATCGCCAATCAGAGTCAGTCGAGGGAAATTTGAAAAAAAAAAAAAATCCAATTCCTGTCTGATAATTTATCTACTATTACCCAGTCAAGTAGGCTTGACGATGTGAGCTAAAGAAGATTACTTTTTAGTTTAGTTAGGGTGTGGATTTTGGATATTTCATCATACAAGTCATGGTTTGACTTTTTTTTCCCTCTTAACTTGAAGCCAGTTGAATACACAAAACATTGCAGGAAAAAAAAAAACACTGGGATTAAGAGGGTGTGATTACCTGCAGACAAGGTGTGTCCTAACTCTTTGTTAATCTAGAAAACCTGGTATCTAAATTCAGTACTGAGTACTGAATTTAGTAAAGTCAATACCACATATTCTCAGTTGGAGTATTAACAAAAAATGTTTTCTTCCATTTTTTTTTTTTAATTACTAACTTCTACCTTCAGCTAAACACAACCCTGACTTCCTGTATCTAATGAGAGCCTTATTTATGACAAAACTCTGACCCTGGGGTTGCTTGGAGACAGACGGGCTCCGTTACGACATCGTATCGGGGAACAGCAGCATAACAGCAGGAAGGAAGAGGAAGTCTGAGTCAACACTGGCAGAGTTAATGTGGTGTATCGCAGTTTTGGATATTTAGCAGCAATCGCAAGAAATGGAGACCCGCATTCAGTGCCAGGGCACAAAAATCTCAATGCCTCTTCAGCATTTTTGCTTTTTGTCATCCAACAGCAAGCCTTAGTTTACCCAAGCAAGATAACGTTGTATTCTCTTAAAGAAAAAAAAAAGCTGATTTTTAGGTATTTTTATACTTTACATTTATGTATTAACAGATAAAGTACATGTTTTAAAAAAATAATAATAAAATTGATTGGATATGAGAGTTTCCTATCAGAAAAAATAAATCTGTGACATTCATACAGAATTAATCGGTTAATGGTTAAACTTTTGTTCTTTATTTTTAAGTCACTGTTGTCTGTATTATAAAAGATCTGGCGGCCGAAAGCATCGCCAGGTGGTCAGCGTTATGTAATAGACCTGCACCGAGTGCTACCTACCCACCTTATGTTCAGTTTTCTCAGGTGTTCATAATTCATCTCTTTGTCTTTGATACGGCCGATGTACAGCCAAAGAAGCGGACTTTCCTGCTGAGGCCTCACAGATTACTTCCTCACACACTTGTGCGTTTGCAGGTGGAGCAGGTGCGTCTGGTGGATCGCTTCAGCAACAAATCCACAAATGGCACACTGTACCTCACCGCTACGCATCTCATTTTTGTGGAAAGCGGCTCCAACAACACAGCCTCTGCTGGCCAGGAGATCTGGGTGAGTGGGTCGAGCGGCGAGGCGTCTGCTTGTCTTTTATACGTTCACAAGTTTGGATCCGACTCCACGGTTAGGATTCTCAAAGAGTCGTTGGGGGATGGCGATGCAGTCGGTGCAGCCGTTGTTCAGGAGGTCTACTGGTTTTAAACCAAGATACCGGGATTTGACTGAGCCAGTAAGGCTCCAAATGGTGCGGCGATGGATGGTTAAAATGAGAAACTGCACAAATCATTTCTGACAATCTCATAATGTAAAGGTTAAAAGTAACAAAACTTGGTCCTAATTGTTCTACGTTCTTAGAAATATTTCAATCACTTTGACGCAAATACGTTATCTTAGGATGGCACTGCAGGTGCAGCCGTGCGGACAAGAAGGCCTGCGACTGTCGTTACAGTTTCTCTACCATCTGAGTTTCTACACTCTGCCAGTCTTTCTATATGTTGTTGTTGTTCTATACCCTGTATGCGTTGTCTGTCTGTGCTCTGTTTACGCAAGGCATAAAAAAAACCTCCTTTTATATATATATATATATATATATATATATATATATATATATATTAGTTGCATCCTAATGGTTCTGCTGTTGGTGGTGATGTTCCTTGCGTGTGAAATAAAGGTGATTAAGAGCCACGTCATTGTTTACTTACACACAACATGCCAGCTTCATAAAGTTGGCTTTGCTGGTTAGCGTGTGTGTGTGTGTGCCAATTCAAAGCTGCACAAATCCGAAAAGTATCATCTTTAGCTCAGCTTTAATCCTCAGTTTTTCCTCTGCACTGTTGAATGTAACACAGATAACACAGCAAACTCACAGCTTGAGAGGTGTGGTGTGGGAAGAGCCAAGATTTATAAAGAAGAAGAAAAAAAAATGAAATCACTATGAAATAATGAGGCCTGTTTCTTATTATAAACTTCCATTTAACCGACTAATTAACTCCCCTTATTTCGTCGTGGCAGTGGAATATTGGCAGGTGGGGAGAACTGCACTGTAGCTTTGTAATTGCAACTCCTTTTTAGCTAAATTGCACATCAAAGAATAGAACAATAGAGTTCTCGACAAACGCTTCAGTTGCAATCCAACTCCATAAATGACTATTTTACTGAAACAGTAAAATAAAGGAGCCTCGGTGTCCCACTGCTTTTATCTCTCCTTTAAAGAGACATTGCAAAGCAAGCCCGCAGACTGAGGAAGTACAGTTTGCGTGTCGGCTGTAGAGTTGTTTAAGAAAGAGTGAAAAAGGAGGCATAGCTACCTGTGGTTAGAGTTTCATAACAACACCCAATAAGCAGTAGTACGTTTTCCATTCAGGCTTTTCTGCGTACTGGAGAGGAGGAGGGTGTGTGTGTGTTGTGTGTGTGTTTTCATTCGTGATCTGAAAGACGATCTCAGATGAGTCTGATAAGATTTTTTTATATATATACATATAATTAACTGTTTTTGTGTTGCCGTGGCAGAGCATAAGCAGTGTGATGGTTTAAAGAAGGATGTGAAACACTCTAGGAAGGAAATCATTAGAGCTCTAATGAGCCCAGAGCAAAAACAGGATCTATTTCAGCAGTTCATCCTTTTCCAATAACATTTTGATGTACAATTTACTCAGTGTGCAGTGCTGATTTTTCAATCTTTAACAATTTTATAAAAATATCACTAATTTTATTTAAATGCTCTCCACTAGTACAGCCTTTAGTTTGCCGTATGATGTAAGAGCTTGGCCCTGAACTGCATTGTGGGAAAGGGTTTGTGTGGTTTAAAATGCTCTGTGCAGCAAAAATCCAAACTCTCACCTCATTCTGGCCCCGTTTCCTGCTCATTGTGCTGAGAGATGGAAACGGTTTCTGTTTTTTTTGTTATTTTACAAATTTAAACATATCCACGTCCTTCCGTTTCTGCTGCTTCCTGTGTGTGTCTTTAGACACGAAAGTTGCATGACACTGCATGTGTGAGTTGTGTGGGAAGTCATTTTGTGATCAGTCTGCAGGGTCCAGGGGAGAGATTTTATCAGAGTTTAATAGGAACCTCATAAAATATTAAACGGCATGTGAGAGAATGTCTTAACAGCTGGTGGTGTCAACATTAAGGCTGCACAAGTGTGTGTGTGTGTTTCTGTTTATCTCGGTGTCCTCTATTTATCATTACCCTATGCAGATGAGTCTATGTTTTAATTATTTCCTGTGAAGGGTGTGGAACAAACTACACCGAGGAATATAATCTGCTGAGTATTAAGAGTTTATGAAAGCCTGCTTGTGTTGAGCACATTTCAGAACAGTTTCAGTCGTGCTCTTGAGGGTTTACCCGACATCCTGCGCAGGGAGGATCCTTCGGGTTTTTCCGACATCTGCTGAAAATAATCAACTGTCGTCCCCTCCTTTTTTTTTTTTTTTTTTTTTTTCTCCCCAGATTTTGCACCACCATATAGCCTCGGTGGAGAAGCAGAGCCTGACCACCTCGGGCTGCCCGCTGGTCATCCAGTGCCGGAACTTCAGGGTGGTTCATTTTGTGGTACAGAGGGAAAGAGACTGCCATGACATCTATAGTTCACTGCTGCGTCTACTGCGGCCAGGTGATTTTCACCGTCCGGTCTCCTGATTTTTTTTTTTTTTTTTTTTTTGTGTCCTTGTAAAAGGTCTTGTTGATTTTCACTGTGAAAATGTGTTTTAATATCAAAGATGATCTGAATACATTCAAAAAGCAGTTTCGGAAGTACGATTTTCTGTATTCGAGGGGGAAAGGGCTACCAAAGCCTCCCTCGGTCTACATGAAAATATAATCGCCCCAACTGTTAACTTAATATTTCTGATTGGCCACATGTTTTTGTCTAGTTTCACTTGCTCTCTAGCAAAAGATCCTGAAGGAGAATACGCTGCCATAATTTTGTGACCCTAAGCTTAAACTTACTTCATTTGTGCAACAAGACAATGATCCAAAGGACACCAGCAGAATTTGTCTCTCAGTGGTTAAATAAAAAACTAAATAAAGTTTTGAGTGAGTTAGAACGTTTCTGGAATTACTTCCAGTTACGATGTTGTGGCTTGACCTTAAAAAGCATGACATTTGTGCTCGACAGTCTTCCAGTTTAGCCAAGAACTCTGCAAAAGAGGAGCTGGTTTAAGATTCCTCAACAAGGATGGAATAGACTTTCTGCCTGTGAAAACAATTGCAGCTGTTGCTGTCAAAGATATCACAAGCGGCTATTTGGTTTCGGTGGCAATCGGGTGGAATTTTAGAAAAAAAAAAAAAAAAGAAACTTTCTAAAGAGAGAAGAAAAACACAAGACATCGTGTTTTGCCTGCTGGCACTTTTTCATAGTAGTGGAAGTCGGAGGATTGTAATTTTCAAAATGTTTTAAGCATTAAAGTCTTTTTTTTTAAATTTGGGAGAAGAGTGAACTCAAATGCTGGAAGTAATAAACCAGTAAGTAATGTACATTTCTACCCTGGTAATCCGATGTTCCTGAATCTTGCAGTGGAAATGATCAGTGTGAGAAAATAATACCCAGAAAGCCTCCTTGAACAGGTTTCTGTGGACAAAGTACGCTCAAAACTGTGCATACCGACTGGAATTTGGGACGTGCATTTTCTATTTGTCTCAGTGCATTACGAGGAACTCTACGCGTTCTCCTACAACCCCAAGCAAAACGACCAGCAGAGAGAGGAGGGCTGGCAGCTCATCGACCTGGGGGCGGAGTTTGAGAGGATGGGCGTCCCCAATGACCAATGGCAGCACACTGACGTCAACAGAGACTACAAGGTAGACCATTAACTAAAGTAATAAAAAAAAATCTTTGACATAATCGCTCACGGAAGTTATTGAAACATTTACCCATTTTTGTTGCATCTCATATTTGCTGAAGCCTTGGGTGCCTTCTACTGAGGTATAATGATTATCTGTGGAAGGTCAGCTTAGGATTTGTTAGCCTTGAAGCCTGAAAGACACAGCTGGCGAAAAATGCTGTGTGATTGTGTTTGGTTGGATGTATGGAAAAGTTCAGGGCGCAGTAATTTGGAGGATTATGGGAAATTAAAGGTTAAAAATTCAACCACATAAGGTTCAAGACTGTTTCAACCTTTGGACCATCATAAACTCAACCTTCCACAAGGAAACAGAAGCATCAGCAGTCGGACCACATGTTTACTCGAAAGTCATTTCCGACTTCCCGAATGCCAACTCTGCATTATAGCTGCAGTTGACGTTGTTGTTTCATGTTTGACACAATGTGTTAGTGAAGTATTCTCTTTTTTTATTATTATTATAGGAACACATTTTTTCCCAAAAGTTGTGGGCTATGTCTGGGGTGCAGCAGAAGAATGAACAATTGTTGCACATTTGGAAAGATCGTACCATGGTTGCCCACTAGAGGGGGATAAAACTTCACTTTTAGTTTTGCTTTTGAGCTCCAGCAGTAACGTGGCAAACGTCTGCAGAACAGAACATCGCTCGCCCTGCATTTTCTCGTATTTAAACAAAGCAACTTGTTAAGCTGGAAGAGTTTGAAATTTCTCTCCGTTTCGTTAATATCTATGCATTTTTTCTGTTGGTTTTCTAGGTGTGTGAGACATATCCACGCGACCTGTACGTTCCCATCACAGCCAGTAAGCCCATCATCGTTGGCAGCTCCAAGTTCCGAAGCAAAGGACGCTTTCCTGTGCTCACATACTTTTACCAAGAGAAAAAGGTACTTTCTGTTGGAGCATAGTTTGGTTTTTCAGAGCTTTTTAGTTGATGTTGTCGTTTTATATTTGACATCGTATGTCAAATATAACATGTATCATATGTGTCAATGTTACAAAAGTCTAGTTTGGCCTTTTTGGATGCTTTAAATATACAATGCCTATGCAGTGGGGGAAAAAAAAGAGAAGATCACAGTCAGATTGCAGTACTTGCATCAATGTGCAAGTCACGTTTCACGCAAATCCACTCAGAATTTAGTTGAGGATTCTTTGTCTGTTTTTATTGAAGGTGCATTAAAGAAATTGTCCTTTAAGTGCCTTTTCTATCGATTAAAAAAAACGTCCTTTTAAATTAGCTCAACATTACAACAATATGTCACAGTCACCTTTCATGACCTCTGAGTGGAAATTCAGGCAGAAACCTTCTGTGGCATACTGACTGACAAGCTTGCCTCGGAGTTAACTGGATTTTCTTGCGAGGTAACAGTGAAAGGCAAGAAGTGAAGATATGCTTGGTGTTTCATCACATCGGCTTTACAGCATGGAAAAAATTAGATTGGAATTCAAAAGAAGGCTTTAAAATGTTAATCCATGACTATAAATAACAGGTAACTCATGGAGCGTAGTCGAAATGTCGTCACATTTGGCCATTTCTGTCATCTTGTGCGACAGGCGGCAGTGTGTCGCTGCAGTCAGCCTCTCTCTGGGTTCAGCGCGCGGTGCCTCGAAGATGAGAGCATGCTGCAGGCCATCAGTAAGGCCAATCACAACAGTCGCTTTGTTTACGTCATGGACACGAGGCCAAAGGTAAAGTTGTAACATTTTAGTTATTTTCTTTTTTAAAAAAAAAAAACAAAAAAAAACAAAACAGAAATGGTTTACATGAGTTTAAAGACCGTCATTTTCCTGCAGCTGAACGCGCTGGCCAACCGCGCTGCTGGCAAAGGCTACGAGAACGAGGACAACTACTCCAACATCCGCTTTCAGTTTGTTGGGATCGAAAATATCCACGTAATGAGGTCAAGCCTGCAGAAGTTACTGGAAGGTAAGGGAGCTGTGAAGAACATCAAGACACCTCTTTGCTTTAATATGCTGTCTGACTGTGTCTCTCTCTCTCTCTCTCTCTCTCTCTTTCTCTCTCTCTCGTAGTTATTGGCGGTCGGTCTCTTACCATGAGCGACTACCTGGTGGGACTGGAAAACAGCGGCTGGCTGCGACATATCAAAGCTGTAGTAGATGCAGCTGTGTGTCTTACAAAGGTAACTATTAGTCTTTTCATTAATATTGTCCTGTTTCTCATAGTAAAAGCCTAATTCCTCTAAACACACTCACTCCTTAGGCGGTGACAGTAGAAGGGGCCAGTGTGTTAGTTCACTGCTCAGACGGATGGGACAGAACTGCCCAAGTCTGCGCCCTGGGGTCGCTGCTCATGGACCCCTATTATCGCACCATCAAGGGCTTTATGGTATGAATATTGGTTTAAATCTCTTCTATCCAGGTGAGTTGCTGCTGTTTCAAACTTATGTTATATAATCATTTGTCTTGTCAGGTGCTAATAGAGAAAGACTGGATTTCCTTTGGTCACAAGTTTGCAGACAGGTAAAGGCTTACTCCGCTCCCAAGATATTTCCTTATTCATTATATGTGTTTACTTGAGTACATTGTCAATCAAGTTTCAATCAATCAACCCGGTTTGTTCGTGCAGCACATTTCAGTAGCGAGGCGGTTCAAAGAGCTTTACTTTGTGAAAACATGATGGACACATCACATGATCGAAAACCAGTAGCAGACGTTGCATTTTGTCGAGTGCCATCGTTGTTGGTCATTACCAAACTCATCTTTGTCTTTTAGAACTTTTTGGATATTTTACAGTTATTACACTGTTATTACACTGTTATGTTTTTGCTCCCTGATTTTTATTGTATTTTTTTAACCGAAAAATATCTGATCACTGCTTTCAGTTAAACAAATGTATAATACTTTTTTATTATTATTATTAAAAAAAAAATAACTGCCTGTCTGCAGCAACAACATTCAAATTGTCTGTTGAAATGTAGCATACTAAGATTTGTAGAAACAGATTCCAAGTGACTAAACTTAGTCACTTAAATAGGTTTATTAAATGAGAATAAAGGAGATATGGCAAAAAAAAAAAAACTGGTGCAATCTTCTTTTTCATGGAGGAAAAAACTGAAACAGGAGCCCATGGTTGGATGTTTTTTTTTTTTTTTTTTGGACTATCAATGTAATCCTGTATTTCAAGGTGTGACCAGCTCGACGGGGATCCAAAGGAAGTGTCTCCGATCTTCACTCAGTTTCTCGAGTGTGTTTATCAGCTGACTGAGCAGTTCCCGCAAGTATGAGCGAATCTGCTGACAGCATAACGGATTTGCATCACCTCCTTTCAATGTGCTTGATTGTCTTTCATCTAATAATGGCACTCTCATTAGGCTTTTGAGTACAGCGAGTGGTTCCTGCTGCAGATCCATGAGCATGTGCACTCTTGTCAGTATGGAAACTTCCTAGGGAACAATCAGAGGCAGAGAGAGGAGCTGCAGTAAGTATAAACATCTCAACTTGTATTTTGTTGACAGTATTTTTACCCCTTTGAGACACTTTGAACAGACTATTGGAAAAAACAAACCCCCCGCCCCCTTTTTTTTTTTTGCCTTGTTAGATTTATCAAAGCAAATATGTTGCAAAAGTTTAAGGACACTAAATTAAGAGCTTCACAGACAGACTGCATGTCTGCATTTTCTTTTGTATTGTTTAGTTTAAGCTCAATACAATGTATTTAAAGGTTTTACTAAAACCGGTAGTAAAATAGCATCTGAAGTCAGATGTTTCGGATAGACTGGTGTGTAAACGACTGCTGTTGTTAACCATCACTCTGTGTCTTAGGCTTAGAGAGCGAACTCACTCACTCTGGGCCTATCTGATGAGTGAAAAGCAGAACTACTTGAATCCATTCTACAAGCCTTCATACTCTGAAGCACATCCTGTGCTGGAGCCCTCCACCTTGCCATACCATTTCAAGTCAGTACCAGACACACGACTGGCCAGCGTTTGCCGTGTTGCACTTTTACAGGTCTCCGACTTTGTATTTATTTATGAATATTGCCTCTATGCCTTTTCAATCCCGTGCTCCCAAGGTTCTGGAGGAACATGTACCACCAGTTCGATCGGTCCATGCATCCACGGCAGTCCATCCTCAAAACCACTCTGACTCTGAAGGAGAACAGCCGTCAAGCAGAGAGCACACTGCGAGCTCTGGAGACTGTGAGTTGAATTCCCTTGTTTGTACATTTACACGTATACTGAGAAATGTTTAGCTTAGAGCGGTTAGTCTGTGAACTACTATTGATTTTGACCCCTAAAAAAAATAACACTGGAAGACATTTGTGACCTTCCATAATTGTCAGAGCTTGGAACACATTGATAACTTCTCGTAGTTCTAATTGTTAAGTTTACAAGTCTTAGTAGGCTGGGCAATAAAGCAATAACCATATATATCGTGATAGGTCATTATCGGTATCAGTAGAATATTCGTGCATTGGAACGTTCAATGATTTCACTGAACTTCCTTCCAGAACTGCACAGCATTCTGGTGGATGTAGGCAGAGGAGAAGCTTTAGCCTCTCGACCTCTCTCAGCTCAACTAAGCAAGGCTGGTGGCATAAACTAACTCACCCACTTGTAACCTGGCAACACGCTTTTTAGCAACTTGTGCAGCAGCTAGTCAGTTGTAGGTTTTCCCATAAAGCCTCACAACTGCTTAAAAATGGAAAACAATGGCTTGGAGTGAAAGGAGGGGGGAAAAAAAAGTAGTGGTGTACAATTATTACAAGTTGACATCTGCTGATCATGTTATATTAAATGCTTGTGAACTCTCACCCACAAGAACCTGTCTGGGCTACACACACAAGTTGTTTTGCTGCAGCTGCATTAGAGCCAGATACTATCTCGCCCCCTTGTTTTGAATCCCTCATCCTTGGTATAAAACTCAGGTGTTGTCTCTGCTTTTCACCCAGAACTGCTTCGTTATTGGTTGTCCTACAAGCTCTCTGTGTTGTGCACAATATATGAGTAATCCTGATTGAGTGATTTCACCTGACAGTACTTGGTAATAGTTTTTTTTTTTTTTTTTTTGACACAACAAAGTATAGCAGCTTGAGAGGAAATTGTGACTCAAACAGGAAATATCACATCACCGGTTCTGCGGTATTTAAAGCAAAAACTTAATCAGTGATCAATTTTATTGACTAACATGAAACACTTATCATGACAGTACAGCCAATATTTATTTAGATTTTTACATATTTAGTTTGATGTCTGATTAGGATTTACTTGAGGAAACTCTGTTTTAAATGATCCTTTCTTTCCTCTACAAGTAAATAAACAAATGTCACAATGTGTGTGCGAACTCATTAACCCTGGTTTGGATTGTGTTTGGAGTGTAATTCCTATTTACATGGCTTAAGTTGATTGCTTGTTTGGAAAAGTTTTAAGGGCAACTTTTTGTAGTGAAAATACAGTAAAGACATGACAGGTGGTCTGTTTCTGTAAAAACAGACCACAAAACTACGTCTCTCTGTTGGTCATTCGTTTGCAGTACTTGCACCTCACTGCAAGCATTGGCACCTCCAACCTCCCCCCACCCCCCACTTCCTTTTGACATTTTTTTTTTTCACCCTAACACAGCACATAGGTGGAGAGAAGAGAAAGTTGTTCCGGCCTGTTTTGATTTGCATCACTTTGAATCATTACCTCTAGGCAAATGTGAACTCTAATACCCTCACAAGTTTGAGCCTTAACAGGCAGCTCTGAATTTGCTCTAATCGCCTAAGCTATCCCACTTCACACATTGGTTTACTTTTCAGCATTTTGTATTTGCGTGTTTCAGTAATGATGCACAAATTCTTAGAGATGTTTAGATGTTTCAATTTCAGTCACTTCAGGGGTTGGTTTATTATTTACTTGCATAATTAATTTAAGATGAAATTTGAGCGCGGGATTCTGTCTGCAATACTGGATTCTGATATTTTTGATTTTTGATTTTGTACATACAGACATTGACACAGGCTTAAGTTTATTTCATGTTTTTTTTTTTTTTGAGGAAAAACAATTGAGGAAACTCTGTGGTTAACTTGGGCACATTTATTGATCCCTTCTCCTATGCTGGCTCAGGTTGGAGCACACAGAAAGAGAGTTTTTGACACCGTCTCCAGATCTAACCTTTCCAAAAAGATCATTTGACATTGTAGGTACTGTCAAATTTGATCTAGAAACCTGGTGATCCCAAGGCGCTAACCACAGCTGCGTCTCTCATTTAATAAGCTTTGGAGATGTATTTTCTTTTCTTTCCGCCCCACCGCACTATCAAGATAAATGCCACGCCGAGTCGTAAACAGGAAGCCATGAATTACTAATTCAGTTTCCTTGATGAACTCTGATGAACCTAAAAACAAGTCTTACATAGACAAGAAAAGGTTGATTCAAATTTCTTTTAAAGTGACTTTTTTTTTTTTTTGTCAATGTTGGTCCTTGAATAAAGTCCACAGAATAATAAGATATTCCTATTAGATTGTAAATACTACGTTACTTTAATAAAAGTTTAACCTGCCATAGGGTTCCCTACAGATCTTTATGGTTTAGATCTGTCAGAACTCAGTTTAAAATGTTCTGGAGTTATTAAAGTATCTTTAATAGCTTGTATTGAATTAGACTATTGATTTAAATGGTATATAAGAGTGATATCACCTCAGAACCTGCTTCATTAGCCAAGTCGATGCTCACGATTGAGAAATCTGACTTCACTTCAACTCGCTATCAATGTACAAACATTTAAATATGCAAGTATGTACGTTAGAGAAGCCGTCCGATTTGGGTCAAACCTTTTGGGTTTCTTTCCACAAACTTCTCACAATAGTTTGTTCTGACCCATTCCTCCCAAAAACTTTGTCTCCGTCAGGTTTGTTGGCTGCGTCACTCTCACACGCCTTGTCGGATCTATTCGCAAATTCGATGTTGTGTGATGCTGCCACCCCCTCCTCATCCAATGATGATCATTATGGCCAAGCAGTTCTGCTTTAGTTTCTTCAGACATTGAGACATGTCTCCAAAATAAAAAAAAAGTTATAATCTGGCATTTTGTCCTTGTGTTCATCTGCAAACCATAATCTGGGATGTCATATTTCTTTTGGAGTAATGGCTTCTTCCTCGCTGAATGGCATTTCAGCCCATGTTGGTATAGAACTGTTTTACTGTGGATAATGGCCAAAATACTTTCATCTCCGGGACACAGAGCCCGTCTCCTTCCTGATGGCGGTCGGACATTCCCATCATGTCTATACTTGCATATTATCATTTCAGCGCATGAATGCGAAACCTACAAGCGTCTCAAGATTGCTCCGAAGGATAAACCAGGCTTGTGCAGCTACACAGTACTCTTCCTGATTTCTTATGAGTTTCTAATCAAGAGATCAGTGTGTTTCAGGCGTGGCCTTAAAATACATCAATTTTGGTGCAATTGAATTTAAAATATTTTTTAGGAGTCTATTCAGCGTATGTGAGCTTCTGGTTTCCTCTGCACTCCGCCATTTGTTCCTGTTGTAAAATCAGGCACAAGGGTGAAAAGTGAATCCAGCCAGGGTGAATAAAATGTGTGTTTTTGTTTTTTTGTCCCCACACTATCCATCCAGAGGCTCAAACAGCTTGGTGTGACCCCCGTTGCGACCTCTGACCCCCCGGCACCTCCTCCAACTAGAGACCAACGCACCAACCCCCTGCCACCGCGGCCCGACTCCCTCATCCTAGGCGCACCCATCAACCACAAAGAGGTGCAGCGTCGCGAGGAGGACGACGAGCAAGACGAAGTGGGCGAGGAGGCCATGGAGAGCACAGACACGGAGCGGACAGTAGAGGGCAGCAGCGGCAGCGAGAGCAGGAAGCAGAGCTACGGAGAACTGGAAGGGACATGCAACGGTGAACTTGCCAAAGAGGAGCCAGCTGTTGTCAGTCTGGAGCTTGGCGTGGCACGAATGACCTGCTGAAGCCAAAGCAGGAGTGTTTCTGGACGGAGAGACTGGTGTGGATGAGTGACGGGGGCTTTACCGAAGGGGTGTGTGTGTGTATGCGCGCTTGTGTGTATGCGTGTGGACAGGAAGCTGTCATTCTGTTTGTGATTACACTCTGATTACGCAATGGCTAGTGGCTGATATTGTCTCTGTACAGTTTAAATCTCAGTGGAAGGCCTCATAAATATGTCATATACTGCTCCTACCATTGAAAAGCTTCTTCTTTTTTTTTTTTTTTAAGAATCTTGTAACGCCTAATGGAGAGAAAAAAAAAAGAAGGAAAAATAAATTCATTCAAAACCAAAACATCTTGTATCTTCTTTCAGCTATTTATGACACATTTTTAAAGACATGACCTAGATATTTTAAACAGCTGTTTATCCTGGTTAAATACGTGGCGAATCAAAGATTTTGGCTCTGGACATATTTAATTTCATTTAAAGGCAAGAGGCCAACCTAATCTGATGCTGTTGATCTGAATTTGCTCTGATTTGATTGGCGGATAAAAAAAATAAACATCGTAGAAGATGAAAGATGGCACGGCATATCAGGCACAGGAAATTTAGTTCTTGCTTTATGCTCAACTCTCTTCTCTTTTATCCTTATGTTATTGTCTGGAAGTTGCATGTATTCATTAATTCTTTGCAAAATATCTATTATCCTGATTCCACCATGCATCCATTAATCTGTCATCAAACATTTATTCACCTATATTCATCTATCTTATTATAATCCTTCATCCATCCATCAATTTGTCCTCTTCCATCTATCCATCATCCATCCATACATCACAAAACATCCAGCCAGCTAGCTTGTCATGTTTTTTTTTTTTTTTTGTAGGTTTCATGTTAATTTAGAACAATATTTTGTAATATTTACAAATTGATTTTTTTTTATTTACACAGAGACAATGTACAACATTTCATTAACCTTTTAAAAGTACAGATGTGTGGTACCAGGTCACAGCAAAAAAATGCTGATGAAAGGCTGATGAAATCAAGTATAATTTAACAAGTTATGAATTGATGAAAAGATTAAAAACTCTGGAGTTTCACGTTGAGGAAAAAGTGTGGAATTGACTGGAAAACATTTGTAGAAAGAAGCCCTAAATTCTTCCGCTTTATTTCTTATCTGCACTTACTAAAACAGAATATGAAGTACAGGAAAAATATTAATCTTAAAGTGACTGACTTACATTTACTGTAGATGATCAAGAAGAGCCAAACACATTTACCCTTTTCTGGATTTAGGGATACACTTGACCTAAATGTAAATGATGTAAATCTATGTTATGGGCTGGCAGTGTGATGTTTACTTAGGACATCCCAGTAAAGTCTGTGTATTTTTGGCTTGGCTGAAAATGCCTCGATTTTGAAGGAGTTTGGTGTTAATTCCAAACTAATGTAACTTTGCTTCATATTGGAGCTCAGAAAGGATTAAATCTACTCTGGATTAAAATCTACCGTTCAAATAAACAACTTCTTCATTTATTTTATTTTATTTTTTACCAGAACTACATGATGTAAAACTTAGAGGATGCCAGAACATACAAAGGTAAAGGGCGATGTCAAACTAAGCTGCGTTTCTTTCAGTCGGTGTGCCTTTAAATACTTCATGAAATTTGTGTGAGCAGCATTCGCAGTGGCCTCACTCCTCACCTCTTGCTTAATTCCGCCTCCACACGCTGTTGGAATGAGCACAGATCTGTGCTTGCACACAGCAACCACACAGAGTGACATTTAGCATCAGACAATTCGGTATCTATTGGCAAATAAGGCCATCGTTGTTCATTTGTAAGATCTCGGTATAAAGATAGGCTGGCAGTGCGCTGTGTTATGATGTGTGAAGATGTTGTGTCAGCTCTCTGTAAATGCTTCGTTCAGTGGAAAGCTGGTACATTCGCACAGAATGACAAATTTGAAAAAACAAAATAATTAAATTCACATTTGTTTATTTTGTTTGTTTTTTTGCTGACTTTTAGCTGCCATTTCTCCTGCTCTTTTCAACTTTTCACATAAGAATAGTATTAAATATTTGAGATTTATCAACAGCAATGCCTTGGGGAGGCTGACTTATTATAAAGAAATATTAATAGTTTGACATGGAGATGTTTGTAATACCTCCTGTATTATGTGCTCTTTTCCTGCAGCCTTCTTGTGCATGCTATTGTACATTAAACATTAAGAAGCCTTTTCCTGAGACAAGCTACTGAGGGCTTTCCAAAGGTTTTGAATCATTCAGACGAATGCTGCTGCACGCCGTGCACTCCTTGATGCAAGACAAGAATGTTGTACAGTAAACACAAATGGATCCAACATGTTGGAAGAGATTTCTGAACTGTGTGCATAACACTGAGCATGCTGGTGGAATTTGTCCAATCTCCTGTCCTTGACTTCTCATTAAAATATCCTTGCAGCTAATGGTTTCCCACTCAGGGCTAATCTAATTTTTATTAGGAATATCAGGGTGTATTTAAAACTAATGTGATTAGTTTACATTTTCATCTGAATACCGGAGCACTGTGAAGATGCGTCAAATTGAATTTGGAAGTGGTTTGGTAGGGGATAAAACTTTAATGACTTTTTTTTTAATCGAGCGCCACTCTGTTTATTCTCTGACCTCAATGTCCCTCAGTGTGTCATAGGATAGGCTCAGGCTCAGGCAGTTTGCATGGACAAGAAGCCGTGAACGATTCACAAGTCACAGACTCCTAATCGCATTCAGATCTGGATTTGATCTAGCTTTCATCTAAGCCATCCATTATGTTTGGGGTTGTTGCCCAGCTAGAAACCGAACCACGCTCAAGTTCTTGTCAGACTCTCTCCAACAGGTTTCGCATTAGGATTTCCCTGTTTTCCGCTCCATATGTTTTCCCATCAACTCCGAACAGCTTGCTTGTCATCCCAGCTGAAGTAAAGGCTCCCCAGAGCACGCTTCTGCATCTGCCATGTGTTGTTGTTGGGGATGGTGAGTTACAGCCATAATGTGCAGTGTTATTTTGCAACCACACCTTCTTCCACATGATTGCTGGGTTCCATACATGGCTTGCAGCAACCTGCAAGTTGAACTTCTGATTACCTTTTTCTTTCAACAATAGCTTTCATTTTGTCTTCCATGAAGGTTTGTGGAATGATTAACTATTCGTTTCCTGTTAGCAGAGCTAATTCCGACCTGAACCGTGGCTCTCTTCTTGCCCAGTCTTTCAGCTTAGGTGTACTTAGTACGTTTGCCGTTGTGTCATGCTGGTTCTGTTTTCTGATAATGCATTGAACAGTGCTCTGACATGTTCAAAGATTGGGATGCTGTTTTATGATCCCGCCCTGCTTAAAATGTGAGCGTGACTTTATCTCTGAACTTCAAAGTGCTGCGCGATCCTTGGTGTTTGTGTTACTTTTCACTAAAGTTCATCATTTCCGAGGCCTTCACATGCCGACAAAATCATATTTGTCAATTAGGTTGCTTTTGTAGATAACTGACTTTAAAGATGTGCTATTCATGAGAAGTTTGGAAAGCCGTGATGTCCTTCTAATTGTGCAACGTTTGGTGTTGGTCTATAAGGTAAAATGCCAAGGAATTACATTTAATTTCGTGCTTTTAATGTCTCACTGTGTGTGAAAAAAAAAAAATCGAGTAGTATGAAGACTTTTGCAAGGTACTGTGAGGTGGCTGCAAACAAATCAGTTTGCATAATGAGGGTGATGGATAAGCTAGAATTCTCTGACCAAGAAAAGGTGAAATGAATGATCAAACAGAGCCAATAGAAACCACAGAGTCTTTGAGATTCAGAAGTGTTTCAGAAGCCTTGTCTTAGACAGCTTAATAACAGTTCGTACCACCCCCTGCTGTTTCCTTAAGCAACAAAAGACCTCAGGCAGTAATCCAGGGGGTTTAATACTGTACACACATATGTGAATGTGTGAATTCACACACACGCACACACTCGTACGTGCTGTGGCTCAGTTTAATCCAGAGCTGGAAGACCCTCTGTCCGGAAACCTGGCCAGCAGGACATTGGTGGTGATGAGGAAAAACGTGGGTTTTGATTTATGCGTGCCCGTTTCAGTCTGTTCCCGTGCAACAACGCCAAAGCCAGCTTGTTTGTATAGGGCACTGGCTCTCAGTCGTGAATAACCAGCCACACCCGTGCTTTGTTTGTCTGTCTTGCACCTTTAGTCCTACAGATACAAAGTGAAGGCTGTAAAAGTTAAACTGACAGGCGAAAATGTATTCACTTTTGGTAAAATCAGTTCAAGGTGGAAATCAACACCACTTTGAGCCCTGTTAGTAAATGTGTCAAGACCACACACACCTTATATTAAGTGTTTCTCTTAGTGAGTGTTGAGCTCGGGGGTCTGTCTGCAGGCAGTTAACATCTGATACAAGAAGAACACCATAGCTCTTGTTTTTTTTTTCTGTGGAAAAATTTCTGAGTTGGAAAAAAATATGGTGGAAAGAAATTTGGTTCAAGGCAAGTTCTCTGAAAAGCAGTGTGTGTGCGCTTAGAGAGGTTGTTTGTCCAACCTTCCCTTTTTAACCAGTAATGAAAAGACTACAGTTGATTAAATAGACAAAAGATTGGTTGGCTGAGACATAATACTGTTTGCTTTTGCTACTCGTGACGCTAGTAACGGACAGTATCACGGAAATCTGTTAATTAAAGGTGGACGATAAGGACAAAGCCCAGTAATAAACCGTGACGATTGCATCTTAATGACAAAAAAGTGGAAATCTTTTCAAATCAAGCTAACATTAGATTAGTCAGAGTTAATAACATAGGCGTTTATTTGTATAATCACGATCATTTTCAGTGAAAACAATAGCATAAACAAAGAAGCTAATTACAGTCTCTCCTATAGCCAGAATTTGAATTCAAATGCATTATTTTCTAATCCAAACATATTAATCTTTTAATTTCATTCTTTGTCCCAGGCAGTAAAAAGTGTGTTTTCACTGTAAATGAGATTGCACACTGAACAGCAAAGAAAACAAGTGTTACGGACAAAAATAAAATAAAAAAAATAAGCCCTTTCAATAGGCAACCATGATGGAGGCAGAGACAGAAAAATGTCCTCTAACTGTCCCACTTAGTGCTAAGCTTCACTCAAGGGGCTGAAACGGGAACCCTAGTTAGGGTGTGTGGGGTGGGGGGGACCAGGCGTGTGCTTTTTCTGTTGCTTGCATCTGCCTCTTTTCTTCTTAACACTAGGAAAGCAATGAACCGATCATCAGAAGAGAGCACATGTTGCATTTTCCAAGAATCCAAGAAAACCTGTTTTGTGCCAACAGCTGTTTTTCTCAGCTCACAATGCACATAGACACACCTTTTTTTTTAAATATTCTAATAGCTGATAATTAAACTCACTTCTTTCTACACATATGAATCAACATTTATGATAATGGTCCTGAGCATTTAATGCACTTGCGTTGCTATTTTCTTTAATAATTTACTGGCAGTCAAGCAGCCTAAGTAGAGTACATTTCCGTCCTAATAGCTGATCAGAATCCTCTGCAATAGCTGAAGTTACTTGTCAGTCTCCACTTATCAATCCACCAGCCATCTGCTGCTCGGTCCAAGTCCATCCATTAGCCAGCTGACTTACAGATAAGTCTGCACAACATTCTGCCCTGCGTGTCTGCTCTACCTGAAAACCCGGGCGAGCAGACAGGTTCTCTTGTCTTTTTAAGGTTGAAAGCAAAGGAGGGATGCGCTTTAGCGCTTCGCTGCGGGGAAGCCCTGAAAATGTGCTTGTGTAGGTGTGTGTTGCCTTGGGCTCATGAATGCGCACATTGTTTCATCGCGGTCGTCTGGAAGATGGGAGCCTGTGGCTGCAGACGCTGAAGAGCAAGAGGGGGAGGAGGAAGAGAAAGAGAAAAGGAATAGAGGGAGAGATGTAGGGATGGGAGAGAAGGAATATAAGTGGGTCGGGGTACCGGTGAGATTCACGGGGGGGTTGGGAGGCAAAAATAGGCAGTGAAAAGAGGAACCACAAAGAATCACATCAAAGCTGCAAACTGGATTTTTTTTTTTTTTTTTACCGGCCTAAAATACATTTGGATTATTTACAAAGCTGATCAAAAACAACCTAATTTAACCAGTAGGACATTTTGTATTTATAGTGTTTGCTTGGTAAATAGTAGAATGAAGAAAGTATCAAAGTTCAAGGAGTTGAACTTGTAAATTAAGTTTTCCTAGGAAGCTGATTGTTGTGCATGCTCACAGAAGCTCTACTGGTTGTTAAGGAACCAATGAGGCTTCATGACCAGTAACACAAACCTTGATTTAGGTTGACAGAGGGGGGCAGTTAAAAGCGTTGCCATAGCTTCAGACACCTGGCCCTGGGTGTCCATATGGGGGGCCACAGGCCATATGGCTTTTATGTGTGCCCAAACTGTACAAAAGGCTGTAATGTGTGATGTGTGTGAGGGTGTGTATCTGTGTGTGTGTGTTACTTTTGTGAGCTTATCATATGCAGTTAAAATGTGGAAACCTGATCCCTTCCAACCCAACTCGTTAAATTTTAGACCAGTGTTTCTCAAAACTTGAGAAGAAAGTACTGCCTCGGTAAATAACACACTTTTGATTTTAAAGCACTACTGTAATTTGTTGTGGTACAGCATAAAATCCAGGTATAATTGTTTAAATGATGCGTTTTGTCAATGTGTAAAATAGTTTATGCTCACTTACGTTCCACAGGGAGCATCAGGGGACAGCACTTTTTGGAATTGGTTGTCGTCCTTCTGTAAGGTGGTTCTCCACACCAGTCTAATGTCTTTAACACGCTTTTGTAGGATTGTCCCATATTATCTCCATCCATTTTTGCTTCAGTTCTGACTGGTTATCTTCTTTATCGGATGAAAACCCTCCTCATGCCATACTGGTGCCACCACCATTTGTCATTGTTAAGGTGGTATGTTAATTGAAATGGGCAGTGTTAGTTTTAGATCATACCTAGTCTTTCAGCATGTTAATTTCACCGGACTACAGCACTGGACCTTCACATGTTTGACACGTTTCCTAGATGGTTCCGATACCAAAAGACAAGAATTCTTATGAATTTTCTTTTTTACATTCACTTGAGCCAGATTTCTGGTCACCTGATAACTGTCTTATCAACAGATTCTCCCAACTAAGTGAGGATCTCACAGCTCCTGAAGAGTAGTTATGAATCTCTTGGCTGCTTTTGTAATTAACCTGTCATTTCAAGGGGATGGCCATGGTTTTGTAGTTTTATAGTTGTTTCATACTCTCTCCATTTTGGGATGAAAAACTTAACACTTCTCAAAGCTGTGGATGTTGTTTTGTCAAATATGTGACCATATCTGACGTTTCTTCATGACTGTATCACTGGTTTGTTGCTTTGAGTTTGTGATGGTGCTTTATTATTTGCTAGATCTCTGTAGCTGTTCTTCATAGAACAGCTGTATTTATTCTGAGATTAAGTAATTAGTTAAATTCTTGTTGGGGTGGATATGATTTAGAATAATTAGAAAAAAAGGGGGATGAACACTATTGAATGCCATATTTAAATTTTAATTAGTAACGCAAAAAAAAATCATGAAATTCATATGTTTTATTTTTTTGTTTCTTTTTATTTTTTCAAATTGTGCCCTAATTTATTACACAAAATCTCAATGAAATACTCTGAGGTTTGTGGGTGTTTCCTGACAAAGTGTGAAATGTGTGGAAACTCAACTTTATATTCATTTGAATAATTTGAAATTCCTTAGGTAAAAATGTAAACAAACAGCAATATACAAAGGAGTTCTTTTGTCTTCGGCAATGTTTCCATTCAAGCTTGTCTTGCCGTTGTGGCACCTATTACACATGTAAATTAATAAAACATACTGAAAGTATGAGCATTATCAAGCTTTATCTGTAGACCAGAAGGAACAAGGAAACAAACACATCCAAACACACACAAGAGGAGTCCTATCTAAGTAAAGCATCTATGTAAATGTAAGGGCCACATGTCCTGGAACATGCACAGTAAAACTGCATAACGTAGGATGCAAGCAGTGAATTGTGGGAGTTTGAATAAGTTGTCTGTTTAACAAATAGTGCAAACAGCGAATTGGTAACAAGCAAGGTGGAGGAGGAGGAGAGAAAAGGGATGGGGGAGGGAGTGGAGGACAGACGCTGGCGCCCTGCCAAAGCTGACGAAAGCTGCTTAGCCCACCCTGTTGCTATGGCTACATCGAGGAGTAGCACCCTCCATGCATGTGTGTGCCTGCCTAGGAGAGAGAGAAAAAAAGAAAGAGAGACGGGAGTGAGAGAGAGAGGGAGGGAGGGAGGCATAGAAAACCAACAGGCAGGCGTTAAAGCAAGCCAGAGTGGGAGTGAGGGACCACCAGAAAGTAGGGTGGAGGGTAAAAGAGAGAGAGTGCAAGTGTGTGTCAGAAGGGGAAAGGACATAAAGGCAGCCAGAGAAACTAGAGGGAAGCAACCCTGTGGAAGCAACTGAGTGTTGGATAATGGAGGTGCAGTCGGATTGTGTGGAGCCTCCTGTGGCTCCACAGTGTGACACACAGCCTGCAGGGAAGATCAACAAAGCTGCCTTTAAACTCTTTGGGAAACGACGCACTGGCTCTGGAATGGCCAGCTTCTTCTCCTTCAGGAACAAAGCTGCTGCAAACGGTGGGAACAACGGGAATTCTGACAACGGGAATTCTTTGAATGGAAACAGCTCGGCAGCATCAGCGGACCTTGTGAGGAGCAAAACACATGACGGGCTAACAGGCTCCAACAACGATGCTGTGGGTCAGAGAGGGGAGGGCCTTACTAGCCTGGAGGCAGGGCCGGTAAGGTCTCTCAGCAAATCGTTGAGTTTCTTTTCCTTTCTCCGACGTGGGAGTTTTAGGACAAGTGAAAATGGTGGGACAGGAATTGTGAGAAGAGGGAGGGGCCTGAAGGGCTTTTTCAGCAGCATGCGATGGAGACGTAAAGAGAAAACAAACGAGGCCGAGGCAGAAGAGGTGGAAGGTAAGAAAGCAAGGGACACAGATGCTACAGAATCTGAGATCCCGAAGGACATTACTCTTACCCTTGAGCCACCTCCGCATCATCACCAGGAGGACTGTGCAAGTGCAGAGACAGGATCTAACCTACAAGCATCGGACACTCCCACCACTAGTGTTACCATGACACCCACACACTGTGTTGCCATGCCAGGACCATCTGGTGAGCCAGACTCTCCTTTTCCTTACACACCCACCGACTCACCATTGCGCCCATCTATTCAAAAAGCCAAAGCCTCAATATCTAGCCTCACGCCCTCCCTTACTACACCCCCTTTGGACCGCTGCAGCATAGGTGACCAACCCTCGGAGCCCTCTGTAGATCGACTCTGTTCCATCCTTTTCACTGATGTCACATCTCTGAAGAGCTTTGACTCACTGACCGGCTGCGGTGATATTATTGCTGATGCAGATGAGGAAGGACCAGGGGGTAATGGTGGCAGTGGAACGAGTAGTAGTAGCAGTGGAGGTGGAGGAGGGAGTCTGAGCACAAATGTTGGGAGAGCTGTTGGCTTAACTAGTGCAACGACTCATGCTTCCCCTACCAAACCTTCAATACCTTCACAGATTACCCAGCCAATGTTCTCTGTTCCCCAGAGTTCGGCTCCTGTCTGTCTCCCTGCTCGGACCCGAGTGCTTCCTCCACCACAGCAGCATTCTGCTGGAAGTGGTGTAGTGGCCTACATGGGAGGAGGGGAAGAAATGGCAAGTCCAGAAGGAGTGGACGATGCGGACATGCAGGGGCTTTGGCACATGTTGCCTTCTGCAGGAGAAAGCTCCCCTGCGTTGCCCCGACAGTACCAGCCTTCTTCCAGTACCCTTACTTCCACTTATCCCCCTCGCAGCAACTCCCCCGGTGCACTTCGTCCCTCAGCTCAAAGAAGCGCAGAGAGAAAAGCTCCTCAGGTGAAGGCGCTGGGCCTCAGCAAGATTCCAGTGGTTGGTGGAGCAGGAAGCCGGGCAGGTAAACCCCCCCTGCCTCATGCACACGGCCGCCATCCTGCATCACCTGGTGAAAAAGAACTTCTCAGTGACGAAGGTTACTGGGATACTCCCTCAGCAACACCTACAGCAACTCCCGATGAGAGTGGGCTGCAGCGTAACCAGAAGATTGCGCTATCACGCGATAGCTGCTCGGGAGACCACCTTTACGACTTGTACAATGATCCTGAAGAGGAGGGAGAAGATCAGAGGGGAGACAATGATGTAAACAGTACCCCCTCTCCATCTGCAGAATTCAAAATGAGTCCCACCTCCCAAAAAAGTCCCCTTTCAACCTCTTCTTCCTCTTCCTTTCAATCACTGAAAGGCAGCGCCAGCCTTCCCCGAGACTCCAAGATCCCAGTAAGTACCAGACAGACCTCGCCTCCCCACTCTGTAAGCCAGTCTGCTCTGTCCTCTGTACTGGAGGCAGAGACCCCTCCGCCAAAGACCCATGCACCCCAACCAGCCCGCACCAGAATCCCTGTGTCAAAGGTGCCAGTTCGCCGTTCTGGAAGCAAACCTGCCACCAGCACAAGTGGAGGAGCTGGATCGAAGAAGTAGATCTTTTTGACAAACATTTAAGCCTCGCCTTCTAAGATACTACAGGACTGGTTGTTCAGAGCCAAACGTTTCGTGTGTTCAAGAAAATGTTGAGCTGTAGAATCATCAGCTTAAAAATTCCGTTTCAGATCTTAGAATTTCCCCTAGATTCCCTTCGGCCAGCTGGACAATAATCAGTGGCTCTGACACACAGACGCTCAAAAAAGCTGGGTTCATACATTACTGACCTTACTCGCACTTTGGAGGCTGACTATTGACAATCCCTTTTCACAGAGACAATTCATTCTTCTACTTCAAGTTCTCGGAAAAAGCTACTGACCTGTTGAATTTGACAGTTACCTTGAGAAAAGAACAGAGCACCTTTTTATCTTTGACATTTTTGTATGGAATTCAATGTGACATTATTCAGTTTGATAGGACCTAATCCAATCAAGGTTTTCTGTTCTTGTTTTTTTTTAATCTGTCTAATTTGTTATAAATTACCTCCTAATCTTGTGACTTTTACAGCCAAAGCTAAAGAAAAAAAAAAACAAACAAACTCAGAAAGCTTAGATTTTTTTCCCCCATGAACTTATGGAACAGACTCAACAATATGCTTTTTACTGACACTCACTTTTTAAAAACGGTTTTCTCTGGACTGCTCACTGATTTCAAACCTGTATGTTTTAGATATACAAATACAAAGAGAACTGATGCAGTTTTATAACTTACTTACTTTGCAGCAAAAAAAGCTACACCGGAGAAAGCCACATAATATCTGCTCTTCTTTTGGAGACGTCCTCTTTTGTGGGCTTGTTCATTTTGGCATGTTTTGTTGTGTGGATCCCACTTCTACCACACAACTTAAATGACATACGTTATTTGAATTTCGTTATTTGAATTTCTCTGGGATTTACACTGATTTCACTGCTAATGTAAACCTATAAAGTCTTTGCAATATAACACACAGAGAGATCCTTTGCACTAATGCATCTTCATCCAATGCAAGCTAAGCAATTCAACATTCAGAATAAAACAAAAGAAACAACAAAAAAACATGCACGCTCATATTGTCAGTTGCTCTCTGCATGCAGTGCACCAGAGGCACACAAGTCAGGGAAGATCATGTAGAGATGAAAAGATTTTCGGCATGCACACTGTACTACATTTGCCATTCTCTTCGTAGCTTACACTGGTTAACTTTATCCTTCAATGACACGTGAAAAAAAAAAAAAAAACTTTTCTAAGTAAATATTTTTTTCTCACGTTTTCATACTTTTTTATAGACTACTCTGTGAAAAAAACTGCTCAGATCTCAAACTGTGATTGCATCAGTGTCTTAGGACAACTTCCTCTGTTTCTGCTTTTTCTTTCTTTTTTTGAAAGTTTTGATGTAACTGAATGATAAGAAGGTATTATTTCTACATGCCAGCCATTTCTAAAGAGCTAAGACAGAATGCAAAGCAAACTAGTGAGTTGGCCTTTCTCTCTTCACCTGCTAACTCTTCTGCTGATGCTGTATAATATGATTTCAGGATCCACCGCAGCTGTTTGTAAATCTGAATGTAGCTCAATATCATCAGAGATCCTTTACTCTTTATTTAAAGGTGATGAGCGCAAGGCAAAAGCCAAATTTGCCTATTTCCTACCAACGCTCTGGAAGACAAACGACTGCTAAGTGTGTCTAGCTTCACAAAGCGGCACGTGTTTATAAGTGAGGGCGTCGGTTGTGGTTTTCTGAAGCATTTGTCAGATATTCAGAGACACGTTAAAAGCATAATCTTTTTTTTTTTTACTTTCAAAGCATAGGGACAGTGTTGATAATTGAGGGTCATGCTGGTGGAAATTAGAATATTACCGACATTAAAGTGACAGGTTTGGTAGCAAAGCACCTTTTTAATGTCTGATATTTTGATATGTTTGATATGTACCTTAATGTTTTCCATTACTTACTTTGTTGATATGGACCTAATCTAATCAAACTTTGTTGTTATTATTACTGTTTTGTTTGTTTTTTTAAGGTTTTTGCAATAGATCTTGGAACATATGGTAGTCCATAAGTGTCACGATTCAACAAATAAATCATTAAATCATTGTGAAAAGTGTCAATAATTTATATTGAATTTGAGACATAAATTATTTAGTTTAATATATACGACATTAAATAATTCATAGCTAGCCATGAATTGATTTTGCTTGACAACATTATCCATCAGAATAAGTGCAGGGGACCAACTTGGATTTACTCCATTGGTCTTAAGTGGACTGAATACAGGTTAAACAATCTGAAGTTGAGGTCTGTTTGATAAGCCACACTCATCACTGTATTTCAGCAAGTACACAAAAAACCCCTGAAAAATTTAGAAATAATTATGTATAATTTTAATTATGCAAAATCTTAGCCAAATAATTTCTTTAATCGTTTGTAAATTCATATACTATGGCTTAAATTATTTACTTGTATACTATATTTATTTATTTTTTATGAATGGGTTAAATAATAATTTAATGATTTATTTCATTTTGGCACTGGGAAGGATTAACCGTCCTGTGGTCACGGCACAGCAGTCAATAGGAGAGCAGCTGATGTCACGGTCAGACAGTTGGGAAGCGGGTGGGGGATTGTCCTGTCAAACCGTCAGTTCCCGAAACCACAGACACACACACACACACACACGCACACACACACACACACGCACACACACACAAAAAAAAAAAACAACAACAACAACAACAACAACAACAAAAACTTGCAAAAGCCCAAACCGAGCACAGGGTAAAAACATTCTGGGTTCCAAAGGACCTCATCTTTTAACACCATGGGAGGGTTAATCTAATGCCACTTGGATTAATTTAACTATGCTAAGGATAAATCCAGCTGACTAAAATTCTCACCTCAAGCAAATCAAATTAGTTCACAGATTCCCCACCCATGTTGTGTTTTTTCCCCTTTAATTTATTCTTATTCCTTATGCTATTTTTAAATCTCACTTTTCCTAAAGTGATGATTTGCAACAAAGGATAGGGATATTTTTAACAATAATATCCATTTTACCAAAAAGGTTCTCTGACATATTTTACATGAACACAAAAACGACCCTACATAATATCAATGTTAAAAACAAACAAATGTAGATGACAGGGATCTGAACTTGAACTGACTGCTAAAAATGATTTATCCTTCTTAGCTGATCTAATTCTGTTTTCCCATGCCAGAGCCTGAGTTTCAGTCGAACCTGTATGGTATGATTCTCATTTCTTTGATCTGACATGTATGCACTCCTGAGGCAACTGAACCACTGCCAAATTGAGTTCCAAGTATTTATTGCAGCCTGAAACATTCTCTCCTTCCCTTCGTAAATATGTGATTTCGTGCGAGCGCTTTAGCAGGAATAAAAAAATAATTCAACAGCAAAAATAAAAGCCAGCACGTTGTTTTTCCCACTGTGTCACTGTTTTTTCTGTGGACAGTGCCACACTGTTGTACCATCTGTTTTTCATTAATTAAACTGTTTTTGCACAATAGATCAGTGCTTGGCTCTTCATACGTAAATTTACGGCAAATTCCCCAGGAAATGTGATATTTCTGTGCTTATTTTGATGATAGAAAATAAAAATAAAAAAATTGTTAATGTCTGTAACTTAACTTTTCTTTTCTTTTCTAAGAAACAGACAGGATGAGAAAAAAATGGTTTGCTATAAAGCTGCTGCATCACATTTAGAAATAGGTCAGCTTTGCACGACAGTCTTAGGCAATCGATATTTTTTAACGACTGTTAAAGCATTTGCCCCTCTCTTGCTCTCTACTAGAAAAAGGCTACATAGGGTCATGATGATGCAAGCAAATTTACAACTTCAATGTGATTCTATGTGTTCTTAAACTTCATGGAATATATTAACTCATTGTTTCAGGGAATATGGGTATCTCTATAACACGGGCGCATATAGTTGACAATGTGTGTAAATGCATGAGGAGAAGGATTTGGTGCAGTGCAAGTCCTCTTTGTAATGGTGCAGCAGCTCCCCCTTCTCTCTCTCTCTTGTTTTGCACGCTGAGATTTATATAAAAGCCTTACGTAAGACATTCACTTCTACCGGCCCACTTCGTCAAAGCCAGGGATGCTGACAGTGAGAAGGGCTCGTGGCGGAGCATGCGTATATGCGTCGGCTGATCTTGTCATTAATCTGCTGGATGAGAGCGTTTGCTCTCAGTATTTGCCATCAGTGCATAAATCTGATGAAAGTGTTCAAGAGAGAGATTTTAGTGTTGTGCTGACCTGCACGGTTCGTGTTCAGATTAGTAAAGGGCAGAACAAGGTGTCGTGGTGGGATGCAAAGCAAAAGCTATGGAACTTTGCAACAATGCTTCAGGAAGTTTTGTAACTTTCATTGAACATCTCGCCCGACTAAAATTGTCGTGCCGCTCCATTAAACGTGAATATGAAAGAAATTCACGGAGTTATGTGAAAAATAGCACTGTGGTTGGATTAAAATAAGCGAGCAGTCAGCTTTCTTTAGTGCTGGATGAAAGTTGACCTCCACACTTGTGTGTTGCGGTAACCTGATCAAGCTGCAGCACCAGTCAACCGGACTTGGGAGTGCCTGAAACCAAGAGATACACAAGTTACTTGAAGAGCTGGGTATTAGGTTTCAGTTTCAACTCTGTTATTGACGGAGACTGTGCCGCGTTGACGGGCACAGAACATGTGAGGAGCCTCTGTGCTCCTATACGTATTCATGTGTATAATTTAATGTTGCTCAAAGTAATTACATTAGTATCTCGGCTAAAATCTGTATACTGTTTCAATAAATTCTGGTGCACTTGACAAAACTAATTCATTTCCATCAACCAATTCATCAGTGAAAACAGAACTTTCTACTTCTCAGAAAATTTCAATATTATGTAAGACAAATGAAAAGTATTTTTAATATAGAAATGCCAATCAACTATCTTCTTCTTGGAAGAAAGCCATAGCGTCTCAATGAAGTTTAGGCCATGCAAGTTTTTAAAAGAAACACAGTGACACCATGCTCTTTCCGCCAAGTATTTGAATGTTGCCGTGGGAAAATTTAATCCTTTCATGCATAGCGGTCACTACAATGGACAGCTTTCTAAAAGCCATTTTCTTGTGCTTCTTGTAGATTTTTATGTTATAAATGCACACAGACCACTGAAGTGGACACTAATGCATCATAAAATACACCATCAACTACTGGCCATCAGCTGCAAATACAAGAAATTACTTTTGTTAAATCCAATATGGCCGACAGACAAAAAGCATGCCAACCTACTCGGTCCCCCCTCCTACTGCAGACGACTCTTGCAGGTAAAAAATATATTGTGACTAGAGAACAATACTACTGATGTATTTTTTCAAATAACAACTGTATTTGGATACAATTACAATTGATCACCTAAAAAAAAAAAAAAAAATTACAAATTTTTTTTCCTACTTTTTTTTCATGCCTTAAGAAAATAAAAAAATGGAAAAAAAATCCTGACACAAAGGATCATAATTCATAAATAAAAGAGTTAAGGTTACTATGATTATTAACTGAATCTATGCATAGCAGTACTATGATTCTTGTGTGATGCATGAGCTCATGAAAAAGACTTCTGAAGGAGTTTCTCTGGCTTTAGCATATAATGAAGTCATTGGCCTTAACACTACAATGAAGTCATTGGGTTGTTTTATCTCTCGTGGCTCCTACTGAAAGAAGACGTGTGCTTGCTGTCTGCTATCTGTTCTGTAACCAAGTAGATTATCAAACTATGCGATCGGAATAAACCTCTCCCTATAAATCTGTAAGCTGTGTTCTGTTCGAGGCTCTTTCTCTTTTGAATAAATACAAATTAAGAATACATTCTCTCTCTGGTTCTTGAAACAGTTTTGCCTCACTCTTTGTTGAAGGAAAATTTCCACAACAGTTTGGCATCACGAACGGGATTCGGCGAGTTGGAGAGGTCGAGGGCGACGAGAGATTGGATGCATTGGCCAACCTGAGGAGTTTTGTCTTCAGTTCTCCTCCAAATTGAATGAGGGGAGTCCGTGGTCTTGTCCTTGCGACTGCCAACTGACCGGATCCATAAGAACCTTAATAACTTTATCAGGTGAGGACTGTTTCAATTTGGTTTATTGTTTTTTTGTTTTGTTTTTTCTTTTCATATCTGCTGGGACAGGCTCCGACTGCTGGTGAACTAAAATTAACTTTCTAAGGAGTAGATAGTGGGTGTTTTTATTCTTTTTTCCTCATTTAAGGGAAGAAAGTAACTATCTAAAAGGTAGATAGTGGGTGTTTTTTAATCTTTTCTCACTTTTAAGTAAAGAAAGGAAGGTCGTGATGTTTTTATTCTTTTTTCTCGCCTAAAGAAACAAAGTAGCTATCCAAGGGAAGATATAGTGAGTGGTTTTTAGCATTGCTACACCTTCAAGGAAAGAAAAGCCTCGAAGCTCACTGTAAAAAAAACAAAAAAACAAAGGGTTCTGGAACCTCACAGAAAAGTTCGGAGTGGTCTGATCCTGGCCCTAGCAGTTATATTTATGACCTAATGGCTAAATAAATAAATAAATAAATATGTTCAAAATGATTGTTTTGCATGCTGAAAACAAAATTATGACTTTCCTTAAGGGGAAAGCTTAAGTGTAAACCAATTGAAACAGATGCAAACACAACTTGATGAAAAATGGAGAGACACAAAAAAAGCAGAGAAAATAAAAATTAAAGTACTAGAGGATAAAGAAAAACATGGCAAATGTATGGCTGTGTGGATGAAAGAAGTTCTTTCAGAGAGCGAAAGGCAACTTTTAGGAGTTTGGCAGGGGGAAAAGATTTGACTAGGGCAGTAGCGGGCCACACTCACAATGCGGGTGCCCTTTTCTCCCTTTAAGACAAAGGGATACTTCACCCCCTTTTTCTACTTCCCAGGTGGAGATCCAGGCTCTCCAGGCAGATCTGGATTTGGACTCCCATCCCCCGGTCTGAAGAGCCACTCCAGCAGGCCCACAAGACCCTGGAAAGACAGCACCGCCTCCTCCCCCGGAGAGAAGCAGCAAAGCTCCGTCATCAGCCTGGTTCAAGACCGCCCTGCAGTCTACGTCCACTCCCAGCAGAGAGCAGAAACATGGATGCTCAACCAAACCCCTTGTAGGCCCTGTCTCTGCCCACACCAGATCCAAAACACATGAAGGGGACGTGGCAGCTGATGACTGGGTGCACGACAACTCCATCCACCTCTGGACACTTACATTTGCCCTATGATGGAAGTGGCAGGCGCCGGAGCGGGAATGTTAGTTCATCGCCCCTGGACTGGTGCTGACATCACATCAGCAGCCTCCCTCCTTCCTGAACCGAGGGAAGATGGTGTCAAGTTTGCCACAGAACTGAAGGCCCTGTGCAATGAAATGCGTCCCACTGTGCTGAAATACGACGCATGGCTGCAAAAATTAAACCCAGCAATCTTGCCTGCCCCTGATGTCCGTCTCAGAAATGGGGAATGCAGAAATGAGAGTTCCAGCATTGACCCCCAACGCCCCTTATCATCTGTCCATAGAGGTGCTACAAAAACAGTTTCCACAGCGCACTAATAACACCATCCTGCAGACAATAAAGCAACGCCCCGATGAAGCAGCTGAAGATTTCCTTCACTGCATAGAAGAAGCATTTAACAAATACTCTGGTTTGGCCCCAGCCTCCTCATCCTCTACCAAACCCTGCGGCTGGACTCTTGCCGGAGCTCAAACCAAAGCTTCATATGTGGGTTCGCGGTTTGGCATGAGGCTGGCTGATCTAAAACGAAACAGTTTTGCCTCACTCTTTGTTAACGGAAAATTTCCACAACAACATCTTGCACATTTTACTCATATTCATCAGTTGAATATGAGTCGGTGATTAAACCCAATTGCTTGTGTACATTTTCCTTCCACTCAACTTTCCATCAAAAATCGTCTGAAAAGCTGTCCTCAGAAAAGCTAACAGAGAAGACTAGTAGCTTCTAATGAATGTAAACGTGAAAATATGAAATAGTGTGAACGTTCAAATGGATTTAATTCACAGTGGTTCACAAAAATTTAAGCAGCAGCGGTTACAGGTCAAGTTTGGAAGAAAAATGTACAAACTTTTTCTGCTTATTGCATCTTAACTCGAGACGGGTTTTTGTTTATAATACAAAAACAAAAGATACAATGAGACAAACTTTTGAATGATATTACACTTGCGCTAAATTTCAGAAAAAAATAAACCAGAGTACTATTGTTGCAGGTGGATTTCATGTGAGCACACAAGAAAAGTGATAGTAATTGTCACGCCTTTTGAAACTGATGTCATTGTGGTAGATAGGGTTTCCTGACCTCAATGAATATGCTGCTGTTAGTGCATGATGGAGCACTGTATGAAAGCAGCACCCCACACTCTGCATGGCAGCCTCTTGGCAGTCGTTCCCATAGCAACTCCAGTAGGTCAACCAATGGGAAGAGGGGGCTGGGCAGGAAGGAGGATAGGAAGATGGGGACGGGAACGGTGGGCGGAAGAAAAAGGGGGTGACGGCATGGGGGTGGGGTTCTGAACACAGAATGCAATAGGAGTCGAGCTGGTGCAGAAAAGCACTCGTACAAAAACCCACTGACTCCAAATCACGTGGCGACATACACATTCAAATGTGCTAACAATAAATCCACCTGGTTTTGTCTGTGCAAACACGTAAAACAATCACTCTTGTGACTCAGAGTGAAAAAAACAAAACAAAGCCAACAAAAAAAATAAAATAAAAAACATAAAATAAACTAGACTGATAAAAAAGAAGGATCAATACAGTTTTCGTTTTCTTAACTCCAACTTGACTTCTCGTGCTCATATCAGATTTTATCAATTTCACTGTCTGTTACCACTTTCTCTTTCTGTAAATATGTATTTCTCTTACTTAACGTCACAGTCCTACGCATTCCTCTTAACATGTCACTGTATCAGTCTTCCCTCTTGTGGATAACTTTACACCAAATATGTTTTTGACTCAGTGATCAAACACAACTGATAGTCTAGAAATAAACAGGCAAAGTAGATTTCTTTTGCAGGACATATAAATCTGGATTATGTTTTTACCTCACTGATGGGACTTTTTAGCTTTTGAACAATCATTTTAGTGTCTTTTGAAAGAGTCATTAAAAAGTCACATGTCTCTGAGAGAGGAATATAGCAAGCATGTGTTTCCTTATTGTAAGAAACTCAACTGTTGCTCAAAGAATAAAGCAGGAAGTGTCTAATCGTATTAAATTTCAGTTTGTGAGCAGGAAAACAAAATTAGATTAGGAATCACAAGATGAGCACTGAGACCAAAAAAGTCAAAATATGAAAGCTAAAATAACTTATACTTTAATAACTTAGGAACTAGATGTTTAACAAATGTCTTGTTATGATGCTGTCAGATCTGCATCTTGAACAGATGAGCCACAGCATAAGTTAAGCATAAGCATAACCTAGATTTTTACTTTTTATTCCTTAATTACCCTGGTTATATAAATATTTCTAATTGTATGTGACCAGAGTCCAAGGAAGTTGTTGAAAAAGACTTTCTGATGCCTGGGATTTCCACCTGTATATAAAGGTATTTGATGTTAAAACTCAGATTAAAGTTTAACATGTTTTATTGAGAAAAGGGCAATAGGAAATCAATGCTTTTTAGAGTTGCTAAACTGTGATGGTGAAGCCCAAATGAGGAATTAAATGTTAGCGAATGGCTTTATCTCTTTACATTCTAATAACATTCTAGTAATATAATTTTGTATAAACTCACTTAGAAATATATATATAAAAAAAAGTAACAATACGATCTGTTCTGCAAGACAAAGTTGCATCCATCAGGAGGTTCAGCAATTGCAATGCTTTTAGCATTTTTTTTTTTACATGACGAGTTTGAGCTAAATCCAGCTTGCCCTGGCAGCTTGAAGCTG
This sequence comes from Poecilia mexicana, assembly GCF_051168715.1. Lineage (NCBI taxonomy): Eukaryota > Metazoa > Chordata > Actinopteri > Cyprinodontiformes > Poeciliidae > Poecilia > Poecilia mexicana. Next base: position 8,144,867 of record NW_028263389.1, read on the forward strand.
GAATCAAAAGGAATCAACAGGAAGTTGTAAATTTCAGAAGTGTTTGCAATAAAGACAGTCATGTTGGGCAAAAATGTCAACTTTAACTACAGCAGGAAAATGTCTTTTTTTTTTTCTATTTCTGCTAATTTAAAATATGGCATATATGGGGTAAACAGGACAGGAGATAATTAAACCAATGTAAATAAGTTGGTACAATCTTGTACAATGATAAGTTAACATATTCATAACTCTATTCTCCTTGCAGAAGGATCCTTGAACACTCTTCTTGCAGAAGGATTGATTTATGAATAGATAGGTATTCATAAAACATTAACGGAGACTTAAAGACTGAAAGGTCTCTGATGTTGTGTCATAGATTTATGAGTAGACAGGTATTCAGAAATCATTAACAGAGACTGAAAGGTATTTGATAAAAACTGTCTTTGGTGCTTGTTAATATTTACTCATCACCATACCAAACATATTGTTTCACAACGATCAGAGGTGGGTAGAAAATCCAAAATTGTAATGAAGTGGAAGGATTTGAGTTTTCTGTGTGTTTATTTAGGTTTCGGTGTAGGTTGAGTTTCCTGTTGTTTGTCTACCCTTGATTGATCCCAGCTGTGTCTCGTTCCCTTGATTACCCTCTGTGTATTTACATCCACCTGTGTCTCTTGTTTGTTGTCGGGGTCCTTGTCTGATGTCATTGTTTCTAGCTGAGTTACCAGTCGCTGCCAGTGTCTGAGCTCTTAGCCTTCTGTGTTGCCTGGATTTAATGCTTTATTCTTCATTACACCATCATTTTGTCTAGTAGAAGTAGTTCCACTTTAACACATTTATGCTCAACTAAAAGTAAAAAGTAGCCATCCAAGAATTTACGCAAGTAAGAGTAAAAAGCATTTGGTTAAACAGGCCACTCAGATACTGAGGAACTGACCAGAACACATACTCAGTGTTTTAAAGTGATGTCATCAGATGGACAGAAGCATAAATTTGTTTGCAAATTCTGGCACTTTGAAGATTAAAGTTCAGTTCAATTGAAAAACACTGTACTGATCCCAAAAGGAAATTAAATGTTGTTGTAACTCAAATTATTGAAGATTCTTCAAAATAACAAAAATCAAACAAACAAAAACAAATAAGTACAAAATAACCTTAGGCAGAGAGAGCAAGTCATTGTTTTCAAACTTAAAATAGTAACTACAGTGAGTGTTATAGGTCTCCCTTTAACTCAAACTGTAGGTGTACGGCTGTGTCTCATACATTTCTGGTCAAAATATGTTCATCATTCCTTGAAGATACTTGCAGCGGACAGAGATTTTACTCAGGAAAGAGTGGTGATACTTCAAAATAATATTACAGAAATAAAAAGTACAGTGTCTTAAAACTACTCTTAAAAGTTTTTTTTTTTTTTTTTCCCCCAAAAAGGTACACAGGTAAATTTAACCGGGAAAATGCAACTCTGAAAACAATAACAGTGCTGGAACCCATTACTAAAATACCAATGGTGTTTTCAAATACAGGATGTAAATGCTCTCAGCCAGGTGGGAAATTTGCATATGACTTGCGCTTTCACATAACACATATTTTTGTTCATGCTTCAGCTGGGGGCAAACCACCAATGAGGAGTTTATAGTACTAGTAAAGCTGTATTTAAATTTATTGTGTTTTTTAAGATCAATGCTGACATTTTCCCACCTTAATTATCATGTTCTGCTGGTGTCATTTCAGCTAATTATATGGCAGATTAGCACAGCTATCACCTGAAAGACATAAAATACAGTGCAATTCACTGTACGCAATCTAAAGGTGTGGAAGCAGCTATGTGCAGGTTAATTTTGTAACCTGCATACAGCTACACAACAGACGTTTGCTTATATTGTACTTGTAATTAGTGTCCTGCTTTAGATCCTTCATATGGATGGATCATTCCATTGACTGGTTTTACTGGACTTTAAGTCCCTTTGCCTCTCAATCTTTCTGGGAACTTGCTTTGCTGGTTCTGCTGGTTTTGGCATGTGAAAATCCAATCCGAATACAGTTCATGGGTGTTTCCAAAGTAGCACAGAGTACTTGTAAATGTGACAGCTGAACAATGTGAATAAAATCACATAAAATGGGTGTTTTATGAGCATGCCAGCTACACTCAGCAACACTCTGTCAAAGGAACATTTCACTCATTTAATTAGTGATTGACAAAGTCAAGGTGATAAAAGGGCTAGCTTAGAGCTTTTGATATGACGGTCAGTAAAGTTACGCAGACCTTCTATCTTTATTATAGAGATTTCATGTCCCCCAGAGTTTGTTGGAAATTAGACACATTTTTAGAGTGGCACAGTACAGCTTGCTACATTGCCAGCTTCAAGAGTCTGTCTGTTACAACTCTGCAACAGCTTGGTATTTTGTGCTTTGAAAATGTTGTGGTTTGGAATGTTTTCCAGCAGAAACACAATCAGCTGGTTCATCAGATCAGCTGATGAAGTGGATTAATTCACTGTATTAATTCGGACTAACTCGTTAGCTTTTGCTATCTCCTGGGAAAAATGTATTTTTGTCAATGCTCATTGTGAATTCAGGTTAAGGGCAGGGTGAAGAATCTCACTTAAAATATTCCAAAGTGATTTGAAATCATACAATGACCTCCATGCAGGGTAATAGTCCTGTCTGTCAAAAGAGACACGGACAAGCTTTTTTTTTTCTTGCTGATGTGCTGCTAAAAACATGTAATACACATTTCTAATTCAAGTCATCTGATCATGTAACAGATTCCAAGGGAATTTCCAGAGATTTATCCAACTTGCTCCTGGCAACAATTGTAACTTACACACAAAGGATTAATGATCTATTATTGAAAAGAGCATCTCCAAACCTTATTTAATTCTCAATCATTAAACTATAAAATGAGAACACAAAGAAAGAGCTGTTATTAAATATGAATTTATATTTGTAATGTAAATTAAGACAATTAAGTGCAAATGAGGAATGTATCGGGGACCTGCGTGTAGCTACACGACAGACATCATTGGTTTCAAAAGTTTGTCAATTATGCACAACACATATGCATCTAAGCTATTGGTACTGATGGAACTGACAAACTTGTCAGACAGCTGCAAACCGTAATCTTTTATCATGCCATTCCTAACATTTTTATGGATAAAAAAAAAAAAAATCTGCTTAATCTGAAGGCTATCATAATTTTCACAATTCTAGCCACAAATTTCACGCTCCCTTTATGGCTAACCTGGAGACATTCATACACAGATGATTTTCATAAATAGCCCTTCACCAAAGCTACCAGCCATTCACAGCTGTCACACACACCAGCTTCACAAATGTTTTGCCATGTTTTACAGATCACCAGTGAACCTGAAACTACTCTCTGTCTTTCACCCATATTCTACAACTTCCATCAACTTGCTGGAGCTTGAATGTCCACAGTAATAAAAGTAAACAATAAATCCTTTGAGATCTCCTTGACGGTGTAGCTGAGGGAATTTAGTCCATCTTTGTCCATTGTCTCCCTCGTTCTACTAAGTTTTCCAGGATTCTTTGGATTAGGCTCGTTGTGTTTATCTCTTTGATGCCTGATCATCCTGTACTTTCCAGTCACTCCGTCTGGTCGAGAAATGGACATTCCACGGTAGATGACGCGCCTGTAAATGTCGTCGTCCTCGCCGCCCCAGCCCCAGTAAGAGTTTGGACAGCCATTTATTTTAGAGAACTGCTCCTTCGACAGCGAGGAGACCCCGCCAAAGTAGGTCTTGTAGGGTAGATGAAAGTTGAACTTGTCCATGGCCACAGCCAAATGTCTGGGATTGTCATAGCATCTGTAGATGTTACGGTCATCGAGAGGCACCAGGTCAACGTCAGAGAAGACGAAGCAGTCGTAATCATATTCCTTCTGTGCTTCTACAAATCCGACATTCATCAGTTTAGCTCGGTTGAAGATTCCTTCCCCGTCCTGGTTGATGACGTACACGCCGTAGTCCAGCTGCTGTCGCATCAAGATAGGATGCAAGTAATAAAGCCAATGCACCAGGTGCTCATGTCGATTTCGGAATGGGATGATAACTGCCACCTGAAAAAAAAAAATAAATAAATAACTAAATCATGTGTGAAATTACTTTACACATACACTCATGATTGTCATGACAAAATTTAGATTTTTTAGAATTGCTTGCTTACTATTGAAATACGGTTGGGTTACGTCTAACAAATACGATGTAAAGTGATAGAGAAAAAGGTTCCAACTCCTGTTTAGCACTTCAGGTTTGACACCGGGTTCATAACTGAAGAGGCCTTTTAGATGAGAATCTATGGTGGGAGGACATTATTTTTAGAAGCGTGCTCAAGAAACAAGGGAAGAAGCCGAGTTACGTCCTAAGTCCATTTCTCCACTATTTTGTGGAGTGTTGTAATAATCATAAAATAACTTCAACAATGAAAGTGAGCTTGTTTATTTCTAGTTTTTCTTCTCATCTCCTTTACCTTTTACTTGCAAATACAAAGTCTTAAACTGTTCGTACACCTAACCTTTTTCACATTTGACCATGCTACCACAACAGTCTTTCATGTTTTCATTAGCATTTTATGCAGTACTTTTACAAGCCTCTGTGTACTGGAAAATAGCTGAAAGTACAGACATTCAATACACCAAACAAACAGGTAGAACTTGTACAGTTACAGGGAAACTGAATAACCTATCAAACTCCCTAAACAAAGGACATAGCAGAGAAATAGGATCAGATTTTTGACTAATACAGCTCAGTAGAATTTTCACTGTTATCTATTTTGTGTAACATTTTGTATAATTTTTCAGAAATGATTTGCCTAAACATGGGAATAGAGTGTTTTTTTTTTTTTTTTTTTACATTCTGAGTTAATTCAGTCTTTCATGAGTAAAAAGCTTATGTTTTGTGACATAAGACATCATCATAGCAATTTTGCTATTTGCTTTTAATTGAAGAGTTACAGGTTCTTTCCTACCTTGTGTCGGGAGATACAGTCAGATGGCTTGTATCGTCCTCCCACCTGAGGAGAAGGACTTGTCTCCGCTTTCACGCTCTCTAACGTCCGTTGTGTATTGAACTCCACGTTCAGAGGCCCCACAAGTTGTGGTGGCGATTCGGGACACGGCTCCAAAGTCTTTTTTGGAGTGACTGGCGTCCTTGTGGTTTTATGACTGACCTCAGTCACCTTTACATTATCTAGCAACTTCCAGGAGTACGTCTGGTTTCCATTTCCATTTGCAGCAAGGCGGTGAACAACAGCAATACCATAATAAACATTCTGATTGTAGTATAACACCACAGAGTAAAAGAGAAGGCTGAGGAAGGCAAAAAGTGACAAGCAGGCCAAGAGTTGTTTCAGCATTTTTAAAATCCCCGATGCTCTGCGCTTGCATGTAGAAGTGACCTTTCACAGCTCTGCTTCCTGTAGTTCTCCTTTTGCAAGTCAAACCTCACCTAAAAACATGAGTAACCAGATCTGTTTTTTTTTTCTTTCATCAACTTCCTTGTTTAACGCAGCAGATCGGGTTTGGCTACATGCCTGTGTGTAATAATCATCAAGGTTTAAGGTTTCAAATTTAAAATGGTCAAAACCATTTTTATGAGTTCAAATTTAAATAGCAGTTCAGTTTTGTGGTAATTATCATGAATTTAGTTGTATATAAAACAAGTACAGTGTTCACTCCATTCAGGTGGGGGTTTTTTTTCAACAAAAAACGTAATCAGGAATAGTAAGTCTTAAGGGAATATTTGCTTGACTTACTAAGACAATTTCACTAGGAATAAAAAGTAAAAAAAAAATAAAATAAAATAACTCAATGCAGGAGCAATAATAATGCCAAGACAAACCTTAAAGAAACAATATTTTGTCAGATGTTGCCCTCTACTGGCATGTATTGGATGGTGCAGAGTCCTCAACAGGCCAAACTCGAAACGCCTTCAGGAAGCCTTCATAGAAAAAAAATCTGCCAGACATCTTCAACTTGATGAATTAATCTTTGATCTGCTACCTGTGGCACGGAGCTGTCCACGTAAATCCAGTCTGTTTACGTTTTTGCTCTGTCTCAAAAAGGCAACACCACAGCGAAGGACTGGCTCAGGTTGAATAGAACAGAATTGAGTGTATTTCCTCTTAGAGCAACTTTCGGAACTGGAATGTCACTGATAAGTAACCAGCACTGCAGACTTCCCTTTTACCAGAAGGCTGGCCAATCACAGAATCGGTAAGGGGAGTGCCGTCAAACACAATCTGAACACGGGACCAAGGCGGAAACAAAAAAAAAAAAAAAAAAAAAAAAAAAAAGACAACAGGGTGTTGTCACAGCATACAAACAACCAGCAAAAAAACAATACATTTTTGTAGAGAAAAAGAAGAGCGACAAGGTTTCAAACCATTCCTCACCCAAAAGAACCTCAGGTTTAATATTATGAAATGCCAAAGATTCTTGTTTACAGAGTTATGCAAATATATCTCCTCAGGTATTCATTTGCAAAAGAACAAAACAAAAAAAAAAACAAAGGTCAGGTTATCAAACAATATTGTTTTGCAATGTAAAACAGGCAGAATTAAATTTAGCATCCTACAAGAGAGTTCCAATGTCAACAAGGCTTGAAAAACATGTGAACTAACCCTGGATTTTGATGTGTTAGTACAACAACGGTTTCTGTTCAGCTGCAGAACGTGTGACAAGTGGCATATAGAAACAAGATCAGCAGAGAAACTTTGCCAAACGGTTGTTTGTGGGAAATTGTGTTTCTGTTTCCGCCATACGAGAAACCTTTTTTTTGTGGTTAGCAGAAACAATACGGAAACAAAGAAAGCTCATGTGCTCGTGTGTCTGATTATGTGCTTGTTCATTATTTTATGAAAGTTTCAAAAAGTTAAAATTCCTGATCTTATATGTGCTTTCAGCTACGTTGGTGATTTTGTATCCTCTACTGATGACTATCAAACAAAAGTTATCCTTTTATTTGGGAGTTATTGGCTCTGACACCTGAGAAAAGGCTATTCTGCTGCCACCTTCAGGAACTTAGTGCCCCAGTTGCTCTGTATGTGCTCTGATCTCCCCACTTTCAAGAAAGAACTCAAAGCCCACCTGTTTAAAATTGCTTTTGTTGTTTAAATCTGCTCGTTTTGATTGTCTTTACATGTAGTGTTACATTGTTTGATTTCACATCGTTGTACTCCTGTAAAAAGTCTTTGAGTACTTATAAAAGTAGTTTAAAATAAAATTTATTATTCTTATTATTATCAAATGTCATGTTATGTCCAAAAGAGTCAGATATTGAATCACAAAATAGACTAAATCACTAAATAAATTTCAACTTTCATTCACAGTGCTTAAACTTGTCATGTACTCTAATTTTAATATGCCGTCCCCACAGGTTGATGGCTTCAAACAAAAATAAAACAACAACTTTTGATTGTGAAAAGTAAACGTCTTCATAAACATTGGAAGATTCCATTCATATTCTGGTTTCACAGTTGTGATCTGGCGATCACATACCTCTAAGTTACTTACAGAGATTTAAAGAGACAGTATTAGGTATTCTTCAGGCACTTAGTGCCATTTTATAGCACAATCAAGTAACTATGTTACCTTCAGATAATATAAAAATACCATATATATATATAAATATATCAAACAAAACTTTCAGAAAAAAAAAATCCTCGAAATTGGGCCTCAGTCTCATTCTTTCGGACACTCTGCCATCAGCCCGTCTTCACAACAACATTTACAAAGGTTCTTCAGAGCATTGGACTGAGAAATAGATCATACAATAAGCTCTGCAGATTCGCAGTTCCACCAGGTGTTTGCTAACTGCTGAAGCCACTAGTCTGGAGGAGCCAAATGGAGAAGGTGTGGGGAGGGGGAGTGGTTGATGCTTCGGCACCACAAAAAGTTGCCACGGAAGATTCAAGGATTTTTCGAACATGCATGACAGAATGAAAGCAACACCCCAGGTATGGTTTTGATGAGGGTGTAGCATTACAACATGATGTAAAGCTCAATAAAGTCTAATGTTTACCTGTGCTGTCGGTTTTGATGAAAGACAATGGGTCCCTTTTGTTTGCACATGAAGTCTGCACAGAGGAATAAGCCTCCAAACATAGTGGATGTTATTTTGAGCTAAATAGGAGAACAGATACATTTCTTTCCATTAAGATTAGACCACAAAAGAAAAACTGTTATGAGTGCAGATACAGTTTTTACCACTAGATGGTACTAAAGTACAACCAGTGAAACAACATCCAGACAACATGGTCGGGCGATGTGAGGGGAATCTACCTGTTTATTTCATACAATACACATATCTAAAGAAAAACATGTTAAACTAGAAAGATATTTTCATGAATAAGTCTTAAATGGTTAGTTCTTTAAGAAGTTTGTATTGAAAATGAGACAGGTGAAGTAGGTGCCGTTAATCCCAAACTCAATCTGTAATCCTCACTGGACGAATGTAAATAACTTCCCGTTTATTTTTCTGTTGGTGTGTAGACTAAAATAGTCTAGAAAGCACTTCATAAGTCAGAAAGTGTCAGACTGCAATTTTGCCAGGACAAGGAACAGATAAAGAAATTAAAGGGTTAAATACGGACCTGACTGTTAAATGTTTTATTAAATCTTCGTCCTTGTGTGTTTTAATGTAATTTATCTGTTTTTATAATTCCAAATTAATATTCTGAAGGGGAAAAAATAGCAGAGAAGAATATCTATATACATTCTGTTTGAAATGATTTAGATTGCATACGTCCCTTCTGTGCAGGTGTACACACAGAGGTACCCACATGTACTAAAACAGCCCTAGTTCCAGCTTAGAGAACTCAGCGGTTTAGTGAAACGTGATGCCCAGACCATACTAGTGTATGTGTTTGTGTGCATATATGATTGTGTGCGCATGTGTGCAGTTTTGAGTGGTCTCAGCTGTGTAGAAGGGAGTGCAATGACAGCCAATCAGAGTTAATTCAAAATCAGAGTGGTTCTGACGGCTCCACGGTCTACCCCGGGGAACAAAGCGCTTTGTGTGCGTGCGTGTATGTGTGAATGTCGGCGTGTGTGCGCACACACCTCTTCAACCTTCCTCTTACACTCCACCTGCTTCTCATTGCCCAAATGGCCTGACAAAATCTGTTTTTTGATATGTATTCACTACTCAGCACTTGCATTCCACCGCTTTTATTCCACAGATGCAAAATGATGGAAATGTGTGGAGGTTTGATCTCGGAGTTATAATGTAATAGGCTGTCTTTGGGCTTCTTTAGAAAATGCCTTGGTGCTTACCGTGTTTCTTTTCTCAGGTTTACAACCCATAGTTTAAATTCCTTGTGAAGTTTTCCCTGAAGCGATCAGCTAACTCATTCGGTCTAAATCAACCCTCCAAGCCTTGGGAAAGCTCACTTTTAAGTGAATGGAAGAGATGATACCCTTCCTGCACCTATTTTATTTCTCCCCCAGCCCCCTGCAATGGATTTCGGTTATTTTATACAGCTAAAATGTTCTTTTAATGCCTTCCAACAGTTGCAGCTTTGAGATTCAGTTTGTATCAATTTCATATATACATTTTAAGCTAAAAAATATCTGTGTGGATTATCTATTTCACAACTTGCCTACATTCTCGGTGTAGCCAAGTTCTACAGCAAGTGTGCTGAATGCATGTCTGTGACAAAAAATAAATAAAACTTTGACTTCACAAATACATTACTAGGCTAACACATGAGAGAAAGATATTCTTGGGATCGGCTATTGGACTTTTTGGGACTGGTTGTAAGACAGACTGTTTAATTTTTGTTTTAAACTCCAGTGTTAGCTTTGACTGGTTGAGGCAAAACAATAAAATCAAGTTTGAGGTCAAATCATTTATGTACTGCACATCATGTGTTCGCCAACACATTACACACTAAGAAAATCAACTGTCTTTTATACCTTAAGTGATTTACAGGAAGGAACCATGTGAAGGGGTAGTCAGAAAACAAACAAATAATAAAAAAAAAAAACAATATCAAACAAATCTAACACCTAAAACAATAAACTAGGACGAGGTGTTTGTTCAAATAAGCAATTGTATGGTTAAACTCACGAGTTAAACCAACAGAAGATTAAACACAAATTGATAAATTTGTTCTGCATTCTCTAGGATGGCTGATCCATCTGCTTCTTTAAAAGGTCTCTCTAAGCATTTGAACTTATCTAAAATCAAGAACTCAAGAAAAAAAGAAGCATTTGATTTGCAACTCGGATAATGTTACATAGACTCAACAATCGTACTTCTTAAGTAATGCGACTCTTGGTCTGCAATTTATTCAACCTTTGCTTTCATAGTTTTGTGGTTAGCAGATTGACCTCAGTCAGTGTGAATGTAGAGGCTCTGTCAATATCTTGCTGCAGATTTCTTGTTGGATTTAGGTCAATAAGATGGTTTGACCGTCTTACGTGCCTGCAGAAGGAAAAGCAGTAAGTTCCCAATACATAAGCATTCTGGTTCCTGGTTTGACAAGGTGAACTGTATCCATCCTAAAAAAAAAATAAGTATTGCTGCTCATGTCTTCTGATTGAAAATTGCCCCCTAGGCTGAAAGCAGAATTAAATAACTAGCAATGCAAATTCACTGGCGGTGAGAACTATTTTTAAATGACCTAAACGTTTGCGTCTGGTTTTCCCTCGGTGCTAGTACCCGCTCTGCCAAGTGTGTCGAATTAGCAGCCTGGCTTCACAGCAGAGCAGTAGCACCAGATTACTCCTCCTTGTCTGAGATTTTCCCAACACCAGTTCAAGAGTTTGATCTCGGTTTAGTTGTCAGCAGTTTGCCACACTTTCCTTCAACCGGCATGCATTTTGCAGTCTTTAAGTGTTGGTGACTTCAGTACCTCAAAAGTTGGAGAAACTCAGCCCAACAGTGAGTCACGAGGGCCGTGGGTGCGAAGCCAGGGAAGGAGAGATGACAAGCGCCGTCCTCTGCTCCCGTTATCATTCATCGCTCTCGTTCTCTACATGACGTGAAGTCGGAGTTCTCCCAATGGACCTGGGGGCGACGTTGTCAGTTGCAAGTGGGGAAGGAAGGAAAGACACTCAATTAGGACCAATTGACGTATGGTCTTCACTCCGAGCTATCCTATTCTCCCTTCCCGGAAAGGTAGCTTTGTTGAGTCTCACTTTCCATCACTTGTTTGCTCAGGCCCACAGCTGCTGCCTCGAACAGCTGTCTCACTTACTCACACATTTGTTCGCTTATTTCTACCTTCATTACTGCCACTCCTTTCCATCTCGGTTAAATAGACTTCAAAAGTAATTTCCTTGCCTGTCTGAACGTGGTCTTGTGCACTTCACTCCTCTGAGAGCTTTGGAAATAATCCTGATGGCAAATGACTTTATTAGAAAATAATTAAAAACTGACCACAGAATCAAGCCCACTGACAAGTAAAATGAGTAACTGCAAGTTTCAACGATTTTATTTATTTATTTTTTTAGGCTGGCAAAGTCTACATTCTGACACCCATGTCACTGTTTGACAGTTTTTGCTGAGGAAACTCAACCTGCCAAACACATGCGGGAGGTCTTTGCGGATAAAGGATATGGTCTGTTCGACTATAAAAATTGCAATCAAAATGAACCGAGTGAACTCTCAGCTTTCGCTACAAGTCTGTTTTTTTTTTTTTTTTTTAAGGAACACTAGGGTTCTGTTAGTTACAATAAAATAAGTGAATCAAAGGTTTTTCATCATCCTTAAACTTTTATTTACTCATCAGAAACAACTTAAAGTTAAATGTTAATGTCGCTTGTACTGGAGAAAATGTAAAAAAAAAAAAAAAAAATTCTCAAAACATAAATTTTCAGGTGGTTTGGTTGTATTGTCCAGACATTGCCTATATCTGCTTATCCTCTATAAAATACTTTACAAGACACTTTTTGAACTTCTACAACATAAGATAACTTTGCTTAAAGCACAATAAAGTGAGTCTTTAGCAAATCTGTGAAATGCATTCAGATGCAATGTCTATTAAGCATGGACTTTTTTCAGTTCACCCCACAAATTGTCACAATGGGATTCAAGTCATGGCTTTGTGCAGGTCAGTCAGTGCAGCTTATGTTTTGAGTCGTGTTGGAAGACGGACGGCGGAGACACAATTTTGTGTTATTCAGTGGTGTTATCCTCTCCATAGCTTTCCTGGGTTTTTGGAAAAAATGGCTTCCTTCCAGGCTTGTTCTGTGACGTGGGACCTTTTAAATTTCTTGATACTACTTTCAAGGGTGTTCTTCACCCTTGGAAAATGTTTTTGACAGTGTTTGTTCTACTGCTTTGTGGGCATCAGCAACTCTTTTTCACAAATCTAAGCTGATCTTTGTTTTTGGCATGATAATGTCTGCATTAAAAGATCAAGCCCTCACTGAAGTCCTTATACAACGACAGAGAGGTTGTAAATTGTCATACTGCATTCATCTTGTTTAGTATTCCATGGCTGTAAATGAAAACGCATTAAATTTTTATACAAAAAAAAATCAAGTTACTAATGTCCTTCAATTTATTAAAACATTTGAAAAGATATTGACGATCAAAAAAAAATTGTGCCTTTATTTTTTTAGATGTTGCCAATGAACTCATGGCCTCATTCCTTGATGACTGTTTTCGCAAGCGAGTGAAAGAAATATTGTTCATTTAATTGACTTATGACCTTTATTCATTGAAAAGGTCATATTTTGAAGTTAAAGTTTCGTAGACTAAAGTACATTTATTTGAAAAATACATTTTCTTAGTTTTTGAAAATTATTTGTTTGGATTGTATTAGTATTCTCAACATTTAATTGATTCTGGCTCTTGCTTTGGTTAGAAACATTTATGCTCTCACATAAAAGTGTTGATTCGTCTCTAATAGATGTTTGAAGACATTTACTGAAAGGCCTCTGAATCTATCACTAAAAAAAAACACTTCTGCTCACCTTTTAAATGAATCTAAACATTTTGTTTGAAAAAATGTTTGACATGCCACTGATGTGTTGCTAGCAGAATGAAAAAGGGTAATTGAAATTCTGGGTATGTTTTTGTTTTTGTTTGTTTGTTTATTTTGCTCATTTAATAAGTGGAAAGCCTTGCAATTTAATTTGCAAACATAAATGTGTTGAAGACAGTACAGTTAGTAGAATAATCAAAAGTTGCATGCTGTCTCGGAAAGACCAATTCTACTTGTAACCGTTTCCTGTTTTTTTTCCCCTTTTTTTAATCTCCGAAGTCTGGTTTTCTGTATAGTGGGAACAGCCTGAAATGTGTACAGTTATAATTACAGCGAAGTTACATGCAAAAAAAAAATAATTTAAATATTAAAAACACATTTTTTTGCATTGCATTTTCTGTATTTAAAATGCCACTCCCTTGTTGTTTGCCTAACATTGCAGGTTTGAGAAGGTTCTAGAGATGCACAGGTTTGATGATAAATTCATCAGCTCCACATTTTCAGAATTATTCTTCTCCCTCTATTTTTGATTTTTTTTTCTTCTTCTTTTTTGGTACAGAACACAATGATGGAAGTTTTACCAGTGCATCTGTGTAGTAAAAAAAAAAACATCTTGCAGACTTTGGTGCTCATCACAGGGGACCATTGTCATTTGCTGTCCAAACATTTCAACTGGGATGTTTCTTTAGATACTTTAAGGATTATCACATTTGAAGTAACTGTTGTTTTTTTTTTTAAACCAGTTTGAGATCTTAAAGCAAGAAGTAGGCAAACATTGAGTTACTTGCAACCCGTATTCATATTTTCATTATTTACTGAGGTTTATAAGATACAAAACTGAGTTTAAATTACAAAAATATTCCTGCTGCTTTTGTTATTGGGTGCATCAGTAACTATTTCTAACACAATTGGGTTGCTGTTTTTTTGGCGACTTAAGTTCAAATAATTAGTGTGAACTGCTTTGCATGTACAGAATTACCAATGCATTTAAAATCAGTTTGGAGTCTCTGTCTCATACTTCCACTGCTGTTTCTCCTCTTCTGTGTTTCAGCTCCTTCCTTCCTCCTGACACGTGTCACATTTTGGGCTTCTGCTCTCGAGGGATAAATGCCAGATTACATGGTGTAGTATTTTTATCCGTAGTACATTAACCGGCAGAGCTTACAGCATCAAAGCCTAGTGGAGATCATCACGCTAGCGCATACGCATGCATATACACACACGCAGACAGAAACGCATGCTTGCAGACACCCACTCTTATCAGAACTGAAACGTAGGGTGCAAACTGCCTCCTTTGATCTCTCCTTCCTTCCTATTCCTAATTACCCTGGCGACACACGTGCATGGAAACACACACACACACACGAACAATGCACTGATGTCGTGGCTCCTATACAAGTTTACAAAGAAATTAACCAAATTAAATCTTGAATTTCTCAAATTTTCATTGTTTCTGACACAATATATGTATGATGCATGTAGGAGAAGAGAACCAGAGTTGAAAAGCCTTTCTACAACGGCTCAGTCTATCCATCATGTGTTTTACATTGTGATGGACTATTTTGGCATACTTGCATAGACATCTGTGTATGTTAAAGTGAAACTGATTTCACAAGGTATTCCTGCTCTGCATTTATTCTCCCTCTAAAGATGGTGGTGTTAACTACACAAAACACCTTTAAAGTGAAAGACAGTTTCTTCCTTTTACAGGCCTATTTGATTTTTGCAACTTTGTCTGTGCAGTCTTAGAGGCTGCAGTGATTTCTTTATTATGATACACTCTGATGAAGAACAAATGCTCCAATCAGAATGTTGCGACCTATATCTGCTCTCCTTTGTTTGCTGTTTTTTTTTTGTGATGGTCATTTGCATATTTGTGTGGAAAAAAATGGTAGCCATAGAGTACAACTTTATGAAATATTCAAATGGTTAAATCTTTAATATGAATAAATAAATACATATTCGTTAGTATAACAGATAATCTTCTTTAAAAAATGTATCTCCTCTGCCTTCTTTCTGTGGTCCTATTATCTGTAGAAGTCAGAAACGACGAATTAGAGCCAGGAGGAGGGTCTTGGTGCCATCAACCAAGCTTGTCTATGCCCGCATCCTCGCGCTCTGATACGCTACAACTTCTTCTCCACACCTGAGCTTGCCATGAATGTGCAGGCTAGCTAGCAAACGGTTTAGAAACGGTTTACAAATGCTCTCCAGGGTATGAAATGACTCGCCTGGTTTTTAGCTCCCATCTTTGAACCCCTCTGTGGTTTCTCACTGGCTCAGCATTTTGCCAAAAGGGTTTGATTCAAGCCATTCCTCCTGAGGAGTACACTGCCTTGTTGACCTTTGGGTGCTGTCAGTGGATCAATGAGGGTGATATTTTGCTCGATTTCCACCATTATTGGGTAACGAACCTCACCGTACTTCATGAGGTCGTTCAGGGGAGCTTGGAGTGCTGTGGAGGACCTCGGCTGAGTGTGAGTGCATATTGTACTCTACAAGATTTAAGGTGTGCGCGTTATGATGTTCATGGTAGCGGTCAGTGGCTTGTTCGGGAGGTGTGATACATTTGAGTTGCTCAGGGTTGAATTGGTTCTGTGGTACATTTGGTTTGGGTGAAATCAAAAAATGACCAATCTATTCAGTGCCTTATTCCAGGCATGTTTCTCTCATCCAATAGGAAGAGCAGAAGCAGTATTTTGAACGTGATGGGAGTATTTTCATGCATTTCTGGTTGTACAACACGACAAAATACTTTTAATTTATTTTAATTCTAATTTGACCTCTCACCAGTTCACTGAGATCAACTCTTTGTTTTACTTTGTTCCCCTGTAACACTGTTTTATCACTATTGATTCTATAAGTGATAAAAGAAACGTTCACCTTTCTGCTATTGTAACACAGGATTATAAACAGTTTGATTAAGTAAGTCAGGCTGCCTCAACTGTTTTGGACATGTCAAATTTCGCTGCATCAGAGCTGCTGTTCACAAATGTGTAATCCACATGTATGGATGTAGCTGCAACTCAACTGTCAACTGAGACACAATATTACTTAATATCATGCAACAAACACTGTGGAAACACTTGGCTCACATGGACATGCTATGTTTTTGAACAAGATCTGACGTACTTTCTGATTTATTCAGTAGAAAATTGTCACGCCAGGAGGAACTCGTAGCATTAATGTTTAATTTCCACATGCTCGGTTGATACTTGATATTAAAGAATTGGCAGAGAAGTGGCAGAAAAGTAGTGTACCTGATCACGATGCAGAGGAACACTGTGAATATCACCATATGCTCTCAGTTGACGCACACTAACAATGCATGTCAAAAGTATTGTCAAAATTTCAGAAATATTATCTTCCACAAAAAGCACTTACTTCCCTTCTCTTTATACTCGTGTCACATTTTTGAATCCTTTTTCTTCATTGTAATAAGATGTTTTATGGCACAGTTTCAGTCTACATTTGCACAGTCATAGAAGTAAGACATTCTCAAAACAGTCAAAACTTAAAAGTATTTGTAGCATATTGTGTTATGTCCACATTCTCTTTTTGAGTTTGGTGTGGTAACCAAGATTGTTTTGTGAAGTTTGGAATTGAAATGAAAACCTTTTAAAATACTTGATTCAGGGGTTGAAAAGTCTCAAACGGCTAACGGCTACATATAGTCTGCCTCTGAGATTTTGACGTTCTGCTGTCCTGCTGATATTATGCTGAGAAAATTCTTGACAAATCTTTAAATTGTAACCGGTCTTGGTCTCAAGACCATTTTTTGATGGTCTCAGTCTCGTCTCGGTCTTATCTTGATCTCGGGCGCTGAGGACTCGGGATTTTATTTCAAGACCAGTCAAGACCGCAACTGTGGAAATATCACTAACACTTACAGCATTCTGTCCAAGTTTATTTAACATGTTTGTTTTCACTGGATGCAAAACGCACCGATTAAAATCCAAGCAATTGCTGGGTTTCAGATGACGTAGAACTGACGTCACCCAATGCACATGAAGGGCCAGAAGTAAATTCAGCCCATTTATTTGATCCAGCATCAAAATGTCTAAAGTCTGTGTCCTGTATGGCTGTTCCAACCGTTCAAATAGAAAGAAAGTTAAACTTTATTTTTGTGTTTCGAAATAACACAAAAATAACTTACTGAAAAAAAGAGGAGAAAAGTGGATCACCAATCTACAGCTAAAAGCAGGAGGTGCAGAAACGAACAATGCCAGAGTTTGCGGCACCACTTTCTAAAAGGTAAAGATCTCATTGTTTAAATTGTATTTTCAGATATTTCACTGGACAGTTAATTAGAAAGACATGCATATGCAGTGGTGGGAAGTAATGAAGTACTGTACAATTTTTGTGTATCTGTACATTACTTAAGAATATTTAAAAATGGATACTTTCTACTTATACTCCAATACATTTTACAGTAAGTATCTGTACTTTCTACTTCACTACATTTCTCCCAAACTGTCGAGTTACTCGTTACATCCAAATCGCACTGCGCTTTTTTTTCCGTTAAAATGTGAAGTTCAGGGACTTAAGATGGCGCCATAAAATCCAAACAATACAATTTGAGTACATTTTTGTCTGTGTATTTGTACTTTTACTTAAGTACATTTTTTGAGTACTTTCTCCACCACTGTTCATATGTAAGGTAAGATATATTATTTTTATGCCCTAGCATGGTTGTCCTCAGAGCTCTAATGTTGTTAGCAGCTAGCTCAGTGCCGAGTCCCTGACAGAAAATATAATGTTTATTCAGTGGGACTTTCATGCTAAAAAAATAAAAATATAAAAGCTAAATAAATGAAATATAACCTATCGAGCCATACAGTCACCGTGAGCTGTTACTGTTCCCCCACATGCTTCGTGTCTGGCCACGAACAGACACGAACACGGGGGTTTCTGTAGATCGGTGCTAATAGTTGACCTACATAGGATTTGAGTCCAGTGTCCTACAGCGACTCAACATTAATGTACAACTCCAGCGTGAATTTGGGTTTACAGAAGTTAAATAAATTATTTACCAGGAGATTCAAGCTCATAAAATAACATGGGTTGGTTCGTTGTGGATTACTTAAAATAGCACAATTCACTACTCACCCGGCAGAAACAAGTGACAGCCATTTAATGCTTCTTTTGATCCTAAATGCTTGACCCAACTTGAAACTAAATGATTGTATTCTCCAGGCTTTTAGAAGCTTTCTTCTGGCTCATTGTATAATATGAGGTCTGCAGCTCCAGGTAGTTTTGTGGATCGCCTTGACACCGGGTAAATCTTCAAGATTATAAGTCTTTTTTTTTCACCGAGATAATACGGATCATATCCTAAATATACACATATTTTCTCGAGATATCTCGGCTGTTCCAGCCTATTTAGCGCATTAGCATACTCGTTGTGTTCAAATTTGCTTTGTTTTGAACAGAGAAACAGGAAAAATCCTTCTGGACCACCATCTGAATTTCGCGCGTCATCCGGGTCACGTGACTGAAACCCAGCAAATACGTGACTTACCAATAGACCCTTTTCACAGTGACGTCAGACAATGGCCGCCATAACTCAAACCTGGGTATCTTTACTTCCGGTGTGATTTTGCCTTGGGAACCAAGCTGAAAAATTCCCGCATTCTCATAATCTTAAGGATATAATAAAAGGTAAGTTTAATAATAACAGCATTTAAGTGTTAGATAGCTGTTATTAATTATTGTAAAATCACCATTCTCTAACTGTGTATAAAATAAACAGCCTCCGATCGGAGAGTAAACCACCTAGCAGCAGCTTTAGCCACATTTAGGAAAAAATATACTCTCTGTCAGCGCTGTAACGTTTAGAGGTTCACTTTCTGTATTTTATAAAACAGTGTTTACGTGTTAGATAACCGTTATTAGTCATTGTCAATTTACCATTCTCCAACCAGCCTCCGATCATGAGTAAACCAGCTAGCAGCAGCTTTAGCCACAGTTAGGAAACATATACACCGCCGCCTGTCAGTGATGTAACGTTTAGAGGTTCATTTTCTGTATTAATGGAAAATAAAGGACATAAAAATAACTTTAATCTGATTACTGGATTTGAAATACGAGCTCGTTAGATTATTCGTTACCGGAAAAAGTGGTCCGATTAGAGGAAGGCATTACAAAGCAGCGGCGGCACCGGACATCTCTGCTTATAACAAACAAACCCCTATTTTATGGGATGAGTGGCAACTCCAGTCTATAATTTAAGAATCTGATCAAGATTAGAGCCTAAAACGTTATAGTTCAAAAACAGTAAAACGTTCTGGTTAAGGAACAGTTATGTCACGTAGTTAGCTAGCTAACAAAATTCACTAATGCTAAGCTAACGGTTACGCAAAACAAAAATACCTACCTTCATAGTCAAACAGGTATTGTTCGGTGAATAATTTCTAGCCTTTGTCTAATTTAGATTTTGTTGTCAGAGAAAATTGGTTTGCAAATCGTGATCTATCTTCAAATCTTATTTTAGGCAAATGTTTTAGAGACTGTGTAAACTCCATGCTCAGGTGTTCTGTCTGATCAACATATGCTGTCAGATATATACATATATATATAAATATCTAAATCTCTCTTTCTATATATATGTCTCTATATAGATATATATGTGTCGGTCTTGTGAGAAATTCTGTTCCCCTGTGAAAATCTGTTCCCCCTGTGTCGGGAGCGCGCATTGCAGCCAGAGAAGTGGATTCGGCGGATCTGACCATTTTCACGGCGCTTCTGATCGATTTCTCGGTAAAAACTACTCATATAATCATGTCAGTGTTGTAACTTTCAGTTTAATCGGCAGCTATCAAAATAAAAATACATACGTAAATAAACGAGGTCTGGTGTGGAGGTCTTTTTACGCTGTTTTGTGTTATTTTAAACGTGAAGAGAATCGATCTTTTTTTTCAGCTTTTGTCTCGTAAGCCTCACAAATAAAAGTCAGTCAACAAACACAGGTTCCCAACACGAAGTGTGCATTTATAATTTTTCATTTCTGATAAAGGAGGAGGGAAGCTGGCTGATAGCAGGGCACAAAAATAAAGACTTCCTGAAAAGATCAGAGTGTAAACTTTTTGGCCAGTCACGTTCTAATGATAAATAAGGAAAATAAGGAAATGTCTAGTATGCTATCACACATAATAATTTTTGAGAATTTGGAAACAGTTACTTTTTATTTCCCAAAGTTATGGGGGAGAAGAGGAGAGAATGGATATTTCACCAGCCTGATAAAATCTGTTCCCCCTACTTAAAATGGAAACAAATTAATTTACCCACAAAGTCTTTTACTGTCTTCATTCCCTCATCATCAACAATAAATCCTGTGATTTTCATAACATTTGCTCTATTTTTGACAAAGTTAGGATGGGGGAACAAAATATCTTAACTGCCTGATAAAATCTGTTCCCCCTACTTAAAATGGAAACAAATTAATTCACCAGCAAGTCTTTTACTGTGTTGATTCCACTCATCATCAACAACAAATCCTGTGATTTTCATAACATTTGCTCTATTTTTGCCAAAGTTAGGATGGGGGAACAAAATATCTTAACTGCCTGATAAAATCTGTTCCCCCTACTTAAAATGGAAACAAATTAATTTACCTGCAAGTCTTTTACTGTGTTGATTCCACTCATCATCAACAACAAATCCTGTGATTTTCATAACATTTGCTCTATTTTTGCCAAAGTTAGGATGGGGAAACAAAATATCTTAACCGCCTGATAAAATCTGTTCCCCCTACTTAAAATGGAAACAAATTAATTTACCTGCAAGTCTTTTGCTGTGTTGATTCCACTCATTATCAACAATAAATCCTGCAAGTTTGAAAACATTTGCTCTATTTTTGACAAAGTTAGGATGGGGGAACAAAATATTTTAAGCGCCTGATAAAATCTGTTCCCCCCCCCTTAAAATGGAAACAAATTAATTTATCCACAAAGTCTTTTACTGTCTTCATTCCCTCATCATCAACAACAAATCCTGTGATTTTCATAACATTTGCTCTATTTTTGCCAAAGTTAGGATGGGGAAACAAAATATCTTAACCGCCTGATAAAATCTGTTCCCCCTACTTAAAATGGAAACAAATTAATTTACCTGCAAGTCTTTTGCTGTGTTGATTCCACTCATTATCAACAATAAATCCTGTGATTTTCATAACATTTGCTCTATTTTTGCCAAAGTTAGGATGGGGGAACAAAATATCTTAACCGCCTGATAAAATCTGTTCCCCCCCTTAAAATGGAAACAAATTAATTTACCTGCAAGTCTTTTACTGTCTTCATTCCACTCATTATCAACAATAAATCCTGTGATTTTCATAACATTTGCTCTTTTTTGACAAAGTTAGGTGGGGGAACAAAATATTTTAGCTTTCAGCCACCTGAAATAATCTGTTCCCCCTACATGAAATGGACATGTACAGTGAATTATTTTTTTTTTTACCTAAAATGTGAATCATTAAATGAAGCTGTTTATTTCAGTTTGCAGAAAAAACTCCTAGCAAAAGAGGTTGTGGATTTTCCTGTTTCCACTGCGGCGTCTACAGCATGAGGTTGGACATTGCTGTGAGACTTATTCTTAACAGTGGTTGTTATAACATTAATATTCTTATTTTGAGTGTTAATGAAAATTTTTGTCATGACTATAATTTGTATGTTTTGATAAAAAAAATATGTACTTAGCCAAACTTAATACATCAACATGTGAAAACAGTTATTTAACAAAATTGTTAAATATGAACACTTAATAAGTACAATAACTGAAACTTCAATAAAGGTTAATTTCAGATGTTATTTGGATCTGTGTCACATGAGACCTGCTCCAACTCCAAAACTCACACCTAGACTCTTCAAATCTACACTAAATTATTCTCAACTAATAGCAGAATATTTTAATCCATGTTTGGGATTTGTGAAACCTTTAAGTGATTTGTCAGACTTCAATAAAGATGAGATTACCATTCACACTTGTCCCATGCAGTCTTTTTCAAAATCAATTCTAATTCTTCTTCTTGAAGAGGAGAATAATCTAGTCCAGATTTTAAGTGTCACATTTTTAATTTTTTCTAATAATGTTCATATGCAGGATGTTGGGGGTTTTCTTGACCCTCAACCGCATCTACTTTTAATTAACTACAGGAAATGAAATTATTAAGTTATAGACAAACAATTTTTGTTAATTAATGTTATAACAACCACTGTTAAGAATAAGTCTCACAGCAATGTCCAACCTCATGCTGTAGACGCCGCAGTGGAAACAGGAAAATCCACAACCTCTTTTGCTAGGAGTTTTTTCTGCAAACTGAAATAAACAGCTTCATTTAATGATTCACATTTTAGGTAAAAAAAAAAATAATTCACTGTACATGTCCATTTCATGTAGGGGGAACAGATTATTTCAGGTGGCTGAAAGCTAAAATATTTTGTTCCCCCACCTAACTTTGTCAAAAAAGAGCAAATGTTATGAAAATCACAGGATTTATTGTTGATAATGAGTGGAATCAACACAGTAAAAGACTTGCAGGTAAATTAATTTGTTTCCATTTTAAGTAGGGGGAACAGATTTTATCAGGCGGTTAAGATATTTTGTTTCCCCATCCTAACTTTGGCAAAAATAGAGCAAATGTTATGAAAATCACAGGATTTATTGTTGATAATGAGTGGAATCAACACAGTAAAAGACTTGCAGGTAAATTAATTTGTTTCCATTTTAAGGGGGGGAACAGATTTTATCAGGTGCTTAAAATATTTTGTTCCCCCATCCTAACTTTGGCAAAAATAGAGCAAATGTTATGAAAATCACAGGATTTGTTGTTGATGATGAGGGAATGAAGACAGTAAAAGACTTTGTGGATAAATTAATTTGTTTCCATTTTAAGTAGGGGGAACAGATTTTATCAGGTGCTTAAAATATTTTGTTCCCCCATCCTAACTTTGTCAAAAATAGAGCAAATGTTATGAAAATCACAGGATTTATTGTTGATAATGAGTGGAATCAACACAGCAAAAGACTTGCAGGTAAATTAATTTGTTTCCATTTTAAGGGGGGGGGAACAGATTTTATCAGGCGGTTAAGATATTTTGTTTCCCCATCCTAACTTTGGCAAAAATAGAGCAAATGTTATGAAAATCACAGGATTTGTTGTTGATGATGAGTGGAATCAACACAGTAAAAGACTTGCAGGTAAATTAATTTGTTTCCATTTTAAGTAGGGGGAACAGATTTTATCAGGCAGTTAAGATATTTTGTTTCCCCATCCTAACTTTGGCAAAAATAGAGCAAATGTTATGAAAATCACAGGATTTGTTGTTGATGATGAGTGGAATCAACACAGTAAAAGACTTGCAGGTAAATTAATTTGTTTCCATTTTAAGTAGGGGGAACAGATTTTATCAGGCAGTTAAGATATTTTGTTCCCCCATCCTAACTTTGGCAAAAATAGAGCAAATGTTATGAAAATCACAGGATTTGTTGTTGATGATGAGTGGAATCAACACAGTAAAAGACTTGCTGGTGAATTAATTTGTTTCCATTTTAAGTAGGGGGAACAGATTTTATCAGGCGGTTAAAATATTTTGTTCCCCCATCCTAACTTTGTCAAAAATAGAGCAAATGTTATGAAAATCACAGGATTTATTGTTGATGATGAGGGAATGAAGACAGTAAAAGACTTTGTGGGTAAATTAATTTGTTTCCATTTTAAGTAGGGGGAACAGATTTTATCAGGCTGGTGAAATATCCATTCTCTCCTCTTCTCCCCCATAACTTTGGGAAATAAAAAGTAACTGTTTCCAAATTCTCAAAAATTATTATGTGTGATAGCATACTAGACATTTCCTTATTTTCCTTATTTATCATTAGAACGTGACTGGCCAAAAAGTTTACACTCTGATCTTTTCAGGAAGTCTTTATTTTTGTGCCCTGCTATCAGCCAGCTTCCCTCCTCCTTTATCAGAAATGAAAAATTATAAATGCACACTTCGTGTTGGGAACCTGTGTTTGTTGACTGACTTTTATTTGTGAGGCTTACGAGACAAAAGCTGAAAAAAAAGATCGATTCTCTTCACGTTTAAAATAACACAAAACAGCGTAAAAAGACCTCCACACCAGACCTCGTTTATTTACGTATGTATTTTTATTTTGATAGCTGCCGATTAAACTGAAAGTTACAACACTGACATGATTATATGAGTAGTTTTTACCGAGAAATCGATCAGAAGCGCCGTGAAAATGGTCAGATCCGCAGAATCCACTTCTCTGGCTGCAATGCGCGCTCCCGACACAGGGGGAACAGATTTTCACAGGGGAACAGAATTTCTCACAAGACCGGAACTAAGGATACACAGCTTCGAGCCAAAACGGAGGTTGTGTGACGTCATGTGAAAAGGGTCTATTACGTGTTTGTTACTCTCCCCCACCCCCTCCCCACCTTTCACTCTGACGTAGCGCTCTGAGACATGCGTAGTGGTCTTCTTTGAGCGGCAGAAGATGTCTGTCTATTCGTAAGTAATAGACAGACATCTGCATAAATCATAAGAAATCCGATGGCGACAGCTAAATCAGCAGCGCTTCGCTTTCACAGACGGTGGGGACTATGTCTAGCTTTTTTCGTCACTTAGAAAAGAAGCTCAAAGAAAGGTAAGCGTCGTTGACGTTATGTTAGCAAAGCTTGCTGTACAAAGACATATAAGCATTTGTGATGAAAAAAAGTTGTCACTCATGCGCTGAATTATTGTGCAGACTATTGACTAACGTGTCGAATATATGGGACAACGCTGTGTCCAAAAGTCTGCAAAATAGTGATGTGACATTCACGAACGATCCGATTCTAATGGACATCTCTTTACTAAGAAGATAGGCCTGGTGCCTCACTGAGAGCCATTCTTTGTTCTTGTAATGCTCTTTGTACACTGTAGTAGCTATTATTTTATTTTATTATATGCATTGATATAGTAAAGAAATAAAACACAAGAACGAAAACACGCAGAGCATGCTCATTGCTCTTTGATTGTTTTTGTCACCTGTCATGGTGGCAGACATTACAGCACTTTGTGGTGCCTGGCTTTATGCAGTGGGAGAGAGGGCGAGAACAGTCGCGGTGTGTGCCTTGTGCTTGGTTACTTCTTGCTTGTTGCTCCTTGATCAGCATTCATAGTTGAGCGTTGTTTACAATTAGTTCATTGCCTCAATTACTATGTTTAATGGTGCCAACAGTGGTGGTTTCTGACATGAATAATATGGGCAAATGCCCAGAGCGTTATCTTGTTAGGGATGGCATGAGACCACCGCAGATTGTAGCAAAGGGATGGAAGAGTTTGTTCTGCTTTTAACATTGGTTAAATTTATTTCAGCTCTAAGTATTTAATATCTAGGTGTTTTTATGGGAATGTGAATCTTTCAGATCAATTTGATTAGCAATTTTGATCATGTTTCACATTTTATCGTGTCATGTAGCACGGAGCGCTAGTCTTGGTCTTGACTCGGTCTCGACTTCCCTTGGTCTTGGTCTTGACTTGGTCTCGGACCCTAAAAATCTTGGTCTTGTCTTGGTCTCGGGTTAGTTGGTCTTGACTACAACACTGATTGTAACGTTGTCCAAGTTGCAATGGTCTCATTCAAAACTCTTAAATTAATGTGGTTTGTGCACACAGACTGTGCAGAGAAAACATTCTCATTTTGAAACTACATGCAAATGAAGAACTCATAAAATCTGCTCTTACCAACTTATATTTTTTCGTGTGGTTTATCTGAAGCTAATATTTATGAATGTTTCTAATTATGGTGTTTTGACATAGACATTAATGAGCATATTTCAAATGAGTTAACTCTGGAGGACTGGGTGGTAAGTTAGTGCACAGATGGCTTCCGTCTGTGGAAGCCAAGAACCACTTTTCATTAATAAAGTGGAAGAAGGAAATTAATGCCAATAAAGCATCTGACAGTTTATTGCAAATTCACAGATTTGTAGCTTTAAATTCCTCAATTTTATTTTATTTTTTATTTTTAGATCACCTGATACTCTCTGCACGAAAATATATTTTTTGCTCTCTCTTTGTATTAGGTCTGCCGTCTCAGACTTTAGTGAGGACAACTTCAACCTCACAATTACCTGTATCTGCTTGGACTCGGGTGTCCTTAGCTGGACTTGCCAAAACCCGTTTTCTGAACGCAGTGCAGAAACGATGCATGGATAAGAAAAAATGAGGAAAATCGCATCTCTTGATAACCCCTCTGATAATATTTAGCAATAATCTTATCTTTGCTACAGCAAACAATAAGCTTATCTGGTGGTCATCTGATTAGTGTGATAAAACATGATTTAATGAATAGTAAAAACATTTAAGAGCTTCACTGTGAGAAACTGCATTTTTCTGAAATATTTTAATTAAAATTTCTTTTTGCATCTCACAGCAGGCTACAAAATTCAAGTATTGGTTTACTGCTGTTTACTGCACGCATTTCATTCTTTGCATAAATTAATCATTTGAGGTGGAGTTGAGTGGTAATATCCGTCTCCGTGGCTCTGTGAGGAGTTCTCTCACCAGGGGTGGCTGACAAGTGATGACTGTAGCTTACCTCATACTGTGAGTGCTACTCTTCTTTAATCTCCCTCCTCTCTTTCTCTCTGTTTTTCTCCCCCACTATCTTAATTTTTCTCAACTCTGGCACGCAAAAAAAAAAAAGAAACTCCTTCATTTCCATCTTAACACTGCACTAATCCTTCAGCAGGTTTTTGGGAATGTCATGCTGTTTTGGGTCTCTTCTACTGACACGATAATTTTGTGTCATAATGGCTCGCAAACACCTGTCCAATTAGGCTGATTGTGATGCACTTCAAACTATTAGACAGATCCCGTGGTGTGGCACTGCGATTTAGCAAAGCACTCTTAATATTTCTGATCTTGCGGGATGTTTTTGCAGCTTCGTGACAAATGTCTGTTCGTAAATCCAGGTTTAGTGAGGGGTAATTGAAGGGACTTCAGGAGTCAGCTGTCAGAAAAGGACAAAAGTCTTTCTAGTAAGTTTAAGTTGCCGTGTCAGTTTGCTGTGCTTCATGAATTGTTGGCAGTTCGTGTTTTTGATGAGTTTAGCAACACTTCAAAGTTTAGAACAAACGTGTATACATTTCTGTTGCACTACTTTAATTATATCCGAGAGTCTTAGTTTTATTTATAAAGGTAGATTAAATATGAGATGGATGAAGCACATTGAAATGATTAAACAAATTTATACAGCTTTGTGTAAGCACAGCTGCTGACGAAGTGGACATGTTTTTCTTGTATTTTAAGCAAATAATATGGCATAAAATATAATACTTTCTTACCTTCCCCTGAAAGGTTTTTAGTCAAAAAAGGTGGTCATAAAATCATCAGTTCAGCTGCAAGTTCAGAGGCATTGGTTATTAAAAATATAATTTACGTAAAATTGTGCATTCTGCAGAAAATAGTACAGTTAAGTTGTTTGACTATCATGGTCTTTGCTGGAAGCATTGTGGAAGTTTACTTAAACTAGAACTAGTTTTAAATTTATTGGGGTTAAAACTTAATAAATTCACACTTTGCCTTCTAAATGTCCTACACTTGTCCCAAAGTACAAAAAGTTTAAAATAATACAACTGTCATCATAACTGTTTCATTTGGGAATATATTCATTGAGTCAGCAATTACCATTTGCAATCATGTCTTAACTGTTCATTTCTCTTACGTTCTCTTGTTCTCAACAAAGCTGTACTCATTATAAAAATGTTAACCAGGCTTTAGTTATCAATAAAGCAAATTGAGATTTTTCCCCCCCTTGAAAAGTAGCTCACTAAATGTGGTTTTTAATGTAGCTGCTTTTAAAGTGTTTCTCATTAATAAAACCGATAGGCTATCATATGTATAATTTTAGCCTAAGAGAAGTTCTCTGATTTATTAAGGTGTATCCTCTACCACAAAGTCTCTGCTGGAAGTGTAAGGTCTGTAGTTGCTGGATGAACCACAATGTTCTCCTGAGCAATGTAGACACAGAATATTAACTGAATCGAGAACAAATCCTTATTGTTCAATCTCTCATTGACTTACTTGGTCACTCTTTCATGCCCTCCATCTCTAGCTGACACACATGTACGGTAGAAGCAGTCACTTTTTCCCCCCCTCTTTCGGCAATCTCTCGTTTTCATCCTGAGCATGATTAGAAGTAAATAGTTGTCAGGGAGAGAGACAGGTAGTGGTAGGGGTGGTGTGTTGGACCGGGGTAAGGGAGAGGGATGAATGGAGACATAAAGGGACATGTCATACCATTCGCAGAGCACCAGGTCTGACAGAAACCCTCAGGACATGGCACTTGTATCAACTGGGGACCAAATGTAGGTGGTACCAGGCTGTCAGTGCTCTCTACTTAATTAGAAGACATGACTGTTTTGGCTCAGTGAGGGCAGTTGTAAATCTCAGTCAATTACATTCAGGGGTAGGACAAGAGTTTGGCACCTGAAGCCTACTTGTCACATCTTATCTGATGCTGACCATAATTGCTACATACTACACATCCACAGTCAATGATGGGATGTCTACAGATATTCCAGAGTTTTTATTTCGTCATCACTGTAAAAAACATAAAAAACAAACAAACAAACAAAAAAAAGTGATGTCATGTGCTACAGTTGTTTTTATATTTGTTCCTGCCTTTGCATGCAACTTTAGGCTTCATACGTCAGTTTAAAAAAAAAAAAAAAAAAAAAAAAGTAGGTTAGCACAAGTTTAGTAAGATTGAGCTGTTAACGATTATGATCAACAATATTTTTCTCACTACTCTTCCATCATATCTCTACAACTCTCTCATCTTTACCATCTCATTTACAAAGATCTAGACTACTTGTGGCTATAAAGGTCAGTAGACGTCCATCCACTTAGCTAAATATAAATGGAAAGCATTTCAACTACATGACCAGTGATGTATAACAGGCTTTTAAATATGTATTAAAAGGTGACGGATAAAAACACTTTTTACCTGTTCACAAATAAGAATACGCTGAACAGATGAGATTTGAGTAAAGGGGAAAGTGGATTGTTATTTAGGTGGTATAATACTTTTAAATGGTTGAGTTGGTCAAATGAAGGCTTTGGAAAGTATGCAGACATGTTCTTAAAGATAACATTTCCAACAGGACTTGGATTCCCATGGTCACAGAACGTTTGAGGACTAGAAACACTGAAATATTACCAGTAGTTAGTTAAAACAGTCCCATTTTCTGTTAGCAGTGGCTAAATCAGTTTTAGAATTAGCCAGGTTGGACTAGCTGTGATTTTTGAAAATGCTGAAGAGAAAAGTACACTGAATATTTCTTTCTGCTCTGGTTTTTATCAAGTAATCTTCTAAAATATGCCCTGTTTGAGTGTGCGCTCCTAATGTTTAAAGGAAGAATACCCAGATTGCACAATAGCAGAAACAGCACACGAGTGTATTTTAGTTGCTTTGCCCAGGAACATGTGGAAATATACATATAGACATCTCTCATTTGGCCTTCTCAAACAGGTTCAGGAAATGCGCTCCTGATCTGTATGTAGAATCTCTCAGCAACACAAACAGCAACGAACCACTCAGGGCTTGATCCTCATCCCTAAACACAAAGGAAAATGCTTGTCAAGTCTTGAAAGAAATCATGTACCTGCATTTGAAAATCCATTAGGCAAGGCGTGGAAGCCGGAGTAACTGAGGGCAGTGGAAGCAGATGAAAGGGGTGACTCATTTGATGGTGGCACTGTGTGTTTTGAAGATGGAATACGGTGTCTATCTTGGCCACATGAATAAAAACTGAAAAGTTTATGGACACATGGTCACGCTTCTGTGTGAGCATGCACAAGCATTAGGTATGAGTGAATGCATATATGCTCTCGGTTGTAGATACACTGATGCATGCACATTGCCCTCTGGGGCTCGGACCCCCTGGTGTTAAAACCAAAAAGCTACAGGAATGCACACAAATCATTGCTTGTAGGCAGAAAGAAAAGTGTCGGAGGGCATGGAGGGGTAATCAAACAAGAGAGCACTTCAACAGAAATCTGTAGGTTGTTGTTCTTGCGCTGCTGTCCCCATCCTCTGCAAAATAATGGCCTGTCCATCTTTCCCCATCGTCTTTGCTCCTTGCTTCAATCTCCCCATCTTTTAGGCAAACTCCATTACCAGAAAACCACTATCACAGATTGAAAGGAAAGTATCTTTTGTTTTCATGTTCTGAATTAGCAGTGCATCATGATTTGTTTTTTTTTGTTTTTTTTTTTTGGTCATGTGTAAAGCCAAAATACAAAGCTAGTATACTTTGCTGTTTATATAATGGATGTAATGGGAAAAAGCCCCACTTGTTCGATATGTATACATTTAATATCCTTAAGAGAGACAGGAAATTATTAAAATTCTTATTTTTAAGTTGGCCTCATCTGGTGGTGTTCTCTCAAAACCACTTGAAACCAAATTAAGTCACTTAGAAAAGATGAATGAAGCTTGCAAATGACATGGAAGGAAAATATCATAGACCCTGTTCACTTAATTTCAGGTGACCACTGTTTAAAATCAACATACATTTTAAAGTGCACACTTCTTCTAAGTATGATTTTTATAGTCATGTGTTGGGTGTCAGGTTTTGAGAATCGGGAGATAATTGTAAAATCTTGCTTTAAGAATTAGACATTCACAGGTGAAGGGAAATTTTTAAGGAAGGGGATTTGCCTGCACTAAATTCAGGATGTTTG
The DNA here is from genome assembly GCF_051168715.1 of Poecilia mexicana. NCBI lineage: Eukaryota > Metazoa > Chordata > Actinopteri > Cyprinodontiformes > Poeciliidae > Poecilia > Poecilia mexicana. Next base: position 8,175,544 of record NW_028263389.1, read on the forward strand.
TGAGTGTTTTAATGAGAAAATCCAGAGAGGTTTGTTATGTGGAGCTATGGAAAACCCATACTGAGATTCCAAACTACAGGTACAAGATTTAAAGTTGTTAGATACCAATTTATCTGAATATCTAGTTTGTAACAAAGCTGAGTGAGCTGGTAAGTGGACTTAATTTACAAATCAAATGACTTAGAAAATGAAAACAGATAGATTAAAATGTATTTTAATGAAAATGGGGATTAATACAAATGCAGTCCACCTTTTGAGATTGCAGAGTGTTGATGTAAAATTTAAAACAATGTTTCCTTTCCTTCTACTTTACAATTATGCAAACTGCATTTCCTCTGCCACTTGTTATGAACTCCTTTACCTAAGACTCAGTGAATCTGTTCCAAAATAGCTACACAAACCCTAAATGCAACATGGCAACTTGACACAAATCTTGCTACCAATCACAGCAGTGTTTGGATGAATCAACATTTACCTGACTAAATTATGCGTTTGCACTTGACGAGGAGGTTAGTGCCATAATTTCTGTTCGAAGAAGCTCACAATGTAAGCAGGCATCAGATATTTGCTTTTCAAAGACCAGAGAGTAGGACAGAGTGCAGCTGAAGCCAAACAGGCTGGTGTGCTTTGTGCTGTACATGACTGACTGTCAGCAAATAAATACAGCTTCAGATATGATTTCATAAGGTTTCTATTCTGTACTTAATGGATTTGCAAAACTGTTTCACAAGACAGTAAAGACCCACACATATATTTGCACTAGAAATGTCACGGAAGACATTTGTCATGTTTATTTATGTAGCACATTTCAGCAACAAGGCAGTTCAAAGTGTTTCACGCCATAAAAACATAAAAATTATACAGTCACCAATTATAAAACAAGCAGTAAGCGTTGCATTTTGAACATCACCAAAAATCAAGAAGATATGTTGATCAATGTTCCACGTACTACTCATCAAAGGCATCTCTATGGGTTTAGCCTTCAGTATTGTACATTGCTTAGTTGTCCAGACATTAATTGTCAAGTGCAGTTGTTTTTTTTTTTTCAATCAAATCCACCTCAAACACAAATCATCACTTATTTAACCACAAATGGAGGAGTGTTTAGATTGAAACGCAATGTGAAACGCATGCCATTTGTAGTATACAAGAAAGTAAAACAAAGAACACAGCTGAAGAGCAGTGGTAAGTAAAAAAAAAGAAGAGCATAGTGCATATTAAATTTTTACATTTATAATACTTAAAATAAAAAAATAATAATTTTACAGACATATTTAGGCCACATTAACTGCCTAGACAGCATTCTCCAATGTAAATGCACATTAGCATATATTATGACTTGGGTTATGCAAATAAGCTGCATTAATTAGGGATAAAAAGTAATCTCTCACACTCAAGGAAGTTTTTCTCCAGGCAAGCAGAGCACTTGGCTGTCAACTGGGAATTAACTAAACAAAACCTCTATGGAGAAGCACAACTTCTCCTCATCGGACTAATTCCCAGTGTTTTCTTAGTTAATGGTGTCATGATTAGTGCCTCACTGAGTGGTCTCAAAGCTCTGCAGCTGTGGACTCAGTCTGTGAGCGGCTTCAAACCCCAACTGAAACAGTAAATGTGATTGGACATTTCTGGGTTGACTAGATGGCGTGCTGGATTAGTTGCCGTATTAATTATGCTCTTAGACAATCAACAGCTAAGACTAAGACTATGCTTTGATATTGAGCCTCGTTTCTACACGCTACAGCATAAGTACTGCTTGGATATGCGCTAAGCCAGAAACATGAGTGTTTTTAAATATAGTACATCTTTTGCATACCAAACAGACACACACAACTTGTCAAATTAGTTGTTGGCTTATGTGACTTATCTCCTTTTATTTATTTTTTTCTTTCTCCAGGAAGAACTTCTCATCGCACACAGCGAAGAGTAAGACACTTTAGCACACATCAACTTCAGCGATGTCTTTGTTTGTAGGTTAGACTTGACACACATGGGCTTTAAACAGTGTTTTAACTGTTATCTAATGGCATGAAGGTATCCTACTTAAAAACGTCATTTGGGGTGCCTCAGTATTGAGGCTACTGTCCTCAATATATATGTTCCTACTTTGATCCCCTGTCCAGGACCATTCCTTCTCTGTTTACCCCTTCTTGTCTACCTACCAATGAATAAAGGCTGCCAGTAGGCCAATAAACTTAAAAAGAAAAAAAAGAAAAAGAAACATATTTTGTGGCAGTATAACAAAACTGAGTAACCAAAATGGAACAAATGATACAAAAGCCATTATTTTTCTTTGCAGGGTGGATCATCCACTGGTTTCACATTCTGGCAACTCTCTTCAGCTCTGGCAAAGGTGAGTAAATTCCTTTGGCTTTCTGCTTTGTTTTTGTGCATTGGCTGTGCTTCTACAGAGGAATCTGTGAAATGTCAGCTCATACCAAAATATCTTTTACTTATAATTCTTGGAATAAGATTGGAATGCATTTTAAAGACTTAAAATATTGTCCAGCCCTGTTCTGGAACAGCTTCATGTTTTTGCAGGTACTGTGGAGATTTATTAAAACATATTACGCTTGGAATACAGCATAAAACTGCATAAAAGTCAGGCAGAAATGAATACTGGGAGAAAGACTTGCTGACATTAAATTGGCAATGATCACTTTGTTTGATCAGATACACCTGTACTTCCTCACATCAACTGCAAGGATCTTCTGAATCCACACAAGTTGGTCATAGATATCAAATCCATGGATTGGTAAGTGTTATAAATAGTAGCCATTGTGCAGAAGCACACCTTTTCCAATAACCACTAAATGCTGGTAACAAGAAACTAAAACTCAAAGTCAGACCTTTGGATATTTACTTTGCTCAGGCTTAAGTTGGTGGGTCAAAAGGAAGTTATTGTAGTCTTATGTAATGTAGTGTTTTACTTATTCAAGTAATTGGAGCACAAAACCAACCTATAGATTAGAGAAGGTTCATGTTTGGCAACAGACTTCCAATTACTTTTGTGTTCCTTGGCTTTGTTGGTTTGTTCTAGGCATGGGCTGTTATATAGTTCTCACAATATAAGAGTATATTTTCGTTATACTCTGTTATTGGTTTCACGGCCCAAATCCTTAATTGTTCCTAAAATTATACAGTATTAATTATTACAGACATTAGTATTAGGATTTTGGGGCGACAATGCATCAGGAGGTCTGAGTTTGTCCTGTAACTGGTGGGCTGGTGGTTCAACACTCCGATCTGTTTGTCTCTATCGTTGTGTCCTTGGACAAGACGCTTCACCCGCCTTATTTCCTAGTGGCAGTTAAAGGGTCTGGTGGTGACAGGGCAGCTACAATGTAGTAGCTTATCACCATCAGCATGTGAATGTGCGCATAAATGGGTAAATTAATATGCGTTGGAGTTCTAAGGACTAAAGTGACGTATAAGTACAGGCCATTTAAAATTTTATGTGCATACTTGAAATAAATGCATTTAGTAGTTTTAGTGTAAACAAGCTTTTTGGGGCATATTGCATGTTTTTGCTGTTTCGTTGTCTAGATAGTAACATCAGTATAATCATTTGTTTTAGTTGGACTATCTACTGTGATAGCTAACTCACACTTAGCTACTTACCAGACATTCTGCTAGTAGCTTTGCAGCTTTAGTTTCCAAACAGCCTTTACTAAGTGATACATATGGCTCTTTTAGTTTCCATGTAGTGATTGTCCATGTGTTATAATCTATAACTGGAAGTATTGCAAATCATTACATTTCTCGCTGGCAGGTGAAGAAAACATGTAGTTTTCATTTCAGCCAGCTGACCAACAGTGTGAAGTAAAACCCGTGGCATTAGAGTGCTTATGCTTATGTTCCATAGAGCTGACACTTCCTCTGGCATCTTATTAAAATTACTTCAAACAATATTCATGGTACGTGGGGAAAATGTAAGCAGTTTTGAAACTTGTACTTTTTAAACCTTGATATACTTTTTACTCTGTAAACAGGTCCGGTCACGTGGTTGTAGTATTTTTGTTTGGCCTTCCATGCCTCACTGGGGAGTAAGAGGTTGTATGTTTGATTTCATGCAGTTGTTCTAAAGACACAGGGGGGGTCTTGTGGTAGTTTGAAGAACCCACGAGAACACACAACACATCCCCACACAAACATGCACACACTTGTGTTTGGTAGGGCCCGATTGTTTCAGATGATGGATGTCACACTTTAACCCATGAACACAGTGCCCCTGCTGCCTTTAATTGCCCAATCAGAAGGCTGGAACATTTGTTATTGTAGGGCAGTTAGGGCTGGATGCCAAGCTGTACACACACAAACACAGACATGCGCGTAAACAGCATCTGCCTTTTCTCTAATCACCATTCGTCTGATTGGAAGGTGAGCTGTGCCTAAAAGAGGACGAGCCGTTCCTGCTTTCTTTATGCGCAGCAGCGATGACAGGGCCGCGTTGCTGTCATAGCACATTAAAACACAGTGACACCTGCAAGTGTGCTCTCTCTTCAGAACTGTCCACTTTAATCTCCACAACAACGGTGACAATTTGGCAATGAATTGTAACAGAGGGGCTGGCGTTCTGATGTGACTTCATGACAAAACGCCACGTTTTTAGACAGATAAGAAAAAAGGGATGAAAGCTTAGAGGAAAAATAAGTCTCATCAGATGTTGTTTGGTTTCATTTCTCATTTGTATCCTGCTGAGGACTGTGACTTCATTCTTGAGTTCACTGCCAAGATCTTTCCTTTAGGAGGTTAGTGAATTCAAGCAAATCTAGTTTATGCTGTCAAACTATGAACTCAAATCAAAGCTATGCTCATTGTTTTGCTACTGTTTTCTTGCTCGGTTTAAGATGTAGGTGATGAGGATGGACAAAAGGGGGCAGTATAATATCAGCAAAACAGTGGTAAGACATTGTGTTACTACTTTTTTCATCTCTCGTTTTTAACCCGTCCACAGTTCTCCTTGCTGACTTGCTGTCAGCTTTTTTCTTTTTTTTTTCCTCTTTCCCCAACATCCAGCTCTTTTCTCATTGTTTTCAGGTTTCAATGCCCACTTTTGCTTGCTCTAAAAAATATACACACACACACACACACACGCACACAACTGTGATGCACACACAAACGGAAAGGCACACAGAAAGAAACGTGCACAAATGTGAATTAATCTCTAGCCTGATACACCAGCTCAATTATGAGCCACAATGCGTGTAATTAGAAAAGAATAAAATGCATTTCAGTTTGCATTAATGAATTTCATTGATTGGCTCTGTCTCTTTGTTCCTTGTTGTGATTAAGTTAACTTTGAGGCGAATAAACACCACACTTTGCAGCAGAGCTACACCAGTAGCAGAAATAGTTGCACCCATGTGTGTGGCATTGGCTCTGTGTGTTGTCTTTGGCTGAGTTTTGGTAGCGGCGGGACCAGCTGCAGAAAATAGAAATAGCCTTTAAAACAAACAGAACAGAGAGATGGAAGGAGGAGAGGGGGGGGGAACTCAGAAGAAACAAGTCATAAATCTTCTTATGGAATGACTGGAAAAGCAAGAGACAGTGTCATTAAAAAAAGGAACGAGTGGACAGTGAAGCACACAAATGACAGAAATCTTGCCACTGTATATCATTGTATGTTTGAAAACATGGCTTAAAATGAGTGCAAAAAAGTTCATTTAAATCCTTCATGTAAGCTATGAACTGTAAGGTGCAGTGTGTCCGTCAGGAACTCAAATGTTTGTATGTTGGCAGGAAGGCAATCCTGGAGCTTCACATGTTTTATATGCCAGTGGCCATCTGTAGATGGGTGGGTGCACTTAATGCCCACACCTCTTTTTTATGTTTGGTGTGTATTTTATAGACAAGCCGGTGTGTACATGTCTGTCTTCCAAGCTTTCCTCAGTGTGTGTGTGTGTGTGTGTGTGAGTGCGCGTGTGCACACATGGTGAAACAGAGGCTCTGTGTCAGCAGCGGTGTGCCCTCAGTGAGCCTGTCTCTAATTACAGTCTAGGGTTTCAGCGTTTCAGCCCGTCCATCTCCCTGTTTAAACCCAGCTAAGGCAGCCAGGCCCCACTGAGCCAAGGTAAACCATACAGCTAATTAGACAGACAAGCTTCCATCTCTGCACCAACGGGGGAGGTAGATAGGCAGTGGGAAGGGGTCTTGGATAGGGAGGAGTGTTACTGGAGAGCTGGAGACTTTGGTGGATGAACTTGAAAAGTGAGCGACTGAAAGAGCAGACGGATCAAAGGAAAATGACATAAAAGACATTAAAATAAGGAACATTTCAATTCAGTTTTAAGCTATTTACCTAGCTTAAATGCTGTCTGGTTGTAAAATGTGGTAATATCGATTAGGTTGGTAAAAAAAAAACCCCCAAAAAACAACCCATGAAATATATATTTTTAAAAAGTCTAATAAAATGCCCCACTAGGTCTCTTTCGTTTGCACTCGCATGTGATGCTCACAGAGCTAGTATGTGCGTGTGGGAGGGCAGAAGGAGGGGGGTATTTTTGTGGCATTACAATATTAGTCTAAAGGTGTTTTGACACCCTCCAGCGCGTTTTTGAACCCAGAGGTAATTTGCATATTGTAAACAAATGTAAACGGGGGGGAGAAGGTCATTGGTCAACCTGGGGGCAAGCTAATCTGCATAATTGGCTCCGGTGGTTCAAATTATAGCTTGCTGCTGCGTTGCTGGGAAAAAAAAAAAAAAAAAAGTGCAGGAGGCGAAGGAAACGAGGGGGGCAATTATGGTCATATGCAGCCAATGAAAAAAATTGTCCTTTCTTTTTTTTTTCCTGCAGCCTTTGCCTCTCCTTTCTGCCTTTTTCTGACCAATGAGATTGCTCCGTGGTGCCCGACAGCAATCAGAAATTCATCTCGCTCCACGACAGCAGGACCCCACCCCCCCTCTTAGACCGAGATGGAGAGTGAAGGGAAGTGAGGGAGACAAGAAACAAATGAATGAGAGAAGAAGAGAAAGAAGTGTGTTTGAGTGTGTGACTGAAGGAAAGAGTGAAACAGAGAGAGCCAAAGTGGTAGATGGGATCTCGACTTGCCAGTCTAGGCGGTACAAAATGTAAGGGGGAAGGCACAGGGAGGGGTGAGGATGGGAGAGGAAAGGGTGAGAGGCAGACATGGGCTCTGTCGAAGGAGCTAAAATGAGAAGAGGACAGAAGGAGCAGAGAAATGGAGAGGAAAATAAGATGCTACTGCAGTGTGAGATAGGGTGACAGATCTGTTCTCCTCGTACCAAACACCATTTTCTCCTGCCTGTCCTGTCCCAAGTGAGGGGGGCGCAAAGGGTGGGGTGGGGTGCGGGGGTAGAAAAAAAGCCACATTTGCAGATTCTACCTTATCACCGAAATACTAGAAATCATCTGTCCGTATGTGTGCAGAGAGAGAGAGGGGTTGGATAAGGGCACAGTAAATAAATCATGGGGGGCTCATTGAAAAAAGGTCACCGGCTGGACCCTGCCTGCACACACAAACGTACACGGAAGCGTGCGCTCACGGCCGTGCACGTTGACAGGCCCCTGCCCCTCATTTCGGGGTGCTCTGGGTGATTCTCCCAGCGTAATGGCTTCTACCCCATTCCCAGTCTCCTGTCTGAAAGAAATCACACACAGTCCCTTCAACAGTAGCTCACACACTGACATACACACACCTGGCCAGTCTGGCATTGGGGAAAGGGAACGGATGGAAACAGTCGGGTAAATACCTTCTTTTGTTATTATTTGGCGTTCGTATCCACCAGCATGCCGCTGTACCGTGAGGGGCTTTTTTTTTTTTTTTCCCTTCTGTTGCTGTTGTTGTTTATTTCAGACATTGTCAACAATTGTGCATATTTTCACCTTTAACTCTGTGTTTCTGCTATATTCTGACAATAAACTGTCTCTATTTGTGTGTTTGAAGAGGCCACCGTGTTCAGAACGGCCATCTTGGCTAAGGGTCTCGATTCAGAGCCTAGTTAAGATGCAAATAATTTTTATTTATTTATTTATTTATTTTCTGGATTGCACATGGAGATGAGTCGAACAGTCACTTTGGCATGCTGCAGAGTTTATCTGGACTTTTTCAGCTGTTGTCATACGATGAGGTTCAGCGCAGAAGAAAGTCGACACCTTGAGTGATTTTTAAAATGGCCGCAGTTGCTTATTCAAAACTGCGTTTTTTTTTGTTTTTTTTTCCTTTGGCGTCCTGCGCTGTAGTTTACAGAGTTCGTGTTCACCTTCAGGAGGAGCTACTCTTGAAAATGTATCTGATCACATTTTATACATGAGTTACAAATGGGCACATATGGAACAGATTAAACATGTTCAGTCAATTGAGGCCCATTATGATTGAGACCTGAGGTAACTTTGACACTACGTGGATTACATCAAATTGTAGATAATAGTAAATGTAAAATATATAATTAGTTTAATAGATTTTTTTTTGTTTGTTTTTGGTGTGTGTGTGTGTGTGTGTGTGTTTGCATGTGTGACTGAGTGGAGTAACAAGTGAGTGACAGAGCTACAGACAGAAAAGAAATGCATGGAAGCAGTGAGAGAGATGCATATGTCTGTCTGGATTTCTATCTCTGTGGTGGGTGGTGAGTGGGAAGGTCTATCAATCATTCCCAATCATTTATATTCAGCAGTTCATATCACTTCACCATGATTGGGAGTGGGAGAGACTTGGCTCATTTACATATGGAAGAGTAAGTGTTAAAAGCTGTCAGAGCAAACAAAATATATAGCCGTATTGATGTACACATTTTTTTTCTTCTTTTTATTGTTTATACCAGCTGGGAATGTGTGTTTGTTTGGAGCATTTCACTGTGTGCTGAAGAATGCAGACCTGTTGTGTGAAGGAAAAGGCCTTTTTATGACAACATTTGCAAAGCTTTTGTTGCCTTTGTAAAAAAAAAAAAAAAAATTCTGTTCACCTGTTTTTTATTTTATTTTGCCACACTCACTGCGAATTCTGTATGTTTTACCAAATCAAGTGTACATGATTTCTCCCTCTAAACTTTTTAAATTGGGAGTTACTGTTAGGAATAAAATAAAACGCATATCATTTCATAGTATAGATAAAATATATTCAAGTGTTGTTTTTTTTTGATAATATGGAGTAAACATTTTTATTAATAGGAAAAATATGGATTTTATAAACCATTTTCAAAATTTTCTGTTTGCTCCTTTTAAAAAACACATTATCAGAGCAAATGGGGTAAAAAAAAACCCAAATATTTTAGTTTTATTAAAGTAGTTTTGAAAAAGCAAAGAAAAGATGTATTGAGAAATGAAAGAAAACTGAATATGCAAAAGAAACAAGGGAGTCATTTCACTGCAACAACCTTGTGCATACTTTGACATCTTAGTGCTTATATCACACATTAAAAACAGTTATTTTTGTAAATTGCCACACCAGACATGAACAATATAATTTTTGTGGATAGATACAATTAAATCTAGTTTCTATAATTATTCACCTGGATGATTGGATAGCAGTTATAAAATTCACAAGAAAATATAAAAGTTTATACCCATAGATGTTTTGATTAATTTTTTTTCTCCAGTTTTAAAATGTTGTTTCATCTGTTTTTAAACTATGTATTAAAAACTATGTATTAAATTAATTCTTTCATAATGGTTAGTCCATTAATTAACTGCTTCACACTGTATTTACAGTAACTAACAGATGAGACACTCATGTTGTCTCTTTAATTGAAAATCTCTTAATTTACTAAAAATAAAACCGGTGTTTTAATTTGCCGAAATTTAGGTCTATGCAAACTACATGCAAATATCATTCAGTTTGTTTGAACGGATTTTCTACAGAATGTTTGATTGAAAGTGTATAAAATGAAATGTGGTCGTGCTGCACTTTCCTTCTGCCTTCATTTCTTCGTCCTTCACTCCGTCCTCCGTTTTCTGCCCATTTCACTCTGACTCCCTGTCTCTGTGTGTGTGACCTTGTGTTCTCTCTGAGCTGGTGTGTGGAAATTGGGCACACCTAACTACAGGAGCTTAAGTATAATCATGTATTTAGCTGCAGAAATGTACTGACACACTGTTCCTCCCTGGAAAAAGAGAAAATCCCAACGTTAATTGAGGGATATTACTGTTCAGATCAATTTCCATGTTTCCAACGGTGATATTCATTCCCCCCCAAACCTGAACAAATATTTATGTCTGGGTGCAAAGAGAATAAATGAGAAAAATAATCAATATGAAACTATTCTATTATTTCCGACAGATTTCAAACTACCTGCAATTCTGCAATTACAAACACATTTAATGTCATTTCAGTAAGTGTAATATCTTTTGTTGCTGGTTTATCATCTTTCCTATCTCTGTAACATGGAATTTAAAAAAGAAATGTCATGCTACATTTTTATTAGTGTGAAAATTTAAGTAATCCAAGACATTAAGAAAAAAAAAAATTTTTTTTTACAGTTTAGCAAAATGCTTTTGTGGGCAGTGACACATATTACCCAGATTTATCAAAGTGGCAATACTGCCAATAGGGGCCAGTGTGTAACCAAGTATAGGGCCTTACTGAGACCGGTGTTCACTGGTGGAGAAGAAAGCCTGGCTTGAGGGAGCTTGCGGGGAGGAGAGAGACGGGGGGCTTATTGTTGGAGGGGTTATTGTGAAATGGGAAACGGCAAACAAGGCAGTCTTTAACTCTGGTTATAGAATATCTTAAAGTGATGTCTGAGATGTGTCGTGCGGATTATTTGCCTTATCATAAAGTGCCTTTATGACACAGTCATAAATATGCATCAGTACAAGTGTTTCCATAATTTAGCCCTCCGCCCCAAATTCCCTTGTTTTTGTGCTAACAGCAAGAAGAAAAAAAACTGTCTAAAACGCAACCCCACTAGTTGATGTTTAGGAAACATTTCCCTATCTCCTCTTGGGTCGCTGCTCTTTCTCCTCCTGTCTCTTTTCTTCTCCGCTAAATCTGCTTATTGTATTAAATTGCGGGATGATTTAAAAATGTTTTGAAGTCACAAAGCAATTAGAAAATTCCACGAATCAGTGTGGCCGTACATATAACTGTAGGGCAGCGAGCACATTGCTTGCCCTTCTCCTCCTCGTCCTCCCACCCCTCTCCCCGCCTGCCTCATCTTCATCATCAAAATCCTGTTTCTAATTTCTGTGGATTTCCTGCCACGAGCAGCCATGCTGCTGACCCCCTTAACTTGAACATATAATGTTCTTAATATCCAGATTAAAATTTTTTCTTTAATCTCTTTTCTACAACATGTTAAATTATTTCTGCAATCAGCCACAAAAGCCAACCCCGCCCACACCCTTTCTCCTCATCTGTGGCCCTGGCCTCCCCAAACATAACTTCATATGCAGATGCTCTGAATCCAGCCACCACCCACCCAGGCGCTCGCCACCGCACACATGCTCACCTCCCCCTGCTCTTGTCTCTTTGCAATTAGAAAGTGAAAGACTGCAATAAAGGTGGCGCTGTATAGGAGGGCAGTTAATGAAAGAGAGGATTATGGGTAAAGGCAGCATCAAGGGGAGATTAGGAAAGGCTCGCTGAGACAAAAGATCCTCCCGACAAGAGCCGTTTTATGCGTACACGAGCAAAACATTTTTCTTAAACACAAAGCACAGTCAGACACATGACAATATGTGCATCTCATAAAACCCATGTTCTCAAATGCATGCCTTAAAGCGTTCTCCATTACATTGCTGCAAAGCAAAACAATCAAATGTTTGTTTTTTTTAAATTATTTTTGTGTTTCTATATCTGCAGAGGAAAAACTATTAATTTATGAACTCCCAGGAAAACGTAAAGTCTTAGTGACAGCAGATTTACATTGATTGTTTAATCACATAGATCTTTCAGTGTGATGCTATACAACAAAACTGCGGGCGTATGTGGTACAGCATTGGATTGTTTTCTTCATATTTATCACTAAGAGCTATTGCTGTGGTAGAGAACTGTAAATCATCTTGACTTTCTCTTAAGCATGGTGTTCCACAGGGTTTTTTTTTATTTTGTTTTGTTTAACCTCCCTTTTTTATGGTCTCAGGTTGTCATCCTCCTATCATCTTTTAAATTTGTTCAGATATTTCATATCACTGCTATGCAGATGATACTCAGCCTTTTTACACTTTTAAAGCTCTTGTGTGTTTAGAAAGTTTTAGCCCTACTGTGCTTTGAAATGTGTAAACCCAGACCTTGTGACAGTTTTCACCAGTTGAACAAGAGAAAAAAAAAATCTTCTGCTCTGGAAGGCTTGGTTCACCAGGACAAAAAAAAAAGAAAATGGTTGCCTTTCTGCACACAACAGAATCCACCAATAAAAATCTGGATCTAACTTTTATGGAAGTTTAGCATTTGAAACACTTTAATGGAGATTCTTGAATAGATTACATTAAGTCCATCTTTACTTCTCTCAATAAATCTGATCACCTGCAGCTTATCTAAAATGCTTTTGCTAATCTTTTGACCAAGTCCTCCTTCCAGTCCAATGTTGCACGTTTAATATTTGTCCTTGTTACAGAATGCAGCTTAATGTTCTGGTTGGATTTTTTTTTAAAGGCTTGTCATGGTGCCGCACTATCATATTTTTGGTTTTCTGTGTCCTTGTCAGCAATAGGACCTTGAGATGGACTGATCAGAGATGATCTGTCATTAGAGCACGGCTGAATAGTCAAGGCTACTAAACATTTACAGTTGTTTATCCCATGTGGAAATCTGTTTCCTCTGCATTATGTGGACCCAGTGGAATGCACAAGGGACAGATGACCAATTTATACTGGCATTTTGATAACATTGTACCTCAACCTAAGAAATCTAAACAATCTTTACTGGTTTTGTCAATCAATTAAAAAAAAGCATCATATTAACTCCCTCTCTATTCATTTCCTATGGAATTTGAGGTGACAATCTCTTGCCCTCCTCTAGCTAAGCCACCAGCGATATCCGTGCATTCAAAATTTGAGCTCCTATATGTAGACGTGCACAGATGGGTTAGCAATGTAACACAAGAAAGCTGAAAAATGTTTAACTTTTGTTGCTGTCACTATTGTCTCTATTGCGTTCTGTGCGTTGGGTTCAAAATTTCATTTTGATGCTCCCAGTGTGTAGAGGCCATCATACGTGAACTGGATAACCTTATGTGGGAGAGAGACTTGGGTAAAAATAGGTTGTTCAATTAATCTGCATTCTATAATATTAACGTGTAAAACCTGTCGGATTGTTTGCATATGTTAAAGTTGACACCCCTAGTTTTTAGTTTTGTTGTGAAGCAAATCATGATTTGTCTTGTAGCCAGTATTTTTGTAACCTTTTTTGATTCGTCAGTGTCCAGTGAAATTAGAAGGATAGTGATGCTAAACAAGTGCTAAGCATCGCAACATTGTTGAAGAAATTGTGCCGAGCCACTAGGGGGATCCACTCACAACTAGACGACAGGAAGTTTTGATTTAAAAATATGTAGAAACGTAAACAAGGTGATTAAAGCAAGCTCCTGAGTCGTTCTTTCTCCAACACTGTAAGACCTGTAGAAATGGAAAAGTTAAGTTGGAAAGATGGTCTAAACTTCAGCTGTTTTACTTCCAAAGTATTTAGTTAATGACATACATTACAATAGATGACAAATTATAACGTGGTGTGCAGACTGTGCTGTCCAGAATGAACTCCTTGCCTGTCCGCAAGCTTTACCCACCATGAGACAGGCATATGGTCTATTTAAGTAGAGTGATAAGCACTTCGGCCTCAATACTGAACAGGGAGCAAATTGAAAGTGAAGATTGCCTTCCCATAGACTTTATCTTTTCCCACTAAAACAGGGAGCGGGCTGCTACGACTACACCTATTGATTTTGCAATTTCAGCAAATTAAGAAGGAGACAGCCAAGCCTATTAGAGATCAGTCTGTGGCTAGGCCTAGCAGGGCCCGTTGTGGTCTGTGATGGTGATGAGGAAGGATGGAGACAAATAATGTGTGTCCAATTTGGACTGCTGTCTAATTGCGTTTTATCCCGCTTAGCATGATGTATACGACTAAGCATGTGCCAGTCGCATTTTGATTTCATGGTATATGATATGATATGTCATCAGCTGCTGGCACAGCAGGCAAGCTGACGCATATAACGGTAATGTGTAAATATAACACAAGGCAATCAGAATGAATGAATTACCCACACATGTGGCCAGCCTCAGAAATTCAGTAATAAAAGAAGCTAGAGGCCAATCTGTACCAATCTAATATCTCCAGTAATAACCACTGCAATAAAAAGAGTAATGACATGAAAAGAAATTTCTATAAGGCTGTGAGGAAAAAGGCGCAATTCAGTTACACGCAGTACATGAAATAATGCAAGTTCCTATGAATCTGCTATGTTTGTTCATGTCTATACGAGCCCCTCTATGCCATTTTGTTTTTAGCCGTCCTCTTTTTTTTTTCTTCTTTTTCTGCTTGATTAGCCTTAAATGCAACAAGAGAAAGCACAAGGTTTGTTCATCTTCAGAGAGGTCAACAAATTATTCCAGCCACCCCCTCCGAAGGAAGCAGCCTTCCAAGTGCACTAATCCGTGATATACATTTATAGGCAGGAGGTGAAGTTTTCTCAATTTTCAATCTGATTATGTTATAAGCCTATATGACTTCCATATTGGAGTTTTAATATGGGAAATTCAATAGGAGCAGTGATGGATGATTTCTCTGGCAAAAGGTGCACATTTTTCATAATGATAGGTTTTTGGGTCCTCTAAGAATGATGAAATATGAGGGTTTTTTATTGATCATTAGTCTTGGGACTGCACCTGCTTCGGCAATTTGTTTCCAATCAGAATTGGCATTAAGATTCATATTTCAGATCACAGCAGTGAAATTTTCTCATTATTCATTTGATAACATGCAAGAATTACAAGGAAAAAGAGCAATACAAGATGCCCAATTTGTTCATTTTCCTCCAGTGTGACTTATTTATTTTATTTTTTACTTTTTGTAAAGGTAAAATTAGATTGTAGTTTTTGCAGTTGCCCTAAGACATTAGATGCATGTAGAAAGTAGGATACACAAAAACTGAAATTGGTTTACTGCTCAGAAAAAGCTAACACTTGACAAATATTTTTTTTCCTTTCTTGTGCCATCTTCAGTTTCTCAAAAGTGTTATAACCCTTAAAATTTTTCACATTTTCTCACAAAACCACAAGCATTTTTTTATTAGGATTTTATAGACCAAGAAAAGTAGCATATAATTGTAACGACAGCTGAAAAGGAAGCTTCCTGGTTATCCACCTAATCTAATAGGCCTTAGCAGCATGACTGATGTGTGGTAGTGGCAGCATCATCCTGCCAGAGTGTTTCCTTTTGCAGGGAGAAAGCAGAACTTTAGGAAGGTGGATGGAGTTAAATACAGGTAAATTCTGCAAATCTACTAGAGACTGCAGAAAATGTAAGACTGGGGTTAAATTTTGCATGTTAGCAGGACAACTACGTTCAATGTACAGCCGTAGATGGGTTGGAATGCAATAATTTAGCTCAAGGCAGATTGAGAATCTGATGCAGGGTTTGAAAATTGATATTCAGACACTCTCCATCCTGCTGAGATGGAACTATTTTCAAAGTAGCATGGGTTGGACTAGCACTCTCCAGACGTGCTAAACTGGTAGAGCCCCCACCAAAAATTGTAGCACATTCACTGTGAAAGTTTAAATTTTTTCAAAAAAAATTTTTTTTTATCCCTTCCGTCTCCAATTTATTATATACTTCACGTGGTCTTTCACATACAATCCCAGTAAATTGCATTCAAGCTTGTGATTATATTATAGCAAAATATGGAAAAGAGCATGGGGTATGGGGTATTGTTGCATGGCACTAGATGTACCTTTTTTTAATGCATTTCTTGAGAGCTGAAGTCTCCATTGTGGAAAAACATCTTTGCAAGAATAAGCGGTAGAAGTGAAGAGTATATGTGAATGGAAGAGTTGATAAGTCAACATGGGGATTCTCGAGCTTATTCATTGATTGCCTCTTGGGGGGGATGGCTGCTAATTGTTAGGTGATTAACATGGCAATCTGTAATTATGTTCGCCCAAGGACTCGATTAGTGTTTCTGCATGTCTTATGGGCGCTGAGGGGCCGTATCTCTGTGTGTCTAAGCCTATCTGTTGGCTCGAGGACAGATGGCACATTGTCAAAAGCTGACATGTTTTGTTTTCCCTGATGTGTGCCTATGTGTGTGCGTGCGCGTGTGTTTGGAGAGAGCAAAGCATACAGAGAGACGAGGAGAGAGGAGACAAGCTGCGCCCAGGGACGTGTCCTTTTGTTTCAGCATCGTTAATTAAGTGCTAATTGAGTGTAATTATTTACATCATCACACACAGCAAATGGAGATGTCAAGTGGCAGAGGCACAAAGGCGGTTGGTGGGAGGCTGGCAGTTGAGAACCTCCAATCTGTTGATGCTTTCGCGGTTGTGTCCCACTGGCAGCTGAATAGGGAACAATTAGCAACAAGCTAAAAACATACATTCAGCAAACGTGGACACGCATCTATGCTTTTCACCTCACGTGACGCTAATCTTTGATTTGTGCAACAAAAAATAAGAAGGAAAAAAAAAAAAAACCTCAAACACAACATGAACTGAACGGTTAGCGTTTCAAACGCAAACTTCAGAGACAAAGGGAGAGTAGAGGGCACGATGAAGAGGAAAACCAAGCGGGATGGAGAGTGACGTTGATCAGTCAGGAGGAGAATGAAATAAGGCAGTATCTAGCGTGTTAACACCTACAGCTAATCAAGATGACAGAGTTTAGACTTGCCCTAGAAACAAAACATACATGCAGAAACTGGGAGACGCACAAGTCAGTGTCATTACGCACTTGCACATGAATGCAGTGCAGTGCATCTCTTACTGACTCTATAAAATAAATGTTACAATATTTATAGAGCAAGTTAGAATCTCGAACCACCTCGCACCTCCTGGATCTTCTCCGTCTTCATTATATAAGCAGTAAGCTCTGTCAGAAATTTGGCAGCGGCTGGACTTCCCTCCTCTGGTTGTTTTCTGTGACAAACGAACGCCGATAAATCTTAATCATTTGCCACACCTGTCTGCACATAAACATTTTAAAGGCCGAAAAAGCCAGAGCCTCTATCGGCTTGACGATCGTGTGAAGCATGAAGAACATGGAAAGTTGAGTAGCCGCGAGTCTGGTAACAAAGACAGAGTGTGCCTTAAGACGGCAGAATGAATGTCACTTAAGTATGAGTTAACGAAAGGTCACTTAACAACAAGCCAAACCAAAACGGAATCGCAGGCTTTTTAACAAACATGCGCCAGGCTGTGTTTCAGAAACATTGTTTATTTTCCAAGAGGCACCATCAAATACTTGCGACATACTGCTGTTTTAAGAGCATAAATGTACGAAGAGGG
Source organism: Poecilia mexicana (assembly GCF_051168715.1). Taxonomy (NCBI): domain Eukaryota; kingdom Metazoa; phylum Chordata; class Actinopteri; order Cyprinodontiformes; family Poeciliidae; genus Poecilia; species Poecilia mexicana. Next base: position 8,192,940 of record NW_028263389.1, read on the forward strand.
AGCCAGAAAATATCAATGTTGCAAATCAATAAACCTGAAAAGTAGAGCTAATATGGTAGCATCATTGAAAACTTTTAACCATTGTAACATTTTTATCCTCTTTGCAGATGCAGTCTCTTTCACAAAATAGTATTTATTTATTTATTTTTGTCGCTACATTCGCATGTAACATTCAGTGGTGGCTGTTATGTAACATTTGCATCCGTTCCATGTAAATTTGAAGCATTAGGTATGTAAAACGAAGTGCTTTGCTTAAACGTACAACAGTCTGGGCCCCGACGCTGCAGCGTGGTGTTTGCTGACAGCCTTGTGATGAAGACTGAATAGTGAGCAGCGAGAACAAATAGGCACCTACTCCATATTCAGTTTGTGTGCATGCGTGTATGAGCCCGCATGTGCACGCAAGCACTTCAGTGTGTGCGCGTGTGCTTGAGTATGTAAGAGCTTAAGTGTGTGTTTATGGGGGTGTGAGTGTGTAGAGATGGGGGCGGGGGGGGGAGGGTTAAGCAGTGGGGTATTCTCGCCTCTGGTCAGAGGTGGAATTAATTTTAGCTGGCAGTCCCACGCTGCGGTCATTTGGTTTAAAGGGAGGTGTTATTATCCTGATTTGCCCATAACGGCTGGGGATTGGATACCCGACTGGCAGCTAGACACTCTCTTTTTAAAGACAAAGGGGCTGGAGACAGTGTGTTCTTTTATTACTGCAGGATGAATAACATTGGAAAACCAGCTAGACAAATCATGAAAGTCTGTTCCACTGCCCCCCCCATTAAAAAAACAAAAAAAAACAAATATACTTCATTTCATGTCCATTTGTTTCATAATTCAAAAGGATGTCTTTACAGAACAAAGCATGACATTGCGATTGGAAACATTGGCAAAACTGCTGTTTTGCAGAAATACATTTTCTGAGTAATCAGCTGAGTAATGCATTGCAGTGGACATTGCTGGGTTTGTTTAGGATTTAACATTTAACTGCAATCGGCTTCTGAACAATACGTACTTAAACACATTCGTCTTGACCAGCAAGTGTTCAAGAAAATGCAGTTTTCTTAGAAGATCACCGAAGCCACATGAGTGCACATACACACGCACCCATGGATGCGTGTAAATAAATGGATGCAGCATTACTTTATCAGAGATGGCGGTTATAAAGTAATTTTATTGTATATTTTTCAGAACAACCCTAAGCCTCTATTTCATTAAATCAAAGATCTATCTTCTGACAGAAATACCCAAATGACCACATTCCCTGTTTTTAAATACCAGCCATCTGCCAAGGAAGGCCTTTTCAGCGGCCCAATCATATGCATAACCAAAAGATTATTATTTTCCCCTATGAAAGTTGAAATGACTGAATAATTATAATGTAGTGGATTAGAATGAGAGGAAAAAAACATGCCTTAATGTCAGAGAAGATTGCTGAGTAGTCACTATAATCGCTGCTTAGGTTTTTAATCAGAGTGAAATATGGGCCATAAATTATTGCCTTTCATGCAAACTTGTGTTTATGCACCGCTGCATCACAAATCTAATTTTTCAGCATTTTTAAGAGGCTTAAAAGATAGTTATTTTTATTCAGGAACTCTGAATTAAAAATCGTTCGGCTATACTTTCACTCGTGGGGATTATGTTCCATACTGTAAGGTTTTTCCCAGAATTACATTGGAAACTTGAAATAACCTGCGCTGGCCTTGGCACACAAGAGCTTCTGTTTCCTACATGCCAGCTAACAGAGATACAAAAATAAATGACGTGAACCTGTAACTTGCACCCCACTTTTGTGTAATATTCCCCAAACCCTTGCCTCGCTACACAGATCAGTGTTGTGTAATTTAGAAACCTTCACCTAGGAGGATGTGCCGTTTTAATATCATTTCTGATGCAGCCTACTGCAGAAGACTGTTCTGTGCAAAGAATTCAAACATTTATTTACAGCATCTTTCAGCCAGAATGTGAAAGATGGTTTTAATATTACAAAAAAAACATCTTAGAATCCGGCTTCCAAGATAAGATCCTGTGAGCCTTGAACAGAAAAACACCACACATAAGTACAATCGGTTTATCTATGAGCTCCATTCTCGCAGCTCACACACTAAACACGGCAAAGTCTATGATTTCTGCACTCCCCTTATCCTTAACAAAGCAGCAAAGCCAATCCATTGTGCTGGAGCCTTCTGTAACAAATTCATACATCCATATCGACACACCAGGAAACAAGACACCCGAGGAGAGACGGATGGGGCGACGGACAGGGAAGTGGAGGAATATATTCTCCTTCTCCTTTTTTGTTTTGTTGGGGGCATTAGTAATCAGAAGACCCCCCCCCCCCTCTCTCCCCAATCCCTCCCCCAATCACCACCACCCACCACCTCTGGTCTTTACAGCTGCAAATTGCTTTGCCACCTCTTCCCCCAGCAGTCTGTCCTGCCAAATCCGCTCATGATGTATCATTATCGCAACTTTGGGTGGAAATCCATAGAATCAATAGGTTTGTCAGGGAAACTCACGCCTGGGATTGCTTACATGCTGTGCAGCTTGTTCATCTACTACTCGGGCCTATCCTGCCACAGGCAGTGGGGTAAAAGAAAAAAAAAAAAACAAAACAAAAAAAAAAACATTGCTACATTAAAGAGAGACATAAAAGCTCAGTCACATGTGACGTATAGCCGTATGCTAATACTCATGTTGCTAATGGAAATAAATACACTCAGTTATCGCAAAGGTGCATCGTTTGCCTATATTTGTCTCTCTCGTTTTCCTCTTGGCCCTTGTCTTTGCTTATCTGTGTGCTGTACTTCATTAGTGAAGCTGGTCAGCGGGAGCTGGATGGACGTCTCTTCCCATGTAATTACTGTCCAGTAAACAGGTCAGAAGGGTAGAGTCCAGCCACAGCTGCTGCAGCTTTCAGCAAGTCACACGCATATACGCGCACGCACACTTTTGCACCCACGCACGCACACACACACGCACACACATGTGCACGCAGACTGTGGATCCTGAGCTTTCAGAGTGGTATTGATTGGTTGGGCTGTGACATCTCCTAAGCCATGTCACCCCTGTGAAAGAAGCCTCCAAATTGACCAATAATAAAGTGGTGGAAGTTGTAGTGGCACTCTCCGGGGAGCTGTCCATGTGGACTGTGTCACTGTGTTTGTGGGTGAGCCATGTGTCTATGTGACTATGTAAGTGTTTGGGTATGTTGTGGGTATAAATGTTTGGTCTCTTCCCTGTCTATCCCTTCACGAAAACCACAATGACCATTCCTCCCTGAAACACATTTACACTTTTTTAGGCATCAACAAACAAGGTTACTTGAAGCATACTGCAATTCTGAGTGTGCACTGGTATTTATCAGAAAATTAAAAAAACTAGCTTCAAGTTGTTCTGCATATTACAGTAAAAACAGATGCTATTTAATATTTAGTTTTATTCAATATTCAAAAGAAGGAAGCTTTAGTTAAATATAAATTCTTGAATCATTTTTTTAATTAGCATGGAATGGAAAAGACAAACTAAATTTCATGTTAACCTGAGTTTACTGATTGTTTTTGACAAAATCTCACTTATTGTACTAATAACACAATTGTTGCTTAGAGAACTTGTCTTTTCCAAAACTAGCTGAAATCTGTTAAAGATCATCGCTTTGTAAAAAAAAAAAAAAAAAACAGGGACTCTTAAGCACTTATTAGATGTGAGATGCATCGACAAATTATATGGGATATTTGTGCTTTGAATGTAATTCTAATCAGGGGATTTTAGAATAAAATGGTTCATGGAAGACGGGGTTAGGATTCAATCCCCCAATACTCGAGATCAGATCCACATGAAAACCAGGGTATTTGATTTTTCCACAGTCTGGACATGCAATGTTTTGTGGTGATGACAGGATGATTGGGTCATGGAAAACTAGATAGATGGATTTTTTTTTTTTTTTTCCAGTTGTAATCTGAATTTCAACCCCTGACAACTATTGGATTCATGGAAAAACTCAGGAAGTAACATGTGGTTGCGCTATGAAAATGCAATTATGTCAGAGATGAAAAATTATTGTGCCTACATTTATTGGACCACTGAAGAAGGATGCAGTCCTAATGATTGTCATCCTCTAACTTCAACAAACTGTTGTCGGTGCCGTTACTGTCACTTACGTGACGTGTATCCCACACTAGAAAATTCCACATCATTCCTTATGAGGCATGCAGAAGAAAATTGTGTGGAAAAATGTCATCTCTAATGCAGAAAACACTCGAACATGTACGTCTGGTTCTGTCTGGGATAAGCTACTTTATCCCAGACACGTGTGGGGAAAACTTCCGCTTTGGTCTTTTGTTACTAGAGCAACTTCTTCCACATGATTTGTGGTACACTGCAGGTGGGACAGAGTTATGAATATCTGCTGCTCTTTAAGACTTACAGTAAGCCTGCTTGGTGCCTCTGATTAATGCACTACCTGTTGGTTTATGTTTAATTTACGACAAACTGAACAGTCCTCTGAGATGTTCAGTGCTTTGGTTATTGTTTAAACGTTCTATAAAATCCTCCACAACTTGTTCCCTGACTTGTCAGGTGTGTCTTGGGTCTTCCTGAGGCTTTTTGTTCACCGATGTTCTTGAGTTGGTAGCAAAACATTTAATCTTGGATGTCGGAGTAAACGGCGTCCAAATATATATTTTTCATGCATTTTATTTTTTAAATGATTCAACCTTTCCCCTCTCATTAGGACAGGACAGTGCACTCCATTGTGTTGAACTATAGAATAAATTTCAAATGAGGTTGTTGTTTTACTGCGTGACAAGATGTGAAACTGTTCCAAGTGATACAAATACCTTTGCATGTCGTGGTAAATATGTGAACTGTCAGCATCATGAGTATGGGAACACACCTGTGACAATCACACCCATGAAAGTTGGCAATAGTGAGTAACTAATAGACTTGTAAATGTTATCTACCTGAGTGCACTTTGAGATCGACCCCAAATTTATAAACTGGTTAATCTTTCCTTTGAGAGAGAAAGAGGGAAAAAGAGAGAGAGAGAGAGGAATCAACCTCTTACAGGACCAAAAAACAAGTTTATCTGTGTGTGTATGCAGATGTACCGACACCAACCTCATTATGGAGGTGCATTATGCACAGAGACTGTGGGGTCACATTGATTTGACTCTCTGGAGTATTAGCATGGGATTACAGCAGTCAACAGGCCTTCATTAATGTGTGTATGTGTGTGTGTGTGTGTGTGTGTGTGTTAAGAGAGTGAGTGAGGATAAGAGATGAGAGAGATGAAGCAAGGGTAATTAGTACATAGAATAGTCTGACATTCTGCTTCTCTGCTATGAAGACTGTTTGTGTGCGTGCGTGGGTGTGTGTGTGTGTGTGTGTGGAGGGGGGTCTTGTGCAGTGAGGCTGAGTGTATTTGTGTGCCCTCATTAATTCTTTGTACTAATACAACCACCACCCTGCTTGAAGTGTTACACTCTAAGAGAGCTTCTCATCTTTATGATTTAACACTTTGATCTGAGAGTTTGATTGTGTGTGGGTGGGAGCAAGTTAGTTAATGGTAGTGTGTGTATTCCCCTTTGTATCAAGTTCTCTGTGTGTGCGCTCATACACTTGTGTTCAATTACTGCGCATGAATATGGAAATGTATGTTGTATCTTCACCTGTGTGTCGCTCCGTGCGTGTTGTCGTGAGAAAGAAGCAGAATTCACAATCAGACGGTGTGCGCGTGGGACAGCCATTTCAAACACTTTCTGGATTACTCATCACTGCAATTTGCATAACTTTGAAGTATTCATAGCATTAGTGAGGCAATTACAATAATTAACATGGGAATCCGTGTCAATGGGCCACAGCCATGAGGCAAATGCAATTACAGCTATGCTAATTAGGGTTTGATTAAGCTTTTAAAGAACAATCAGCTTATTTAACTGAACATATTCAAGAGGCTAGAGATACCACCCACACACACGCACACATACGCATACTATTACTCAGCCTGATGGCGAAACATGGATGTGAGCACATACACCTAGAAACAGGTGTGCAAGGTGGGGAATGTAGATGCAAAAAAAAAAAAAAAAAAAAATCAGACAATCACATCCATGCCTTCATGTTTGTGAGCAGATATTCACATGGCTGAATATATATATAGTCTTCCTCTATCCTCTTATCCCCCCCCTTTGTTTTGTCTGCTTATGTTTCTGTCCATACATGAAGCGTGTGCGTGGGTGTGTGTGTGTGTGTTTGCAAGAAAAAGGGAGAGAGTTTCTTTTTTCTTTTTTCTTTTTTTCATTGAACAAGAACAATTTGCTGTCTGATGTTAGAAGCCTCATTGTAGTGACGGGGCCTAAATTAAAGTGTGGGCTTATTAAAGCCTCTGTGTGTGTGTGTGTGTGTGTGCGTGTGTGTGTGTGTGTGTGTGTATGGGTGCGTGCACATGTGCTCCTGACACTGATCCACCCAATAAACTCACTGTCCGTGACTAAGAGTGCGCTCGCAGCAAGACAGACACAATTGCCTGTTAAGACAGTGTTGCTTTTATTGGGCCTCCCTGAACAATGCCTTGATGTGTGTCACGGCTCAAACCAACGTGAAGGCAAACTGAGATTATTTTAATGAATTAACATCTCCTCCGTTTCAGTGTTTGTGCGAATTCTGAACGACGCTGCTTGGACATGTTTTGTATCTTACTATCAGCCATTTAACAAATTTCTATTTGAACTTTTAGAGCCTGGTTTCGTTTGTATATTTTATGAATTCTCCTTGAGGGAAAAGTTGTTTGGAACGTTGTCTTCTTTTTTTTTTTTTTTGGTAATGCCCGCAATGTTGGTCTTTTTAGTTCAATGTGCCAAGCAGAAAGATATAAAACTCAATCATATTCTTCCTATTACTCTGCAAAGACTCACCTCCCCTTTTTTTGTTAAAGAACTGAAATAAGTAATTTAATCTTTTGTCATGGGTCTGGGCCTCATTAAAATATATTGGTTCTTTGGTCTATAATGACCTGCCAGATACAGCACCATGACCTAATTTTTGGTCCCAACTCGTAGTGAAGCCAATTGTTTCAACAATATTCTTTACATCCAGAAGTTTATTTATTTTATTTTATTTTTTTTTTCTCTTTGAGAAATTTCTATTGTCAGACTTTCGAATCGAGGAAAATCAAAGGAAGAGATGAAAGACTGATTCAGTCAAACTGTCTGATCTGAGTCGGTTTGGGTCAGCGAGTCGATGAATGCCACTCACCGCCATGTCAGGGTCATGAGATGGAGCAAATAAAACGCTGTCTCTGAAAGTCTATAATAACTATTGACAAGAGGAGTGCAGTTTATTTGTTATGACTCACATGGAGGGGCAGGTATACTATACCTATCCATACTCTTCACATCCACACTCGCAGGAACATGCAGAGGGCCACACTAAAGTGCTGTCATTCAGCTCAAATCCATTTCTATCTCCAAGTAGCCTTTGGAGAGCAGTTTGTTAAGACAGCCTATACTGTATGTGTGTATTTTTATTTATTTATTTATTTTTTTGTCAGGCAGTTTGATATACGTGTGTGTGCGTGTGTGAGTACTGTATTTACATATGTGTGTGTGTGTGTGAGGTTGTGCTGCAGTCATCATTACCCCAGTCAATACCCACATGTCCACATATTGATCACTCTATTGATGAGCGATGAAGGATCTCAGGCTTGCAGAAAGCTTTGTAGATCTGTTTAGACTTTCGCCAAGACCACACAACGAGATCGGAAGAAGTTCAGTTTCAAATCCCTGCCAGGGATAAATTATCGGCTCTTGTACAGTTTTTACAAACTGGATTGGATACACAACTGATTTTAATTTTCCAGATGAAATGAATATCATTGCGCGTGCAAGTCTTTTTTATTTCAGTTTCTCACCCCCCCCCAAAAAAAAAAAAAAAAATCAAGTGTTTTCTTTGACATCTGTTTGTTAGATTTATCCTCAGGACATAGATACTTTACTACATTTCTAATCAATACATGTAATATTTGTCGGCTAGAGGGTTTAATCTCCCTCCGCAGACATGATGATCAAAAGTTTGATGTTGATGGTGTAAATTATAAATCAGAGTTGTGTGCATTTTTTTTTTTTTTTTTTTTTTTATTGAGTCAACCATATAGATTCTCCAAACAGCAGTCAGAATATTAAATTAAATTTGTACTTTGTGTTGGCTGACAAAGAAATTTATGGAGAATAATTTTAGTTCATCAAAAGGTGATGCTGTTAAATGTCAAACTGATACAATTTTTATTTAGTTTTCTGGCATGTTAACTTGTGAATGAAGAAACTCTTTAAATTCAAAGGTCGTTGTCTAGTGTTTGAGGCTATACTTTACATTTTTTTGTCACTTCATCCATGCTTTAATAATTACATAGTAGGAATCTAGTGTGTGTGTATCTGTACTATAATTTTTTCCCTAATTCTGCAAAGACAAGATCATTTGTATTTTAAAACCATATTTTGAGGATGCACTTCTTTTTGTGACTGTATACTGTGGTGCTTTGAACTTTTCCACAATATCTCCAACAACCTCAGCTTTACAAAATCTCCAAACACTCCATAGGTCTGTGATTTGTACACAGTTTAAATACAGTTTTTTTTTTCTTAAAGGCCTCGGATGTTTATTAGAGAACATTGGTGAACAAACAGGCCAATGAAGACCAACGTTGGAGATAAAACTATATAGCAGTAAAAGCAGGGCTTGGTGATATTATAAAGCAGTATTCGATACAAGATATGTGCCAGCCTAAGCTCACATGCCGAGTACGGAGAGCTCGTTTAAAAAAAAATAACAGCAGCCAAGAGGCCTATGGTACCTCTGGAGGAGCTGCAGAGATCAAAAGCTCTGCAGAGGAATCTGTCAAAAAAAAAAAAAAAGCAACTAAGGACCCATTTACACATTGAAACTAACTTTTTTTTTATTTTGCTGCAATCCAGTTGTGCATTTACATGTCTTCAGTGATGAAAGTGTCTGTCTCTGGCACGTTTTGGAATCGGGTCTCGGAGTGAAAGTTTTTGGGGGACCTCCTCCCACGGAGGTGGGAAGTACTCCACTGGTATGAAAAGCGCACATGCACAGGATGCATGGTTGCAGTGTTTGTTTTATGCAGGCACATACAAATAAGAAAAAAATGTGGTTGATAGCATTGATTTTAGCATGATTTCAACAACATTCTAAAATCACAGTGCCATACTTTGACCTGGCATGACAACTACGGTGGTTTGGATCCTGACAACCAGGACTGAGGACCACTGGTTTACAACAAAGCATATTCATGTGTTATAATGGTTCAGTCTCACCAAGTTCAGCCCTAAAAGCAACTGGACTATCCTATACTATACAACATTGCTGTTTACAAATTCACCATCCAATTATGTGACTGTCGGCTATCTTTCAAAGAAAAGAAAGAGAAAAAAAAGTCAGTGTCTATGCAAAGCTGGTAGAGACATCCATAGACAAACAAACAAACAAAAAAATAAAATGTACCCAAAGGTGGAGGCACAAAGAACTGACCAAGGGGCCCAGAATGCAAAGGAACATCAGTTTTTAGGTTTTCATTTGTAAAACTAATTGAATACGATGTGCTATATTCATTCTGCATCACAACACCATAATATACTAAAGTTTCTTGTTGTAATATAACTAAACATGTATATAAATTTTAAAATATAAGGTTACAGTACCTCACAAAATTGTCCGAGAATGTCTCTATTTGTCTTTATTTTTATTTTATTTTTTAAATGTTTGACTCATGCCATCACCCAGAATGACATGACGGATCACTGGCCAAGGTGAATTTTGCAAACTTTCATTTAATGTGGTGGAAAACAAAAGAAGTCTGGATTTGTAAAGATGCTGAAAGCAATTCTCTTTGAAAAACAGTTGCACAAATATTCTGTGGAATTACAACGGCTCCTGGCAGAGAGGAAGCCTGCAACTGAGGAAATCTGTTTGCGCTGGTTCACTGGTAGTAATCTTTACTCGAAATAATGGTCTACTTTAACGAACATTACATATTTATTGCAATAAATGACTAGCTGTATTCAGTATTTGCAAATACACTGTGCAAAGACTTTTCTTTTGGTAATTCGCCTTGAGTCTTTTTTTTTTCTTCCGTTTTTTCATTAACCCAGTGCTTCCCTCCTGACTTGCTCTGCCCTGTAAGTGAAATTTCAGTCATGTCTGTTTTACTCCAGAGGTTCTTCATCATTTCCTGCCCTCGCCAAAATTAGAAGTTTAGTCTCCCACCTTGAAAAGAAGGCTCATTAAAACATATTACTGCTCTTGACATGTGGGAATGCACCAGCGACCCATTTAGTATTTTAGCCGGAGTTCACGGAAGCAATGGACAGTTTCCGTGCATAATTAGCAGACTGAACAACCTGTTTGACCTGGTTGGTTTTATTCTTGGCAAATTTAAAAATGAAAGCCTTGAGAAGCCGACAGTGTGCACAGTTGCACTTTTATCTTTCCTTTTTGACTCAGACTTGCATAATCATATTAGTAAAGTACTTTTTTTTAAAAACAGTTTTGTAAACTACACATTGTTTTTCTTTAAAAGATTATTTAACACTGGTTTTCTGGTTTTGTTCATATGAAAGATTTGTCAAACTTTAAGTAGTTCCCCCCAACCAAAAACATACATCAGAGACGTTCACTTGGACAGTGTAGCGTTTAATGATCAGAATCTGAAAACCCTAGTATTTGAACACTTCTGCCTTAAGAGCCATGTTGGTACATGATTTATTTGATTTCAAAGTATTCTAAAATAAAGTAGAAGTGTGTGACCACGCTCTATATCTCAGCATGACGGCCTCTTAGTTAAATGGGCTTGAGGCCTTCTGTGACAGTAAGAGATAAGCTTTGAATTTTAAATGTCAAATGTGGCCACAATTTACATACAAATTGATGATTTCTTTTCACAGAAAAAAGACAAATTTTACTCAGTTTGTTGTGACAAATTCTGTACACAACCCTGCAAGCATATAGACTAGATTTTTTTTTTTCTTGCAGTTTAGGCAGAATTATTTGATGTCGCATGTTAACCAGTACATTTCCATGACAGCATTGTGGCATAATGTGTGTCAACATAGTCAGTTTGTCTGGAGAAAGGGGGGGAAAAAAAAAAAAAAAAAAAAAAAAGCCTTCAGGCCTCTTACATTTTCTCTCCCTCCGCTTTTCAATTTCTGCTCCCCCTTGATACTCTTCACCATCACTCTCCGGTCTTCCTCCCTACCCCATACCGAACCCCTCCTCGTCTATGGCTCCAGGGTGTCCTGAGACCCTTCATTACTGTCGCCATGGTAACACCTCAACCATTTGACGGCAGTCCCGGACACTCCTCTTCACTTACCCATCTTCTTTTCCTGAGTCCTTCTATCCCCCTGTCCTTGTCTTCCTCCGTCTTTCCTTTGCACCCCCTTTCCGCTTTCCCCCCTTTCAATAGTCCCCCCTGCTCCTCTCAAAACATGGCTTCCAGACAAAAATCACCAAATCACAGCGGCAAGTGGGGCATATGATGATGGGACGACCCCCTGAGGTTTTCCTCTCTCCCCAAACACCCCATAAATGGCTGGAGCAATCATAACGTCCTAACACTTTGAAGTCAAGTCTCAATTCCACTCTTTTCACTTTCTTGGTCTGTCTGTCCACCTACCTGTTCGTCTGCTACCTTTATTTTTTATTTTTTTCTCGCACGCTTTCCCCAACAGTCGCATTGGCTGACTTTTGGGCCTCCGTCGCCGTGACAGAGGGACGTCGTGCTGACTATTTCGCAGCCAAATCAGTTGGCATCCAATTAAACATGGGAATATTGATCTCACGCCTCATTTCTGAGGATTAGTATTCCCTTTGAAAGATGCTCTGTTTGAAACGGGGCCATGATGAAAACGCACACGGACACATACACACACACACACACGCACACACATATAATATACATGCTGAGAAACACTAGCAGTGTTGGTTGTTTGCCCTCCGGGAGTGGCATGATGATCAGCTGTCATTACGGTTTTGCCTTCATGTTGGCGACGGCCAGCGATTTCAACATGAGGATTGAAGCCCCATGTTGCTTTTTATTTATTTATTTTTTTACCTTTTCTAAGGCCCATAAACAAGGATGAAGTGGGTACATGTGTTCGCATATACACGCAGATACACACATTGGGTCAGATCAGTTCTCCCTGGCCACCTCCGTGCTTTGTAGCAATGTTTTAATCATGATCGGGTTTGTTTGTAATTATAAACACTCTGAGACGCCCATATCAAAGAGCCTGATAGAATTCAGGCCTATGGGTATCCTTGGTTGCTTTTGAAAAATGCACGCACTTTCTCTCGCAACCGCATGGACACACGCACGCTCACATATACACATGCACACACATACGTACGCTAACAAACTTACAGACTTAAACACTTCACTTCAAAAGCAGATGCCTCCTTCTGAGATGTCTGAGCAGCTTTTGCATACACCTTGAAGGCCTTTTGCCCAAAGCGCCAAGGTCAGCACAAGTTGTTTGCTTGTCATGTCGACTCCCCCGTCCCAAAGGCTCAGCTGCTTCAGAGACCAGGCCCTGTTTTTTTTTTTTTTTAAACCAATCAGCACCATCCTTCAAAGACAATCCCCAACATCAGAAAGAACCAAGGTTTTAACATTTAAAATCTGTACATTAAGTTTTACTTTATGTTTTTCCCATCACGTTATAATGATGGGTGGTGTGGAATCTTAACAAACGTACATAGGCAATCAAACCACAGCGGGGCAATGAAATCTGGATTTCCACTAGTTCTTAAAAAGTGATGAAGAAATAAAGAGCCTTGAGTACTTTGAGCATTTTTGTTTGATGTCACAAGAGGTGCATGAATAGACCTGATCAGCTGCTGATGGGAATCATGGCAGATAAGCAACCTTCAGCAGATTTCAACATAGATTCTGAAGCCTTGGAGTTTGTCTTGAGTCGCGCGAAGCTTAACCTTGCATATCTTGAACTTGGATTTAGTTTTACAGAACTTTTCATCAATCTTCTTTCTACCCATATCTGACCCTCTAAAAATGAATAAATGTTTGCTTGGATCAACTTACATGTGATTTGCCAGAATATTTCACTTCAGTCTTAAACATCTTCTTAAACATCGCCAAAGAACTTCCTTCTTCCTGCTGAGTGACTGGAGTTTTCTTATTATGTTTTAGGTTCTGACTGTTATGATCATGGTGTGGGATATAATGGAGGCTTTCCTTGCCGACACAAACTGATATTTGGTCCCCAAGTGTGTTTATCTGGTAATCATCTTCTGTGAACATGGAGGGCAATGTAACAGTTCAGAAACATCATCCTTTCAATATAACACATTGACCACCAGACTACATGGTTTTGAAATTCATTGAAGATTTTTAATAAAATCTTAAAATTTTTAATTTTTAATAAAATCTTCAATGGTCTTAAAGTGTGCAATCTGACGATTCTACTCTGCCTCTGACCTTTTTTTTTTTTTTACAAACTACTTTCATGTGTTTAACTGTAAATAAACATATGTGAAGTGTATACACTTTAAGATAAGTTGTGCAGAATACAAGTTCAAACCTTGAACTTGAGGAAACAATTGAAATATACTAGTAAAGCAAAAAAAAAAAAAAGTAAAAGTTGCTACATGCATTTTGTGATGTTAGAGATATAAATGTTCAGAAGCCCTGTTTTTGAAAATGTAGCTTCTGTTTTGATTAACAATTTATGACAAGAGTGCAAAAGAAATTGGGAAAATGTATTATGGGAAATTGTTCTATAGATAAAAACTATATCATCCTTGACTCATTTTACAATCAAATCTTGCTAGGAGCATTAAAATTAAGCAATTTCATTATGTTTATGGTACTTTCCAATATTTTCTGTTCTCCATGTAGTTGAACTATTTCTTTTTAATTTTTTTTTTATAGTTCACAATTGGCATAAATATAAAAAAAACAAAACTGATGAAGCCAAAGTCATCAGAGGCTCATTCTATTTTATCACCTTTCTACCATAATTGTTATGCAGCCCAACACCCAAATAAACATGCTTTTTATACAATCTGCTTTATAACTTCCAATAAGCCCCCAAAGAAAAAAATTCCAATTTATTTAGAAATTCATAAAACTTAGCTATGCTTGTAAACAGTCTTAAGCAAACCTTGAAACTGTTTATTCTGTTCTTGTATCCAGAGGTAAAAGCAAACGACGTACACACTCGGATTTATTCGTTATCAGCATTAAGGACATTGCAAAACTGGGGAATAACAAAATAGACCTAAGTCAAAGTTCATCAAGGTTTCCCAAAGAGTTCATGTGTTAAACTCAATTATTAAGAAATGTTACTAAAAGAAGGGTGTTACCAGCCATTACACGAAAGTTTGAGAGAAAATGTAATTGGCATAAAATGGGCTGAGAGTTTGGATTATGCATAACTGACCTGATCTTGGATAGGTGTTAAGTGTGTGGGTGTTTCTGTAGAAAACATATTGACTACTGACTAACCTGTACAAGAGTGTTTGTACTACTTGTACAGAAGATATGCGCTCGCTTATTTGATTTGTTAATGATTATATTTATATGTACAGAAAACAAGAGTTCCTACTGAAGGGGCCTCAAGATATGAAATGTTTGACCAATGAATTTAAATAAAACATTTGGCAAGGCCCCTGGATCAAGTCGAAGACCCGCATCTGACTTCGGCATGAATTATAAAAACGATGTCTTTGAAAGCGACCTTGTACTTTCACTTTACTTTTTTCCCACTCTCTATAAAGACCATGAAATGAAAGAAATATGTGTTGTTGTTGGGGCAAAGGAGTGCATGGTGTCTCCAGAGTCATTTTCATTCACAGATAAACACACGGCAGCATCGGTAAACAAGATTCACAGGGAAAGAGTGAGACACATTTGATAGTCATAAAGGATTTTTTCCCCTCAACGAGCAGAGATCAAATAAACTCTGTGTGTCTGAGGTGCCGCGTAGCCTCAAGCACTGAAGCATAAATTTAGAACAAATCTTGTTTCTCTTACAAGGATATTACTTTAATTTTTATGCTTCTGTAAAAAGGGAAATGTGGGGGGCAAATGATATATATATATATATATAAAAAAAGTAAAAGAATGTGCCATCTCTTCTATCCAACATCCATATCCATCAGAGAACATGCTCAGTCTAAGCTCAAGTTGTCACCTCATATACCACCTGACCCCATCTCCCTTCTAAAATCAGTTTTGTTTCAAAATGAAAAAGCAATTTTCCTTGGATTTATAATCCTTAGTAATAGTCAACCATCATTTTTAATCTTTAGATGCATTTTAAATCCAAGCTGTAATGTCTTAACTCTCTGCCAAGGTCAAATATCTTAGCAAATAAGGCTTAAGCTTTGTTTTATATGAAAGAATTACATGATTAATACCGAAGAATTAATCACGTACTCTTCAGATTTCCCAGATTGGGTTTGTGCTAAAGGATTATGCTGTCCTACTTTTTCACATGGCATAAATTGACATGGAGGTTTGTTTAGCAAAGTACTGCTAAATACATTCTTTTTAACTCTTTGGTGGCAAACACGCCTTGATTGCAAGTTGCAGTAGGCAGCAGTGGTGCAACATCAAAATAACCTTTTGTGGAAAAATACAAAAAGTGCTGGACAGTCAGAGTTATGGCATTGGGCATTATGAGGCATTTCAGATATAAAAAGGGGGTGGGGAACGTGTTTATAACTCAGCAATAATAGTGCTAAGTTAATCTTGAGCAAATTCAACCTGTTCTTCACAAACTTTACAAGTGCACTGTGGGAGAACCTTGGCAACTTTTCTATCTAACGACTCAGTCATCATAGGATAAACCAAACTCAGATCATCAGCTGCCACCTCATATTTTGTATTTTGTTATTTATGGCCACCCAGGTGGGCTCTTTTTTTTTTTTTTTTATTAATGCACAGGCCTATGAACCGGACAGCAGTTTCACTCCTCGGCCTCCTGCTGTACGTCCAAACAAACCATGATTTATCGTCCACATGATTTATGATCTATTTGAGTGTTGAAGTGCCACCTTCTGTTCAGCTATTTGTTTATACATGCACTTGTACAGATAAAGTAAAACTAGATGTAGATGCATTGGATGATTTCATTCAAAAGCCGCTCATGTGTTTATTATGCACAATAAATCTAAAACCACTTGGAGTGTCAAAGCAATCTGTTGCCTCTATTGCAGTTTTACTGCTTGGCAAAATGACGAGTTGCTTTGTAAATTGCAAGGATAGCAACACATGCATATTAATGGGAAATTTTAGATACTGCTGCATTTTGTCAAAATGAATAATTGCAGGACGTTTGGTGACAAAAGTCTTATCGTGGATAAGCGGTGGGAATTTTATATAACAGACCAAAAGCTATATATTGGAGTGGGACAAACTTTAACACTTATACAATACCTAGACTGGTGAACTTTCCCGTATTTTATTACTTTAAAACCACAAGGATTGTCGATCAACACAAAGTAGTGCATTATTGCAAAGTGGAAGGAAATTAATAGATGTTTTCTAAAGATGAAAATGTGCAAAGTGTGGCTAGTAATTGTTTTCAGCCTCACGCGTTGGAACAACTTCCACTGCAGTTACACCTGCAAGTGAAATATCAGTCAGTCAAGTTTATTTGTATAGCACGTCAGCAACAAGGCAGTTCAAAGTGCTATAGGTAGCATGTAGCATTACCAGGGTTTCTATTGCAAACTGTTTAAATTAAAATTATTTTGAGGTTTGATGACATCACTGCTAAACATCTGATTTAAAAGCCAGTCTGTAATCTTTTGTTGATTTACACAGGAGTTAGAACTTGTCGCTGTCATGGCTCCAAGTTTAAATTATTCAGCACAAAAACATAGCTGTAAGGACGACATTAAGCACGCATTAGTGCCTTTTATGAGCTTTGATTCATCCTTTTTTGTTTAAGTTTAAATGCCTAAATGAGGTTTGACGCATTTAACTTCTCTACTTTAGTTTTTATGGTTTTCTTAATCATTTTTGCTAGATGTGGAGATTGAGAATTTACTAAATGCAAGTAACAGCTAAATAAAACACAGGGTTGTCTGAATAAAAATGTATTGCATTTAAGCAGGCAATTTGTAACACATTTACACGTGGGGAAAAATGCAAAAGGGAAATATACTTTCTAAGAGTGACCCGAGGGCAAAACATTTAAATTTTTTTATTTTCAAAATTTTACATAAAATACTTGAACATTATGGAACAAAGCTGTGCTGCATTATAGCATATGAAATTTGCAGGGGTTGTTTTTTTTCCTACACATTTTTCTATCTATATGCAGACCTCCCTGATAGCACTGAGTGACAGGACCTCTCTACCAACATCAGAGTCTTTGCTGTCATCAAAGGATACTGAAGAAAATCAGGTAAATAACAGCCGGCTTGTTGTAGCAACAAGAGAAAGAAATACTGGGGCACAGCAGCAGGTGTGGGGCACAGCAGGATGGATTGTACTTAAGGTTTCATCATTGCGTGCCCGGTGCTTTTCATATGCAACATATTTCTGTTTGTAAGAAATCTTTTAAGTCCAACGAAAGTCATAAAGTCACTGGTGTGAAAGATCAAGTCAAATCCAAAGTCAAGTCCAAGTCATCAAGTCCAGCGTCATTAAATCCGTGTCTCGATTCTAAGTTACATGACGCTCACACCAGGTGACGTGAAGACACTCTGGGTTTACGGATGTGTGAGTAAAAGGGGGAGTGGGCGTCAGAACAACTACCAATCCACTTCAGGTTTGCATTTGGGAAATATTTTCACTACAATTAATCCTTTTACTTTCCGTTAGGCATGCGATTCTTTGCATTGATCTGTCACATCTCGACAAAAAGCAGAAAAGCTTAATGGGTTTGAACAGTTTTGAGGGATTGTATATGGCTCATAAAAAAAAAACTAACTTCTGAGCACTTAAAAAAACATGCTCATGTTTTCTCTTCTATATTCATTTTGTATTTTCCAAACAGCTGACATGAATTCCACGCCGTTAGTGCGAGTGCCTGAGATTATCACATGAAAGGTTAAACCTGACCCTCCACAGTCACTTGCATTTAGCATCCATTTTGAGGCCCTCTCCTCGTTTTTGTCCTAGATTACCTCGGCGTATCACCAGGAGGGGACTGTGAATCTAATCAATGTTGTCTCTATATATGACGGATATTGCACAATAAAAATGTTTCAGTGAAACTCGCCATGTGGTGTAATTGGTGTTGTTTAAAAATGCATCAGGTGGAGCGCGGCGGCACAGGCACACACGCACAAGCGCGCGCCCACATGCTCGCAGTTGCACACCCAGGCACTTTCTGATCTGACCCGTCAAAACTCATTAAGGCTTAAAACATATTTTCAACTGACACCCAAAGTCTCCATTAGAGAACCGCCAATTACCGCTGAAAGATATCCCCCCACCTGCCCGCCACATTTGCATATGATTGGAGCGATCAGTTAAAATGAGAGCATTTTGGCGCTGCTCAAAAATTCACGGTGCGCTGCCAGATCAAGGGAAGAGAGGGGTGTGGGGGGGCATAGTAATGTGAAGTCAGCGCTTTAACTACAGGTTTAAAAGTTGCTGGACTGTGAGGGTGAGAGAGGGGTTACATCCTCAAAATTGCGCTTCTACTGTAGATGCAAGCTAGACTGCAGTGCTCGATCTTTGCGTGGTTCTCAGCGGTGGACTGTTTGCCAGCATAAAGTGGATCTAAACATCTCCCATTTAAATACATTTGAATACAAGGACAAGAAATAATAGGCGCTGAGCATGGAGCTCTATTGTCGTGGGAGTTAAGAGCGCTAGCAGTGCAGTTTTGTGCAATTATGAATGTTTTAATGGCAAAGTTTTTCTCAGATGTTTTTCTTGGTGTGGATTTACGACATGTGAGGCTTTGTTTGTCTGTGTGTGTTTGTCAGAAAGAGAGAGAGAGAGAGGGAGAGTGTGAAACAGAGCGAGGGACAGTGAGGGAGATTTGGGGTCTTTGCATCATGTTTTCAAGAAAAGCAGCAGTTATAGCCATTACAATCAAGATCATTCATATCCTTTATCTGTGTGTGTGTGTGTGTGTGTGTGTCTCTCTCTCTCTGCCTCTGCTTTTTATTCCTTTGTCTCTGGCACTGTGATTGTCTGACTACTACTTCCTTGATAAAGTTGTCTGGAGATGAGAAGTCAAGTCTTCAATCAGTGAACAAGTAGGCCAATAGATGTGAATCTCAACATATGTCAATCAGAGATATAATCACAAGGCCTGCGGACGAGGTGGGAACTGAAACGGGCAGACGCTGCGGATGGGCACGTCTAGAGTCCCATTTATGTATGAATATGTAAGTAATTCTGCACATGTATAAAAGCGAGCACAGGGGTTGAGGTCACCTGAGGTCAGTTGGGCTGCACGGCACGCACACTGCTGGCAAAAGTGATTTTTTTTTTTTTTTTTTTTGAAGAATGAGGGATATCTGATTTCTTTTTTGCTTTTTTTTATTGCGTGATGCAACTCACATTTCACAATTTTGCACTGAGGGAAGCAGTACGCAATGAAATAAAATGTAAACAATGGAAAACAAGCATTGCAAAATCGCAGGTTTCAGCTGCATCTCTTTGACCACACCCTGTGCAGAACCGCAGTACTTCGACAGGATCAAGTTAACCGCATAGACAGGTGTCGGTCAAATCGGGTCTTTCCACACAGTATTTACGCATGTTTCCGCAAACACTCAAGATGAGGCCAGTCGCAATTTTGCTGTTTTGATTGCTCAACAGCTTCAAAACAAATACACGTATGGTGAGATGTTGCAGCATCTACATTTATTTGAGTAAACATGGAAGCGCGCAGACTCTGTCATGTCATCTTCAGAGTATGCAAGTCATTTTAGGGCAACAGACTTTATTGGAGTCTCGTGTTGGTCTCCTTTAAAAATTTTAATGTTAAAAAAAAAAATGTATCAGAGGGTATTTTTAATCTCACATGGTTGAAGTCAAATGTTTGATGTATTTAAGGGCACATAAATATATCTTTAGTACGAACCAACCATTATTTATTAATTTTTTTTTTACCTTTCATCTCTAACAGACTCTTTGCTCTTTTGTCCACTTCAGTCGGTCTGCTGGATTTACTGATTTTGGCTAAATGAACCTGTTTGGGGGGCGGCGGGGGGGAAGAGGATATGAACAGAACATTAAAACTTGCAGTCTGAACAGAGCCTCAGAGGGATGCTCTTGCTTCATGATAAACCTCTGAATACTCTTGTCTGTAAATTGCAGAAGTTTTATTGTAGAAATTAATTTCTGCATCTTCAAAGTATTTCCAATTGTCACCCAAGGAATGCGATTGACTGCAAGCCTTAGTTTATTAAAACAGGTGTAACTTTCTGTATGCTGCTGTAATATGCAAATGTTTTCACAGTAGCTGTCACATTTTAGTGATGGCGGGAACAAACGCACGATGAGAACAAACAAACAAAAGGGTATTTGTTACTGTTCTGGCTTATTCTATGTTGTCGTGATAGAATTCATCCTAAATTGCCCTGGATGAGTTTGTTAGGCCAAGTTAAATAGGAGAAAATTAAAATACAAATACATCACGTTGAGATGATGTGAACTGGGTTATTACCCTACAGTTGGAAAAATTGTGATGACATTGATTGTAAGGTGTGACAGACTTCTTTTTTTCTTTTTTTTTTATATATATATGCAACCGACATTAATGACCGTGCTGATGGGAGGACAATCATTATCACCATAATCATCATTGGTGTAATCAGTACTGTTTTCAGTGGGAGATTGCTTTGAGCCTTCTATTGGGTTGTTCAGAGACTGATACGGACATGAAGCGACACACACACACACTTGCGCACGGGTATGCGCTCGCACACACACACACACACACCCACGAATACACCCAGTGGCTCTAAACGAGGCTCTTCATTGTTTCCCATGTGATTAAAACTGAGTGCCGCCGAGTCTCTTATATTGTCATCAGCCTGCTTTTGTGATGTGTGCCGTATATGTGTGCGTGTTTGCCGTCCCGCAATGGCCCTGCTCTAAATGAATGTCAGCTTGCCTTAGTCCAAGCATGGGCCCCAATGCGGTCGATCGATACTTCATTAGGCCTGGATTGTCTTGTGTCCATGCAACCTTGAAGCTGTTCCTTAATTACCCCGGCATTAAGGCCCCGGACAGCGGCACAGACCACGCTACACTGAGGATGGCCAGACGCAACAAAGCACCACCCCCACCTCAACCCCGTTTCCACACCCCCTTACTTTCTTACATCGGATGCAAAGAGGTTTGGACATACGTGCACAGACGCACACATAGGGACTTGTGTGCAGGGACATATATGTGAAAATACACAAAAGTCCATGTGAATTTCTTCGCGCATGTATGCTTTTATATTTCTCACACAGAAGGGAACACAGCAACTTCAGGGTATAGTTTTGGGGTTTCAGAAAGAAACGAAGGTCAAAAACTGGCTTAAAGAAATATTGATAAATTGATAGAGTTAAAGTGAATGAGTTTTTTTTTCTTTTTACCAAAGGTAGCAAATAATTGCAAAATTTTCAATTAAATTTGTTTTAATCATTTCTGAATATATACTTTTTAGTTTCACAATGTGCTTCAAAGCATTAAGTCGACCGCTATTTGATCTCAGTGTTTATTGTGGAGCTTATATTGAGAACCTTTTTATTATTTTATTTTATTTCCCACCCCCCAAGATCTGAAGCAGACGCCACACAAGATAAAATGCTTAAATGTCACCAGGCTTGACATTTTGACCATGCACGTGTGTATGTATGCATGCAATTCCATAAAGTGTGTACGTGTGCACTTCATGCCTATGTCTGCGCATTCGAATGCTCATGAGCGTTCTGCCCTGAATGCCAGTCTAATCCTTCCCATTCACAAAGACCAGAGATTTGTCTGAGGAGGAGGAAGAGTGAGGAGAGCGAAGGAAGAAATGGGAGGAGCAAGGATAAAATTATGTGAAAATTAGTCGTAAATAAATCAAAGCTCTTTTGTTGCTGTGTGCTGAGTGAGAAATGGGTAAAAAGGCAAAAAATAAATAAATAAATTACTAAGCCAGAAGACTGCAGTGCTGTTAATGTAAGCAGCTGGGAAAGTAAAGCAATATTGGGGAGACTCGGGGCAGAGTGAGGGTTCACGATCGGGGAGGATGAAGAAAGATGAGAGGCAGTAGAATGTGTTCAAATAGATCATTACAATGAAAAGAGAAAGGGAGGGAGAGACAGGCAGACAACGGAGGAGGTAGAAGAGTAGGAAGTTGAGGAGTGAAGAAGGGGGGGAGAGGGGTGTGAGATGTGGAAGGGAAGGCAGATGGGAGGGAGAGGGAGGGAGGAGGTGGGGTGCAGTCAAATGGCACTCATGACAAATGACATCCCCTGTCTCCCAGTCCTCTCTCCTCAGCACCATGATTTGTCATCTCCACTTCTGACATTTTTCATCGCACTATCAAATCACCCTGACAGAATGATATTTTCTAATTCTCCCAGCCTTGGAGCACGCCAAAAATAATGGCCTCCACATGCTATGCACACTCTTTCCTCTGTTTCCCTACCTCTCTTTATTTTTCATCTTTTGTCTCGCATAAACATCCGGCGATTCCTTAATAATGAAAATGCGGCGCCGCAAATACATCGCCGGGCAGGACTTGACTGGAAGCAATCGGCTTCACAGTCATTTGAGTTGTCTCATTTAAGGGGCGGCACGTGTTACTGTCATTTTCCGATGGCGCACGTGTAGTTTGTGGATGTTTGCGGGTTGAATACGAGAAGGGATAACGCATGTAGAAATGGAATGTTTTTAAGCTCAAGAAGGAAAACGTGACCTTTCCTTTTTAAAAATAAATGGGGGGGGATACTGAAGTTTCATCATTAAAAAGAAAAAAAAACTTTCAAAAAATGTGAATTTTCTTGATCTTTGACATATTAAAAAATAGGGGAAACAAGGCTAAAGAATTAAAGTTTTCTCGAGTTTTTAAGTTAAAAATGGTGATAATCAACAGTGATTCTTTGTCTTCTTATGGCAAACAGGACAGGCAAGTCCCCACCTGCTGAGCCCTTGACTTTCAAGCGTATCACCCTCCATTGTTTTATTGAATATTAATAAGGACACTGTCATATCTTCCATGACCCACCTTCTCCATAATCCGGGTCAAGGCACTGAAAATGAGTTTATAGCTAATTCCGTCTCAGCAGGAGATCACTATCGCTCTGGCCCAAAGGCACACTGAGAAATAAAGATCTCCTTAAGTCTTCGCACGACTGCCATCTCTGGATCTATTTTGATGACAGAGTGACGGTTACCACACTGTCACATGCATATACAGCATCTGTCTTGATCTACAAAAATGCAAAAATAAAATTACCATTCTGTATAATATGAGGATCATGAAACATATTTATTTATGCATTTGTTTGTTTAGCAAATGATTAGAATCCTATTTTTTATGAAGTCTATTTCTGGCTTTCTCATAGTTTTTAGGTTGTCCCTAAATAGTATGGACATTTGTATAAAACACTGCTAATTTGCTTTATAAGGACACAGACATGAATGTGTGCTTGTTTTTTCTTTTTTGTTGATGAATATTTCACATTGGCTATATAGTGTATATTTAATAAAGCCTAAAAAACCTGGGTTTAACCAAAATAATAACTTTGTATGTATCCCCCCCGACCCAAAAAAAACCAACCAAACAAACAAACAAACAAAAAAAAAACAACAAAAAAAAAACACACATGGTTCATGTTGTCTGCTTTTTACTTTGTGCTTTGAAAATTTTATTTTGTACATCTATTGGAGAATTGACAAAACTAAATTTGTATTATGGTTCACATACCCCTTTTTTTTTTCTTGTTTCTGACTTTCGTCTTTTGTCTCTATTACAGTTGTACATCAGAGATAATTGCACGCTATCCACCAAGGGATCAGTATCTAGCTCCAAGCAGCACCCTGGTGTTGTTGTTTCATGTAATAAATGTCATGTATGCATGGCTTCACATGCGCTTCGTTAGCAGTTTAATGCTAACCATTAAGCTTCACTTGTGCCTTCCAGCTATGAGCAAACATCTGCTAATGACACCAGCATTAAGCAGAAATCGTCATGGAGAGACTGATAAACATTGAGGCTAATACCTTGCTACTGTAAAATGCCTATATTTATGTCTATTTTACTGTTAACAAAGTGTTTTATCGGAAGTTATACTTAATCTCACAGGGTCAATTTAAAATTTTTCATGCTTTCACAATAAATAGATTTGTACCAACTCATCATTTTCACCTTTCATCCCCAGCTGAATCTTTGCTCTTCTGCCCATGTCACCTGATCAGTTAGATTTACTGATTTTGTTAAGATGAACAATGAGTTCCTGCAAAATATATTTTTTTCTCAAAATAACTTAAAAATCAAAGCAGACATATTTATTATGCCCTTCAGATTATGTCAAAATTCTAAACCTTGAAATGATCTATTTTAATATTTTATATCAGATTGAACAAGAGATGGTCTATTTTATTTTAAAAAAATGTTACTTTTATTACTTTGTCAATTTTTTTTTTATTCTTTTTTTTTTATCCTGTGACATGATTGAGTATAGGTAACACTTTCAGTCCTCAAAACAGCGCTCAGTAGACAATTTATTTTTCTTGGGAGAATAAAAAAGAATAACTTTTATAAAATGAATCTTTGAAAAAGGTGACGAGCTCTTTGCATTTGGTCATTGACTAAAACGCTAGATCTGAATCCAGGCCGCAGCTTTCATTCGTCTTCTCTTGCATCAGAAGCGACGGAACGCCAAAGTCTGCGTTGGCAAAAACTCACCTCAAAGCTGGTTAAAGTTACACATTTCCACTGAAGTTTTAGTTACTTTCTAAGCCACAAACTGTAACTGCTGCGACAGAATCATTGGTTATCGTTTTATTGCTGAAAATCACAGCTTTTAATTCCCAGCGGAAGCCTTTCTCTCCCACTCTCAGCCTCCGAGTGGAAGCTTGGCTGACAGGGGAAAGAGTTACTACTCTGCGACTGTGACCCTGCTTTGAAACTGAGCGTGGAAGGGCTCACAAAGAATGTCCAAGTCAAAGAAATATGTTGGGGAATAACGAAACATTTTGGGTCTGCTTGTCAAATGCACCTAAAATCAATCGGATGGTAATGTGTGCATCTTTGTTGGGACATTGTCTGTCCCATTAGAAATGAATCAGCAGCAAGTGTTGAAACCAATGAAGTCACTTTCTTGTTATCCTAGGTGACTGCTGCAATACATTTTCATAACTTTAGAACTTTCCCTTCCTCTGCTGGATTTGAACAATGGTAATAGAATTCCCTAAAATAATTTTAAAATATCTAATTTCCCTCCAACCTTAAAGAGATACAAGATAACTTTTCGTTTAATATTAGAGATATTTCCACTGAACTTTTAGTCAGCAAACATAGTCCACTGTATATTTAGTTTATCACTTACTTTGCTTTACTTTCCTCCATATTGTTCTTGAGAAACGAGAAGATGTGCTGATTGAGTTTTTTTCCCCTCCACAATCTTTAATGAGGTGATTATTTCCATGTTGTATCTTCAGACAAAGTATGGTTGTCAATAATCAAGAAGTTATGAGTTCTGAGCTTTGATCTTTTCAACATGTGGATGTCATTGTATTAAAAGAGGGTGTTTCATATAGGAAGAAGAAAGCAAACACTTAGGCCCTGCAGAGAGAAGTTAATCAAATACACAGTCGCATTTAGAAAGTTTGCAGAGTTTTGTCGTTTGCTCCAGAGCAGCTCTCGCAGCCATCTGCAGGATTTGAACACTTTGCCCGAGCTCACATTTGTTGCAAGAGGTTACGAGGTCTGTTTCACAAGTTTAAACATTTAAAGATATCTTGGTTTCTTTTCTTGTTAGCGATCCTCGTGACCATGCTGCCGAAATACAAAGTATTATGCCAGCAACACGTTGAAACTGAGGGAATATTAAAGCAATTTCAACTCTGCCCGCTTTCAGATTGGACGACAGTCAAAAGTAATACCAGAGCAGAGGAGATCAGTTTTCTATCATCTGAGAATTCTCTAAAGATGAAATGGGTTCTCATAAATGAGTCTCAATGATAACTGATGTATGGTAAATGATAGAGAAAAGATAATGTAGGAAATTGGGTGAATAGTGTCTGGAGACCAAATCAGTTCATTTTAGAATAGAGATCTACCGTGGCCATACATTTTTTTTTTATTCCGGACAGTCTGTGCTTTGCTGCGTAGCTCATACTAACTCCCACATCATAATTTACACACATATAGCCCATACGGTTCATGCGCGTACATGGAAAGAAACCGACATGGGCACTGACTCGCCAAAAGTAGTTCTTCTTATGAAGGAAATGGAAGAAAGGGAGCAGTTATAGTTAAGTGGCCCAGTGGAAATCGACCTACACATCACAGGCTGAAGGTCTGCGTTTTTGATGTGGTAAAGAGCAGATCAACTGGGCTGTTGATGTGCTCTTGAGCAACACGCCGGCTGCTCAGTGTTCTGTCTCTTCAGGTTGCCCTTGATAAGACCATCTGACTGAATCTGAGTGTAAAATGTTTGGGAGCGGTACAAGAGGGGAGTAGGAGATTAGTGGAGGAGAGGGAACTGGAGTAGAGTGGATAGATAGCATGAAGGTAAAGGAGGAAAAGCAGAGAGTAAGGAGGAGAGATTGATTTGGCCGGCCAGGAGATGACTGCTGATGAAGGCCTCTCATAGACAGATGGATACGGCGTTGGTTCCCCGCTCCTACACACCCTCAACCTAATCCACCTCAAATTTTTCTCTGATTGCTTCTAAATTGCCTTCTTCCAAAGTTTCCTGCTGATTTCTCTATGTGAACTCCTTCCCTCCCTGTCTGCCTCTCAGAACAGCGAATGATGTCTAGCCTGGTGAGCTGCTTCCTTGGGTTTGACCAAAGAATGTGCTAAGAGAGCAAGAGGGGAGGGCGTGAGGGGTGATAGCTCCTGTGCCCGTGTGTGTGTGTGTGTGTGTGTGTGCGTGTGTGTGTGTGTGTGTGTTTCAGTCCCTCGTGAAACCAGTCCCAGGCCTTGTCATTAAAATGCATTATCATCCCACTGTGTCAAGAGAGGAGACAAATAGTCTTTCTCTCTACCTGCTATCTCTGTCTCATTCTTATTCCCTCTTTCATACACTCCCTGAGTCCATCTCTGCAGGGGTGTGTAGATGTGGTGGCGCTGGAGAAGTCGTTTTTTTTTTTTTTTTTGCCGCTTTTGTCCCTCTTTTATTTTTTTATTTCATGTTTTTACTGTTTTTCAATTGAACACTGGTTCTTTCCTCTCTTCTTAATTGTGATATGTAAGTGTTAATGATCAGAAGAAAGTCAAAGCATCATTTAAAATTGCAGACTGCCATGATATAAATAACTTTTAGAAAAAAAAAAAGGAATTGGATTTCAGTTTCCTCGCTTGCATGATTTTTCTTTTCAGTTCTTAATGTATTTACATTGCTTTTAGATGTAAACAATCTATTTCATTGGTGAGCCCTTGACCTACGTGGAGATTTTGTTTAGTAAGGTGACATGTTTTGGGAAGGGGTGGAATCTACCTTTGCTCGTCTATTGTCATGTGGAATTTTGAGAATGACTGTAATGGTATTCAAAAACTTTGCTTCTGCTCCTTAGTCAGTGAGGAAAAACTTTATCCTTCTGGTTTTGCTTCCAACTTTTAAGGCACTGATTCTCGGTCATTGGAGTCGGGAAGAGAAAAAGCTTTACACCGTGTGACAACCTTCTTTTTTTTTTTTTTTTTGGTAAAAACATCACAAAAAAGTTTGTGTGCAAAGAATGTAGGGGAAATATGTGCTCATGAAACATCAGGAAACTCTGGGCAAGCAAAAACTTCATTAATTGCTTTATTCAGTCATTTTGGCATAGAAAATTGATCATTTTATTTATGTTAACCCAAGAGTTAGGATTCACTCCCAATGTTTTTTTCTTTTATCTTTTTTTCTGTTACCATACTCTGTAACTTTGATTTGTTGTGCAGCTGCTTAAGCGTAATGCGGAATTATAAAGAACGGGAACACAATTTTCTGTCGGTGGCTTTGGTGCCAAAACTCAGCAGCTGGAGACTACAACTATAATCTAATACACTCTGACTTGTTTGCGACGCATTTATCATGCGACCTTTACCTGTCCATTAATGCAAAGAGAAAGACGGTGAGACGGACAGGGAGAGACGGGATGGACATGCAGAACGACAGAAAGGAAATGAGGGTAAGCGAACATTTGTAGACACAGAAAGAAGAGGGAGGTAAAGAGACAAACAATGACAGAAGGCGCTTTAGAAAGAACAGAGGGACATTGAAGAGAGGTGGAAAATTTAGGGAGTGAGATAGCAGGGAAGCAGCAGAGAAGATTGCATTTTAGAATTACTGGCCAACACCTGACAATTTATGCCCTCATGCAGCGCTTGGCAGCAGCTGGAGTCTGCACAGCCTGCGGTGAGTGTGCATGTGTGCGTGCGAGAGATAGAAAAGGTAAACTATAATACTGTGTTGCAGAGATGTGACATTATCAAGGGGCATTAACGGGAAGGTGCATCACTGCCCCAATACGCCCGTATATGTTTTTATTCGGTGACACAAAGCTCAAACCGGGCACAATAATTTGGTCAGGAAAAAAAAGAAGAAGCAACAGATACATTTTAGAACCGATACGTTTCCTGAGCCGTCTGCCGCTTTCGTCGTTTAAGTTTTTGAAACTAATTGGGACATTTTCTGTCAACATTAAGACCATGTCACATCACTTCTGCCAAGTTTCTAAAGTTAATGCACAAAGCAGTGTAGCATAAACTATTTCAATGCGTACATGTAACGGTCCAATTTTAATATATACGTTTTTCATTAAAAAGTCCAAGAATTTATGCTTGTCTGTAAAATTGGGGGAGGAAAAAAAAAAAGAAGGAAAAAAAAAAAAAACCCAACCAGACTTTGTGATGAACTCCACAAGGCCTGGCAGACAAAGAACTCCCATCAGCCAAAACTGTGCGAGCCCATACGAACAGACCCTAACGCAAACCATTCGTGGTGCTGTTTTTTATGAACAGTTAATCCATTACATCATGAGATTGCAGTTAAGCAAACTTTGATCCAGCCGGGGGCAAAAACGGATCACAGTTATTTTGTCAGTTTGTTGATAGTTGAGTGGATTAAGACCCTGAAGTACAATTCTTGATCGTGTTTTGTCCCCACATAAAACGGGTTTTAGGGAAACAAAAGAGCCCGTTTTAGACACAACATCTTGTTACACACATTTCTGCATAAACACACGAGCGTCATAAAAGCGCAGGCCTCATCAGCACCGGGACTCGGCGTCAAGCCAATGTGTGCTTGTGAAGAAGAGACCACGGTGACCATATCGGGCCGTAAAGGTGACGGTTAGACGCCAAAAAAAAAAAAAAAAGAAAGAAAGAAAAAAAAGAATTAAACTATCTACAGGGAACTGCAGTCCGAGAATATGAACAGAAAAATGAAGGTGACATTTGAAAGGGGGAGAGGGGCAGTGGAAGTGGAAGGGGGAGGGGGGGGGGCACACTGGTGCGGCTGGGAGGGGGGATTTAATAGGTCCCTGAGACGCGAAGGGTGTGAGATGAGATGATGAAACCAGAGGATAGAGAGAAGGGAGGGCGGGACGAGAGAGGGAGATTGTGTGTCAAAATGTGGATGTTTGGAGATTGGGCTTCCAACCCTGCCAAATGATTAAAATGTTCCCTCTGACATTCATATTCCTCTATCTAGATTCCTGCCTACGTATGTTAAACTGCGTCGGATATGAATTGAGAGATAGCCATATAGGTTTTGATGTGAGAAATGTTTATGACTGGAGATGCAATTTAGGCTTGTTGATCGTAGTGACAGTGTTTGGGGTGATGAGAGTCGAGATGCAATTTTATTTAATTATTCGCTTTTGGTATTGTGCGCCACTGAACCATGGGCAGGAGTTCTCTTTTAAATACAAATATTAAATTCAGTCAGTATTCAATCACTGAAGGCCGTTTTTGTTTAAACTTTGCTTCTTGCTCAATTTAAAAAAAATAAAAATTATTTACATATAAGCAATTAATTATTTTTTTTAAGAAAAAAGTGCATAGTAAAATTTGAAAAGGAAAAAATTATTTCATTTTAGTGACGTATAGAAATAATTTTTTTTTTGCACCGCACACAAAAGTGTCCACGTCTTCATGTGACGGCGCACACAAACAGAATACATGCACAACAAAAGAAATCAGGGGGACCTCAGACATCAGTATCTCCCTGAGTGTGAGTCGCCATCCCTTCTCTTCTAACGGTCTCGAGATGAGGGTTGTCATGGTTACGGGGGCAGAAAAATCACCCCATGGCCCAACCCACCCCCAACCCCCCTCCACCTCCACCCCCAAGTGACACACACATACATGCACACATATACAGACGCACCATTTTTCCCTTTTTTCCTTCAGTTGTCCGGGCATTGCTGATGTCACTGCTGAAACTATGAATTTAACATACAGGTCAGAGATGCATATCTGGGCCGCGGTAAGCCGTCCAGAGACAGAGGGTGAGGGGGGGGGGGGAGAAAGGAGAGAAAAAAAATGGAACAAGAGACTCACTGCCTGAGAGACATGGCGTCCGAACGTCCTTGAAATTTAAAAGAGAAAGTAATAAAACAGGAGAGGAAATTCAGAATTCAATCTCAAAGAGATTTGCTTTTGAGGGTGCCCTCTTATTGTTCCCTTTCTTCTTTTCAGGTGCAATTAGACCCATTTCTCTGAAAAAAAACGAGAGGAAAGGGCAGAAAGAGAGAAACATGGAGCTTCAGTATATAAAAAAAAATGGATAGATGGATGGGTGGGAAAAAAAAAAAAGCATGTGAGGAGATTCTTTGAGAGTTGCTTTTGTTTTTGCCAGTGATGTCTGTGGCATTATAAAAGGACTTCACTAAGCACTTAGGGGATTACAGAGCACTTGCTTCTGATAAATGTCTTAATTTTGATGCGATTTTTAAGCCATCAACATAATTATTGTTTTTCATTTTTCTTCCCCCTTCCAACTTGTTTTTAATGAAGAGTCTTTTCAATAAACAAATGGATATGCATTAAGGGGGATGATGGGGCTTTCAAGTATAAACCTCTCATATTTATTAAGCGCTCCCATTACACCACAAGTCAAGTCTTCAACAGAACCCCGGTGTGACAAAAACAAAAATCACATATGAATGTTGCAGACAGACAAAGCGCAAATATATCCAGATTCCTAATATTTTGCTGAAAGAACAAATATTCAAATTATTAATGCTGTAAAGACTCACAGATTGACCACAAGGTCCAATATGCTGAGAAATAACAAATTCAAAGCCGTTTATGCTGCATGTCGGGACACTGTCTTCATGTAATTGGTGTTTGATAACGGCGATTGACTATTGATCGACACTGGGATTTGACCTCGGCAGTAAATCCAGACCCCTGCTGGCCGGGACTCTGCATCGTTGAATCCGAAATATTTTATCCAGGGCTTAAGAGGAATAGCCACTTATTCTCCCCTTACATGGTTTTTTTTTTTCTATTTTTATGACAGCACTGCTCTCATCTTTCCTCTTAAGTTTTACCCTTTTGTGACCTTTTAGAGAGACCAAACGTGTCCGCGTTATATATGGGCTGTCCAGCAATGAACGCGTGTAGGTGGCAGGGTTGGAGTGTCGGAGGTAGAGAGGGGGGGGCGCATTAGCAAGTCCCCACACACCCAACCCGGCCCACCATTGCAGAGTCCCCAACCCCTACACCGCTTCACTTCATTCATTTTGTTCCTCCCCTGCGGTCGGCCGGCAAGGCCTCTAAATCCTCCCTTTATTGTACACGGCGCACACAAAGGCTTGGCCTGCTCTCTCATTTCCTTGATGTGCCTTTGGACTGCAGCGGTGGCTTTTTAGGCATCGACACAAACATTTGCATGAAGCAGCTCCTGCAGATCACCAGACAATACGCCTGACTGTTTCTGGTCAAGCTGGTAGACTTGTGAGCATGCGAGTTAAATAATCGGGCAGGGGTTTCTGGGATTTGGGTCGTGTGAGATCCAGCAGCAGAAGGTGGCTGATGATAAACGATTAAACGAAGGACGGGGAGGGAGTGAGGGAGGGACAGGGAGAGAGAGAGAGAGAGGTGGCCATCTTGATCCTTTATGACGGGAACTTTTTCCTTGGCTTTGGCCCCAGATTTTTTTTTTTGTCCTACTCCTGCTCTTCACCTTTCTCTTCACAACCAACAAAAGTGGGATTACCCAGAGAGACAGAGAAAGAGAGACTTAGTAAAAACAAAACAAAAAAACAGTTGGTGTGTTTATGGCTGAGTTAAGCTTTGTGAAACAGGGGGCTTCTATCCTAAAATAGACTCTCTTCAGGCTGCCAGGGCTGGTGATTATTGACCAGAGGGAAGAACGTGGCAAACAACGCACTCATTACACATGGAGATGGCTTGCTCACCGCTAAACATCAGAATGGCAATGCAAGTTGGTGGCAGCCCCCTTTTTTTGTGTGGTCAAAAATGTGGTTGTTAGTTATTTCTTTGGGCCCTGTTTAATGTTCATGAGTTGTATGTGGGAGTCAAGCTGCCTTTGAGGAGGTGACAGTGGGTTGTACGAAGGGAGTCAGTGGCCCTGGAGCCTCGTTCAAAGGCTTCTCTCAATCTTTCGTCTGTTTGATGTAAAGTGATGAGAATACAGAGAAGAATAGGAGCAAATATAGGATTCTCAGCTGAATGCTCTTGAAAACATCAACATGGTGGGAAAAAAAAAACGTTTATGTTTTGATTGTTATGTGATCAGATTTGTTTGTTATAATAATGGGTGTGGGAGGGATTGGGAGGAGGTGGGCGATTTAAAAAACAAAATATGAAATGGTGTGAGCATTATATGCAGCAATATTTGTTTTTACTTAGTTACAGTAAGTTATTAAATATATTATTTTAGGACACATCAACATAATTATTGTAACTATGTGCCATTAAAATGTCTTGTCTTTTGAATTTGATTGTAATAATTACAAAGTTAATAGTTGGTAATTATTAAGTTATAATTTATAATTAATAACTTATATATATATATATAGCGCTTTATAAAGTTAAAGTTTTTTCAGTTAGTAATTATTATAATTAACATTTATACATTTATTTATAATAAATACATAGATAAAAAAACAAGTGTGTGTAATGTTTATACATGTTTACATATGGATATGTTTTCATATTTATACAAATGCGTGACATTTTTCTAAATCCTGCCAGTGCACAAACAGTACTGGAAAATATTTCTATAAGTTTTTTATTTACCTACAATGAAACAAACAAACAAACAAAAAATCAACCCTGTTTTCTATCCTTCTCAATAATAAATGAAAATCTATATATTTGGATGTGATCTCCAAGTCTCTGAAGGCCTCCTTGCCATCGCCCTAATGTTCAGCTGCGTCCACAGAATCTCTATCAGATTTAAGTCGGCTCTCTCGCTGGACAACATCAAAATGTTAACTGTTGTTTTTGGTCAGAAGAAAATACGTTTGCAAAAAATGAGAAGGTTGATTTAAACCTGCGTCCCGTCAGGTTTAAATTAACAGTTTGGCCTAAATTGCTAAACATTTCAATATGCATCTTTGCATCATCAAGACATGCCATGATTCTTCAATTGTTCATAATAGTCTCATGGTTTTTTTTTTCTTTCACTTCTTATGGTTTTATGTTTTGCTCAGATTTTTTTCTCCCCTGCTCGTTTTTTAGTAGTGTCCTATCAACACATGCAAGGAGACAAATTGTGTGTGTTTTCTCTTTTTAAACACTTCACCTCCATTTTCTTCTGCCTCTCTTTGCAATGCATTTATTTTGGCTGTGGAAGAGGATTAACATCTTGCCTCTGCATTTTTCAATTCCCCAATGTTTATCAGGCAGATGAGAAGCAGCGAAGTTGTAATAGCAAAGTGCCATTACTCATTGTCGATATTAGCTGTGTGACGCTGTCGCTTTCTCAGAGGCATGGCAGTTGGTTTATTTCTTCCCATCAGGCACTGGGTTGTGACAGGGGGAGGTGTTGTTAGGACCGAGGTCCCTACAATGTCCCCTGATGTGGACAGACATTATAAATGACATCGCCCAATCAGATGCGAGATGGTGACTGGGGGGGGGGTTATGGTGTCGGACTGCGTTGGTGTGTGTGGCGGAAAAAGAGGGGAGAAAAAGGGTGGTGAGGTAGCAGAAGATGAGAAAACATGGGGAGCCTCATTTGAAGCAGTTAATGTGCAGATTTATGTAGAGGGACAGTGGTCAACATTCATAATATCTCCCTCCCTACCCACCTCCCATCCTCCCCCCGCCGCCCACAACAACCCCGTTTGCTCCCAACCCACCCCATCTTTCCCCATAGACTTCCTCTTTTCTTTCTTTTCCACCTCATCCTCTCCAACCCTGTCACCCACCATCATTCCTCCCTTCTCTCCTATTTTTCCTCGTCTGTCATCCCCGTTTCCTGGCTCCCTCTCTCCGTCCCTCCTTCCATGTCCTATGAAAGGACTGAGATTGTTGTGGACTGCAGCAGTCAGACCAATAGGAGGCATAGGTAGACCACAGAATCGCACAGACTACAACGCAGAAGAGTGAGAGAGAGAGAGAGAGAGAGAGATGATGGCTATGTCTTGTATTCAGTAATTTTATTTCAATGTTTCACAAAGAGTCCAGCATGTCTATATAACACAACAATGTATAAAGGTATCTATTTCAAGCTAGTGAAACACAATATATACAAAAAATGTACCTGATAAACTGAGTAAAGGTATGTGCTGAATTTGGATTTAATGGCAGAAGCTCAGCACAAGACTTTAAAAAAAAAAAAAAAAAAAGGAACACACAATTTTTTGGAGCTTCTGCTAAAATTCGGCATGCTTTTAAAAGTTATTTTCTGCCTTTAAAAACTATCCACTTATAATGAACAATCAATTTAATGAAGTATATTCAAGGTTTTGTATCCTGTTTCTACGTTGACCGGTAACTGCAATAAATTTAAATAGTTTTTGGACGATTTTTAATTTTATTGACATGGATACAATAACTAAAGAAGTAATTGCAAGTGAGGATGTTTTGTATTATAAGATGCATTTTTAAGCTTTTCAATATGTTCAATGTAATGCTCTTTTAGAGTTCAGACCTATTCAATTTTATCTTTGGCAACCTTGAGTAATAGTGCTGTCTAAATGAGTTTCTGAGAAAGACATGCTTCTTCCCCCCCCCCCCCACTTTCTATTTGCTGCTCAGCATTGCACACACTTAAGTTTGTGTAGCAATGCACACTTTCTTTGGTTTTCATTTATGCATTGCTTGTTTGTATTTTACACAAATGATGAACCTTTTTACTCACAGGTTAAGGGATTTGAATTCAGTCCTTACAATGGAAATCACTTTAAAAAAATTAGTTTGCTGATATTATCTGAGGTGAAATGAAAGAGGAAAAACAAAACATAATTAAATACAGCTCAGGCTATTTATATAGTAAGATTTTTAATAAGACACTTTAAAAGACAAATTGGTCCGTTTCATATCCAATTGCATATATATATATATATATATATATATATATATATATATATATGTGTGTGTATAATCAGTATAGTTCATACCAAAAAATACAATCAGAAGGACTAATTGATATTCAGTAATGTACAGTTGAGTTTTGCTTAAAATATAATACAATAAGGAGTAATTCATGTGATGAGTAGGCATACTGTAAATTATTTAGCATTATTATTATTATTATTATTATTATTATTATTATTATTATTAATTATTTACTTGGGGATTCATAATTTTTTTGTTTACATTTTTGCCCTAAATCTGCACATTACTTTCAGACACAGACTCTCCCCTCACTTTGTCATCTTTCTGCCCTTCATACACTGGGCTACTTTCTCTCTTAACCTCTTTATCCTACGCTCTCTCCCTTTCCCAGTCCACTGGCTGCTCTGGTAATCCCTCTCAATCATTAGAGGCCCTTCACTCTTGGCAAAAAAAAAAAAAAAAGTTTCTCACCCTCGCTGCACCTCAGACTTCCTTCCATTTTCTTCCTCTCCTGCTCCCTCTCCCAGACACAACCCAATGCACGTCTTTCAATCCTACAGTGTATAAAAACAGAAATAACTCTTCAAACTTCTTTTTGATGTGCACATTGCTAACACATTAGTTCAGGTATATGATGGTATTTGCACAGCTGAAGAAGAGGAACTTGCACAAAAAAAACCCACACACTGTTAAATAGTTAAAAGCATGAAAGGTTCTTGCAGCATGTTGCATATACGATCAGATATCGAGCCAGTGAAATTCTAAAAAAAAAAAAAAAAAAAAAAATGTTCACAATAGTATACTAAATGTTTGCACTTGTGCGAGGGTACTTTTTAATAGGTAAAAAATGCAGAGGTATGCCAACATCAGTGAGATTCAAATGTAAGCCTCACTTTCATGCTAGCAATCATTTTGTCACACATTCTCAAACGGGGAATAGCTTGTTTTGGAACGCAACTGTTCAAGCTTAGTGTTTCTACCTGCAGCAGCAGCCGTCTGTAGTTTTCTCTGTCTGAGAGCCTAAAGCTGCAGCTTTACAAGTGAACCTGCCAGTGTGATCTCATACTGGCTGCACCCTGGGGCAAGGCAGAGGAGACTATACATGTGTACGTGCATGAGTGCGCGTGTGTTTGTGCGAATTGTTAAAAAAAAAACTGGCACAACCATCCCTTAAACATGCTCTCAAGAACCTTGATTCCATAGCTCAATATTGTGATCTCTGAAATCTCTCTTATGCCAGGGTGGAACTTATGGATTTTGGGCATTCACCTTGCAGTGTTATTAGCTTTCTATTTCCATACATTGTTTTTTGGCCTCTGGAGAAGAGGTTTTGTATCAGACTGTCTGTCAGCTATTGTTTCCGATGTTAAAACTGTAAAAAAAAAAAAAAAAAAAAAAAAAGTTGTTAATTATCGACTGACCTTACATGCTAGGATATTTCCTTTATTTCTGTGAGGGTTTGAAAAGCATCATTAGAACATTTTACGCATGTCTCCGCTGGGATTAATTGCTTTGGTGTCATTTCCCTTACACAGATTTTGATTCTCTGTCATGTAATAAAGCTTTGCATGATGAGAAGATTTTTATTCTAATGCGATGTGAAACTACACAGGCGATGAGGTCAGCACACACCTACCGTTGCTGTCTGAGTTTATAAAATGTGGCTGGATCAAGAACGAACATGTTGAACTTAAAAGACTCAACTTTTCTCGTGGAGAAAACTCATTTTTGCATTTCCCTTTCCTGCATCACACATTATAGTCTTTAGCGGTATTTATGGGGTGCAGCTTCAAGATGTCATCATGAAGTCGAAAGCTGTGATTTTAAAGTTAACAAAGAGTTTCCTTTCATTCCAGTTCGGGGAACGGTGGCTTGATTGACAGAGAAACACTTGAAGGGGTGATACAAAGATAGCTAGCTGGGACGGCTAGAGATAGCGAGAGTGAGTTGTGCTTGCTAATTAAAAGAGAAGAAGCAGTCTCTCTTTTTTTTCTGTTTCTGTTATTCCCTTGTTCCTGGGAGTATTAATGTTTTATTCAGGAGAAACATAACTACAGATGAAATTAATAAAATCAGGCTCTGCCTTTCCCTTGCTATCTCTTGGGGGGGTGGGAAATTCAAACGCTCGTTTCTCCCGGCTTTGAAACTGCAAACTCAAAGTGCTCCATGTTCTGTAGTTTTCATTTCTTCATTTCCTGCATATTAAGTTCCTATTCCCCTTTTGTTTCAAAGTGCATTGCCCTGAAAATAAGGATCAATTTTTCAGTGCAAGAGGCTTTGGAATTAGAGCAGTGTTTTCCACACTTGTGAGATGATTTACTGTTGTGCCTGCATTATTCTGTGCTGTGTGTGTGTGTGTGTGTGTGAGCGGGCGTATTACATAAATATATATTTTTATTTATGTCTCTCAATACATTTTGTATTACAAATAAACTTTGACGCTGTTAGCATTGCTCATGGAGGTCTGCATGAGATCGTAAAAAGAGTTGTATTGTAGGGTTGATTGCATATTTTTTGTGTCATACCTATGCCTCTGTACTTGATGTTTTTTTTTTTGTTTGTTTGTTTGCGTGAGAGTGCACATGCGCATGCACACGTGCGCTCGTTTCACTCTAGTATACATCCGAGGCCCTGGGAGTATTTGCTTGTCTGATCACCTCATGTGAGTCTAAGAAGAGAAGCCATGCGTGACTAACATGCACTTCAGAGTTGAACTAATTGTGTCATTTTTAACATAAATCTGTGCTTGCCCACATTTTATTCACTCCCGTTTCCTCTCCTTCTCCCCTGAGCCACACAATGAATAAAGACTGTAGCAGGGCCTTCCATCCATCCAACTCAAGAGGAATTTTCAAAGCTGCATACAGGTGCATCATTTATTTCCTCTCCCCCCCCCCCAATGCTGGTGTTTAGGTAGGGGTGTGTGTGTGCTTTCAAATTTCTACCTTTACGAGGACCAAAACGGCATCAAATAATACGATTTGAAGAAACGGCTGTGCTGCTGTTTTCTGTTGGGTAAATGTAAGATATTTCCCAGGCAGACTGGGTACAATTTTGCCTTTGTGGCAATATATGTTGTGTTTATACTGAATTGAAATCATTCAGTTATAATGATGCATAAGTTACAGCAAAAATAAAATAATGTTGCAAAACTATGGGGCTAAATAAAAGTACTTAACTTTCATGCTACTTAAAAATGGTAACATACAACCCAAGGATATTTATTACCTTGATCAGAAACAACTCAACCCTGCATTTCCTGAAAAGAGGAATAGGTTTCTGCTTATATGCTGCCCTATTTGAACTTAGTTCTTATCCCTCTCTTTGAGGGAACTTTTTTTCTTTTAAACTAAAAGACGTCACATTATTGTACACTTTTATACATTTACCTCTTTAAGGTCCAATATGTTGACAGTAACAACCTTAGCTGGGACATTTGTGATGTTTGCCTCTTATAAATTGTGATGGAAGCTTAAATATTTTTACTGAATAGTTTGTACTCATGTTTGCAGTAACATACGCATCTGGGTTTATTGATATTTTGTTTTTTTTCGTTTGTGTTTAACACAGCAATATTAAATAATTCAAAGACACGTCATTTTGAGCTCAGTTGCTCTACATGTGACTGGTAGTCTTGCTCTCTGCACAATGAGTTCTTTCTGATGAGGGGGATCAACCTGCTTCTGTCATGTTTGAACGAAGGTTTCTGACCCACATGCAGAATCGGAAGCAGGATGCAAGGCAATTCAAAAATGGATTTACAGCCAGCATCTGTAATATAGAGGTACAGCAGGGGTTCCCTTCTTAGGTCTGGTCTGAGGTTCGTCTGCAGACGGAGAGACGGATTAGAGATTGTGGGAGATGCTGACAATGGGTATATTTGATTAGGAAGTGAGACAGGCTTACGTTCCCTTGAAGGTTTCTCAGAGGGAGGAGGAGGCAAGCAGGATCCGGGCAAACAGAGGCGTCTGAGGTGAGTCTCTGGTCTGTGGGGGGTCAGGGGGGAGATGACCGGACAGCGGGCAGGCAGGTGAGGCTTGGAGCTGCAGGTGAAATTTCGGTTTGGTTCTGGAAGCAGGCGAGTTCAGCGGAGTACCTGGGACGAGGAACAGAGATCAGAAAGCGAGGCAGAAACGACAAGCAAGCTTTCTCAAAGAAGAGGCTAGTTAGCATGGACACCGATGGCGGCGGTTGAACAGTTTTGCTGGAATGGTCATTTGTTTCTATGCCATTAGCACATTGACCAGCATGCTAACAGTATTGGGAGTAAACAACCAAAACTGCTGACATGTCACATTGAACATAAAGGTAGAGAACATACGTATATGTAATGAAAAGATTTATGTATGTTATTGGCTTTATCTTACTGCTAAAGTATGTTTTGATTCTTATCCATTTGTTTGTCGTAGAACAATTGCAATAAAGTCATTTTATCAAAAAAACTAAAAAGAGCTCACAGACAGGGGATTTGTGAAGCTGCTCATTTATAAAAGACAAATGCAAAAACCAGTGGAGATGTCGGTCAAATGAATGTTTTTGCTTTTAATTAAACAAAAAAGATGCCGCCGGTTAGGATATTTCTCTTAAAATGGAATGTGTTTGCCTTTAATTAGTTTTAAATATAATTTTTGCAGAAGGCCTCTTGAAGTTTAGGTGACTTCTTGCAAGTAAACCTCAGGAGCCAAAATGAGGTCGGGGGTGTCAAAATTATTTCCGTTTTGGATCACATAAAGATCATACATTTCCTCCAAGGGCCAGGTATTGATTATCAATCTGTTAAAATATTATAGCTTTTTCTGTATTCCACGAATACTTCAAAGAATGAAGTAATATTTATCAAACTTTTACAACAAAGTAATTTTACACTGTTCAAAGGAAACACTATAAGACATTATTTAAGCACACAACTGTTGTTTTGAAGTTCTTTTTCTGACTCTTTAGTGTCTACAGGGCCTCAGAAATAGCTATGGCGTGCTAGATTTGGCTGGCAGGCCTCGAGTTCCGTTACTTCCTTACAGTAATGGAAATTGTCAGTGCCTCCGCTCTTCTTTCTAAAGTTTTACTTCAAAAATGTGCTGTTCAGTTTCTTCTCTTTTGTACTGAATGACAAGATCCTACATTACTTCTCACACTGAACATGCCGGCATGACGAAAAGAAGCAACTTGTGTCTTCGAAGCAAACTGTTCCACTGTTGCTGAATGCGAGTACGTCCGAGTGTGTAAAGCCATTCTTCACGTTGCAGTAAGTACCCAGGCTTTTTAATGGAAGTGTCTGTCTGTTAGCCCCGTGATCTCACTCCACTCAACAAAAGCCACAGAACCTTAATAGACTTCCTACTACACAAATAATGAGATAAGCTAAGACGTTATTGAGAGCGAGACGAAGATGTAAAAACATAGAGCGAGAAAGGCGCTCAGGGTTGGTTTTGAGTACCCACTATGCATATTCCCGTATTTAAGCTGTGGAATAAATAAGAGTGCTCATTCATACAGTGAATGCGCACACACACACACACACACACACACACACACGCACACACACACACACAGTGCCCCCAACCCCCCTCCACCCCCCCCGCCCCCACACACACACACACACATTTTTATCCTCCTAACAGCAAAGCTTACACACATGTCTACAATCACACATACACAAGCCAAGGTAGAGCTGTCTGGCTGATCAATAGTTTCCTGTGCTGGGGAGGGGTGATGACTGCAGACAGCAGTCAAAGCCCTGAGGACCAGAGGGTGACACCCCTTATCAACTGAGCAAGGTGAAATGTCAAACACTGGATCTGGAGCTCTCTCCCTCCGTGTCTGCAAATCTCTGTCTCTGGCTTTCTTTTTTTTTTTTTTCTTTTTTTTTTTTTACAATGACTCTCGGCTTCTCTGTTTCTTTCTCAAATTCACATTGTAATTCTTAACTTCTCTCTCTGGGTCTAAGACATTGAATTTTCTTCTCTCATTGTATACATCATTCTCCCCCCCCCCACCTCCCCGCCCCTTTTTTAATGTTAATGTCACTTTGCTACTCTTCCTCAGACAATTTTTAAACGTGTAGTGGAGTCTAAACCGAATGATCCTTGTTTGATTCAGCTATGGCAGGATAGCCTCTTTCTGTCATCTACCGATTGTTTTTTCTTTTTTGTCTCTCAAGAACTCCTTCGCCACCATTTCAAAAGACCCTTTCTCTCTTTATCTTTCCTTCAGTTAGTCCTTTACTCACAGTTTAATGTTTAGACAAATAACACACAGCAGCATGGCACTCCAATTCAGGAGAGCACAGATATAAATACGAATTTGAATATGGGGACAATGTTTGTGTGGGGGTACAAATGCTAATCTGGTTTCTGAGCACTCTGCATGTCTTACACCCTGTCCATTT
Organism: Poecilia mexicana; assembly: GCF_051168715.1. NCBI lineage: Eukaryota > Metazoa > Chordata > Actinopteri > Cyprinodontiformes > Poeciliidae > Poecilia > Poecilia mexicana. The sequence goes on from NW_028263389.1 coordinate 8,235,003, forward strand.
CCATAGCCCTGAGCTTAATAACAACAGTGTAGGATTAGTGCAGGGTGACTTCACACAGTAAAAAAAAAAAGAAAAAGAAAGAAAATTCATCTCTTGGGTGCAAACAATGTGGACAACTGGAAACTTGAAAGGAGATTGTATTATTGGAAATAATTGGAATCGGCTGTAACAAACAAAATAACGCATTTGTTATCATCTGATGGTGTAAAATGATGAACATGTTTACGGAGGTAGCAATGCTGCAATTGTATTCTACATTCTTACTTTTTTTTTTTGTTTTGTTTTGTTTTGCTGTCACACATTGTATCATTCTGACCACTTCATAACATGCGGTATTAATTCCTCATCTGGCTTAGAGATAATGATTCTCAGATTGGATTTATGATTTTTGAGCTTAAGCAGGTTTTTGCAGCCACCATATGTAGAATTATCATTAGTGCTGTAATCTGCTGCTTTGCACTTGCACACAAAATACGCACTCTGGAGTTTAAAACAAAACAAAACAAAAAAAACAGAGCTGGTAATGATTGGAAGTGATTGTGGACACTGTTTTTTTTCCCCATATAAAGCATATACTCATGTATTAAAATTGGTTATTTTTGCTTAGCGACAAGAAACATGAAAACAATAGGATAAGCAGATATAAAAAAGGTGGATGTTATTTGTGAAGACGGCATGGGAAGGGTTATATTATGTTAATATTTTTTTGTTGTTTTTGTGTTTTTTTAAATCAGCAGTTAAGTTTTTGTATTTTCCTTCTATGCTGACTTTGCCACTTCACACCACATCCCCAGTATTGGTTCTATTCCAAGGCAAAACTATACTTTGAAACAGCTTTAAAGATACTCAGTGACACATACTTCATTTAAAGTGAGAGTTAATTATTATTTTTTTAACACACTGTTCATGGCTGAACAGTGAATCAGTGAGTCCACTGCTGTCTTCAGTTTCACCACTTGTCATGCATAAACATTTCAGCATATTATGTTTTACACCACATTCTTAGTAAAAAAAAACTATATACTATTCTCATTTATTGGCTGCATTTTCTATGCTGTTGTCTCAAAGTCATCAATCAGTCTATTTCTAAATCCTCTGCACTCAGTGGCGGATAGTGTACAAGCTCAAAAGATTAAAATAAAACATTCTGTTTTCCAGTTGGCTTTTCTTTTGTCTGCTGAAACTGTTCCTCCTTACAAGAGCTTCAGTGTTATATTATTCTGTACATTCCTTTTACTTTTACTGTTCTAAATGTTTGAGGAAAACTCATAATGCATATTTTCATTCCTCGGCACTAAATCAAAAAAAGTAGATGATGAACAGTATAGTCCTCACTAGACAATCCAATTTCGGCAAGCGTCCGCAACTTCTGCCCAAACCTTAAAATTACATCTGACTTACCATGTTTCCATAAAACTTATGAGATCATTTCAGATAACAAATCAAAATGTAAAACATTATTTAAATTTTCAAATCAGTCAAAATATAACTTCAAGCAACACGGCTTGACCTGTGGCCACAGCCTGGGATCCAGCAGCCACTGAATAACGTAGGTAAAAGGTCCAAAACTGTTAGTATTGGACCCAAAATCTGTTTGGGTTTATAATTTGGTTTAGACAAAGTGTCATTTGTATAACACAGTCTTAATAACAGGATCGCACTATTATTTTTCATAAGTCTTTACAGTTGTATATTAAAAAAAGCAGGACAGAACTCAAACAATGTAAGATGACACAAAACTCACATCTAAAAGGAATTTAAAAAGTAAAATCATTACAAGATCAAGGCTTTTGTTCCCCCAAAATTTACCCCACCAATCTACTTAAAGGCAAGAACACCTGTTCCTAATTTTCCGTGCAACGTGAGCACATCATTACTGATTCATCCTCTCCACCATCTTGTCTCCGTGATAAGTCATCACCTGCATCCCCCCTTCCCCTCCCTCTTTCCTCTCCCTCTGTTACTCCCCCAGGCTTCACCGTCTTTAATCAAGGCCTAATGAGCTTAATTGGTCGTTAAAACTTGCCAGAGTATGACACAGCGGTACTACAGCATGTGCCATATGGTCGGGGTTGGCCTGAGGCCCCCAAGCTGCCAACTGTTCCCTCTGTCACTGGCTGACAGCCGTTACGATGGGAGTTTCTCTCCTGTTGATGATTCAGCAGTCAAAAGAGCTGCGAATGGAGGAGAGGACAAGAAATTGAACTGTGTTTGCATTTTGATGACTGCCAGCCCAAGTGTGACTCTTAGGTTGGGAGAGGAGGAAAGGGGCCGGGGGGGGGGGACTGTTTTATTCTTGCAAAATAAATATTCCCTCAAAAAAGGAATGCACTTCAACCAGAGTGCTATTTAATATCTGGATTAATGAATTTGTTTATCTATTTTCACTCATAGTTATGCGTTACGCGGACGATCACTTCAAGTCGATGCACCGGAAACCACGTTCTGTTCTTCTCAAAATTCCTGTGAGACGCAAGCGTTGAATTTGTGCACAAAATGAATTCATTTGGAAATGAATGAGTTTTGTTGATGCATGGAAAAAGTATCACCTACTGAATTCATGTTTCTGAAACATAATAAACATATTTCAATATTTGGAAAGAGAGTGTGATTCACCTTAGACTTTTACCTTAAGACAACATTATAGATTTTCACCATTACTCCAGGTTAGTAGAAAAAAAAAAAAAAAACGGTAATTATAAGTTTTGTAATATTTATACACCCTTTTGCCACAAGTGTGAGCTGCACCCATAATGTGTTGACTTCAAGGTGCTGCATGGCCCCCTAATTAATTTGCTTCTATAAACCTAGAGTTGTGAGGCCTCCTGCCCTCAGTCAATTTACTTTTGACCTTAGAATGACCCACGCTCACCGCTTCACGACTTGGTTCATGCATGTGTGGGTGTGTATGTGTGTGAAAAAAAAAAAAAAAGATTAAGTGTATTTTAGCAAAACAAGGAAGCCCACCATCTAACAAGAACATATTATGTAAATGATGTGTTGGCAGCTTCGATGCCACTGGGGTTTGAAGTGTGCCACTATGTGTGTATATTTGTGTGTGCGTGAGTGTGTGTGTGTGTGTGTGTGTGTATGTCTGTAGGCGTGCATCTGTGTGTGCATTCAAGTTTTCCTTTCTACCTTCTTGGTGGATTGAGTATTCTTAATGTCGGTCTTAAAAAGGAATCGTTTTGGTTTAGTGAAACTGTAGATGGTGGTGATCTTGAAGTCTTGAAGCGACATAGATTCACCAGATTTCAAGAATGAGGTGTTTATTAAAGTGCTCATAATTTGTGTCATCTATACAAAAAAAATAAAATAAATAAAATAAAAAGGTCCAAAACATTCAAGAATTCATAATTGATGCATGGCAGATTTCCTCTAATAAAACATGGTATTCAGTTAAAAGCCTCTTGTTTGTCCCACAGTAACGATTTATGTCCAGCTGTAAATACAGATCCATCATTATAATATAGATGCTAAAGGGGTATTTTTTATTTTATTTTATTTTTTTTACATTTTTATTGAATCATTCCCATGAAATAATCATGTGTTTTTTAATATTTTCTTGTACAGCACTGAGCATTTGTCAGAGTGACATGTTATCCTGCTAGAATGGTAATACTGGATTTTATTGTTCTTTGCTACTTTGGATCAGTCCAGTGTGGCACTAAACAGGGTATTCATACAAAGTGTTTACACAACTGACTTGCGAGTTTTTGCCAAAAGTATTTTGACTTTACTCCATAGAGGAAGCATGTGGTAAATGTAGACATGAATTGTTATTTAGACATACACTCATTATACAATGCCAGATCGTTTTTCGCCTTCAGAAATGCTTTAATTTGTCTTTGGGTTCTTGGAAACATGTTGAACCTCATTGACATAAAAGCATCTGCAGATTAATTGTGCGACTCTCCCATTTAACTGAGGTTTAAAAAAAAAAAATCAGATGATGGTTATGGGTGTAAGCATTAACTACTACCTACAGCAACAGACACGCAGTTATAATTTTTCTGTTACATTTTTTTCTTCACAATACAACAGCTGATTATTGATTCATTTGACTTTCTATTGATTTCTTTTCAGTGACAATATGTTTCACGTGTTATGTCACTTAGATTTTTTTCCACAAATTTAATTTGTACTGAATTATCATGTAGTTGTTAAAAAGCTGTTGTGATTGTCTGGTGGATTTTTCTACCATGACTGCAGATAACTGTCCCTTTAACAACGAATTGATGTCATGGTTCCTGAGATGGACTCGCAACATGTTCAGGGTGTAATCTGCACCAGCACCTCTACAATCCTCCAAGGATAAATGGATGGATGGATGGTGTCATGATCACATTAAGAACATCTTTTGGGAAGACTTTACTTGAAAGGTTGTGCATAAGACTCACATGACACTGTCATAAACATGACATGACACCTGTCATGAACATCAAGAAGTCTTTATGAATGTTTGTGACAGCTGTCATGGAGTGTCATTCTGTAAATAATGACACTTTTAATGCAAAGTTGCTCTAAAAGTTGCATTAAAAGTCCATTAAAAATGCCAACTTTGCATGATTTTGTAAATTATGATAATTTAATGCAAAGTTGGCATTTTTAATGGACTTTCAATGCAACTTTTAGAGCAACTTTGCAATAAAAGTTTCATTATTTACTGAATGACACTTCATGACAACTGTCATAAACATTCATAAAGACTTCTTGATGTTCATGACAGGTGTTATGTCATGTTTATGACATGTCAGTCTTATGTACATTCCTTCAAATAAAGTGTTACCAAACTCTTTTCTTTGGATCCGTCACTGAAAAATCTGGCATTTAAAATGTTACATTTTCACATTAGATTAAACAATACAAAGTATTTAACATTAAATATAAATGGGGAGGGGGGAGAGGAAATTGGCCTTAGATTTCGAGTATATTTCTCCAACTGATGTCTTCATCAATGATCATTCAAGTTCCACGCAGACTGGCTGATTTCCTTGTCAGTACATATAACCTGATTGAAAGCAACCAGCGCCTGTCAATACGACATGCTTGTATTTGCCTGTGTCCTGCCTGCCTCCAACCCAGCTGATTATTGAAGACCTCTCATAGCAGTATTGAGCTGCTGTCCCCACTCTTGTTACCTAGCTGATAGTTTCATTGTTTAAATGCAGATGGAGGTGGGCTATTGAGAAAGCCAGACACTCTGCCCTGATGGTAAACAAACAATCTGAGTCCTGTGCAGAGGGGAAAGTGGAGTCAATACAGTTGATTAATACACATAAAGGGGGAACATTATGGACATCACAATCCATATTTTCCACTGGCCACTTTCTCTGTGATAATCTCGTGAAAGTTCTGGAAGATTGATGAAATGTTTGACATTGTGAATATGATGATTGATATACGTGAAAAGCCAGAATGGATTTAGCATCCTGTTTCTGTTGATTTGTTGCATTTTACGGAGCTGCTGTATTCGTAAGGCTTTTTTTTTTATTGCTGCACATTTGATGCACTGGCTGCAGCTTTGTGCACTTTTGTCACACGCCGAAGCAGTAAAATACAAACTTAAAACAGCAAACAACAATTGTGTTTGATTTGACCGTGAAATAAATAATCGAATTGGCTGCTGGTTTGTTATTGACAAACCATGCACACATACGCCTCAAATAGTCAGATGCAATTTTTTCAAGTTTTTCAAGATTTTTTTATTTATTTTGTGAACAAAAAATGGGACACAAAGTAAATTCAAAAAGTATGAATAACCATGAATAAGTGTGATGCATAACTGCAGCCATCCTGGATGGCAGCTTCATGTTCCTAGTAACTTGAAGAAGAAAATAAATATTGGGAGTTGCAAGTTTAAGTCACAATTTTTATTATTTTTTTCTTTTCTATCTGGGTCATCCAGTAGCATTAATATATCAGACTTTTGATCCAAATGAACTCCATTCACTGCCGGATCTGCTGTGAAAACTGTTGATTCGCTCATTTATGTCCACTCAAGTTGCCCTCATCTGCTCTTTACCCTTTTATTTGTAGAAGAATCTTCAAAAAAGATTTTGCAAGTTTTTTTGTTCTGACATTAAACTTGGATATATATTTTTTTGTTTTTGGTTGTATTTTTTGAATGACATAAGTTGTAGGATGTCGACTAATGGTAAAATTTGACTTTCAGTATATAGAGTTTATTTGTAATCTTCAACAGATCTTCATGCATTATTGTTCACTGTATTCAACAAAGCGTTGTTTTGATGGCAAATGTTAGAAAGGACTGTTTTACTCACTACTTTCAGACCTGGATTGTTTTCCCTCTTTTTTGTGTTCCTCCACTTTTATCTTTTACTTATTCTTCCTCATTTTCAAATTTTTGACATTGCAACTTGCCCTCAGATATAACATTTATTCTTTTTAATCCCTACAACAGTGAGCTAAGACAATGTTGCAAATGTGGATAACAAGAGAGAAAAGAAGAATAAGATCATTTTTTGGGTAAAAAGACAGGTACAATACAGTTTTGTGGAAAAAAAAAAACCTAACGGCTAGCGTGTTTCATCCCATCCAATTTCGGGACACTGTTACAGATTTGTGCGGTTTATCTGCAAAAGCCGAAGACAGTAAGTTTTTTTTTAAACCAGCATCTGTAAATCTCTGGTTTAATGTATATAGGTTTTAAATAGTAGCTATTTGAGAAGGCTTTTTTTTCTGTCTGGGGTTAAAAATAAAACTGCTAGTTGCTACAATTAACAAATTGTAATAATACAAGAAATTGTAAACATGTTGTAGTCCTAAAGTAATATGACTTTTGTAACCTGAAGTTCTTTACTATTATCACTATCTATATAAGTGTGCAGACATAGATTTGCATTTGTTGAAATATTTCAGAAAACACCATCTGTTTATCTGTTTTATTGTTGGAGATTCAGTAATCAATTAATTCTAACAATAACAAGAGAATTCCCATTTAACTCGTTAACCCTCTGCAGGCTGTTGCGATCTTCTAGTCCCACATCCGTTTTCATTTGGCTCATTATTGTCTAAGTGGTGCCACAAATGGTCAGAATGATGTCACTGATATGAATGACGACCATGGGAGTGATTGGTTTAAATGCCTCTGTGTAATTGAATCATGTTAGCCAGATATGCAATTAAATTATGTTTACTTCACTGAATGGGGTTGTGAGCAGAGTGTACTTAGTGTGAGATGAGCAGGCATGTGCATGTTTGTGTCAGTACCAGGGGGGGAAAAAAGGGAGCGAGAGAGAAGGGGCAGAGTAATAGAGATGACTTCAAGAAGTTTTGCATCCTCCTCTTAAAAACAAAAAAGGAATTAGAATTAAAGTAGATTAGATAAGTTGATCAGTCGCCAACAATTTGTGGGGAAATCCCACTTATCTCTAGGGACAGACAGGGGGTAAAGAACTATTCCACGTGAGTCATTAGTTTGTGGAACCACAGCAAAAACTTTATTTCATTGAGATTTCCAGGCATTAATTTATACACAATTATTTTTTTTACAGCCATTCTTTTGAACATTTATTGTGTCATGACTTATATTGGGCCACATTTCAGCTGTTGGATAGATGGACTCACATTTCACTTCAGAATATATATCTATATGTACTCTGGCAGCTTTCAGATTAAACCATGGAAATAAAGACAACACATTTTTTATTTTTTATTTCTTTAAAGTGCAAATCCTCACCTCTCAAGCACTTCACCTGGGAAGAGTTGCTTGAGCAGTTGTGCCATGTGATTGTTTTTGCAAAGCTTTGCACCTATGTTCTGGTCTCAGATACCTCGTAAACAAATTTAAATTTACTTCTGTGTGAATGTATTTTTTTATTTATCTTCTTTATATTCAGATCCAGTATTGCAAACCTAAGTTGATCTAATTTATTCTGTCAAAAGATGTGTTTTGCTTCTGCCAATCATTTGTAATTCGCCATACATGTTCTTTTCCTAACTGTACCGCTATAAGCGCTAATTTTTTTAAATGCCTCTGAACATTGAACAATCCAACCTCGGCCCGGATTTGCTGGAATGTTCATATTTTAAAAGATTGGGAGCTTCTAAATACTTAGGAAAACTCTCGAATCGGAGCATTGATTGCTTCCCTAAGGGTCGCTGCTGATGTCTTTTCCTATTTGGCATTTGTCTATCGCCTCCAGAATAGCAAACTGCCCGAACTCCTGCTTTTAAAAAGGTATTTGCACTTGTCATTCAAGTGTATTTGATTGGAAACACCTAAATCCCTTATTCCCACCTAAATTCTTTAGGAGGTCCAAAGGAGTAGATAGTTTTTTTCTTGGTGTCAATAAAGACATTAGAAAAAAGTAGCTCTTCTTTGTGCAGGTGGTCAGGGCCTCAGAGGGCTAACACAGAAGTGTTTGAGAGACATTTCTTGCTCATGTATGGTAATTTCTCCTATTAGCCTTGTTTTTAGAATAATGCTAGAAACTAAATCCTGAACGAAACTTATGTATGTGCACACAGAAATGTCACACTCAGCACAAACAGGCTTTAGGGTGAAGTGGAATCTTTAACATCTGTGCCAGGTGAAGGTTTTAAAGGAGAGAAATGAAGTGATTACTTTGAAATCACACTTTCACGAGGCACCAGATGACAATAGGCAAGTTAACTCTTTTAACAGGAAGTGATTTTCAGCAGGACCACGCTCAGGAAAAGCTCTCATTTGCCTAAACCATTTGTGACAAAGTCATAAAGAAATAAAAAAAAAAAAAAATAGCATCAATAACAGGGGACATATACCTTCAGCACAGGAACAACATCTGAGGAAACCAGAACACACTTTAACACTCACACAGCTCTGTTTTTGGCAGCAAAACCCACACAGATTTTACAACACTGTGCAAATTATCTGACTTAGCAGGCCTCTGAGTGTGACCAATCACTCTGTGTAGACCGTGGACAGTTGGATTATCTGAAAACATAGGCAACTTCACTCCTGGTGTCCATACTGTTGTTTCAGTCAGCCATTAAAATAACAATAAGCACAATACATACGCTGCCATAAGCTGACATCCATCCAATATGCTGTAGCTGCAGGGGACGCAACGGAGAGTGTGCGCACGTTCAGTTGTACGCCTGTGTGTCTGCGTTTGCATATATTTGTCTCCAAACAATGAATGGACATAATGATAATCACATCTATCTTTGTCTTTGTACGCCCTAATCTTTCAGAACAGCAACAATAGAGTGTGTGCGTGTGTCTGCGTCGGTGTTTGAGTGAGTGTGTCACTGCCTAATGATGCAGCGGTAATGATGGCGGCGCGTGGCGTCCCTATCATGTGGCGAAAAATTGATTAGCTAGGGGTCACATACAGCGGAGCCTGAAGCGTGCGTGTGTTTGCGTGTGTGTGCCCGAATGTGTAAATGGTTGGGTGTTGTTGCGAGTGTGAGCATAAAATGTTTTTGTCGTCAGACCTCCTAAGCTGAATATTGATGTATTGATCAGGCGCTTGTGTTGCTTAAAGCCATTTGCTCCTGGGGGAGTCCCGCTAACACACATATACAGAAACACACTCGCAAGCGCGCACACAAAGCACGGCTGTATTGACAACTGTGACATCTTTTCTGCGCGGACAATTGCTGACAACTGGCGTTGTTTCTCGTCATATTGTGTCATTGTCTTATCAGACAGAGACAGTGTGCAGCTACAAAGCACACCTGCCATGCGTCCTTTCACTGAGATGCTAATCCAGACACAAGGACCTAATGACATTATGCAGCATAATAAGCATGTGTCCCACCTTTAGGCCCTCTACATCACTGCTATAAAAGTTATTTATACTTTCAAGATGTTTACACTTTTGTGTCTAATATGCAAATTAGGGATTGGAAAATATGAACTAGTCATCTGGTTCCCTGTAAGTTATTGCACAACTCCAATTCCTATTTCTTTTGAACATTTTTTTTTTTTTACATTTTGGAAAGCCACAACCATATATATCAATGTTTGTTATTGGCATTTTATGGGATAGTGCATATTTCTGCACTGGAAAAAGAACAAACACATTATATAAAATATAAATTTTAAATATGTGATATGGATCTCTTTTTCCATTTCTTTTGTCCAGTAGCTTAGTTGGACCATATGTGTCTCTGAACATATTTTTTTTATGGATTCCTTAACAATAAGATCTAAGAAATCCTGTGAGCACTACTCAGAGAGCAAGCAGTGCTTGCCAAATTTAAACCTAGCATAATATCTAGATGGAAGAATCACAAATCAAATTGATGGCCATAATCAAATGTTTCTGAATTAAAACCATCCAAAAGAAATCAATGGTTTTTAATAAGATCACAAACAATCTGTTGAAACACTCCATCAATCATATGGTCAGGTTCGCCTTTTCCCTTTATGTGTCTGAATCCTTATATGCAACACCGGAAAGATTAATAACCATCAAACAATGCAGCGGTGCAGCATGGCATGCACTTTATCAATCAGTCAGTATTTGAGAAGCACAAATGCAATTAGCTAATGTGTTTGCCCAACCTCATCAGAAGATGCAATTAGCATGAGGGAACGGATAACCTCACATAATTTGTCAGAGAGGTGGAAGCAAATGCTCCGCAGGATGGAGAAGGAGCTACAGGAAGTACGGACAAGGAGGGGAGGTAACCAGAAAGGGGGAAAAAAATAGATGCAGAAGACATAACATGTAAACGCAACAATGAATAGTCTGCTGACTGAAAAGGGTCTTATCTATTGCACCTCCCAATCCATCGCTCCTCCTCCTCTCTCCTCTCTCCCCTCTCGCTCTCCTTTTCTAATTACAACAGATGGCATTGAAGTGGCAGTCGGAGCATATTTCATCGGCAGGGAATAAAAGCAATTAGACATTCAATTTGGAGTGTAATTAATCCTACATCAAAGCCTTCATTAGTGATTGCTCGTTAGTGAAACATGCCTCTCTGAGAGGCCCAATAATGGCCCTCTTCGTCAGGGGATCAGCGCTAAGAGGGAAATCAAACAAGGTTAAACAAAAGCCATTGTTCCACTGGTAGACAGACGAAGACAAATGAGGTGTTAAGGCTGGGGTTTCGACTGACTATTTTACACACATTTTCCAACTCAAAGCTGGTTTTCTGGTTAGAGGTCTTAACTGTTCAAACTGTGGCTTAATGTGATTGCCTCCTATATCAGTACTTCAGCCCTTGAGTTCGCAGTTAGGCTGGATCATGCTAAATGAATTTAAAAGTCTCTGGTGACGGCTCATTCATTCCGTCGACATAACTTTGTCACAATAAGGCATTTTACTACAAACAATCTACATCTGAGGAATGTCCTTTTAAATTAGTGTTATTTTTAAATACTACTCCGAACACTAGCTGATGAACTTGATTGGCAGATGTTTGCAGGTGCATCAATAACACAACGTACACATATGGAGGATAAGATGTAAAACATAAGATGTTACAAAAATTTTGCTTCACTGGAATTTGCTTACCGGTCTGTAAAATATCTTGTTTGAAGATTGACGATCAATCACTCTATAGATTTACATTTTTTATGTCATCATTAGTGATATGTTTGTAGCTGTTTTTTAATTGTTTCCATTGCCAAGATGTTGCATTATTGATTCAAAAACTTTGTTTCTTAATTCTATGGCATGGATTTATGAAGTAATAAGTACCGTCAACCAGCAGCGTTTCAGATTGTGCATATAACAATTTAACTGGGTAAAAAAAAAAAAAAAAAAAAAACACATTTCATTTTTACATATATTTTAATTTCAACTTATTTCACCCTTTGTTGATCCTTTAATACATTGAGTTGACTTGTACGTTTTTTTTTGTAGCTTTTTTTTCTCAAGTTATTAAACTTGAGAAAAAATACAATTAAATAGGAACACTTTAAAATTACATAAATATTTTTCTTCTTGCTGTAATCACTGTAAAACATTAAGCATATTGTCTACAGCACATCACAGCTGAAGCCAAATGTTACTGAAAAGCCCCAAACCAACACAGCCTTGTTCGTAATGCTTAATTATGCAGTGTTCAGCTCTCCGTTTCTTTTGTTAATGATTTTCAAAACTGTTTTCAACTGTTTTTGCAAACGTGAACATAGCACTTTTATAGTTTGTAAAGTAACCTGCGCTCTCTTGCCACCAAGGCACATATTTTTTTCTTTTTTTTTTTTTTTACAATCCTGTAGAGTTTTTCAAGTTTGGGGTACTTGTGTTAAGGTTGTAGTAAAATTATTACTCGAAAAACTGTTTGTTTTTTTCCAAAAAAAAGTTGCTGCAGGAAAACACTAGATCTGAAGAATGACCGTTCATCCTAAGAAGTTATACATGATTTGCTATAATTATTCCAATATCCAATATTTTAAAACTGATGCTAAGGGTTAGGTTTAGAACATATACAATTATGTTGAAAAAAGTCAAGCGCATTTGCTTTCGTTGAAAATCAGTTTTTCCTTTTACAATTTCTTCTTTTTCTGACGCATTTGACATATTGGATTGTTAAAATAACTCCTCGATATCGCTGTTGAGGCATTGATGCTCTGTTGTACACATCAAAACATACACTCAGATACTACCCATAACCAAACATCCTGGACCCACACACATCAAGCAATATTATGGTCTGATATGATGAAACTGGTTGAAACTTGCTCCAGGTGTACTCCATCCAGTTTCTCGCATGCTGTTGTTCTGTGAGCTGTGTGCTTCTGTGTCCCCAAGAGGGGATTCATATTCAACTCTGATCGGCAAGGAGAGTCAGGTGAGGGGTCGCAGTAAGGAAGAGTACTCGCATGCAAAATTGACACCAGGAGGTGAGGAGCTGGCGAAGAACAGGGGGGATGAGGGGATGAATAAAACACAGTACGTCTCTGACTGGGGGTGTCTTCAAGAATTCTAAGACTTCATTTACTCCAGAGGATGGTTTGTGCGAGTGTGTGCACTCCAGTGTATTTTATGATACATCAGAGAGTTTGGTTATGTGTGCTGTCTGTGCACATGAGAGTAATACAATACCCTTACAGAGGGCAGTACATGGCGTGCCCGTTGCCCCAGACACACATCTGTGATGAGCAGATGAAAAATGAATTAAAGAACAACAGAAGAAAGGGAGAAAGCAGACTAAAAAATGAGAGAGAGCTGTGGCTCCAAATAGTTGTTTCACTTGTGTGCGCGTGCGTGCTGGTGTGTGTGTGTGTGCGTGTGCGTGTGCATGTGTGTGTGTGTGTGTGTTAGCATTTCTCACCTTGTAATGTCAATTTTTCCAACAACTATAATGTTTTGAGGACCTACTGCTGCATATGGGGCCCAAAGCTCAGGCTCCATAAGAAGAATTGCTGTTTTGGGTTGGGAGTTAGGTTTTGGACTCTAAGGTGTGAATTGTATTGAGAGTAAGGCATGCAATGGTTAGGTTTAGGTAAGGGTCAGGGTTTGCCTTTAGAAATAAGCTCAAGTCAATGAAAAATTATTGTGAAGTTAAAATAATGTAATTTGTGTGTGTGTGTGTGTGTGTGTGTGTGTGCGCGTGGGGGTGCGTGTGTGTGTGTGTGTGTGTGTGGCCATCTTCTTAACACATACATTGCGGGTACTGACTGCTCCGTACAGGAGACCAAGCACAGACCGCATAACATTTGAGTTATGGGTTAGGTTTAGGATTATGCATCTATCTAGTAATGGTTTATACATCACAACCAGAAATTTAAACATTGATCAGTAATTGTGAACTTGAAGGAAAATTAAGATTTAAAAAGCTTAAATAATATGGCATACATTTGTAATCATTCCCCTAAATATCAATACATACATATACATATATGTCTAAATAAATCTAGCACAATAATAAAAAAAAAAACTCCATGGTGCACAGTGTTTCAACCTCCATGTTGAAACACAGTGGAAGCAGCATTTTGCAGGAGTTTTTTTTTTTCTTTTTTTCTTCAGGGACAGGGAAGCTGTATGAGTTGATGGGGATACGAATGAAGCTAAATACCACGTTACAACTGTTAGAAGCAGCCAGAGCCTTGAGTAGGTCACCTTCTAGGAAAACATTGACCCAAAGCATACAGCCACATTTACAACGAAAAAGGTTTTGATCAAACAAGAGTTTATTACAACGATCTAGTTAAAGGTTCATTGTTCTTTATAGGATAATAGAGAACATGTGAGAATCAAACCGATGTGAGATTGAGCCATGTTGAAAAAATATAAACTTTATATGTGCAAAGTTGCTAAAGAATATAACTTTGCAATCACACCGTCTTTTTGCTGTAGCTGCAGAAAAAGTTGGGCTTCAAAATATTGACCAAGGGGTTCTTAATAGATTTATGTTCAGCACTTAAACTTTTTTCTGCAGATAACTTTGAAAACAATGCAGTGTTTTTTTTTTTTGTTTTGTTTTTTTCAACTTCACAATTATATACAACTTTGCTTTGGACAAACAATCCCAAAAAACCTGTGTCAGCTTTGGTGCTGTAACATGAAAATAGTTTTGCAAGCTACTGTAGGTATGTATAATTACTTTAGTTCCTAGAATAGATTAGCTGAACCTACATTACCATATTATTTATAATGTTTCATTTAGAATATTAACAAAAGAGGTAGTGACCGAATATTGTATGTGTTCTCAGCTAAAACCAAATAAAATGCATTTGTCCATCTTTAAAGAACTGGTGCAGCTTATTTTATATATTGGATTAGAGTGAGGGAAATTATTGCAAATCATAGGTGTATGGTATATTTTTAAGGTCAATATAAAATAATTACAGAATTATATTCTACAGAAGTGTTATCCTAGAAAAATATCTCTTTGTGTTTTTTTTTGTTTTTTTTCTCTCTGTTGCTGCCAATTTGGTAGCAGTCAGGATTTAGGAGGATGCACAGTTTGTCATTTGGCCTCTGAGACAGATACTAAGAGTTTTGGCTGTGACTTATTTGAGCTAATGGTCCAGAACATTGTGAGCACCCCCACACCCAGAGGCAATTTCATAGGCGCACTGGGCCAGTGCAAATGGCCCATAGTATACCTCAGTGGTCAACACACACTTGCCAGGCCCGACATAAGTGCACATTTCAGCATGCACATACACCTGTACACACAGGCAGTAGTCTCTCTAGACCTATTTGTATCCCTCGGAGGCCATACTGGTCAGTGTTAAACAGTCATGATTTCCACACAGCTTCTTATTGAACGAAGTAGGCCATGTAAAAGTAAAGGTAAATAATCATGTAGATAAGGACAGTGGTAGACAATTGCAGTAAATCACACATCAAGAACCATAGAGGGATGGACGATCATATCAAGAAAAAGGATACGAAAGGAAACAGGAAGGTGAAGTGGAAGAAACATTGAATGTCCTTGATTAGACGGTCAGACTATATTTTATGCAGTGGTTTAGTTACTGAAAGGGAAGTTAATTTTCCTTGAAAATTCCACTTTAGTCTAGACGTTTGAGCAGCACATTTACAATATCTGAACTCTCAGCAAGACACCAAAACGACTGGTCAATTATTTCCACCTGGGGCAGTCGCACAAAGCGCACTAACAAAATACACACACCATCATAGACATACACACCAGAACAGAACTATAGCCTGTATTTTTTATTTTAATTTTTTTTTTTTTACACAACATCAACATCAACAACACCACACAAACACAAAGACTAATGAAAATGGCTATTTGGAGAAACTTTAATTTGGCTGATTCAGATTGCTTTTAGTTGCCAGGGGTGCTTAACCCACCTGTGGTGTGGTTGGGAATTATGTCGGATTTCATTATAATACATTACAAATGGTTATATTGTGATGAAAATGATTCTGTTTGGGGGTAAAAAGTAAAAGGTAATTAAAGTTTGGGGAAGTGAGCGAAAACCAAACCAAGTTATAACCCGACACGCTACTTCTTTGTTACAGCCCGGTTTCTTCAATAAGTTTGTATACTGCGTAGTGTGCGGCATTATGACATAGTTTCTCTACAGATAATAATTTGATGATGAATGTTTGTCCACTTTTCATTTGAAGAATATTTTAGAAATGTCACATTCAGCAGAGGTCCACTGGCATGATGTTTGCAGAGTGCACTTACATTGATAAACAGTCAAATCCTGAGATTAGGTGCCACCACAACGATATTATTAATGTCATATTGAACATATTATGAACATATTGACTATATTATTTCATTTATTGCTAAGTTTCTTTCAATGTTTTTCTTCAGTTTTATTTTTCTCTTGGTTTTCATTATGCCCGTGGCTGCACCATGGCATTATTTATTAAATGATCTTGACCATGAGAAAGCTGTGTGGTGTAACATTTTTTTCCAGTCTAATCCATGAAATTTCCCTCACTCATGAGGAGACATTCATGCAATATATGCACACCTCCCAACACCCCAGCTGCACCCCCATTACTCGCCTTGAGGAACTCATGAAGAGGTTCAAAGGTTGCATGAATATTATTATTGTTGTTCTTATTTGACCCAAAGCAGAAAACAGAAGACAAACACACAATTAGGTGAAGCTTTTTAAGTTTAGCATGCTTCTAATTTTGCTCTGGCCTGCACATTATCAGATATAATTAACTAGAATGGCTTTAAAACACTGCAGGGTATGTCCTTGCAATGGTCGGAGCACAATCCGATGGAGCCAGAGAGCCCTCTGTTAATTTTATTTTCATTTATTAGCACATATCTCCTGGAGGTATTTAGACTAACGAGGTTTCAGAGGGCCTTGCTTGAGTTATATGTGCCCTGTCATTATTGATTTCACTGAACATTCAGTACAATGAGGACAACACACTCTGCTCTGCTGTTTATGGGAAATTAGTGCACCACAGTCTTGTTCTTTGCAGGCAAATGGTTGTGTAAAGACAAAACCATACTGACTCATTTTGAGTCGCGGAGGATTAGACTGACAAAAATATCACTAAAGTCAAATACAATCAGGCGAATGTAACTTATGAAGGATCCTTCATAGCGTTATTTTTAACCTACTCCTCAGCTGTGTTGTTTTTCAGCTTTGACTTCAGATCTGGAATTAATGCTCATGAAATGGTGGACGATTTCTCGGTCTAAGAAATTAGTTCTTAGAAAACTGAGATAAAAATCACAATTTGTCCCAATAGATTGAATTAAATTTACTGTTTTTTGTGTCATGCCTATGAGCTCTCTTCAGTGTTCATCTCCATCCTTTGTACCTTTCTACAAGTCTGCTCCAAATAAACATGCCCACTATTCAGTTGAAGTCCATCTTCCTATATGCACTTGTCCTCATGTTCATAAATAGCAGCACTCAATAGCTGAACAACAAACCTTCTGCTTTATTTTCACAATCTTTGTAAATCCCAATAAAAACAGATGAAGTCAAAAATACAAACTCATATACACTTAGCTAAACGCACACATGAATTGGTACCCTTATAGCAAGGGTACCAAGGCTTTATGGTTATATTTTCTGAATATATACTGGGTTCTGGACTCTACTAGAGGTTGCATGACTTAATATCTTTTTAAAGTCGAGGTCAACATGATAAAACTTGAGTCGACTTAAACTAGTCATGACGTCATAGAACTGCAGAGGAAAAGACAGGAGTCTATTATGCCGAATAGAAGGCAGTGGGACACAACTCTGATCTTCTGTCACTGTGGTCGGAAAAGTTGCACAAAGTTGAATTCAGTTAAATCCAGCACACCAACCAGCTGCTCCAGGCGTCTCTCCCTCGGTGTGCAGCAGGCTGCTCCGGTGACTCCGGGCAGCGGCTCTCTGACTTTGAACCGACATGCGAACAGCAGCAGGGCTAATCACTGTCAGACCCTAAGAATACAGCTTGGACCATCTTTCCAGATGTAGTCTGTGTTTTTATAGAAGCGTGAAACTGCCAGGTTAGAAGCTTGAACATGAGGGGAAATGCTTATGAGTTTGGCTAGTTAAACCAACTCATAGGCAGCCTGATAATGTAACATGACACACATTATTGTTCCAGCATTATTCCCTGAGAGTGCCAGAGTTTGCACTGTCCCTTTGGTAAATTACTTTATATTTTTATACAATCAAACTATTTGGCAAACTCACCCAGTTACTCATCTTTCATCTTCTTGAGAGGAGGGGGGGGGGGATTTGTCACATGAGTTTAGTCGATGCGATGTGTAAATCGTCACTGCTGAGCAAAGAATCGACTAGTTGCTGCAACTCCTGTCTACCACAGCTGATCTGAAGCAAAAACAAAATTAAGCTTAATGGTGTCTTTAAATTTAAATGAAAATGCAGTGCTCAAAAACACAACTAAATGTTAAACAAGTGCTTAAGACTTGTACTTGTGATTGGGCTTGTACATTGATGGCACTGGTTCTGAGTCGCACTCATTGTCAGCCTATCATTGTTTCTGGCTCTCCTCACACTTCTCAGCACTGAGAGCTCAGATAAATCATCATAATAGGATGTCAGCTGGCATGGACCATGAAAGAGGGTTTGATACAACTACTTAGAAAGTCATTAGGAAAAATAGGTTCTACTCTTTTTTTTTTTGCATTTTGTTTTCTTCTTAAACCTTTAGCTTGTCTTTCAGATACAGATTTTCAAACCTGTAGAAAATACTCGTGAATCCAGAATGTTCTTATCGCAAGGGTGCATTTAGGTCAGAAGGTTAAACAAGCAAATAACACGCATGCATCTTCATAAGCAGTATTTCATTATGGCATCAAAGTTGAAAACATATTTGAGAGGATTGACTGTGGAATAAAATACTTTTGTAGCTCAATAATGGCATGTACCCAAGGTCAGAAATCGGAGTGTTTCTACTAATACAAGAAAAACTAGCCTGGTAAACAAAACAAAACAAAACAACAACAACAAAAAAACTTTTTTCTACACTTTGCTTCATACAGACGGTCTGGACCTTCGGCTATTGAGAAACGATTGCTATGTATTCATGCAGTATGTTTTGAAGTCCGTCCCAGATGATTGTCTAACAATCTGGATTTGTTTCCACTCTTTAACTTCTCGCTGCAATGACACATGGCTCTGTCATTTGAGTAATTGATCTATTTTTAAAATTTTTAATTTATTTTATTTTATAAGGGACTCAAGATTTTGGATTGCAAGTTGCTCGACGTAGAATGTGTTTTTTACAGTCACTGTACATATGCAAAGTATTCAATATGAACTGTGCTGAACCACTTTTGAACAATTGTGAGGTGTCGTAGATGTCTCTTGGTACAGCAGCAGGCAATCTGTAACTAGACAAAAATAGTTGTCACACAGACACCCCCTTGTCTTCACCTACCTTTTCATCTGTAAATTGATTTCCTCCTTCCTGAAACTCTAAAATGTTCAGCTAAAGATGAAAACTGCTTTAGCCACTGAGCTAAACAATTCCTTATTGAGTTGCAATCTGGACATTTAGTCCAAAGCAAATCTGATACCAAGAGTTTGATGGACATCGATGAACAAGATCATGTTAGAAAGGCTTCTGGAAGCTCTTGATTGTATTTCTTTATCTGTCAGACTTCATTGTCAGTCATTGCGGATCAAAAAAGAAAAAAAACATGAAGGAAATAATGGGCTTTCTGTGTTGGAATATAATGAATGCTGTTCTGCATTTTGGGGTTTATTTTGTGGTTTTTCATCCACATCCCCAAAAGGTCATAGTACCTTATCCTGCTGACATTTAGAGCATTGATAATATTCCCTCACATATCAATTTCACCTATTTTCTCATCATTCTCGTTTCCCCCTAGCAGAAAATGGAATCATTTGTGCTTTCAGCAATTTGTTATTGATTGGGAGAGCTCTGGAAATAGAGGGTTGCCATTATGGCAATGCTGCAGCTACAGTTAAATTGAGTTTTAAGCAGGCCTGCAAATGTATCATTTCACAGCCATAACACAAAAGCTTTTAAATCCATGAACCTAGGGATGGATCAAATGCCTAAAAATACCAGTCTTCTCCTCATATTGAGGGCTATTAGAATTTCTGTCGTTAAGAGGTTTTCGGTAATTCTGTGGAATGTGACAGTATGTGGCTGCATTTCAGGAAAGGAAAAAAAATATACTGTTAAGATCAATTCTCTGTGTTTAGCATCAGGACTGTTTGAACTGTACCATTGTGGTGGAAATACTGTGATTCAATATTTCATTGTTGGTCTGTGTGATCACTGTGGCTGCTGGGGAAGGATATATTAAATTACATTGGCCATATATATTTATTCCTTATTTACCTTTGGAAGTATTGAGGGAATCAATACATGTCTAAACACATAGGTACTAAGATAGACACAGAAGAACTGACAAATATACAATGCACTATCAGTATTGATGCTGGACCCAGACAAGTAGTGGACTCCTTTTTTTTTTCCAGCACTCAACATCTACCCCTGAGCTCTTCTTGCCCTGCACTCGGGAGACACGTACAGTAGGACTGCCTCAGGCATGGTCTTCACCACATCATCCTAGCTCTTGTGTGGCTGAGATGTGGGGGGAAAAGAAAGCATGAGTATGCAGCAACTCATCTTACCTACATTTATAAATAATAGAGGCTTTTATTAATTAGTAATCACCTGAAATGTTTTATTTTTGTTGACCAAGGAGAATGAGAACTTATGAAGAAGAAACATTCACTGCCTCCAGGGGCAAAGTCCAAGCTTTGAATCCCCAGGAGTACGGCGCCAAGTCTTTGCAACATGTGAATGGACCAGAGGCCTTTCATCGAAATGATGCATTCGCTTCACATACAAACCTTCTATTATTTGGTTGGATGTCTCTCACTGTGATCACATTCTTTCCGTTGCTTCTAAGATAGTCCTCACATAGCTTCAGCATATTGCACTGCCACAGACTCTTGTTAAGGAAGCCTTGACAAAGTTTCAATTGGGCTTTGGAAAACTATTCCACTATTGTAACATTCCATAACAAGTTTTGGGGTCAATATCATTTTGGGACACCCAACTTTACACCATTTGTACCTTCTGCCAAGCATAGTGGTAGTAGCATCATGTTGAGGACTTGTTGTAATGTTGGTACTGGTTCTTTACACAAAATAGATGAAAAAAATGAAGACTGACTATCTCTTTATTCTTAAGCTTTCAACCAAAACTTTGAGATCATGACCTTTTTACATATATATCCAATATATATTATTCTTATTCAGCTACAACATTTTACTACTAATTATTTATATCCGTGGGAGATTTAAGTAGGAAGTAATATTTTTATTATGTCAAAGCAGTGTTGTTCTCACCAGAAGTAATATTAATTCTTTGGATCAGCCCAGCCAGGCTCACAGCTTAGCTCCCAAAAGAATACGTGGAGCAAGCTAAAAATTAGGGAGATGGCAAAGAGGCCTTTTAACTCTGGACACTTGGATCTCTTCACTAGTAGAAATACTAGTGGAAAGATGCAAAAAGCCGTGAAGCAATTCTAAGAAGAGTGTAATTCCCATAAATGTTTTTCAAAGGATAATTTAGTTGGCTATAGATAATCATTTATGTGTCCTTTTTGAATGAACTGTTAAACTTTATTATGTTTTGACAGTTAGTAGTCCATTTGCATTGGTATTTTTTTCTTATTTTGTATCAAATATACCGTAAACATTTAAATAACATCTTAATTCTATGTCAGCAAGGAATATGAAAAATGTCAAGCTTAATTGTAATTTTCTCATGAAAAACAGTCAAATGCAGAGTTAGTTTTATGCTCAGAACTTACTGATGGGAACAAAAAAACATGCGAGTTGTCCTGATAAATTTTTTCTTAGTCTCTGTTTGATGACAGTAATTAGTTTGGATTAGAAATACAGCCCATTTCAGAATTAATTTTCTATAATAATTTCCAGACTATTCTGCACTGCTGAATATAAGCCGCATCAACTAACTTTGAAAAGGCGAAACAAAAAGAAAAAGCATACATATAGAGGCCACATGTGCAGATGTAACATGAGATATTTACAAAGAAAAGTTAAAGCCAAACAAAGTTATCTCTTGTTCATATTCTATGCTCAGTATTTGGTGTTCAGATTTGTAGGAAGCAAACTGTGGCATTTGCTGCAAACATTTGCATTTAGGTCATTTTTAGTATGATTTGTTGCATCTTGTGTACATCTTGGACATATTGGTTGAATGTGATATGGGCATGACTGCGTAAGTAAGTTATCTTTGTATTTGGAAGTATTTGTGAATCATGTTGGGTTGCTGAACTGAACAATATATGTCTTAAAAATAGTCATGTTTTGCATGGGGTCTATCAACCTTGTCTCAGTTTGGCTAAAGGTTAGCTCTGAGTGTTTGGATGTTGACCAGCAAAGACTGTGTGTGTGTGTGTGTGTGTGCGTGTGCGTGTGCGTGTGCGTGTGTGTGTGTGTGTGTGTGTGTGTGTGTGTGTGTGTGTTTGTGCCTGTGCCTGTGTGTGCATAGGAGAGAGCAGCAGCGAGAAAGAGAGAGAATACCAGACTCTTAATGATCCCTCCAGAGAGGGCTTGCTGTGTGTGTGTCGTACTGAGGCTCGGTCAGGGAAACATGGGGAAATTAGCCATCTCTCTCAATAACCTCCGATGAAAGTCTGCCTCCTACCCACTATACTGTCACTGGCTTCTCAAGACAATAAGCCAATTAGACCCAAACCAAGCTAAGGGCCAAGGCCCTGTGTGAGTATGTTTGGGTGTGCGAAAGTGCGATTTAGAGGTGAGGGAGAAAAAGAAAAATGGCCTCACTGATTTTCCATGTACATATACTGTATATTGGTTATAAATCTTAATATGGATGTTAAGTTACACTGGAATAGAATTTTATATTTTACGACCCAATGATGCTGATTACCCGTCATACTAACCACTCAAAGAACTTTACACTGCAGTCACATTCACTCTTTGTCATTCACAAACGTGCACACATTTATCCACCAATACACAGATTGGTAGGCAACTTGGGGGTCATTTTGATGTGAGCCATGATGAAAGCGGCGGGAAGGTAAGGTACAACCTTCTGGTTGCAAGGTAAATTCCTCCTCCAGTGAGCCCCAGCTCCCCAAACTGGTACAAGGTAAGAAGTTCAAAAAAATGTCTAAATACAACATTTCCAAAACCTCCAACCTTAATACCCGGGGACAGTGTTTTGAGTATCTTGAAACTGTTTTGGGCTTAACTTGGCAATCGCAAAGGCTGTCTGTCGAATGTTGGAGGACCAAGGAACATGGCTACATCCAGAAATCCAATCCGACCCTGCTCTATGGTAGGAGAAAACAAAAAGCAAAACACATAAGTCCATGTTAAAGTGCTGCTGTAATGAATTGGTTCATTCTCATTTTAGATCAAGTGAAAAATAATAAACGACGAGGCTCAGGTAAACTTGGTTACAGCACAAAGGATAATTACAGTCCATACTTTTCCTGCTTTAATCCGTTATATCTGAAGCTGATCATTTGATTAAGTGATCACAGCAATTTTTTTATTGAGTGACCAAAGCGTACCTTCCCTCTGAACCACATGTTTTAGTGTCTTGTATAAATTGAGGGTTATTACAGCTGAAAGATTTATTTTTGATTTTTAAATGTTATGCTGTCTGTCCTACTAGTAGTTTTCTCAAGATTTCATTTCAGTTCAATATTTTTGTGATAATTTTGTTTGTTGAAGATTTTGCTGTTATTAAAGCTCTTCTATATTTTTTTTGGAGTGCTGGGTATTCCTATTTTTTTGTATTTATTGTAGGTTTTCACATTAAGTTCTCATAGGTAAGATGTCAACCTGCACTTGGCCTGCGTGTATGTGCAGTTTTGAACTTCAGAATTAAAACTTAAAACTTTAATACAAAAGTTCTGAAGTTTAGAAATGGGGTTAGAGCAGGGGTCACCAACCTTTTTGAGACTGGGAGCTACTTCATGGTAGTAACACAAAGGGCTACTTGTTTGATACAGACATACATTTTCTTAGCTCACTCTTAATAACAATAATACATATGTACACATGATTACATGCGGTATGATCATATTAATGTTAGGGATTACTCACTATAGTTGTCAGTAATGATTTACCATGGCAGATATAGTTAATTGCTACTATGTAATCAGAAGTTCTTAGTTCAGAGTTTTAAGTTTGAGTCCCTTTTGGAGCTTTTCTGTGTGATTCTACATTTCCTCCAAGTGACTCACAGTATGGATTATTGCAGCTGCAGCTGTACAGCTGTATACACTTTGAGTTCCTTGAGATTTTCCTTTTAAATCAAAAAGAAAAGAATAGTTATTGTATATTTTATTATCTAACCCTCTTTACTATTAACAAAATTGTGGAGAAAAAAACATTTTGTGTCAAAGCATCTTTTACGTAGCGCACATCAGTGTGAGTCTGTGGGGGTCAAAGGGCACGCAAAAGGCTAAATCATATTGGTCAGTTTACTTTTGTTAATTTTTTGCTTTTTCTGTGAGCTAAAAATGAATGAGCTCCTCCCGTTGTCCTAAGATCCTGCCTGAGCTTTTTACCCTGCGCGGTTCTGACGGTCGCCGGTTTATTAGCCTTCTTGTGGTTTCGCGAACTGAAAAGCTGACGGGTCAACCGTCAAAAAAAAAAAAAAAAAAAAGTTAGACAGGTTGGAGAGTAGCACAAAACTATCACTGTCTTCACCTAACCAGCACAAACCTAAACCACAAAAGCAGTGGACTTTTTTTTTTTTTTTTTTTTTACAAATGATGCTAAATAATACACATGAAAGCGAAGCCTACCCGTATGATCCACGGAAAGACGGGGATGTTGATTCCCAGGTTCAGGTGGTGTCAGACATCCAGTGGAGGAGAAAGTGATGCAACATTGTTTGCTTAATTTTTACTCTTTTGGGGACTAGATTAAATTGTTTAACCCGCAGTCTGAGACGCTCAGTAGGGGTGGCAGATGTGACCCGCCAGAACCGCACACGGTATAAAGCTCAGCCGGGATCCAAATGACCGCTGTTAGAACCAGAGTGGGATCAAACTCCGCTCATTCATTTTTAGCTTACAGAAAAAGCGCCAAGCCGCCAAATAAACATAAACTGACCAGTGACATTTAGCTTTGACGTACCCGCCGCCATAGACTCGCTACTACAAGACGTTTTGAAAAAAGAGGGGTTTTTTTTCTGCACAATTTAGCTAATAGTAAAGAGGGTTAGATAATAAAAAATCCATATTATTCATTTCTTTTTTTAAAATGGGTAAAAAACATTTAATTGAATATTTTTTTGGCAGTGCTCCCTAATAACAATGGCTATTTTTAGAACTTGCTTGCAGGCGACTTACAAGGTCCCCCCCTGGGTTAGAGTTTATATCTATATCTAGAGTTAGTAATTCTTTAAAATCTTGTTTATGAATACAATATGTATTGGTGTTTATGTGACTTATTCCTCTGGCAAAATTTTATTATGCATTCCATTTAGACACCAGTATCAAGATTGTGTCACTTTTTGCAAATGAAGTATATTATTGCTGCCTCTCTCTTTCTCCCTTCCCATCCCCCTCATTGACTCTGAGTTATTGGCCTGTCTGTTGATTCCATAATCCTCACTTTACTTGTGATGCTCAATTAAACTGCATGCATTAGTAGAGTTGATGTGTAGGTAGGACATTTGTAATCAAGCATATTTATTCTCTTTAATCACTCCGGGGACCTGGAGACCCCAGGAAGGCATATGCACAAGGATGCATGCAAATGTGTCCACACACATACGCAAATCCTTAAAGCCAACGCGTTCCATCCAAACAGCACACACACACACACACAGCCATTCACTCCGTAATGGGCAGTCCTTGTATGCATATAAAGTGCTGATGCTGGGCTTAATCAAACCTCAACTTGGTATCCTTGACTTCATCACCTCCACCTTTCCCCCCTCACCACCTTGGTCCCTCAATCCCAAGCTCATATAATGACAGCACGCTAGTTTACATATTAATGAATAGCTCTGTTTTTTTTTTGTTTTTTTTTAACATGCTGCTCACTAAATCAAGCAAGACAACAAACAGTCTGTTAGGTCACTGCATTCCTCAGGTGTATTTTAAAAATATATGGCGACTTGCGTAGCGTGCATGACACTGTCCTCTGTGCCTGTTGGTTGGCTGTAGGTGCAAATAAGTGCAAACGCTTTCTCTTATTTTCATCACAATGCAAATTTTGATTATGCTGTAGGGATAGGCAATTATGATAAGACTACGGATAAAGTAGCAGCGGCTCTAACATTTTGATGGACAGGACAAGAGAGACATTATCAGTCACGCTTCTGTTTCACAGCACAATTTCTCCTCCGTTAACTTGGACAAAGAGTAATCATGTGCAAATACACTCCTCTGCCAGTTAATCTCTGGTCGCTGTCAGTAATCACATATATAAGAGTGAATGGGACTGAAAGGTAGGAAATAATTAGAAATATTCCCAATGGCTGTTCTGGGACTGGAACTCGGCAAAACTTCACTTTTAATTAAGACAACGAAATTACACACGAGCGTTCACGCAAGCACACACAAACACCAAGCAGCGCATTCACATCGTGCCGAATGAACAGACAGCCGACCCTACAAATTGAAACTCACACTAATAGCAACATACCCATTGCAATCTCAGTGAGCAACAGGGGAAATAAAAGGTTAGTTTAAAGAGGGCTTAAAACTGCTCAACACCTAGAACAGGTCTTTATTTAGTAAAAACTGGGAGTAGTTGTGTATTATAGTGAAGTTTCCTTGGAAAATGTGCAAAAAACCCCCGTCAGGCTTCTCACATTTTCTTACATTACAGCCATAGTTTTTAATGTATTTTGGAGTTTTATGGGACACACCAATATAATGTAGTGCAGAATTATGAAGTGAAATGAAAATGGAATCCATTATTTTCAAGATTATTTGAAAATATAAACCTGAAAAACATTGTATGCCAATGTGTTCAGTTCCCCTGAGTAGAGAAGTCATTGTTCACTAGATACAGCTGCACGTTGTTTGGTACATGTTTCTACAAGCTTTGCGCATGTAGAGACTCAATTTTCTAATTATGTCAGATTTTAAGGATTTTTTTAATTTTGGTTATTGGACCTTTCGGTTTCTAGATCTGCTTGTCTGTATAATTGCTTGATCCAGTTTTCAGTGTTCACTTGGACAAAAGGTTGGAGAGGAGAAGCAACAGGTCTTTCAGTTTTTGCAGCAAGACGCCACATATCTTTAAGTTGTGGATGGTGTGATTTCCTCTGCCATGTTTTCCACCACAAAAAAAATAAATAAAATAAAAATTGTAGAGGCAGTTTTGGTTTCAATTGTCCATACATCATGCTCCACATATTTTCTGTGTACCATACAATTGTTGTGGAAAACTGCAAGCATGACTTTTTATGGCTTTCTTGTAACATGGATTTCTTGTCACTTATTAATACTCGTTGCATTTCTGCATCTGGAAACTAATAACTGTCCTCTCAATAGATTTTCCCACCAGAGTTAGCAGATCTCGGCAGTTCTTCAAATTTTTTACCATCTTGGCTGTTTCTCTAGTTAATGTTTGCCTTGCCCATCCTGTCAGCTTGGGTGGGCAATCACGTCGCAATACTTTTGCGATTATTCCATATTTCAATTTGATAGGTTACAAATTGTGGTTGAATTATACTCAGGTGGACTCCATTTCCCTACTCTATTAACTTACCTCTGGACTCTGCACTGGATAAATAAACACAATTTTATTTTGATACACATGCATGTTACAATGAGGAGAAAAGAAATCTGAAGATTTGAAAATGATTTTTTTTTCTGCAACTTAAATATTTAGATGTTATTTTGAAGTCGTCTTCAAAAACAAAAATCAATAAAAACAACTTTAGAAAATGTCAAACTTTCAATGGGCATAAATACTTAAAGGGTACTATATCAATTAATAATCACAGTCCTCTGTTGTTAATTTCTTTGTCTATAAGAATAACAGATACAAGTAACATCACAATTATTTGAACAGAAATACACTTTATCTTAGTTGCTCCTCATAAAGTGCATAATACAGTTTAGTTGCTTTTGTAAAGTATCCAGAAGTTTTTATGGATACATGTTCACATATATGTAAAGTCTGCAGCCTGTTTGCCTCGTCATTTTTGTACATTACTTTCTATCCTACGAACAACATTAACTACCGAGGGTTTTATGAGGTTCCCATTTGCTAATGACAAAATAGACAAACAGAATAATCAACACTTTTCATCTCGACTGTGTTCTTCCTTCAGTCTTTTCTGCTTCTGCTCTGCCCTAGAACCCTGTCCCAATTTAGGTGGGGAAAATCAAGGGATCTCCTTAATGCGTGTGTGTGTGTGTGTGTGTGTGTGTGTGCGTGTGTGTGTGTGTGTGTGTGTGTGTTTCTATGTGAGATAAGTAGAAGTGTATGCATTTTTCAAATGTGAATGCCAGCTATCCAAGTGTTTTGTTTTTTTTATATTTCTCTTCATGTGTGTGGCAGTGGCGCTCTGTGTACGTCTGTGGATGGAGTTCACAGACGAGATGCAATAATTGAAGGCCCTCCTGTGGATTTCACACAATCAACATGGCCACACTGGAGGTGATGAAAGTGAATCAAAGATTGAGGGGAGAGTTGGATTTAAAAAGGCTTTCAGAGCCCCCACCACCCACCCTCAATTCCTCAATTATCCCCACAATGGCTTATTAATATACCCACCTTCACTGCATTTCACCCTCTTTATTTCCGTTCTTTCCGTGCTTTCTACATCACAGAGTCACAGAGTGTTATATTAATATTACCCTGTGCCTTCATCTCTTCATATCAGACCGAATCGCCGTCATTGCTTTCCCGTCGTTCCCCTCACTTCCTCTGGAATCCATCCTGGTCTCCATCCTTGTCCTTCATATTTCTTAAAACCCACTACCCTTTGCTTTTATATCTGCCCAGATCTTCGTCATTGTCACCCCCTCCCAGCCCCCTTTCTTATGTTCACCTTCACTTCACTGCCCCCCGCTCTCAACCCTCCCATCCCTAATCTCTCCACCTTTTTTTTTAATCCGTTTTAATGAAAGTGCGGACCCTGCTGCTGTTGGAGGTGATCCTCATTCGACAGTCCCAGTGTGCGCTGATTGTCTGTCTCCAGAATGGCTCAGGAGAGAGATGAATAGGATAGATGAGTCTGTATTGGGCCTGCTGCTGTAATTCACATAACACCGCTTTTCTATACCGTTGCTATCATAGCTCTCGGTGCCTCCCCTGCTTTTAAATATAGAAGGATTAGGCTCAGAGATATGATTGTCACAATGAATAACGCCCTATTACCAAATTTGAGGGGGATCTGAGCCATTAATTGGTCGGCATTTGATTTCGCCGCAACATAGTCGTCGAGTCTCCGGCTTGTATCATGTCAGGATATGTGGAGGGAGGGAGGTGGAATGCTGGGAAGGAAGCAGAAATAGGAGGGAAAGGCACGAAAGCTTTGCCATTATTACTCACAACACGTTTCCTTTTGATGTCGCCATCGTCACTTTCCTACTGCGTGCGTCTAGACCCAGCCAGAGAGAAGTTTCAGGATCACAGCAACAAGGTGTAGAAAACATTGAATCAATGCTTTTGCTGACTCTTGAAAGCAGCATTCCCGTTTGATGCTGCGACATCGAATGAGAGTTAAAGGAAAAGAAAGGTATGTTCAAGGAAGCAGTCATATTCCCTCCAACCCCTCCCCTTCATTTTCCCCTCTCCTTTGCCTTCCTTCCCCGCTCCCCTCTTTTCACTGCTTACCGCTGTCATTGTCTCATTTAGCCCGTCTAAAAATATAGTCTTCCTCCCCAGATGTAAAGGGGGGAGAATTTTCGACATGCGTGTTACCTTTTCATCTTGCGAGGCTGGAAGAGGAATCTTGGGGGAAATCAGGTGTCTTAATGACAGCCGAGTGTGCTGCATGGGTAATGCCAAGCGCCGGCATTTGCAGTACACGCATTAAATTATTCACATCAAAAACTCATTGTTTGTTACCTGACAGAGCTGTGGAGAGAGGTGGAAGGATGATGGAAAAGCACGATGAATTAAACATCAGGAGAATGGAGTGCCTCGGAGAAGGAGAAGCAAACAGAGAGAGTGAAGAGACAAGAAGAGAGGAAGGTGCATTCAAATGGGATGTTTAGAATCTAAAGATGTACTCTTGTCTTTTGAGAGAAAGGAGGTGGAGTTGAAAGAATGTGTCAGTATTTACATCTGTGATTTTATGATAATGCGAAAGGCTGTTTGTACTACTCGCGTATTATCCCTGCCACCAATGACAGACAGGCGGGATGTAAATCAGGAAGCCAAAACAGGAAGTGAGAAGTGTAAGTACACAGATCCCTAACGGTCTGGTGAAGCTGCTTACATATTCAGAATGGGATATATCATCGGTAAATGGAAGGAGATACTGATTCCTTTAGGAACTGATAAAAAACAACCAAAAAAAAAAAACTACCACCGTATCAAAAAGTTAACAACTTTTTTCCACCGGATATTTCGGAGAAAAGCATCTCTTGTTATCCTTTTAAGACAGGCTATGGTGAATATCTGAGTTGCTGAAATGAAATGATGCATGAAATATAGTGGACTGCATAGGGGCAGTGGGTTAAAACGTAAACAAATATGGATTATTATTGTAAGCTACTTTGTTATAAAGTCAGAGCAATTCACAAACTATCCACTAATCAAAGATTCAATAGCTGAATTCTCATCGGCCATTTTGTGACGCGCTGAACTACTTATACCAATTTTAGGTGATTCCGATTGTTCTTTAAGAGATGCAAATGCAAGCTTTTTCTGAGTAAGTTGGAAATTAAGCAGTCTGAACAATAAAATGTTGACAAAAATGTCTTAGAAACAGCCCAGCATTACCGAATTATCTATTTATCACTGAAAATCATCTTAAAATAAAGCCGAGCTGAAGAAAGTACATCTAATCTGATTTACCACTGAACAAGACACATTGTAGCTCAACTGTATTTTTCCTTTATTTATTGTAATATAAACCATTTCTTAATATATGTATGCTTTTCCACAAAATGACACTAAAATATTAGTGCATTCTAACTTAATATTTGAGAAGCAGAAAAAAAAGAAAACGATGTATTCATGGTAACTTGAAAAGTATTTCTGTTGTGATTGATTATTTATTACTTATACAAGGTAATGCCATGTGTGAGAGGCCAGTCAGTGTTACAGTGATATGAGGCTTCTTTGTCAGATTAAACGTAACTATGGTAAATAGCAACATTTAAATATCAAACACAGTGTACCAAACACACTTTTCATTAAGCCCACATTCACGTATTAAAAATGTTGTTTTAATTGATCTGTTGAAATATTCCAGTATGCTAAGAGATTAAATGTTGTGCTTTCATTAGCTTTAAGTTGAAAAATAACAGAAAGAAATACATTGATTTCTGCATAAATTGATATCTCACTTAATAAATTGGGTTGTTGACATCATTTTCAAATGACATTGACCGTAGAATTACCAGTTGGCATGCATTTCCTGTAGAGTTAGTAGAACAACACAATTTACAACATTTGGCCGGCATTTTCTGATACATTACATCCCGTGGTTTCTTCCTCAAAAGGAACTTCTGCTGGTGATTGGCAGCTTACACAAACAGCTGACATGCCTCCAACGTAAATAATAACTTCCGGGTTTCCTCTGACGTCATCATTTAACATGTTACTGATACTAAAAATACCCTCCTTTAGTCACAGCTTCTAAACTGAAGAGTGTTATTATCAGAGCAGCCTGTGTGGGACATTCACTGGTTGGAAAGCGACAATAATGCTCCGATTCCAGTCAGCAGCTGATTTCTCTTTATTCCTCTTTTCATTTACTTAGTGAGGTTAAAAAAGGCAGCAAGAATCAGTATTTAAAATGTGAGAATTTTTTTTCTTTTTTACATTAAACTGATTATCATCTTGATAAACCTATCAAATCATTAAAAGCCTGTTTCAGTTCAAAACAATTGCATCAAACATGCAGAACAATTTGATGTAAGAATGCTCTTCCTTTACTTCCGTCAGTTTAATGGGTTTGGTCATTTTACTGTCAGTAGTTGCTCTCTCTGTTAGCCCAGTTGTGAATTGAAAGCTCAATTTCAATGTGTACAGAATAGGTCAAAAGAAATTAATGAATGATAATACTAAATTAACTTTTTGTGTCAAACTGAATTAGTAATACTAAATAATACACATAATCTATATTTCCATTGTCGTATGTTTTTTTTGGTGTAAACACTTTCTCCAACAGGCCTTAATGAAGCTGAAAACTTTAGTCTAACCGAAAGTGGAAAACCCCCCATAAATAAATAAAGAAGAATTACAAGCAACAAACACATAAAGACCCCCTTAATGTAAAAAGGAAGTCACAGAGGAAAAGATTAAGTACAAAGTTAGAAGTGCTTAACTAAAGTGAGGTAATTCATTTTGATGAGGAAATACATTAGCAGCTATTCCAACAAATTAATGCTCAAGCATTCTTTAAATATGGATTAGATTTAATACTTCATGAAGTACAATGATAATAGCTTGCTTCACCAAAACAAAATGTAGCACTTAACAATGTACTGTAATTAATACATTACGCTAAGTTGTGTTATGTAAAAAATTTTTCTGCAGAAAAAAAAAAAAAAATTAAAAATTGATTATACAACCAGTTTAAACGTGTTTCCCTTTGGTTCGGGAGCACAAAACAAGACGGCTAGAGCAAAGGGAGGAAAAACACATGCATTTATCAAAGGGTGATTAAGTTTAGGGCAATGATTCACTAAATATTTAACAGCTTTGCTTGGTGCAAAGTATATCATGAATTATAGATGCCGAGGATGAGCGTGTCTTGGTGTAAGGCAGTGTTTAAAGACCTAACCTACAATCAGGGAAGAGCAATTACCATTGTAATAAATGATGGAGTTAAAAAAGAAAAAAAAAGTCCATTCGTTATTTCTAATTAATTTCTGAGGATGATCACAGTGGGAGGGATGGGGTGACGTCCATTAGTCTCTGACACTTTGGGGCCCTTTTGGCCTTGATAAATGGACTCTATACTTCAAAATGACATAAAGTAGTGCACATATGCAAAAGCTTAAAGACAAACACGCGTGCTCTAAATCATAGTTACTTTTACGTGGACTTAATATATGCAGGCCATTTTGAAAATGGCCTGCATGCAATAGTTTTTTTCAATTTTTCATTGTTCAAAAACAAACACTATTTTAATCCTCTGCAAAATTAGAACATTTTATACAAGTCTTCTCCACATGTCTTGCATGTGTTCTGTGTTTCTTCCTTTTGATTTCATAAAGTGCCCAGCATACTTCCAGCAGTTCTTTTGCTGATTCCATATGGCGGGGGTGACGCGATGTTGATGCACTGGTTTTTCAACTTTCATTGCACATTACTTGATGTCATATCACCGAGGAGGAGAGAAGAGGTGTAAGCATGGATCCTATATTCAAAGTCACTGGAGCATTCCATGTGTAGTGCTCTGAAATATTGATGCGTAAGCAAAAACGCAGTGCGTCCTGTCACTTTCTGGAACATGGAGGGGAATGGAAGTCACAAAGAAGAAGGATGATTCCACCTCTCTGCTTTTTTAAAAAAAAAAAAATAAAATAAAAATAAATTCTGGTTCTACCCATTTTAACTGTCAGCGCGGATAATTCACTTTTGCAGTCCTGACACAAATTCAACAAAATACATGTAATTAGAAGAGGTGTGGGGTAAATGCAGGTCAATCAGTAAAATCAGTTATCTATAAACCTGTCCACATACTTCTACATGCATGATCCAGATCCACAATGAAGGTGTTAGAAACTGCAGCATCTCTAAGATGCCCAGGTGGTTCTATTTTACTCTCTGACTTACATTTATCCTGCATGCCAAAACAATCAGCATCAAATTTTCACTGTTGTGAAGGAACGCTTTCCTTTGTGCTTGTTTGCATCAAATGAACCATTTCTTTTATTCATTCCACTGCTGTTGTTTAATTGATTATTTGTCTTTTTTTTTCCCCATTTAATTTTCTTTTCTTTCCTCTGTTTTTTTTTTCTTCTTCTCTAGACTGAGGGAGAGTTGGGTTTCAGTGGCTTCTGGGGCAACACTGATGTTAAGCCTATCTGGCTTGTCTTTGTGTAGTCTTATTGATCCTTGGCTAAGACATTAGAACTGAACGTCATGTCAAGGGTTTGGTGACCTCTAGCAGTCTCTCTCCAAGTGATAGCTTTGATAAGCCTCATTCCTCTCTCTGTTCTATATAGAGCTGTGCCCTAACCTTTAGCCCGTCTCTGTGTTTGAGCCTGACCTTTCTTTGATGTGTAATACATACCACGTGCCGTCCCACCACCGAACACGCTCATTCAGACAAGAGATATATATACACACATGTTCATATGCCACACGCACTTACCAACACACACGCGTACACGCAAGCGCACACACCGTTAGTCAACACCCTGAAGCACCAACTCCCATGGAACCTTATTAAAACCACCTTCAGTGGAAACGGGGGAAGTTCTCAAAGTCTCCATAACTTGTATAATGTGTTGTATGAATAATGTTTTCTTCTCCTCATTTCCCCCTTTTCAATCGTTAATGCAGAAAAGCACAGACTTCACTCACGCAAAAAGACAAACGCCAACGTCCGCTTGCCACTGATGGGCATGTGTTATTTACTAAAGGCAACGAGGTAGCCGGGCAGAAACAAAAAAAAAAAAGAAAGAAAAAAGAAAAAAACACACACACACACACAACCTAAATCACTTTTATACAATCACGTCCTCTTTTCATGTGCACACACTGGCTCAGATACTTGCGCGCGCACACACACACGCACGCAGACACTGAGGCATACACACTATTTCCGTTTGATGTTTGCCAGTCATTCAAGATCCCTTACAGCTTTGCCCTGCCTCCTGCCAAATAACAGTCTTCATTAATTAAAAAAGAAAAGGCAGTGTTATTATAATTCTCTTTGCTTGCCCCTTGATGTAAGTGAGGAGTGTGTGTGTGGTGTTTTGTGGCTCTTCGAGAGTTTGCTTTCATCATTGTCTAAGATTCCCCATAGCTTTGCCTTCCTGCCATCAAACTCTCTTGCTTTCTTTTTGTCTTTTTTATCCAATGAGATGAAGTTTGGAAAAGTTGCTCCTGCCCAACAGGATCCTTTTCAGCGGTTAATGCCCTTCCCAGCCGGCAGGCTTCTAACAGCCCACCACCAGGTGACTAGTGGCAAAGTCGGACAATGTTATTAGCTTTGCAGCTTTTTGCAAGCCATGGCTGGTGGCTTGAAATTAGAGTTGGCTTAAAGCTGCCAAAAGCCTGCCGAATGTTTGCTTCAGAGCTTGCTTTTGTTTACTTGTTTTGCTTGTGCATACAAGGTTTTGTTTTTTTTTTCTTTCCAAGAGCCCGTTGTATTAAAGATAAAAGAACTAGTTAACTTAAAATATTTTGCAGCTTGTAAAGAGGAAAAACAGACTGAACAGTAGATTTTATTTTATTTTTTGGACGCAGTACATGATCCCAGGTAAGGTCTTTGAAAGACAAACACCGGCAGGCCCACATCCAAAGATGGAAGCTGCTGATGTGCAGTGACAGCTATTCACGTCTTGAGTAGTGAGAGACTAGTGCACAACATACGGAAGGACAATTAGAAAGAAAGGCGGACTGGAATTTATAACACTGATACAGCAACCTGACAGGCAAGCAGGTTTAAAAAGCTGATGAGGAGAGGAAGGACAATAAGTGAGAAAATGGAGCATGCAGGCTGCACTCTGTTTGCAAGAGCTAAACTTATTAGTCTGTTCTTAATGCCTCTCAGCACAGATAGCATTAAGAAATACACAGTAATGATGATTTGTGTTCTCCTTCGCCAACTTAGTGGAGCCCACTTATTCCACATGAGTGTTATAATTGGCACCTTATTGCATTAGGGCAGAATGCACTGTGTGATTTCCTGGGTGTCATTTTTGACTAATGGATTCTTAAGAATAGTAATCTAATCGCTGTCATTATTTCATCCTTTTGCTTCTCTTAGAAAAAGCCGTTATAATTCAGAGGAGGAAGGAGTCTAGGCGGCGGATGTGTTCGGGCATGTTGCAAATTAATCTGGACACCTAGTAAACAAAAAGAGAGCAAACAGAAATCAATTTGGATGAGTGAAGAACTCCACTCTCAAGGCTGTTAGTGTCTGTATTAAGCACAAATTGTTGAGGGTTACCTTTTTTTATGTCTTTTTTTTTTTTTTGACCCTGGAGATGTCGGTCCATTTATTTATGCTGCATGCCAGCATGGTATTTTCCTTCCATATTCTATAGCTTAATAATCAGTACATGTGTATATCTGTTTTCAGACACACATGGAGGATGCTCGTTAGTTGCTGGTGTACTTTTCAGCAGTCCCTGGCTCCCCCATTACTTTGTGTTCAGTAATCATACCATTTCAATACACACTACAGCATCTCATTCTGCCTAAAAATCTAAAAAAAACCTTTTGCAGTACTACCAGCCCCTCTGTTTCCATTTCCACATACCTTGATCCTGGTGTTGTGTCACTAATAGAGGTGATGTACTGTTTATTTTATTGATCATGTGTTTTATCCGAGCATCAATGCAGGGTTCACTCACTGGCATGCTCATTCCCTTTATCAAAACAGACACTGGACCTCTGCTTTGAGGCTTTCATCAAGCAAAAACACCCATTATGGTCTCTGACTGGCTTGGCTTACTCAGAGAGAGAGAGAAAAAAAAAATTCTGCTGGTGTTCCCCTGACACGCATCATCCCAATTATGCCCACACAGATGAGGATATACACTTACACAGGTCACAGAACACAAATACACACCTACAGCTACATAAGCACTTATAATTTTGTTTCAATCTCTGACACACGTTTTTTGTGCACTCGTACTAGCTGATTTTATTTTATTTTTTTCCCCCCACACAGATATACGGTATTATAACAATTTTATTTTATTTTTTGCCTTGTTCTCAGAAACACACACAGTTGAGTACACACAGCCATTCATCGAGTCTGTGTTTGTCTTTTGAGACTGAGGCAGTGCAGGAATGTCACAATGGAGGCTGATCTGATGGTCAGGAGTGTGTCCTTCTGAATAACCCTCAACAATCAAACACACACATTTTTCAGCTAAACACACAGCAGAGAAGGGAATAAGACAGTCCAACACACCACACCTTCCCGACATGCCTTATCACCCCACCGTCCCTGCAGCTCTTTTCCACCATCGCTCCCGTCTGCCCCCGCCGCACCCCACCACCACCACCACCACCGCCGTCGCTGTCCTCTCCGCCGCTCGCCATATCACCCCGCCCACCACCACCCCACCCTACAGGGAGAAAAGGCTGACTTGCATTCAGCAGCGTCTCTCTGGAAAGAAGAAATGAATAAAAGAAAGGAGACGTCCCGTTGACAGTCAATGTCTGCGCTGCCAGGAGCCAAAATAACTGTCAGCAAATGCTTGTGACTGTCCAAAATGCCACTGAGACAAAAAAAAAAGATAAATAAATACATGAAATGGAAAAAAAAAAAAAAATGAAATCCTTACTGCTGTCCTGCAACCGTAATATTTTCTTGCAAAAACTACTGATAGAGAAGAAATTCCTGCAGAGTTGACAGCATTGGACATGCAGTTATGTAGAGATTTTGTATAAGACTGACAAAAGGATAGGCGGTGTTGTGGTGTGGATTGAAAGTGAACATTCTAATAATAAACTTACACCCAACACTAAATGGTATGGATGTCTTTGTGTTTTATTGTTCTTTATCGCTGATATAGATTTTAGTCACTTGGTAATAGGCATTTGGGGACTCTGAATACATCTCATTCTTAATTAAAGAACACGCTTGAGTTACAAAATGCCTTAAATAACACACTAAATTTCAAATCTAACAACAATTCCCTTCAATCCATCCATCAGTGACTTCCCAGGCTGTGCGGTGTTTCTTGTTCTTTGTCAGTGACAAATAGTTGGTCGAAAAACTTTCTACAGGACTGACCTATCATACTGCTACAAAACAGGCTGTCTTTTAAAGGGGCCTTGTGTATGTTTTGCTTCTGTTGACATTGGTTTCATGTGGAGCAGTTGCTGAAGTTAGCATGTTTACGCTCTGTTTTGATAGAACTTCATCGGATACTTTTATGCCACTCATTTAAAAATAAGATGATTAAAATTCCGATCCAATACTTGGATTGGATTGTAATATTCTAAAAATACCAACATATGTGACTTTATTTTATTTTTTTCTCTCTGACCTAATACATCCCCAGAGAATACTCTTTCCATTCAAGGACAGTTCTACTCTAGGCCTCTGTTTAGCCATACTATAGAAAGTTACTTTATTTTTGCATCAAGCTGACAACACTGTATAGCTTTTGTAAGTACATTCATCATCACGTCTTTGCAGTGAAGTACGTAAAGTGTAATTGCGGCTGCTTTGATTGTCATACCAACTTGTCTTTTAAATGAAGATGCCTCTTTATTCCTAAATATTCCCCTGTGTAATTTTAAACAGTAATTCAAGCACTTGTCCTCAAGCCACACTGCTGTTGATTGTTAAGTGTTCGAGTTTGATTCATAAGTGCACTTTGGCAAATTGTAATTTACATTTTTATTTTTTTTTTTTGATTTTATGGTTAGCGTTGAAATATCTCAAATAAAACTTACTTCCAAGTACATGCTCTTTGCGTCCATCTCTGTCCCAGTTGTAGCGACCTGTAAGGTGCTGACAGATTCCAACTGTATTCACCCTGACTTTTCTCTAATGATCATTAATCGCAATTGGTGTGAAAAAGCCTCGATGACCTTACATATCAGTGTCAAACCTAAGACTGCCTCTTACGGCAGACATCCTAATCGAGTGCATGTCTAATTTATGGGGCTGGAGTTTGCCATTAAGGGCCTGATCTGTGGAATTAAATAACTAGCAGACCTTCCCTGGTTCTGGACGGCAGGTGTAGGGGGAAGGGAGATATCATGATGAATTGCCCACCCCTCCTCTACCTCATCCTTGACTTTGAAAAATACTGTCTCTGCGTTTTAGGTCAGCTTCTGACAACAATTAGGCAGAGCAAAATAGATAGTCTATGACCCCCTCTTTTTCCCTTCTTCCCCCACCCCACCACTGCACTCCTCTCTTTCACCCTTTTCTTCTTTTTTTTTTTCTTCTTTTTCTAGTACAAGATTATGTGTGTGGGGGGGGTTTAAAATGCAACGTAATGCAGAGCTTGTGAATAGAGAGAGACACAGCGATACTTTGGGAGGCAATAAGAATATGTCAGGAGAGAAAAGTAGTCTCACAGTCATAGTATAATTAAAATGATTTATTTAGAGAACAGAAATTTTGAGAGGGGGATTAAATTATTGCAAGGCCCTACTGAATATTTCAACCCCAGTTTATGAAAAGCATAAAAAAAAAGTTTTGTTGAAGCTTTATAATGAGCATGTCATGCATAATCACTTATTATAGAAATGGCATATATATATTTTTTGTATTAGCAGATGTCTTTCTTTTTTTGGCTTGATTTTATTTCCACTAGATGTTTTCATGGATGTCACTATTGATCCTGCAATGTGATGGAGGTCGATCCAGCTAATTCCCTTTTTCATTAGAGCAAAGCCCCCCAAATTCTCTTAGTAGATCTGCCTCTTAGAGGCATCCAATCTTTGGCTTCTCCCAATGACATGAATGTAAGCCCAGTGCTGATGGGGCCTGGTGTAAATGTATTAGCCTGCGCCTGTGCCCCTAGCCTAGCCAGCTATAATTATGTTAGAAACCAATGAGACAGCTGGGAAATCAATATGCTAAGACAGATTGAGTGGAGATGTGTGGCCAGTGGAGTGGGAATAGAGAGGCCTGGCAGCTCCCTGCAGTGTGAAGGAGCTGGAGTCGACGATTAAGCCATAGACTTAGCATTTACTGCAAGGATTCACTGTCTGAATCTAGTTAGCATTTAGGGAAAGATCCCTTTGAGCAGACAGTGTTTCTATTAGATTGGGGCTTCACTTGTTAGCTGAATGACCTATTATCTTTGAGAGTCAAGAAAAGACATAACGGTTTCCACATATAAATTGTTTATGGTTTAAATGGGTGGCTGCTGTCTTTTTTTTATTTTTCAGCATTACATGTGGTTGTGGATTAGTATTCAGATGACATTTTGCTAAGAAATTGTGTTCCCAAAGGTCATGTTATCTTGGTTGCTGTTATTCTGAAGTGGTTTAGCAACTTATCTTAATTAGGCTGCCCCTTGAATCCATAATACATACAATACCTGATTTCCTTAAGTAATATTTGTTGTAAGATGTTTTTTTTTCCATCACTCAATCTAAAATGTAGACAAATCAAATGCGTCTGCCATGTGCATGTTAATGTCAAGCCTAGCTATTCCTCCCAGAAGCCCCTTTATTCAGTATTGGCTGTGCTGGCGTTATTGTTATCCCTAAACATTGAGTCAAGGCTGGATTTGGGTAAAGATGCCATTTGTGATGAGCTAGGGTCCCCTGCTAAGACAGCGAGAAGTAGACTTTCTTTTCTGTTATTGCTTTGTCTCTTTAACTTCTGGTTAACCAAGTAAGTACACGTGGTTATGATTATTTATGTATCTCAACATTACCCAAACTGTAAAAGACTGGAACAAGCAGGACAGGAAATGACTCATAGGCAGGTTGTGGTGAGGAAGGTCAAGCAGAATTGGGTCAAATTAAATTATATGCCAAATAAGACAGTGACACTGGTTTGTATAGATATAAGTTTTATAAACGAAAACTTTGCTTTCTATAATCAGCTAGGTGGAGGGCAAATAGACGATGAAGTGAAAGACAAAGTTTCAGTGCACTGGCAGGGATTGAGGGATACATTAAAGAGAGGGGAAGACTTTTCTTGGGGTAAGAAGGGTGTTGAGGGCATGGGTTGGGGGGCATGCATCTGCTCTCAGGCCCAATCAACTGCTCCGAAGGCACCGTTCCCTAACAATGGGCCCCATCAGTGAGCGAGCAGAGTCACAGGCGTAAGTGCACCCAATAAGTGTGCAATTTCTGCCCATATGACCATCCTGACACAATTGCTCTAATTTTCCTCCTTTGAAATGACTGATAAAAGACTTAGGTAATTGCTACGCCACAGAATTTCTTCCATGATCAGGGAAAGGAGGAGGGAGAAACCCGGGGATGAAGAGCAACAGCGAGAGACTGAGAGGCTTGTGTGAAGCACGGGTGAGAAGTGACACAGCCCCGGGGCCTGAGGATGGAGACTAGAGTGTCAGTTTGTGAAAAATCCCAAATTAATACTTGTCGCTTCATCTCCCCTCCTCACTGAGTGACCGTCCTCTGCTTCCACCATGGGATCTTATTAAGTGGAGGTAATTTGTCTTGACAATGTATTGGAAATCACTCGCTCAGATAAATTCTGGCAAAATATATTCAAAACATGGTGGTGTTGAGTTTTGGTGGCAGCTAATTCGAATTCTTGTCTTACACTCTGTCTTGTTTTTTTTTTTTTCCTTCTTCTTCTTCTTCTTTTCTTTCCCCCTCAGTAAGTCAAGTGTAAGACAGTGCAGGGATTAAAACATGAAATAAGTGTGTCTGGCTGGGGTCGCCTTCCATCACACAAACATGCGCTTATTAGCATTTTGACTAGAATATGGTCGTCTGCCTTCAAAGCCTCTTAAACCTCTTTTGCATTGTGTGTTCCTGTTGGTGTTTTTTTTTTTTTTTCTTAAAAGATAAATATATGCATCAGTATTGGTGTGTCCTAACCCCAATAGGCGTGTGCGTGCGTGTGCGTGCGTGTGTGTGCGTGTGTGTGCGTGTGTGTGCGTGTGTGTGCTATTTGACTCGGAAAGCATGGCCCAACCTGTGTCACTCCTCACTATGACCTTGTCCTTTGTAATCAACCCTTCTCTATCTGATTTTGCAGGTGTGCGTGGGTGTGTGTGTGTGTGTGTGCGTGTGTGTGTGTGGGTGTGCGTGTGTGTGTGTTGTACTCTCACCCATCTCATTGAAAAGGTGTGTATTTGGGTCTGTGGCCTTACTTGATTGGAGTTCAGTTACAGAGATAGAGTGGTAGAAGATGTGCACAGGGACAGAGGGAAATAGATAAGAGAATAGTAGTTTAGTCGCCTCAGTAACTAACCAACTTCACAGGACACCCAATCAGCTTCACCAAACTCAGAGTGTGTGTGTGTGTGTATGTCCTTCGGCATGTGTGTGTGTGTGAGACATTGTGACAGACTCCGGAGGTGCCGATTCTAAACACAGTCTCTGCCAGTGCCTGGGTAATGTTGGCTAATAGCTTAATCAATACTTATTATGGCCCTATTGGTTCACTAAAGTGTGAACAGAATCTCTCCACGCACAATGTCTCGGTGCAGAGAATGAAAGACGGGGGGGGAAAGGAAAGGGAGAAGAAATGTCTTCAGCTGATCCAGACAGACAGCCTAACCTCCCTCATGGGATTTCCTTATTCAGGAATCCAATTTTCCCAACGTGACTGACTTGGATTGGAGCCCGTGGGATGAGACCAAATCTTTTAGCACAGCAGACAAAACGTTTTGTTTCTCGTATTCCAACTTTTTACTCCTCACTGGTCGAGTTGAGAAACCATCGTGATTTGGGGCTTCTAGTGATTATGGAAAAAGTAAATTTGGAAAGGGAAAGAAAAAGAAAAGACATTAAGTTAGCTACTAGGCTGTGTGACAGTTAATCCAGATTCTGAGACGAGATGATGCATGATGTTGAGTTCAAGAAAAATTGTTATGAAATTGTGGCACTAGTTCTATGAAAAGTACTACCCTTTTATGTTTTCACAAACACAGCAAAAGTCTCCTTGGATCACAAACCATACGATTTTCCATTTCTCTTGAATAATGCAGTTCACATTTGGACTCGCCCATATACATTCCCCCCTGCCCCCTTTTTTTTTCTTTTTTTCAAAAGCAAAGTAAAGTGTTAATTTTTTGCAAGTGTTTTCAAATAATTTCTATTTAGTGTAAAACTATGCTGGTTAGGTTTTAGCACTGATTTAGATTCTGTCGTTAATCACTGAAATCACCGTTACTTCCTTAAATAGATAACACTGTACATGTTATGAACTGAATTTGACTCTACTATGTTGAAATTAGAATATATGTAAATGAATTTGAATCTTGACCAATATATACTCATGTATATGAATTATCTGTTTGTCTTATTAAATGCCATAATAGCTGTGAATCTGTACAATATAAAAAAACTAAAATGTAGCAGGTTATTGGTGATCAGCTAGACCCAGATTTCTTTTTACCAGTGAATTTGGAGAAACCCATTTAGGCTGCACAGAAGGAAGACTGTGCACACAGTAAAAGTAGATATTATAATTACTACATAAGTACCAGTGTTTTAGTTGAGGTGTATTAATGCTCCTGGTTTACTATGGACAAACCTGCATGTATATGCCGTAATAATAATGTGAAGACCACTAAAAAAAGGAACAACATCAACAGTCTTTAATAGCATGAAATGACTCTCATCAAGTGCAATTATGATTTGCAAGGCACAGTTAATGACACAGAAAGAAAAGAAA
This sequence comes from Poecilia mexicana, assembly GCF_051168715.1. Lineage (NCBI taxonomy): Eukaryota > Metazoa > Chordata > Actinopteri > Cyprinodontiformes > Poeciliidae > Poecilia > Poecilia mexicana. The sequence continues at coordinate 8,278,526 of NW_028263389.1, forward strand.
ATGCATAAATGCACCAGTTAATTAGGTGCATATGCTTTTGTCATGTTCATTAAATTGGAATAGGATATTAGTGGTCTCAGTTATTAAGAGAAGGTAAATTGGAAAAAGAAGGAAACGTGATCATTTAGTTTTACATTGAACAACGTCATTAAATGAAATCACGATTTTCACGTAAACTTATTTTTTCTTATCCAACATCGCCTACACCAAACCAGATAGAAGCTTTAGGAATAAAATCTAAGCAGAGTTTAACGTGATGAAAAAAGTTGACCTACCAGTTTTATGTCTATATATGTTTTTATATTTTAATGAGTAGAAGTAATCCTGAAAAGAAAATTCAGCTCCATTTTTTCTGAAGTCAGTTAATACAACAGAAGTAATAGTAATTATCATTACATTAGGATTTTTTTTTGTTTTGTTTTGTTTTGTTTTGGCTTTAACATTAGCCTTATGTTATTTTACTTCATCACATATGTATTGAACTTAAGCTACTTTGACAGATATGCTCCCATTACCTATACCATCTGTCTTCATCACTGCAAAAGACAATTTCCATTTAAAAAGCCCAACAACTGCAATCCAGTCACCTCCCATCCCTCAACCACAAAATCCACCTTCTTTTATGATTCAAGCCCGGTTTGCAGTTAAAGGAATGTTCCGCAAGTAGCTTATCGATGCGTATGTTTTGGATGCGGTGTAAATGGAGAAATGTTACCTCAGAGTCGTGTTCTGCATTTCAGTGGAGTCACGTGAGAAATGTTTTGAATAGGCTCTGATTGTGCGACTAAAATACGTAGGCAAAATGTGACACAGTCCAACGCCAATCCTGCGAGCTCTCGGTTCTCTCCACACAATTCTCACAGGGAAAAGCGGAGGGCTCACTGCAGGAAATCAGAGCAGTGACTGACAGATTAATCATTCTGGTGTTTGGTGTATGCATGTGTGTTCACATGTTTCTGGTTATCAGGGAGCATAGTGTGGTTCTGTGTGTCTCTCTCCTGACCTTGACAGATCCGCAGTGGAGCAACAGCCACCTCTAAAACTCAGTCATTCAGACGCAGCTGGTGGCTGCAGTTAACACAATGTCCACCGTGGAGTTATCCACAGAGAGACGACTTAAAAGTCAGTTTGTGCTTTAGAATTGCATCACATTAATGTAATTGTTCATTGTGTTTATGTTTTCCCACATTTTGTCACTTTCCAATCTCAAACTTCAGTGTGTTTTTTGGGGGGATGTTCATGGATGCCCTACATCACGCAGTACATAATTTTGAAGAAGAAAAATATGTCTTCAGAGTCATTGTTCAAATGAAAATCTAAAACTTAGAGTGAGAACATGCATTCTGGCTTGCTAAGTGAATATTTTCCAGAACTTTTACTGCATAGCTGTTTTTTCATGTCTCCACCAGCTTTGTACAACTTGACTCTTACATTTTTGCTCATTCCCATCTGTCCTACCATGAAAACGGTGCGTTTCTTATGATATTCTCTGGAAACCTTTTTAGACCATTTAGGTGGTCTAAAATGATTTTCTTCCATCTGCTCTTCTATAAAGGTCAGTTTTGTGGAGTTCACAGCCAACAGTGGTTCTGTTGAGACTCTCACACCAGAGCAGTGTCTCTCTGCAGCTTCTCCAGAGTCCCCACGGTCCTCATGACTGCTTTCCTTCCGATCTGTTTGGTGTGCTTTGCTGTCTTCTTGTCTTTGTGAAACTCTTTGAGGAAGAAAAGAGCTGTTAATTTACCCATTTTGTAAATTAACTCTTTACAAAATGGGTGTGACTTTTGCTCGCCAAACTGCAAATTTTCATTGGTGAAACTTTTTCAAAACAGTTTAATTTTCCTCCTACATAATAATAGTGTTGGGTTTCTCCATTCCTTCTGTTGCAATAGAACAAATGTATTTTGCTTTTGTAAGTGTTTTTTTTTTTTTTTCTTGAACCAAGTTATTTCATCGTTGGTACAAAAAGCAACTGCTGCAACAGTTCTTCTCTTTCGTGGCGTAACTGAGATTTTACCCTACAGGAGCCTTGGTTCACATTATACCACCCCTCGGCTACGGGGAGCCCGACCCAGAACTTAGTTACTTCTAATAGCTCTTCAGTATCATCTCCATCCCTCGAGCCACTGATCTTCGCACAGATATTTTCCTTTCCGTTTTATGGTTAAGGTTAGGGAGATGGTCCTGGGATATCTGACCCTGAATCTGTGGTGGGAGATGAGTTATTCCTCAGGCGTCTGTGCTTCTCGACAAACGGAAAGAGGCAAGGTAAGCCAGGGGGCAGTATGGGTCCAACAACCTGCCCCATAGCAAGGTTGCAGCACGTGTGTGTGCGTGCGCGTGTGTGTTGGGTTTGTGTGTGTTTCCTTATATACACAGCTATTTTTGTTTTCATTTCACATTGGTGTTTTAACTTTCTGTTTGGATTCATCTTAAAATCTGACTTTAATTTCCTTTTTTTTCTTTTTTGTACAAATGTGGACGTGCAGGTGTGTTTCCCTGTGTGCGCTGGACATGCAGGGGAGGGGGAGATGTCATGTTCAGTTTGTGTTTGGCTAACCCTATGGTCTCCACCCCTAATAGCAGGGTCTATGGGGTGTAGACACATGCCAATATTCATTGGCAGTTGAATCAAGCCACTTAGATACCATCTGTAAACAGGACTCAGAGGGCCTGGAATTAAACTGAAGGCTGGAAACATTGGAGCTCACTGCAGAGATTACCAGAGGTTGATCCAGGTTAATGGGCTCTGTGGCCATAGATCAGTTACATAGATATAGGCAGGGCTGTGTGTGTAAAGCCTCAGATCTTACAAATCATTGTTGGTCATGGTAGATGGATTTCAGAGCAAAATAACAACTTTACTAATGATGGGAGGTTATTTTATTTAGTTTTTGTCAAATTAGCTCCTGATTGAAGGATTATAAATTTCACAGTATGTCCAAAAATATACAACAAAGATTTGAGGTGCCTCTAAATTTCTTATTCCCCATTATTTGTTTGCTTAAAAGTCAACAAATGCATTTAAATGTATTGATTCGCAATTCAAACACCAGAATTCGGTAAAATGCCGAATTCTTTTTTCCCTCCGTGTTATTCACCTCCCTACCTCTCTGTCTCCTTACTTCCTTTTGCCACCATGGTGTTCTGCTCACCAACACTGATTCATAATCTATAGCTGTGCCTGGGAGACCAGCAGCTATTGATTTAACGCCTACAGTAATCCAGCGCTGTATCCGCTGCTTGTTAGAGATGCTGGGGTCTAGAAACTGGGGCTTGCAGAGGTAGAGAGGGACCAGGACAGATGAAGAGAAGATTTTATTTTATTTTTTTTTCCTGGGGCAGCAATTCTTTTTTTATTATAGTTTTATTCTATCGTTGTCAAACTACCTCAATAATTTAAAAATGTTATCTCAGTGCTTAGTCTAACGTTCAGACAGACTAGAAAATGTGGTCACTTTTTTTTCCCCCACTAATGCAACACTGTTAAATTATAATATCCAAAATTAGAATGATAAAGATATATATAAAAAATTTTAATGTGGCTAAATAGGGATAGACATTGGAAATGTAAAAACATATAAATGTATAAACAAAGATGACATACCTTTGAAAGCCTAAGGAATTTAAGAAGCACCAATCTTAATAGCCTGTGAAGACTGTTAAAACTAAGATAATTCATCATTATGCAGGTAAAATGAAACTAAAATCTACATTTAGGTCAAACAAACTGGTATAGATACTTAACCACAGGAAGAAAACAAATAAAGTAGTGATTTAAATTAATTACAATCATGACTGGACTAGGGGCATTTTTGGCATTTTTGGCCTTGGCAACCGACCACTATTGATCCCATATGTGTCGGCACACGACATCCCAGAGGATATGTGGATTTTCTTTTGTTTAAAAAATTACAATAAAATGTAGAGTTAACATGTTTTTAAAAAAAAAATCATCAGCAAGGTAGTGAAAACTAACATGTGTCATGTTTTAAGAATAAATTACAATGACTGCTTTCATAATCAGACGGGTTTTTTTTTTGGTATAACAGTATAACAAACTTTGTCGAAAATTTATGAAGATCCTCCGTTTCTGTCACAGTAACCCGCAGACCGCTGACACGTTCCGCAATCAAGTTCTCACTTTAAATGAGTGACAGCTGAGATAGCACTGACACGTTCATACAAAATGCTAATCATGCATGATACAAGAATAATAGACAATGTCGCTTTCAGTTCATTAAGCATCCAGGTAAGTGGATGTGCAATTTGATAGTAATTATCAAATCTACCTAATTTAGTTTGACCCATCCATCATGATAATTGCACCATTCCCCGAACAAATGTTCAACTGTGATATAGTCATCTATATGTGAGCAATACCTTTATCATCAGAGTTCCTTTTCTTTGTAGATAATTGCAGTCTATGCAATTTAGATCTGTCCACTAAATGACGGCGATGTACTTCATTTGATGAGTGACAAGAAAATGTGCCTACCAGGAAATGCAACACTGAAAATCCATAAAAGAACTCAAATGTTGGGATTATTGGAGGAACTTTCCTTTTAAACTAAAACAAATCCTCTCTGCTCCGTGTTTTTGCGTTTCCTCATTTGACATGATGACTCTTCTAGTGCTGAATGCAGTGGAACAAACAATGTGAAATAATGTCTGCCTGTTAGTCTATGACAGCTAAATGAAAACGGTACAGTTAATTCCATGAGGCTCCATAATCAAGAAGATGACAAATGACAAAAAGGTTGAAGAGGAGTACCAATCTCAATCAAGTGCAAACCGTCAGCTCAGAGACAAGACGAGCACTGTGACCTTCATTAGTCTGGTACAAATAATTAGCTGACCCGAGCTAATGAGCGGCGCGCGCGCACACACACACACACACACGCAAACACGCGCATGCACCTTGAGCGCTGGTTTTTATGTGGCCTTTAATGAAAACAGGGCTGATGCACAAAGCTGATTGCATTGTTCTGATGAGTTTCTGGCTTGAGTGGTCTTCTTGATTGATGGATTGATGAACGCAAGGATGGATGGAGGAGGACGGACAGAAAAAGAAAACTCTTGAACGTATGAGTGCCATTGTTTTAAAATACGCCAACTGGTGGAATAAAAACAACCATCTTTTTGTTTTATTGTGCAAATGTGTTTAAAAAGAATGGACTAATCAGGGTTTTACTGCCCACTACAAATTTTGAGTTCTGTTCCAGGGCTGACCTAAAAGGTTGGATTTTTGACTATTATTATTATTTTTTTTTACTTCGTCTTTTAAAAAGTATGATAAAAAAAAAAGAAACACATGGAGCAACAAGTTGCCCAATGAGTTATGAGATTCCTGTCCGTAGCATAGATGTCCTCGGTTTAATTCCTGGCTTTCCTTCTGTTGTTTTTCCTAACAATTAACTATTAGACCCATCATAAAACAAAGAAACAAAAAAAGTCATGTGGATACAGAGGAGTGCAATTCCGCCTGAAAACCCTGACATTCCCAGATTAATTTCACATATTTACAAATAAAAGACTTACAGGAAATAGCCTTGATGTACCAGTTGACGTCAGATAATATCTAGACGCTCATCTCATAAACTTACCAAGTCAATCCCAGAAAAATTCTGGCCTTTTTTTGTTGCACACTTTAAAATTTGAATAGACTTCTAATTTCTTTTTATTCAAACGTATGACTTTATCAGAGAATATCAGAGAATGTTTGTGAAAATGTAATCATCTGTGGGCACATAAGAATTTTTTTTTTTTAATCTGTTGACCGTTATACTTCATCATTTTTTGATTGATATGTAGGTTTTGAATGCGGCAAATTAAGGATTTACTAGATAATCCAGGTTTTTGTTTGAAAATATATGTCCCTAACTTTATCAGATTTTTATCCACCCATTTATCAATTGTCTTTCACGCAGTCCAGGACTGGGTTAGAAAGGGGTCCATCGCCGAGGTCTTTGTTAAGAGGGCATTCGTAATGGACTGAACTGCTGTTCAAACATAGTACATTTTCTAGATAATTTCTTTAGAACACTCTCATACTGATAGAAAAAAAAAAGAAACTCTTACCGCCTTGTAGAAAATTATCATCTTGCTCCATGAATTTGGGTCTTGTCATGTGCTATATGTGCAGTCACTTCACCATGACCAATACGCTAATCTCTGCAATTCTCCTTTGGCCACAGGGAGCTGAAGAAGGTTAACTTCACCCTCCAGGGTAAATAAAAAAATGAGCAGGAATGGGTGTCTGAGATGGGTTACAAACAGTGATCATTAACTCAGCGATACAACTTGCTGGCACACGGGGAGATCCATCAAAGCAAAGCTGCTTGGAGGGACAGTTTCCTGTCGAAGGACAGTGAAACACTTAAATCAAATAATAATTTGTTGTTTAAGTCCAACAGGGAAATCAACTGCAATACTCGTATGTATGTCTGATGTAAAAAAAAAAAAAGAAAGAACAACTTAGGAGTGCAATTCAGACGCAAATTCACACTGTGTCTGAGAGTGTCGGGGTTGTAATTTGCTTGTAGAGACTGATACCTTAAACTGCACTAGACGAGCTTTTAACAAAAGGTTAAATGCAAACATGTCACTCGGAAAGCTGTCAGCGGCAAGTAAAACGTGTCAATGACTTGATGAATAAGTGCCTCCGCACTCTTGTCCGTTTCTAGGTCTCTGAGCTGACACTTTTAGCACAGCACTAATATATTCTGCCACTAGTGCTGAAGACAATTAAGTGAAATTGCTGCTTTCTCATCGAGATTTGCCTGTCTCCGCCATTTTCATCTCAATCCAATCTGAAACCATTTGAGCAAATAAAACGATATTTACTTCATCTTCTGTTACAAGCTTTCAAAATTACAGGCTTCAGGAAAAATCAATACAAAATGCCATCTTAGCAGCAGATGTATGCTCTGTGAGAATGCTAACTTTTCCTCCCCGCGCGTCTCCCCGTTCTCCCACACAGAGGGATGGTAGGAGGAGACTGGGGGAGGAAAGCTCCTCGCTGACAACTAAGGGGGTGTGCGGGCTGGATATTGTGGTGGATGTTTATAAACTACTTGTGCTTGCAGGCCGAATGCACGATTGTCTTGTCCAAGACGCTAACCTTTAGCATCTCGCTGCGCTTCGGCGCATCTTACAAAGTTCACTGCGAGAAGGGAGTCTTGACCCTGCGGATGATTTGGAGGACTGAAATACCACTTTCATTTATTATTTATCCAGGCTGGCCGAGGGGAAGGCAAGTCGTGGTGCTGTCATACCTGACTGGCTAATGTAAGAAGTGGCCATCTCTCTGCAACCCTAGGGAATCAAAGCCCATTACTGGTTTGAGAGATTGCCTAATGTCCACTGTGAACACACACAAGATAAAAACATTAGGAAGAGAGGAAGATGTGTATACACAAAACACACAACTCTGCAAACAAGAAACCGTGAAGCCGTCTAAGATGAGGGGTAGACATTGTTGAGAATCCTGAAGAAACATTTATAATTTAGACCGGCTGCCTTGTAGGATTTCTTGTAAGTCCAGTAATACCGATTAATCATGACATACTTTAGAAAGATTTTTCTTACACGCACATGCAAAAAAAAATAAATAAATAAAAATCTATATATGGTATTTGTATCATTAGGTTCTTGCAGAAACCAGCAAAAGTACATCTTGAACTTCTTTACATTTCATCACGTTACAAGTTGTTAGCCATTTATTACATCCATTTAAACCATCCCTGCAGTGGAACATGGTGGTGGCATCATTATGATGTGGTCAGATTTAATGTGAAGGTGGGGGTTAAAGTTCAACTTCCAGCAGCAGGACAGGCCTAAAAATACAGCCTGAGCAACAGTGGAGTTTTTAGGTCAAAGCATGCTTACGAGTCCGAGCCGAAATATAATTCAGGATATGTGGAAGGAGTTGTACCTGGCTGTTCAAATATGCTTAGGTAGGATGTGCAACTTGACAAAAAAAAGAAAAAAAAAAAAAGTGACCGGTACATGTAACTGCTTCAAAATGTTCTGTCAATTATTGACCTACAGGGACTGAATACATATATATGCTATAATTTTCATATTTTTATCGGGATAATTTGGAAAACCAGTTATCAGTTTCCTTCCACTTCATTGCACCGCTTTGTTTTGGTGTATCGCAAAAAAAAATTTCAATTAAAACACATTGGTTTGTGATTGTGACGTAAAAGACATTTTTGATTAAAGGGGGGTAAGAATAGTTCTGAAAGACACTTCAGAAATGAATCAACTTTGTGCTGAGTAAAAAACTATTCCATTATTCGATGAAAATTGAAATTATTAAGATAATTTAAAAACCGTCAGTTCTAATATCATCCATATGATTCTTTATTCGTGTCTATTGTGTTTTACGGTGTCAAAAGCTTTAGTTTATTTGAAGGGTTTTTTTTGTGTGTTTTTTTTTAAATGCATGTTTTTAGCACCTGGCGAGATGCGAATAGCAGTTTTATGAGTTCAGTACATGTGGGTAGATGTATCTGTGTTTGTGTGTGTAATTATCAAGATGGAGGCTTAATGACCCTTTGGATCTGCAGCCAATGTGAAGCTAATGAAGCATATATGTTTGAAGCAGAGGCCTTTGCCTTTTAATAGGATATTTCTATCAATAGGCAGATAGGATTAATATTTCACAGTTAATGTTTTGGGTTTTTTTTCTTGAGGAATTTGCAAAAACAAACACAAGATGAGATTTCATAGCTGCTTGCACAGGAAAATGCAATTTTCTCAGACTGAGCTGCTGATCTTTTTAATTACAAACTTAATAGCATTATAGATTTTTGAAAGATGAATTCTTATTGGCATTTTTATAATTACAGGTCTTTATTGCTTTTATGAAAATAATTGCCAAGGCTCATTTACCTCTCAAACTCAATGATATGGGCAAATAACCTTCAAAGCATCAATTCCCATTCTTCAGCACTCGACGCTCTTAACTGAAACGGAAAGTTTTCTATTTTATTTTTAATTTCTCAAGAAATTATTTACACTGGCAGACCTTTTGCTCAAGAATCGCAGAATTTGATTCCTTCCATTAAGTCATTTTTAGAGATGACTGCATGTGAGCAACAGTTGTCACGTGCTTAATTGTTGGTCAGACACAATGTTCAAATATAACACAAGCCCTTGAGTCATCTAAAAGCAGAACAATGCATTCTGGCTGTGGTGATGCAGGGATTGGCCAGAATAGCACGTATATGTCAACATAATATCAGATGTGCTGCTGAAATGACGGGACCTCTTCAGCATCATCACATGCACCAAGGCGCAGTGTGCCAAGGCTGTTTCAGAGTTCCAACCGTACAGTAAATAAATCTGGACACTTTAGCAAAAGCCTGTTTAGAATAGCTGGCCGGGGTTTCCTCATGTAGCCTGCAAAGGCCTCAGAGAGCAGCAGCCGTAGACAAACAGTGGCTGAGAGCCATGCGCCGTTGATAAGTTACACAGTGAATTTAAGCAGGCAGGGAAAATTCAACCATATGAATTTGTGGGAAAACAAAAGCAAGTCTGAAATTTGTACTCGCTCAATAGAATCAGCTCCTCGAATTAAAGTTGTTGCGTAAAAACAGGACTGTGCATTTGACTGCCCTTATTGCCTCTAAAACGGAAATATGCATCGATTTAGCCTTGAACTCCCTGTTGAACTTGGCTGCTCTACAGTGTTATGGTTTCCCAGCACATTGCTCCGTCGGAAATCCAGCATGGACACACAAAATAACCGGAAAGAGTATTTAGAGCCTTTTTGGAATGAGCTGGATGTAAATTTCACCCTTAACCGTTTGCCAGAAACATCTGTTTTATTCATAAATGCAAAGTTTAAAGAGCCAAAACTGTGAAATATTCCAACTCATTCTTCATTTAATTGTCTTGGAGGAACCAGAAGGGAAGAAAGCAATGTCAAAGCGTGATTTTTCTTTTCTTTTCTTTCTTTTCTTTTTTTTTTTACTGCCTAGATGGATCAACCATCTTTGTACGGAGCCCCTAAGGGGACATGGAGAAAAAAAAAAAGGAAAGAAATCTCGACTTATTATCGCGAGATCCTGACTTATTATCGCGAGATCCCGACTTATTATCTCGACATCCCGACTTATTATCTCGAGATCCCGACTTATTATCTCGAGATCCCGAGAAACTAAGTCAAGATCTCGAGATCCCGACTTATTATCTCGAGATCCCGACTTATTATCTCGAGATCCCGAGAAACTAAGTCAAGATCTCGAGATCCCGACTTATTATCTCGAGATCTCGAGATCCCGACTTATTTTCTTGGGATCTCGAGATAATAAGTCGGGATCTCGAGATAATAAGTCGGGATCTCGAGATAATAAGTCGGGATCTCGCGATAATAAGTCGGGATCTCGCGATAATAAGTCGGGATCTCGAGATCTCGACTTAGTTTCTCGGGATCTCGCGATAATAAGTCGGGATTTCTTTCCTTTTTTTTTTTTTCTCCATGTCCCCTTAGGGGCTCCGTATCTTTGCATAGCATGGATTTTTTTTTTTTTTTTTTTTTTTTTTGTTCTCTAATGTGACCATGGAGCATTTGTAGAGTCGGTCCTATTAAAGCAATTTTATTAACTCCAAGAAATTACCACTTTTGCCTACACTGACTTCAGAAATCCTATTTTTTATTTTTTCATTCTTTTGCACTCTTACTTGACCAGTTCTGTTCACCTCAGATGTGTGGGGTAGATGTCGATAGGGGAATGCGTTTCTCGTGGAGTGAAGGAGCGACGGCAAACGGCAGGCTGGGTCTGCTGGAATTCTCTCCTTTGTTTTGGTTCCAAGATGTTTGGTCTCTAAGGAACTGGACCCTCTGCAGAGCAGCGTCAGTGTGGTCTGAGGACTCTCTCGGTATGTCTGCTACACATGTGAATATGCTCGACAGATGTATGCCGGCTTCCAGGCAGACAGACTCTCCTCCCCCTGGCCTTGTTGGCTCTGATTGTGACATGGTGACACACAGTAGCATCTGGAGTTCACACCGGGTCGTCCGGGGCAAACACGATACAGAGCCCTACATCACTCACTAAACTAGAAACTCCCACATTTAAAAAAAAAAAATGTGGGAATGGTTGCGACAGCCTATTAAAATATGTCTGCTTACTTGGCTACTTTACAATCTGAAGAAGCAATATTTGGAATTTATATACTATATATTTTAGCAAGGTTATTACCATTCTTAATTTGGTATATGAAAATACAACAGCTTAAGGGCTTTACAGGCTTTGCTAGTGAAATGTATTTAGCCTGCTTTACTTTGACTCAGCTAAATAAACTGCATTTGAACCGATTAAATAAATGTCGCCCAATTTTGTGTGATTTAAATACAGTGCAAGTCAAGCTGTTCTTCTAAAAACTGTAAAGATACTCTGTAAACGACTATTCAAACATAAAGTTTACTGTTTTAAAATTTGACATTTCTATTTAATCATGTTTCCTTCTTCTTCTTCTTCTTCTTTTCCATAACTTTCTTATTTTCCCCCAAAAAATGAAAATCACCATTTTCTCAGAAATTTTCTTTCATCTCCATTTCTGTCTTGTCGGCACGTTCCTGGCGTTCTTGAGGGAAGTCATTATTGTATCATCTCGCTGAAAATATGCAACGTGTATCTGTTAGATTAATTCTAATTTATAAACTAACTTTAAGGAATGTTCATTGTCAGGCCTTGCGCAGACGGACTGAGACGTGTTGCTTTAATTTATTTTTTTTAAATCAACCAGTTAGTCGAGCAGAATGCAGCAGGCACAGCGCTCATATTTTGGCGATTCAGTTGGTACTTTGATACAGATGAAAGAAGGTTGGAACTGTTAAGACTGAGATGTGTTAACAGTAATTGTAAGTGGAGGTTTTTATTTTTCACTTGAGGCTACCAACAAAAACTTCTGATACCCACTTTATAGAATTGACCCAAAGGAGAGGAAATCAGCTGTGTTGTTATTGATTGTGCTACTACTGTGAGCAAACAGTCTAGAGAGAGTACTTCTGATCTTCACTCGTTTTTTTTTTTTGTTTTTTTTTTAACAGTCCTTTGGCATCAATGTGGCAACCTTAAAATTAATTGCGCACAACCGTGATCTGATAATTAGCCTAATAAAAAGGCGTTTGTGTGTTGCAGGCACGCTTCCGTAACATGATGAAAAAAATATAGATCTGAAGCGAAATGCTGTGAAAAGTTAAACCATTCATACTGTACCCTTTAGACCATAAAGTCTGAGAGAACAAAAATAAATTTAATTCACCCTTTTTTTTGTTTTAAATAAAAACGAGGTACTCAGATTGAATTAAATAGATGGATTATTTCCTGATTTTTTTAAAGGAAGATCTTTGATACTTGATTATACAGAAAAATGCATGTCCACTCAAGAAAAAGCAAAAATCAGAAAACAAAAGAAACATAAAAACAAACAAAAAAACAAAAAACTTTGTCTGAGACTATTTCCCTACATTTCCATTGTCAGCTGACGGCCAGCCGTGCTCACAGACAGTGACATGTCAGCTCATGAAACAAACATTTAGCAAGCGTACAGCAACAAACCTGCCAGTTGACGTGAACCCATTTAAATCCATCTAGTCATGTAAATAACTTATTTCAGTGTGCTTTCAATTAAAGCGGAGGACGAAGTGCCATTGCAATCTTTGATGGATGAGCTGAGATATTGGAGTGTACCGTTGGATGACAAAATGTTCCCGCACTCCACCTCAACTCCTCTTTCCTATTGATTCTCCTGGCGGTTATTCATCAGGGCGGTGGCCACTGTCAGTTCAGTTGCTCCTTCTCCTCACAAAACACATTTTCCACAGTTATTGATAAAGCTATTTGACCTTTTATTCAAATGTCTGTATGTGTATGCGTCTCTGTGAAACATGCACACATCTGTGTTTTCTTTTTCCCTGCTCTTGCCAGAGGCTTGCAGATCACTGCAGCTACATGAATAAAGTCAGGCTGTTTTGATTAACGCCAAATGAGTAGGTCTATTCTTTGCAGATGTCTGTTTCAGCAGTCCTGAGCCTTTGCTTTCACACTACCAAAATAAACCCTGAACCTGTTTTACAGTTTGGCAGGAAAAAGGCCCCGCACGTAGTGCATCGAGTTTGCACATACATATGCCTGTATTCATATACGTCAGTGGTTTCCCACATACTGTGACCTGTATTCCTTCATGCATACTTTTTCACTGTTTTGAAGAATTTCTCCTACTTTGTCTAGGTGCAGACAGGCTGTCTTGGAGACAAGTGAAACATTGAATCTGCATTTGGTTATAGAAGCAAACACTGAAGTCGCTGCTACGCAGTTTCTGTTCAGCGCAGTTTCTGATGACTTTATAAGATATGTTTTCTCTTAATGATTTTTTTTAGAGAGAGTAGCGTTTGCCAAACTTGGCTTCATTATTCTCAAACAAAAACAATGGTTTCACGAATGAAGATTTAAACACTCTTTGTATTAGAAAGTTTTATTTTTAGCACAAGAGGTGTTACATAAACAGCAGTTTATGTGCTTATTCCTTATACAACATACATCTTTACCTTATCTGGAAGATATCCAATGGCTGCAAACAAATCCATCATAGCTCATGACTAACAGAAGTTTAACATTTAGAAGGATGAAACTTGGCACCTATGCTGTTCTCTATTATGTTGAGCGTTTCATTTTACCTGCTGAAGTCTTGCTCTCTCTCAACCTCTCGCAACCTGATTGAACAATAGACATGTTCCGACACTTTATAGAAAATCCGGGAATCATTTAAATATCTTGTTAGATCTGTTTCTACCTCTTAATTCAGCTTCAGCACTTTACTGATAGTCAAAGTAACAAACATTGAGTCTTTATTCTGTAGCTGCAGCATACAGCAATGTTCAACCGTTTGGTAGCATTTACTTCTTCATATTTTTTATTCTCTGATTTAAAAAAAAAAAAAGAAAAAAGAAATGTTCTGATGTTTTACTTAATAAATCAATCCGAACATTTGATTTCTAAGTGTATCTCTGACACCAAATTCTTTTGAACATTTATCTAATAAAAACGAGTGGACGGAGGTATGCTATGTCAGTGGATATCTGGTATAAAACTCATTTCGGATTCAAACTTATATTGGTGCCAAAACTACATGTAAATATGCTGTGCAACCGTTTTATGAAGGTAGAGCTAAGTCTGACATTTCAAGCACAAATCAGTATGAGAATAGGAGTGAAAAGAAAATCTCTAAATGAAATGGACTAAAAAGCTTATACAACTATATTTAGTGCCATGTTCAACATTTTTATGTTAGAAAAAATGATTTGCAATACCCACTGAACAGTTTTATATAAAATCTTACTTATTTGATTTTTCTAACTAAATGTAGTTAAAGAAAAATATTTGTTTTAATACGACAGTCAACATGGAAGCATCAAAGACGGAAAAAAGTAAAAAGGAATGTCAACTTTCAAAACAAATCTAATGTAGAATATTTTATACAGAATGGGATTTTAAACCTGCTAGATCGAATCCCGACACTTTCATCCCACAAATTTCTTGCTTAGGTCTTTCCTTGCCATTAATAATTAAGACAAGGATCTGAGAGTTGGAAAAAGTAATTTCCCTTGAAAGAACCGGATAAAATTGAAATAAAACCTTTCCCTTAAAAACACAGACCGGGAGATATCCAAAAGCTCAATCGGTGCCAGTAAAAGTGGGGAACAGAAATCTTTCGAGCAAAACACGACAACAAATACAAGTCCAACCTATTGAAGTGGAGAAGTGAAAAACAAGAGAGATTTAAGGTGATTCTCATCTTCCACTCCAAAGCCTTGGCACTCCCCAAAAAAGTGGGAATGTAATTTCCCAGACTAGGAACATAAGCCAAGAGTAATCTGGCCTGTAATACCTCCTAGTCCTTAAATGAAAGCCCTCCATTTTAAGTCTTCAACCTCGTTTTTTCCCCCTCCCTTCCACACCTTTAATAGGATTTGGTAGAAAATGGCTTTGTGAATTGCTCCTCTTCGTCTTGCTCAAGGAAGAGCGAGCTATTCTCATTGAGAAGTGCTTAATTGCTTTAAATGACTGATGATACATTTAGGGAGAAGGGCCTAGAGGTAGGGGCCACAGCCAAGCGCACAAAAGACAGCACTCCCAGTTGAAGGGAGGAAATGTAAAGTGAATATGTTTGATACTTTTTTTTTTTTCGGTATATGCTGATAACAAAGATGATATGCAAGAGACAGACATATCTGGAGGAAAGATCATAAGGATACACCTGCTATGTATGTATGTAAACATACAACTCCTTGCATTTATTTGTGTGTGCATGCACGGAGTGGTGTGTGTGTGTGTGTGTGTGTGTGTGCGTGTGTGTGCGTGTGTGTGTGTGTGTCTGTGAGGGTCGCCAGGCAGCATTCGTCCTATCGACACCCCAGTAACAGACTAAATTAAGGTTGTGATGAATTGTGGCTGTCATGGCAGGAGAGAGGGGAGACTGCACTGTATTCTACCACTGATTAGGTGAGAATAGGAAGAAAGATCCAGAATATCATTATCAATATGTAGCACTATATTTTCATTAACTTTTTTGTCTCTACAGACGACAGCTTGATAGCGGAATATTTTTTCTTTTTTTTTTTTTTTAATTTCAAAATGTGATTAAATATTTGTAGGCTTCTCTGTGAGAGAAGTCGAAAGAAACGTAGTTTATTCTGTGTTTTAGCCGACGATGGGAACATATATGCTAACCTTAAATGTGCCAAAGGACCTCTGATTAACAGGGTTGTGTACGTTCTCCACAGCATTAATAAAACAATTTTTTAAAAAGTGAGAAATATCCAATTAAAATGAAAGGGGGAGAAACTCCAAAAAGCTCTTTCATCATTGCAAAGAGAAGCTCTTGGCCACTGAAGACACAGAGGCTTTTGGCTGTTTACTAAAAGAAGCAGGAACTCACAACAAATGCAGAGTATTGAGGGGCATTTTCCTTTTGGTGCACACTGAGCTTTGAAACTGGTTTCCGTCGGGTACACCACAAAGGCTAGTTTATTAGCTGAAGCGATACACCTTAGGAAACAACCTGAAAGGACGAGTTTAGCTCCGGAAACTGAAATTCTCTGTATTTTTGGGGTTAATTAGACAGAATTGCTTTTTTCGAGGTTTGAACCAACACCAAAATCACATAAACAAGCAATATATGCCTAAGAAGCACACCTAACTTTCCATGAGGGAAAAAAAAAGTTTAGCAAACATGAAAAACTCTGTAATCATCTTTTTTTTTTCTGAACATCACAGACAGGCATAGTTTTTAATAGAAAGTTCAATTAAAATGCAATAAGTAGACAGTGACTGACTTGAGCTAGACACACTTCTTAGTCTGGTCTGACTATATATATATTTTTCTACTAAATGGCTCGCAGAGAGATGTTAAATCAAAGTAGAAATCATTGCAAATGATAGCAATTCGGCCACGAAGTGGTAGGCAACATAAGATCACAGCGTCGGATCAGCAGATGCTGAGGCACATAGTCTCCCAAGATTGGCTAGTTTCTTCAGCGCTGATGGCTACAGACCTCCAGACTTCGTGTGGTATCAGAGTAGCTGTTTGTAGAGAGCTTCGACGGGTTTCCAAGATTTAGCAAGTGCTTATAAGCCTTATGTCGCCAAGTGAAATGCATAGCTTCAGATTTACTAGTTGAAACCATGCCGCTACTGGTCTAAAGCAGCTGAAACATGTTCTGTGGAGTTGAGGTATTGTGTCTCTCTCTGGTAATGCAACGGATAAGTCTGAGTTTGGCAGTCACCAGCACAATGGCACTGGCCTTACTGTATTGTCTCTTGTTGTTCAACAAAGACATTTCAAAATTTGCCATAAGCACCCTGCTACACCTTTTTTTTTTATTGCTGCAGATGATGGGCATCCATCATAATAAACCTTATGGAATAAGAATGTGATGGTTGTCAAATCCGGATGAGAGTGAGAGCAGTCGAGCAAGAGTTTGTCAAGATCTTGTCGGGACCATTAGTCCTTTAATCCTAGAAATGTTCTTCGAGTGTCAGAAGGCCATCTTTGTAATTGTCTTGGTGTCTCCGAAGAGTCCAAGTCCATCACAACATCCAGATTTTGGGCCTGATCGCTAGTTTCTAGTTGAAATAAATGAAGCTGCGTGCTGACTCTTGATCGTTCCTGTTTAGGTCCAAAGATAACTTCAGCGTTACAGCACATCCACGCGTTGATTTGCTTTATGCTCGGAATCACTGAAGCAAAGACGTCGACTCAATGTTTGAATCATCAGGTGTCTGAAATATGGAGCTGCTTATCACATTAATATTTTTTGTTTTTGTTTTCATATTGCTTTGTTTTTACGTCAGGTGTATGAGTGGAAATGATTACATGTTGTTTTCTTTGTATCTTATTCAGGAAGAAAGAGCAAAAAAAATAATAAAAATCCCATGTACATTAATGGTGAAAATATAGAAAAACTTTTTTCTGTTAAATGCAATGGGGGTTAAAAGGTTCTTAGCATTCACAAAAAATAGTTTGGAGAAATTAGAATTTCTTTAAGGTGCTGCAGGTCCTCTTGGCTGCTCTAGGACTAGCCCTTAGCTTTAGCCTCCAGGCCAAACTAATCTGGAGTGTTTATTTTTACTACAGAAAGATACCAAGAGAGTTGTCTAAAGTAGGCAAAATATTCAGTTTGTATCATCTTTCAACATAAAAGTGACCGTAATATGCAACATGAGCTAGAAAACTAGTTATTTGGCTAGTGCTTGCTTGCATGCCAGTGGTGGTTACTCTAGAATTACTCACTTAAATAAATTCTGAGTTATTACTGAGATAAATATTTATCAAATGCAAGAGTGGATAAAATATTTAAATGTGTTTGAAATTGTTCACCCATTACAACTCTGCATGATTCACAGAGTTATCACATGTCTGCTAACCTACATTTCTTTCAATTAGCTTCTGAGAACTGAACAGGCTGTGTATGCTGGTCTTCATGTCTGCTTGACATATACGTAAATATATCACAGCGTACACACACTTTACATGTATTACAAAAGCCACATGGGCTAGAAAACCTGTCAATGAAATAAAGAATCAAGAGAAACTTTGCTTCACACAGTCATTTCTCACATCCGCGAAAAAAAGTGCTGTTCAGCCAGTTACTTCCAGTGTCACTGTCCATAAATTTTCAGAGCCACCTGTTTCTATAGGGTTGTTAGGGCAGCTCAAATGTGAAAACAAATGTGTCTCTTTTGGGTAGAACTTTCTAACATGCCAGTGGTGGTTACCCTCAAATTACTCACTCAAATGAGTCCCGAGTTACTGCTCGGATAAATATTTATGAAACGAAACAGTGGATGAAATGTTTAAACATCTTTGCTATTGTTTTATGGATGAAATCTTCAGACTGAAAAAAAAAAAGAAAAGTTTAAATATGTTCGTTTACATATGACTACATCTGTTTTCAAAACGCAGCGAGTACAAAGGGATACATAGAAGGGGAAAAAAAAAATACTTCATCAATTGGTCCCATTACTTGACCTTAATATTCGTCTTATGGCATGGTCATCTGTTTTAAAGTGTGTCGTTTGAGTCATAAATTGACAGAAGGGCTCATATGTTTTCAGTTTTTCAATTTTTACTGAAGATTATCTAAGCAACACAGTAAACATTAGTTGACTCCTACTGTTTCCTGTGTGCTTACATTTCAGACTGACGTTCCTCTTGGCGGAGTTTCTCAAAAAGTGTTTACGCCATGTGATAGTGAAAATCTCAATGGAAAAAAAAAACTATTTTAGGTGATCCAACCTCAAGTCCTCGGTGGTTGGGAGGATACAGATACATCCTCCTGTAGTGGTGTACTGCGAATGTGTATATACTGTTTTATCAGTGACCCATATCCTGTTTACCTGATAGAGGCAAAAGCTCAGTGTCGAAACTCCTTAAAAGTCAAAGCCAAAGGGGTAGGAGGCTGGAGGAGCGCAACCAAACGTATACCACATGTTATCCCCCCCCACACACACACACACATGCAAACACGCACACACACGCAGACAAACAGATCCACCCACACCCCACCACCCGCAGGGCGCCATGGTTACCTTGGAACTTTAACGTGGACCAGCTGGTGTACTTGGGTTGTGAAATTGCATTGCACTCACACACGTGCACGCACGCACACACACATTTGCAGAGGATCAAAGGGAGCTAGAGCCCCGCACAGCAGCCTTTCTGCTTCTGCCCTTGGCTAAATGGACGACCAAACATTCCAGTCTGTCGAGCCCAGTAATATCTGGCCCACAGCCTAATGAAGATCGACTGTGTTTATAATTCTTATGTTTGCTCTGATCACTAACATAATCCTTTCTATACACAAAACATGGGAATAGAAAACACTCTTTGTTTCTTCAGATTAAGTCAAAGTCCAGAAGAGGAAAAGAAGAATGAGAGAAGCACTTTTAGATGAAATCCGAATCCCCGTTTCAGTCGACTTTGCAGCTCTTTGCATTTTCACACAGGGCATCACATGATCTCAAACAAAAGAGAAGGCACCAAGGGATGTTTTTCTGCCTGCTTGAGACTTTGACACCTGCCTCGCCTCAGCAAATTGGAATGGCTCACTCTCAAATGAGATTTCTGTTTGCTGCAAGGGTAGAGAAAAAAAGGTCACCCATTACAACTATTCTACATGATTCACAGAGTTATCACATCTCTGCTCGCCTACCTTCCCTTTAATTAGCTTCTGGGACCTGGGCAAGGTGTGTATGCTTGTCTTCATGTCTGCTTGACATACACCACACCGTGGATCTATTTCTCATCTGCTTTCTCGCACAACATATTTGTTTGCGCTAAAATTAAAATCCCATGTTGCCATACTCTGACACGCTATTTCTCTTACAACAAATCTATTGACCTGTGAAACCTGCCCTATTTTAGACTGCACTGAGAATCGGAGATTGCCCTCATCACTGTCATTCATTTTGGTAAAGATGGCAGATTACGATTCTGGAGTTGAACTTTTAACACTTGCATACATTGTCGACTTAATTTGGTAACAGTTTTTGTTGCTACGCCTCCAAATATTGAATTAATAACAGCCACCTCATTCAGCTCAGCACTTCTCTCAAACAGTGGAGAATGGTTGTTTACAGTGCAGGCAATTTCCGGTTGGCTTTATAGCATCAAACTGGTGCATTGCATAAGTCACGGATAAACGTTAGCGATTGGGTGACATTTAAAACATCCCGTCTGCATGTGGGATGCTTGTAAACTTCTCCAACACTTCATCCCTGACTTTTCTTGCATGTCCCTTGGTCATGAGGAGGACATGATAAAGACCAACAAACCTTTGAGGCCTTCACAGAATATGTGTTTGAGCTGAGGTGAAATTACACAGACTTGTTGATAATTAGTCAACTATTAAATACAATTTTTTTTTTTTTTTAATGAGGGAGTGATTGCCATTATACATAAACCTCAAAGGGAGAAAGGGAAATCATTTAAAATCTGCAATTGTATCACATATAACTCCCCAAAAATTGTGGTTATAACATGTCAGAATGTGATTAAAATCAAGGTGTATGGATACATTTGTAAGACACTATTTATACATTCACAGACGTCATGTATTAATACCTTAAGGATTTAAGCAACTCTCTAAGGAAGACACCATTGCATTTTGAATCAAACCTATAGGATCAATAACCGTGTTACACTTTAAATGACAAAGTGCTTTGAATGTGCCTATGCCGGTACGTTGCCTCAGGGTGAGCTTCCAGTGTATAGATTGAAGTCCAGATCGTTTATGGTGTGATTTTGGTTATGTAGATGGCTATATCTGGGGAAAACCTGAAGCCCGTGGGTATTGGCATTCCTTCTAATGAATTATCTGAATAGGGAGAAATGGAAACTGTGATTATTACAAAAACTACTTTTAAATAATTCAGCGCAAGTTATACATGGGCCATCTGACGGTGTGTGGGATGCAATAAAATCCCTAATGATGTGATCAATGTTTTTTTTTTTCTTCCTGCTGATGTTACATTTTAGGTTTTAATTACTTTATGCTCTTTAAAAAAATATTACAGCCAACCTGGAAAAAAGTGGGTGTAAGTGCCATCATGAAAACATGCCAACCAAAGCAACTTCATAGAATTACATCAAAGAAATGTCCTGAAGAAAATAATGTTTTAGGAGAGCTCATTTACATGACAATAAAGAAATGGATAAAGTGGAGCTTTACAGTAAATATGTAATTGCGGTAAATTCAAGACCTATCAGCTGTTGCGGTGGTCATTGTGAAGCTCTAAACATGTGAAAATGGCAGACAAGCTCAGAGGTTTTGCTTGTACACACCGAGCAACCTTGATAACTCTATTACCAGTAATAAACAGCATATACTGGAATACAAGTAACTTTGTTTATCGCTGCAGCTGTGGGCAGAATCTAGACAAGATCTTAAAAATCTCAAGACTCCTCACTCAATCTCAGGTAATTCCCACAAAACATGTTTTTCCTCCGTGTATTACTCACACTTTGCCACTCTAGTAATAATCTTTTGAAATCCTTGCATTTTTAAATCATGTGTTAGTGTGACATCAGATGACCTTCACTTTAAGTCAATATGTCAATAGCTGCTCAAATGAAGCAGTGGCTTGAAAGCTAACAAAAGAATCAGACGAAACGTGAATTTTCATTTCTCTCCCATGGTCGGTAATTACAGATACTCTCCCCCTGTCCTCATTCTCTCAAGCTGTCTTTACCCACAGCGAGTGCAAATGTAAGTATGTACAAGACAAAGAGAGTCGAAAAAAAACGAGCTGATGTATTATTTTAGTCACGCTGGCCACGTCTGAAAACATTTCACAGGCAGTGAGGGGAAATATAAATCTAAGTTTGCTGAATCTTTCACACATACACACACACACACACACACACACTCAAATGCACATGCAAAGAAAGAAAGAAAAAGAAGCCTCATCTCCCCTTTCTCCCCTATACACACATAATGCATTAAAATGGAAAACAGTTCACACTGGCACAGGCATTGAAGGGGGCCCTAATATTTGTTTTTCCCTCCCCCTGTAGTGTCCTCATTGCCCATGACCAAATTTATAATAATCTCTGTCTCAGAGTCCAGTGTTGCTTTCAGAATTCATAACCAGCCCAACTATGTTTACCTCGATCCGGCCACGGCCAGCTACGGGCCTGTGTCTTTGCTTCAGTGATGGTGCAGCTGGTCCCAAAGCCGGTAAGAAAATCCAGCCTGTAGGTTGGATTTTCTTTGTGTTTTCTGGTTCAGGAATTCTCACAGGAGCAGGATAGACATGTAAAAGAACACACATGACATTGTTCAAACAGTGTTTGCGGAAACATTTATCAAAAAAAAAAAAAAGGAACGGCACACTAACAGTGTCGATAGGGAAAGTACCGGTGGTGACGACAACCAATTAAAAAAAAAATCCCATCTTTTGATTTCAAACATGAATTTTTTTTCTGATCCTGTTGTGTTAAGAAAATTAGTAATAATGAATCAGAAAACTAGACTCTTGTTGATTAACACTATGATGAGAAACTGCATCAAGATCTTCTTCACTGAGACCTGTGAATGCACTCATTTACAGCTCCATACGCCAGATCTGTGAATGTTAAAGTGCTGCAAGAAGCTAAGGTCATGGCGCCACTTTAATGGGCTGTGCGTCATTAGCGTGCCGTTTTAGGAAAGGGATTTGGTTAATTTGTAATGCTGTCGATTTTTTACTGATCAGTTCCAAGTGTTGCAGGAGCCGCTTATGTGAAGTGGAGCCACGTGGTTAACATCATGTGTGTACTTTGAAAGCGTCATGAAGGAAAGCAGCAACCTGCACCATGCTGGTTCCGCTCCTGTAGAAAATTACAGTGTGGCCGCCTGCCTCGCAGGAGGCCTGCAGTTATTACTTTTATTTAAAAAATTAAGTGAAAAGTATTTTCGGCTCAAGTCGAGGATTTTATTCCGTCTTATTTCCATGACTTTGTTCACTTCACTTCACTTCATTTTTTTTTTTTTTTATAGAATATTTGTCTTGTTGCTTTTAACAGATCCCTTTATGTGTATTCCTTTGTTTACAATGTATATATATAGCCTATGTCATCTGCTTAATCTTTAATTTCGATGTTACGGATGTGGTAAGTTGACAGATGTTCTTGTAAAATATCTCTCTCCCATGAAAGAAATTACACTCATTTTTTGCCAAAAAAAACATGCTTAGGGCTTTAAAGATGTTATTTAAAATTTCTGCAGCATTAATCTTCTTTTAAATTGGATTTTCCAAACCACATCATTTTATTTTCAATTGGAGTCATCAAAGAAACATTCCTGATCAGGTGGAAGGAACAGAAAGTCATGTGACTTGAGAATATGTGTTTTTTAAACTTTGCATGTTTCTTTTCTTCATCTTTGGTTCAATTTCTGTCTGCCTTCAACCACTCCATGAAATGTGACTACGTTTACGCGTAAGTAGTTGAAAAGTGACGCAGTTGGTAGTTTGATGCCTCTTCCCAGGTTATCGTGGGTTAAAGGAGACATGGTCTCTTTCAGTTCCAGGATTTTAATGACATATTCTGATCTTTATTCTAGTGATGTTAGGCTGGATAAGTTCTACTAATACGTGTGTGGAATTTACTAAATGTGACTGCGACTTTAACTTGTAACTGGGATTTTGGTCAATGAGGCCAAAGTGAAACATTCTGGCAGCTAACCCTTAACATGGGTTAAAATTAAGGATGGATGTGTGCAAAAGCTCATCTGCCTCATTCTTTAGTAAAATAATACATTATTATTTTTATATTTTTGTGTAGAACCGCCACCTTTTTATAAAGAAATAAATACTCATTCTTCCTTGCTCCAGTCTTGGAAAACCAAAATGTATTTTCTGCAGCCAGACACCAGCAGCCCCGCACTGATAGAGCCACACAATAAATGCTTTGCCTGTGCCTCGTGTACACAAGATGTCTTATTTAGAGGTTGGACTTGTCTTGCATAATCAATGGGCTAAAACTAATTTTGTACGTTATCACTTCCAGGGGCGTTACCTCAGGCAACACACTCTTTGCATAAATCATAAATCAGACCAATCTCATAATTGAACCAGTTATATTCCTTCCTGCTGTCAGGTCTAATGTTATGTTTCCTGCCTGAAATGCGTAGTAATAATGATGATGATAATAATAATATTAATAATATGCATGTCAAACACAGCTCATAAATATTAGTCTTCATCTCACTTAAACAAATGAGCACTATTCAGGCATAGAATTTACCTATATATAGTATACGTACCTGCATTTGCTGTATTAATATGCATGCTATAAAGAATAATAAGGGAATATCCATGTATGTTTTGCTGGCTTTGTATTTGTAGCTGCATTTCGGTTTTCACATGTATACCAGTCATTCATGATGACTTCAAGGTAACACTATCAAGTCACCTGAAAGTGCATGAAGCAGTCACTTCCCTTAATACTGTCACTTAATGACTAGCTTTGGTCAGAAGAAAATTAAAATCATTAAAGGTATCAGTGTTGCCATCCTCTTCAGGGACTAAAAGTTAATATATGAGCGATATTTAACATTTTATACGTCATCTTCTCTTTAATGTTGACAGAGGTTGTCTCTTGTTGATATTTCTCTCTACCATTGCTTTCCAATATGTCTGTTTCATGATATAAATGAGGGTAACTGCAAGTGTGGAGTGTGCGTGTGCAGCAGTTTCATCTTATTAATTCAAGGACAGGTCCTAATCATGCAGAGTGAATGTACACAGGCATTACAGGAACATATGCATTAACCT
Source organism: Poecilia mexicana (assembly GCF_051168715.1). Lineage (NCBI taxonomy): Eukaryota > Metazoa > Chordata > Actinopteri > Cyprinodontiformes > Poeciliidae > Poecilia > Poecilia mexicana. The sequence continues at coordinate 8,303,362 of NW_028263389.1, forward strand.
TTTGAATATTTACGTCATAGCAACACACAGTAGCAGGAAAAGGCGCACTCAGGGCGACTGCACACAAGCAATTTGTAGTATTGAATAGCTGACACAGTAAAATTTCCAAACCTATTAACAACATCACAGCACAGTCAGTCTTGGTGCTGCAGCTCTTGATGAATGTGGTACTGGATCCGTTCTTCTTAATTTTGGCCCATGTAACTTGAAGCAAACGGCAGGTCCCAGGCCCACACTGATGACATCACTGGAACCGTAAAGGTTGAGGGTAACAAAAACAAATCCGTTTCCGAATCAAGCATCTTGTGTGGCTCCACTGTGACACAAAATGTATTAAGTTTATAACAAATGATACACACTTTGGGATAAAAGTTTTTTTTAGGCCCGAGCAGCTAAGCGCTGCGAGAGCCTATTGAAACTGTGCTGTAAATTATTATTAGGCCCGAGCAGCTATCGCTGCGAGAGCCTATTGAAACTGTACTGTTTATTATTTTTTTTATTCTCCCAAATGAATTGGCTTTTTGGGGGCTTTATCATATTCAAAAACTCACCAAACTTGGCGGGGGCATAGAGCCCGTGTAAAATTTACGTATTTTAAGGTTCCCGGAAAAATCGCTACAGAAACGGCTCAAGGGCGCCACCTAGCAAATTTCAAAAGACCCTTTTCTATTCACTTACTTTATCGTAGAGACTTGAAACTTGGCACACTTGTAGAGCTCCCCAAGTCGCTCTGAATTTACAATTAATGTCATAGTGCAAGTATCACAGAATGTCGGCCATTTTGGATCGAAGTTCCGATTTTGACCCGATTTTGGCCGTTTACAGGGTTCGCATTTTTTCTAACTTGTCCTAGGGACTTCGATCGATCGGCTTCAAACTCGGTCAGATCGTTCATAAGGCATGGCCGATCCAAAGTTATCAAAGGTTTGCGTTTTCGACCTTCCTGAAGGGGGGTTACCTGGGGTCAAAGTTCACCTAGTCGCCATGAAACACCAAACAGTTATAACTTTTACAAAAAAACTCACAGAGGCACCAAACTATCAGTGATTGATCATCATCGGGTCCCCTACAATACCCAATGGTCAAATGATGACATCACTTAGGCCACGCCCCCTGAGACCAGGAAGTGTCATGTTTTACTGTGAACGGTCGCTATCTGACCCCTTTGACCTCATCAACATGAAACAGTGTCCACAGACAGAAAACATGTTGGTGTGTCATGTATTCCAACCCTGTATGGATTTGATGGAGCAGGTGGGCGTGGCGGCATGGCGAAGTGACCTGTAACGCCGTGTCCATACGTTTGGCTGCAGATTCCACAATTTTGAGGCCAGCTGCACCAAACTTGACATGAGTGATCCTGGTGGGATGCCTGACGATGCTATGTCGTCATAGTCTGACGTCATCTAAGCCCCGCCCCCTCAGAACAGGAAGTGCCTTTTTGTGACTTGTAAAGCTCCATCTATGCCTCTCTCAACCTAATCAAGATGATTCTGTGTTGGATGACATATGACATGTTGCTCTCACTTGCTTTAAAGCGCCAAGAGTTTTCAGTAGAGGGCGTGGCCGTGGCAGCGCGGCGAAGCAGAGGGAACGCCGCCGCCATACGTTTGGCTCTAGAATCCACATCGTTCAGCCCAGCTGCACCAAACTCACTAGGATGCATCCTTATTCGTCCCCGAACATGAATCCATAACAGTCGTTGATGGGCGTGGCCTAATTTCTCTACAGCGCCCCCTAGAATTTTTTAAATAAGCAGCCCCAAGCCATTCTTTAACCTAGAATTATGAAACTTGGTACACATGTGTATAATGTCAGGACCTACAAAAAAGTCTCTTTGAGCCATGGTGCAAACCCAACAGGAAGTCGGCCATTTTGGATCAAAATCCGCCATTTACTGTTCTTCATAGACGTCGGATCTGATCTATCTCCTCCTACAGCTTTCAAGATACAGACTTCAAACTCAGTCAGCAGAGAGTTGAGACATTAAAGGTCAGAAGTTATCACAGGAATTTTTGTGTGTCAAAGCATGTGGGCGTGGCTAAGTCCTAAACTTTGACTATTCACCATGAAACATGAATGTGAAATAACTTCCAAATGCCAGGTCACAGCTGCATCAGACTTTCTATGTCTCATTATAGAGCAGCCGTCATCAAAGTTAGGTGGTCGATTGATGACATCACCTTAGCCCCGCCCACTTCCGACAGGAAGTCACCTGTTTTTTCTACTGTATGTCTTACTTTTACACTCTAAAACATGTTGGTGTGTCATGGATTCCAACCCTGTGCAGACTGACATAAAATGAGATGATGATGAACTCTGTAAATGCCTACTGACCTGTGGGGGCGTGGCAAAATGGCTGTCCCCTGTCCCTCGCCATATGCATATGATCATCCCAAACTTTGAGTATTCGCCATAAATCATGAAAGTGAGATAACAGGGACATACGAGGTCACAGCTGCAACAGACTTTCTATGTCTCATTATAGACCAGACCTCATCACAGTTAGGTGGTCGATTGATGACATCACCTTAGCCCCGCCCACTTCCGACAGGAAGTCATCTGTTTTTTCTACTGTATGTCTTACTTTTACACTCTAAAACATGTTGGTGTGTCATGGATTCCAACCCTGTGCAGACTGACATAAAATGAGATGAAGATGAACTCTGTCAATGGCATCTGACCCTTGTGGGTGTGGCAAAACTGGCTGTCCCTCGCCATATGCATACGATCGTCTCTTATTCACAAACGCATCATCCAATTTGCACCAGACTTTTTATGAGTGACACTTGTGAACCTCTAAGGAGCCCAATAGAGTTTAATTGCAATTTGACTCCACTGCGCCCCCTAGGTTAATCAAACAGCTGTATCTCCTTGCCACATGGCCCGATCTGCTCCAGATTTTGGGTGCATCGCCAGGGAACGCTGCCGAAGGCATCAAAGCGGATCGCGTGGAGGACGGCGCGCGAGCGTCGGCGGTGGCTGGTGGGAGGCGGTGCTGGAACATACTCGGTGGCTATAGGCTCGAGCGGCGATGGCTGCGAGGGCCGCTTGAGGCTCCGCGGAGCTTTAATTAGGCCCGAGCAGCTAAGCGCTGCGAGAGCCTATTGAAACCTTGCTGTTTATTATTATTATTTTTCTGCCACCTTCTTTGGGGGGCTTTTTGGGGGCTTTATCATATTCAAAAACTCACCAAACTTGGCGGGGGCATAGAGCCCGGTGAAAAATTTTGTATTTTATGGTCGTTGCAAAAATCGCAAAAGAAACGGCTCAAGGGCGCCACCTAGCAACTTTCAAAGGACCCTTTCCTATTCACTTACTTTATCGTAGAGACTTGAAACTTGGTACACTTGTACAGCTCCCCAAAACACTCAGAATTTACAATTAATGTCATAGTGCAAGTATCACAGATTGTCGGCCATTTTGGATTAAAGTTCCGATTTTGACCCGATTTTGGGCGTTTGCAGGGTTCGCATTTGATCGAACTTGTCCTAGGGATTTCGATCGATCGGCTTCAAACTCGGTCAGATCGTTCATAAGGCATGGCCGATCCAAAGTTATCGTAGGTTTGCGTTTTCGGGCTTGCTGAAGGGGTCTTTCCGGGGGTCAAAGGTCACCGATTCGCCATGAAACATCAAACTGTTATAACTCTTTGAAAAAAACTCATAGAAGCACCAAACTTTCAGTGATTGATCATCATGGGATGCTCTACAATACCCAACGGTCAAATGATGACGTCACTTAGGCCACGCCCCCTGAGAACAGGAAGTGTCATTTTTTACGCTGAACGGTCGCTATCTGACCCCTTTGACCTAATCGAGGTGAAACTGTGTCCACAGACAGAAAACATGTTGGTGTGTTGAGGATTCCAAGCCAAGCTCATTTGAATCCAGCAGGTGGGCGTGGCGGCGTGGCGAAGTGACCCTAAACGCCGTGTCCTTACGTTTGGCTGTGGATTCCACAATTTTGAGGCCAGCTGCACCAAACTTGACATGAGTGATCCTGGTAGGGTCCCCTACGATCCTATGTTGTCATGGTCTGACGTCATCTAAGCCCCGCCCCCTCAGAACAGGAAGTGCTTTTTTTTCCATGGAAAGCTGCCTTTCTGGCTCACTGCACCTAATCAACATGATTCTGTGTTGGATGACAGATAACATGTTAGTCTCACTTGCTTTAAAGCGCCAAGAGTCTTCTGTAGAGGGCGTGGCCGTGGGACCGCGGCGAAGCAGAGGTAACGCCGCCGCCATACGTTTGGCTCTAGATTCCACATCGTTCAGCCCAGCTGCACCAAACTCACTAGGATGCATCCTTATCCATCCCCGAACAGGAATCCATAACAGTCGTTGATGGGCGTGGCCTAATTTCTCTACAGCGCCCCCTAGAAATTTTTAAATGATCAGCCCCAAGCCATGCTTTAACCTAGAATTATGAAACTTGGTACACATGTGTATCATGTCAGGACCTACAAAAAAGTCTCTTGGAGCCATGGTGCAAACCCAACAGGAAGTCGGCCATTTTGGATCAAAATCAGCCATTTCCTCTTTTTCATAGACATCGCATCTGATCTATCTCCTCCTGCAGCTTTTGAGATAGAGACTTCAAACTCAGTCAGCAGAGACTTGAGACATTAAAGATGAAAAGTTATCGTAGGAATTTTTCTATGTCAAAGCATGTGGGCGTGGCTAAGTCCCAAACTTTGACTATTTGCCATGAAACATCAAGATGCAATAACTTCCACATAGAAGGTCACAGCTGCATCAGACTTCCTATATCTGACTACAGACCACCCCTCATCACAATGAGATGGTCAGTTGATGACATCACCTTAACCCCGCCCACTTCCGACAGGAAGTCACCTGTTTTTTCTATTGTATGTCTTACTTTTACTCTCTAAGTCATATGGGTTTCATCCGGTGTAGGCTGACATGACATGATATGATGATGAACTCTCCCATGATGAACTCGACTGACCCGTGGGGGCGTGGCTAAGTCCCAAACTTTGACTATACAGCATGAAACATGAATGTGAAATAACTTCCAAATGCCAGGTCACAGCTGCATCAGACTTTCTATGTCTCATTATAGACCAGCCTTCATCATAGTTAGGTGGTCGATTGATGACATCACCCTAGCCCCGCCCACTTCCGACAGGAAGTAACCTCTTTCTTCAATTGTAGGTCTTACTTTTACTCTCTAATTCTTATGGGTTTCATCCTGTGCAGGCTGACATGAAATGACATGATGATGAACTCTCCCATGATGAACTCGACTGACCTGTGGGGGCGTGGCTAAGTCCCAAACTTTGACTATACAGCATGAAACATGAATGTGAAATAACTTCCAAATGCCAGGTCAGAGCTGCATCAGACTTTCTATGTCTCATTATAGATAAGCCCTCATCACAGTTATGTGGTCGATTGATGACATCACCCTTGCCCCGCCCACTTCCGACAGGAAGTGACCTGTTTTTTCTACTGTATGTCTTACTTTTACACTCTAAAACATGTTGGTGTGTCATGGATTCCAACCCTGTGCAGACTGACATAAAATGAGATGATGATGAACTCTGTAAAGGCCTGCTGACCCGTGGGGGCGTGACAAAATGGCTGTCCCTCGCCATATGCATACGATCGTCTCTTATTCACAGACGCATCATCCGATTTGCACCAGACTTTTTATGAGTGACACTTGTTAACCTCTAAGGAGCCCAATAGAGTTTAATTGCAATTTCACTCCACTGCGCCCCCTAGGTTAATCAAACAGCTGTATCTCCTTGCCACATGGCCCAATCTGCTCCAGATTGGGGGTGCATGGCCAGGGAACGCTGCCGAAGGCATCGAAGCGGATCGCGTGGAGGACGGCGCGCGAGCGTCGGCGGTGGCCGGCGGGAGGCGGTGCTGGAACATCCGCGGTGGCTATAGGCTTGAGCGGCGCTTGGCTGCGAGGGCCGCTTGAGGCTCCGCGGAGCTTTAATTATTATTATTATTCTTATTCTTCCGTAAAATAAATTGGCTTTTTGGGGGCTTTATCATATTCAAAAACTCACCAAACTTGGCGGGGGCATAGAGCCCGGTGAAAATTTACGTATTTTAAGGTCCCCAGAAAAATCGCACAAGAAACGGCTCAAGGGCGCCACCTAGCAAATTTCAAAAGACCCTTTCCTATTCACTTACTTTATCGTACAGACTTGAAACTTGGTACACTTGTACAGCTCCCCAAGACACTCAGAATTTACAATTAATGTCATAGTGCAAGTATCACAGAATGTCGGCCATTTTGGATTGAAGTTCCGATTTTGGCCGTTCACAGGGTTCGCATTTTTTCGAACTAGTCCTAGGGACTTCGATCGATCGGCTTCAAACTCAGTCAGATCGTTCATAAGGCATGGCCGATCCAAAGTTATCAGAGTTTTGCGTTTTTTTTTCTTCTAAATGGAGTTACCTGGGGTCAAAGTTCACCTTGTCGCCATGAAAAATAAAAGGGTTATAACTTTTACAACAAAACTCACAGCAGCACCAAACTTTCAGTGATTGATCATCAACGGGTCCCCTACAACACCCAATGGTCAAATGATGACATCACTTAGGCCACGCCCCCTGACAACAGGAAGTGTCATGTTTTACTGTGAACGGTCCTTATCTGACCCCTTTGACCTAATAAACATGAAACTGTGTCCACAGACAGAAAACATGTTGGTGTGTCATGGATTCCAACCCTGTTTGGCTTTGATGGACCAGGTGGGCGTGGCGGCATGGCGAAGTGACCTGTAACGCCGTCGCCATACGTTTGGCTGTAGATTCCTCAATCTTGTGCCCAGCTGCACCAAACTTGACATGAGTGATCCTGGTGGGATGCCTGACGATCCTATGTCGTCATAGTCTGACGTCATCTAAGCCCCGCCCCCTCAGAACAGGAAGTGCCTTTTATTGACTTGTACAGCTCCATCTCTGGCTCTCTCGACCTAATCAAGATGATTCTGTGTTGGATGACAGATAACATGTTGGTCTCACTTGCTTTAAAGCGCCAAGAGTTTTCAGTAGAGGGCGTGGCCGTGGCAGCGCGGCGAAGCAGAGGGAACGCCGCCGCCATACGTTTGGCTCTAGATTCCACATCATTCAGACCAGCTGCACCAAACTCACTAGGATGCATCCTTATTCATCCACGAACAGGAATCCATAACAGTCGTTGATGGGCGTGGCCTAATTTCTCTACAGCGCCCCCTAGAAATTTTTAAATGATCAGCCCCAAGCCATGCTTTAACCTAGAATTATGAAACTTGGTACACATGTGTATCATGTCAGGACCTACAAAAAAGTCTCTTGGAGCCATGGTGCAAACCCAACAGGAAGTCGGCCATTTTGGATCAAAATCAGCCATTTCCTCTTTTTCATAGACATCGCATCTGATCTATCTCCTCCTGCAGCTTTTGAGATAGAGACTTCAAACTCAGTCAGCAGAGACTTGAGACATTAAAGATGAAAAGTTATCGTAGGAATTTTTCTATGTCAAAGCATGTGGGCGTGGCTAAGTCCCAAACTTTGACTATTCGCCATGAAACATCAAGATGCAATAACTTCCACATAGAAGGTCACAGCTGCATCAGACTTCCTATATCTGACTACAGACCACCCCTCATCACATTGAGATGGTCAGTTGATGACATCACCTTAACCCCGCCCACTTCCGACAGGAAGTCACCTGTTTTTTCTATTGTATGTCTTACTTTTACTCTCTAAGTCATATGGGTTTCATCCGGTGTAGGCTGACATGACATGATATGATGATGAACTCTCCCATGATGAACTCGACTGACCCGTGGGGGCGTGGCTAAGTCCCAAACTTTGACTATACAGCATGAAACATGAATGTGAAATAACTTCCAAATGCCAGGTCACAGCTGCATCAGACTTTCTATGTCTCATTATAGACCAGCCTTCATCATAGTTAGGTGGTCGATTGATGACATCACCCTAGCCCCGCCCACTTCCGACAGGAAGTAACCTCTTTCTTCAATTGTATGTCTTACTTTTACTCTCTAATTCTTATGGGTTTCATCCTGTGCAGGCTGACATGAAATGACATGATGATGAACTCTCCCATGATGAACTCTACTGACCCGTGGGGGCGTGGCTAAGTCCCAAACTTTGACTATACACCATGAAACATGAATGTGAAATAACTTCCAAATGCCAGGTCAGAGCTGCATCAGACTTTCTATGTCTCATTATAGACCAGACCTCATCACAGTTAGGTGGTCGATTGATGACATCACCTTAGCCACGCCCACTTCCGACAGGAAGTCACCTGTTTTTTCTACTGTATGTCTGACTTTTACTCTCTAAGTCATATGGGTTTCATGCTTTGCAGACTGACATAAAATGACATGAAGATGAACTCTGTAAATGCCTACTGACCCGTGGAGGCGTGGCCAGATGGCAGTCCCTCGCCATATGCAAACGATCATCTCTTATTCACACACGCATCATCCCATTTGCTCCAGACTTTTTATGAGTGACACTTGTGAACCTCTAAGGAGCCCAATAGAGTTTAATTGCAATTTGACTCCACTGCGCACCCAGGTTAATCAAACACCTGTGTCTCCTTGCGATATCAGCTGATCTACACCAGATTTTTGTGCATTGTCTGGGAGCAATGTCGAACATGACAGGTGACTATCTTCAGGGCGGGTTTGGCAGCTCCTTGAGAGCAAGGCGGTGGCTGGGGGTAGGCGGTGGCTGGGGTGACATGGTGCTGAGGGGAGGCAGTGGCTGGGGGGAGGTGGTGCTGAGGGGAGGCGGTGGCTGGGGGGAGGTGGTGCTGGAACATACGCGGTGGCTATAGGCTTGAGCGGCGCTTGGCTGCGAGGGCCGCTTGAGGCTCCGCGGAGCTTTAATTTTTATTATTATTATTTCAAACAGAAAAGACAGTCTGATTACATTACAGTGCTCATTGGAGTTTACTGAGTTACATTACAGCTTATGAAAATCAAAAAATGAAGAGCTACGTCATCTTGCATACAACTTAAAAACATAAACCAAAACTAATACAGTTGCATGTACAAGTGTAAACAAGTGCCTATTTGTATTTGTTTACAATGCATGACAAAAACAAAACAAACAAAAAAAATCCATGACAAAAAAAGCAAACAGCAGCGTTGTTAGTTTGTCATCCTATTCAGCCATTTCAAACACTTACAGATACCATACCTGCGGATGCAATTCCTATAACTTGACGATAACGAAACACTTACGAAAACCAACATTCCGTCTAGTATTTACACACTATCAATAAAATTTTCATCCCATCAATTAGAATTTTTAATATCCCGGTCGACATTAATGGAGATTAATGGTCTCTTTCCATGGTGAATTCCAATGTCATCTATTATCATTCCAGCCTTGGTCCCAGTCCGCTCTAATTACATCCTCAAAATGCACTCTCCTTCGCAACCCCCAGCGTCCTAAGTACAATCAATAATTTTAATTTTCGGAAGCCACCCAAACCTCCGCCGGTTTCTACATTAGTCCTACGCTTTTGCTCCTTTCCTCTTTCTCCGTTGATCAGCTCCCAAAATGACACCAAATGTCGCAGATTAAAGCCTGATGGGAGGGGAGGGGATTAATTGTCCATCTCATCAACAGCTCCAGTTGATTCCTTCGTTTGTTTGCCCGTTTGGCGACTCGCTCGTTTCCCTCGTTTCTCTCTCGTGTCTGCTGTGTCGTTCCTCTCTCGCCCGCTCTCTGTCTGGCGCTTGGGGGGCGCTTTCCTCTCTTTTCCCCCTTCTTGCAATGTAATTAGCATGCAGATATGCATCGCCTTATTCGCAAGTCAAATCGCCTTGCCATTTTTTTTTTCTTTTCCCCCCTCTCTCTGGATCTCTGATCCATTCGAGAGCTGTGATTGTTCTTATTCAGCTTGTTTGATCTGGTAGGCAAGCGCCCATATCCTCTCTCAGCCTAGTCAAACCCAAAGCCATACAAATAGGAAAACAGAAAAATTCAATATTTCTCTTCCTATCTGCTGATGTCAGCAGTTTGCACAGCTTCCCCTGGCTGACTGCTCTTCCTCTTCAGATGCAAAATACATGAAACATGAAAATTTAAATACACTTATAATCTGTCCTTTTCAAAACACCTGCATGCTCTACAACATTTCCGAGCCCCTATTTCTGAGGCTCCTTTTTACTCTGCCACCACAGCTGACTTCACATGATGCATGTTTGCCTTTTTTGTTATGGATGCCTCTTACGTTGTTGGATGGGATACGTTCACATGGAGAAGAAATGCAATCCAAAGTCTGTTTTGTTACCCTCATTTCCTCTCTCAAATACACTGAGCAGGTCTGCTGGTGCAGGAAGGTGATTGCTCAGCACATTTCAATATGAACACCGTCTTACTTTATCTAGATGCCATTTGTTTCCCTGTCATAAAGTATCCTCTGCCAGCATTTTTTTTTATTCAGGGCCAGTGAAAGAAAAATGTCTCAAACTGAAATGCAGTTGTCAGAAACATAGACCGAGTTATCAAATCTGTATTTAAAGACACTTAAAAAAAGGAGAGGAGACCATAAATTTATCTTTCAGCCTTGTTTTTACACAGGCTTTCATGGATACAGGTAAGTCAAAGAGTGCATATAGAGACTTTTAAACATTGTTTCCTCAGCATTTCCCAATGGAAACAGTAAAAACACTAATTGTGTTTTTTTTTTTTTTTGAATAACAATCAGTCCAGGGATGTAATCTTAGTACACGAATGTGAACATCAAAGTGCCAGAGCATTTTATAGAGGAGTGTCTCTTTGCATAGTCATGGTATTGTTGGCACTTGACCAGTCTGTCAGTCTGTACCCTCGCCCCACCCCAACCACTATTTTGTTTCTATCTTTTCTCCCACTCCTCAAAGCTAATCTGCTCTACATTTGCCATCAATGCATGTCTGCCATTCACATAACATATCAGAAGCAGGCGTCCTCTACCCCTCTCTCTGCTTCTCCTCCTCCTCTCAGTACGCGTCAGATTATGCGCCCACTTCCCACAGAGTTCTCTGAAGGGTCCAGGTGGCATGTTCCCCATGCTCCTTTTGGAATCAGGACACAAGACAAAGAAACTCAGCAAATGCAACAACAAAAAAACCCCATCAAAAATCAAGATGTATGTGTCAGATCCAGCTTGGAGCTTCCGGTGTGTCCCATATCCACGGGCTAGGTGTTGTTGTTCCATCTCTCTCCTTCCTCTGGGTAGTTTTGAGATCAAAGGCTAAGGTGTAAACCCTCCTCCAACCTTGAAACTTCCTCGGCTTGTGGGCTAATCACAGAACGCCGGTATGTGTCTTAAGCCCATTCGGTCTCACACGCGCACACACACAAACACACACACACACACACACACACGCACACACATGCAAACAGAAATGCACATGAATGCTGCAGAGTTTTATTTCTCCCAGAGCTCCCTGCCATCTCGTCTGCCCGCTGCCTCGGAGGAACTGGGAATACAATGGGATCTAGCGAGGTCTTCCTCACACTTACATACGCTGGATTTAATTTGCACATGCACTCTGCAGTTGTTTGAGGCTTGAGGAAAGTGAATAATCAATTGAGTATTGATTTCTGGTGCAATTTTGTAAATTTCACAGGCAAAGACAAAGAGGGGTAGCTTAAGGAGAGTCGCTACGAGCAAGAGGAGCCGCAAATTAGCCAGTAAACACAGACGGCGGAATAAACGAAGGCAAATGAATGAATGAACGAACGAATCGCTCGTCACTGAGATACGCCTCCGTCTTTTACTCGTTTTCTTCATTGTTTTTATTCCCTCCTCCAGAGGAAGTAACATGTGGAACAATGGCTTTCTATGGAGACGAAGAGATGGCGAATGGGCAAATAAGGGATAAAAGCAAAAGCTGCAGGAGGAGATATAGTGACAGGAGGACATGGTAATTAGGGAGTCTGCTACACACACCTCATCATTATGGGGAGTATGCAAATTAACCGGCTGCCTCTTTCTCTTTGTCATGGATCAGAAGGCAAGAGATGCAGGGAAGAATTAAGAGCTATTATTCTACCAAAGGAGCGGCGGGCATATGTAGACGAGACCGAAGAGGAAGAGAGGGAGCAAGACTTTTTTAGCCACTGAGATATGCATTGGAGTTCACCACGATGGATAATGAAATAAAATATCAAAAACTAGACTATCCCCGATACCGTAGGAGACGCGAACAGGAAACGACGAACGAGAAAACGACAATCAGACGTGCACCTTGATTCCCTATTATGCCCATCTGCATATATTGACGGGATGCTCCGTGGATGATAATTACCTTTTGGAATATTGAATTGCTAGATGAGCCTACGAACGAAGGAACAGGAAGAAAGAACAAAAAGAAGAGAGGAGCGGAGGTATGCAAAAGGCGCTAATGATATTCAGAGCGCTGAGTGTGTGTCATCTGCATGATGACAACGGCCAATTATAAAGAACGATTCGCTCTCTGGCACAGATAAGTAGCAGAAAATGAGAATATGGTTGAAGAGGAGGGGTAAGCGAAAGAACTTCCTCGTCGCTTTCTTCTTAAGTTCCCGTTAATATCTGCTTATTTTGCTCGTTGTGGATTTACAGTAGAAGTACGAACAATGGCAGAAATTATGCAAGTTGGAAAAAAAACAACAACAACAACAAAACGGACGACCTTTTCTTGCATTGATCCTTAAAAGAAATAAAGGCCACCAAAGATGAGAGTATCCATCCAGGGAAGATGTATGGCTTCTTGGAGTGGTATTCCACGTCGCTCAGCTTGGCTTTTTGTTCTGATGATGCCCGCTCCTGCACCAACCATCGCCCTGATGAGCCAAAGATCACGTTGGAAAACAAGGAAACGCAAATGCGGTGCCATCTTCCACAAAGCCGCCTTCTCCCTTTCCTCATCACACTACAGAATGCCTCCCCATAACCGTTTTGCATATTCGCATGCCGCCCCGCCTGCCACAAAGGACTAAACAGTGTTATGCAAAACAGTCCGGTATCCTCACTTACATAGCGATGAGATGCACAGTGTGAGAAAGTGGGGAGAGGGGGTGGTGGTGGTAGGTGGGGGGTGGGGGGGGGGCAGGTTTGAAGGAGGTAAAACACGACGGGGGGGCCTCGACGACAAGAAGACACTGTGAGGTGGGGGGATTGGGCCACAGGGGAGCTTGTTGGCACTAAAAAGGGGCACGTGTGCTGATACCACTCCTACTGCGTGATGACAGAAAGAGGCAGGCGTGAGAAAAACAGGAGGGGATGGGAGGGCGGAAAAAAAGGAGGAGGATAAGGGCATGTTGGCACTAAGAGGGGGGCACGTGTTGCTGGAGGAGGAGGAGCGACATGGGTGGGCGAGGTGCAGTGGGAGGCGTGAGGAAATGAGAGGTTAGATGGGGACGCAGCAGGGGGTGGGCACTAAGCATGGTCTGAGATGAAGAGTTTGTCGATTTAGGGGCATCAGCATTAAAGAAGAATTTTTGTGCCATTAAAATTCAAGACACACGCATCTCTTATCAGATACCAGCAATACTTATCAGGGTGGTTTGGCTGCCACGCCTGCATTGAATCATGGTAACTTTAACACAAAATCCACAGCGCTACATGGGTCCCATCTCTGCCTGTGCAGCCATGTTTGCATACTGTTTAGTATACACAATATTCAAAAAGTTTTTATTGAAACCTGTAGCACGAACTAGATGATGTGCAGCGAACATTTACACATTGTTGCTAAGGAAAAGCTCCACCTTTATATCTGTATCACTTTAAAGAAATTGCTTATCAAAACCTGGATGTGTTTTCTTTCTTTCTTATTCATGAATTGTTAGTATTTTTAAAATGTATTTAATTAAAAGCTGAGTTTTGTGTTTTTAAAGGTTAATTCTATAAAACATGCATAAATCTTGCATAAATTTACTTATGTTCTTAGCATTGTAATATTGTTTATTATTCAACTGTAAATCTAAAATATTAAAATGAAACACGGTCTTCATATGGAAGTATAATTTAATGTAAGCCACAGCTTTGCTGTATTAAAGTTTGATGTCGATAGATTGTTCTCTTTTTGCCCTTCACCAGGGGTGTTGAACTCCAGCACTCAAGAGTGAGTGTTGCATTTAGCTCTTACATGTGTTCATGGTACAACACCAATATACTCAAATGGTTGCATCGCATCCTCGCCATACTATCCAGTTTTACAGAGTTCTGACAATTACCTAATTGCTTGATTCAGGTTTGTTGATGCAAAGGCATATTTTTAAGTTGCAGGACAGCAGACATTAAGGACTCTAGTTGGACTTGTGCTCCACACTGTGTCAAATTAGTTGAGAATAGCTGTAAAACCATAAATGCAGTGGAGGGACCATCTTCTTCAAGTCGCCAGCCTCATTTCGAAGTGATCTGATCTGCATCAAATAGTAATTTCTTTCTTTGTCTTTGTCTAGTTTCAGATTATTCATTTAATTTTTCTCTGAAAAGCACAGGGGATTTCACGAAGCTCTTGACAATACATCCAGCTCAAAAGAATGAAATAAAAAAGTAACATGTTATTAGTTTAGAATATTATTCATCCATGTACTGCAACTGGGAAAGTACTCCTTTTCTGTACTCACACAAACATTAAAGTTTTACACCCCTTAAATTCAAATGAGCTTTTTTCAGTGTATAATGATCCGTTCCACTCTTTACCAGTCTAAATATTGAACATTTTGAAATAGAGATACTTAAATGCAGTCAAAAAAAAAAAAGAATCTGTAAAGTAACCCTTTAATTTTGCCTCAACCTTTAGCGTTGCTAGCAGCTGGTTGGCCGGTTCCAGAGTTCTAACAGGACTTGTAAATCATTGGTCACTCAAGTCACAAGTAGGCTGATCATAATCTACAGTAGACGGTCTCAGTATTGTCTAGGCTCAGCTTGGGCTGCATCTTGACCTCGGTGACAACAGTGCAAAATGGGTTTGACTTCAGTGAGGAGTTCAAGTTCGTTGTCTTAAGAATCATCCAGTGGCAAAACTAATCCGATTAATTTCACATTCTGTTCTAGTTCGCGAGCAATAGTAGTTTCACATGTCCTACTTCAGATGCAAGCCTATAGCTTTTAGCCTCGCTAAGCGAATCATCTGTGGCGCTATCGAATTACCCTCAACAGAGACCAAAGGTTACTCAAAGGCCTTTTAGTCATCCACGCCAGTATGCCAGCTAATTTACAGCAGACTCATTAGACCAGCATTAAACACAATTTCCTGTCGACAAATTTCATTTGGCAGAAAAATCATTACCATGGCAATAATAAACAAGCTTCTATAGTAGTGGCTAATGGCAATTTGAGTAACCTAATGTGGTTAGAAACCACTCGAAATAGCAACGGTGACTTGAAAGACTCTGATCAAAGTTAAGTTTAAGATGGATGTTGACAAGATGCGTATTACTTTAACTTTGGAGTTTTTATTTCTTTCTCCTTTCTTTATGTTTTGCTTCTTAAGCTTTGTCTTGGGCCTGGACACTGACAGTGGAAATATAATGTTTCATAACTGTCAGTGCACAGGGTTGTGTGTAGCCTGGGGTTACTGTGCTGAACAATAAACCATAATTTGATAGATGAGAAATTACAGCGGTCCATCTACTGTGCAGGGCCTTCACCCCGGGCAACGCAATACAGCTTTAGATGATGTGTCACACTTCTCCGACAAAAGGAGAAAAATGAAATTATGCTCTTATACTTTGTTAACAATGTCTTCCATTGTTTTGAATGTAACGACCTTGTTTGTTTTATGTAAATATTCTAATATGAATGGTAGGCCTCTCACTGGCACTGCTGGTTATTGATGGGCTGCTGTCCTTTAAAGCACCTTAAAAGACAGTGTGAGAAATGCAGGAAGTAATAATTGCTTTCAGTCCATGTGTTGCGTACACTCATAAGTGCACTAATGATTTATATTTAGCAGACGCTGACGACATGCCTCTTTTCTCTCTCACATGAGGAGAAACGCTGTTGATTAGCCACATGCCACAGATCATGCATCATAGGTAGCGAGTTCTCATCGGTAAGCCAAATGCTTTCACCACTACCAAACGTATGTCTCTTGGAGGGTAGCATGGGTTTGCTGTGGTGCAAGTTGAAAATCACGTGTTCTCTGTAATACTGTGGCTGTGAAGTACACCGACCGGCCATTAGTACCCCCAGGAGCACGCTCCTGTGCAGCATCATATACGTCAACCGAACAGGACTCATTTGACTCGGTCCCGTAGTGAATGAATGACAGTCGTGCAGACATAGTGGTTGTGTAAATTAGTGGGCCGCAATAATGCATGAAATGGAATGTTTTAAGTGCTAATGTTTAACATGGAAGCCACCACTGCAGCAGTGTATGGGGCGAAGAGCAGCTACTTTTCACCTTACTGTTCAAGCGGTTGCTCCACGATGTATCACAAAGATTCCTTGTATCTGTGTTTACAGTTTCCACATCTTACAGAGAAATCAATTCAAATCAAACTAATGGCAAGTTTAATGTTAGACGATGCACATTGACTTACAAGTATTCACACTCCTGTCACAGTACAACTTCAAATTTCTATGTATTTGATTGAGACAAACTAACACAAAGTACTCTCCACCCGTACAGTACTGTAATGATTCATGAAGTTTTTCACAAGAAAAAATCCACAAGCTGTGATTTGGATCAGCCCTCTTTACTCCGATGCCCAAGATAAAGCTAAGTCCAATCACTTTCTGTCAAAAGTAGCTTAAATGTTACCAACCATTTTTATTATATTTTTTTTAAATATAAATTGCAGTTGTTCTACAAATGCCTCAAATGTTTTTTTTGTTTTTTTAGCAGACATTAATGAACAAGTGGCATTGCAGAGTCTAGGAAGCAGACAGATCAGGGATGGAGCAGGGTTACATTATGAACCATCATTTCAAGCTAAGCATTCAGTAGAGCATTTTTCAGTCTGTTCTATTCAGCTCAGTTCAGTTTTTTTCATTAAATATATAGAAGTGGAATGGCACAACAACAACAAAAAATTACTGAGATCTACATATACTAACAGAATGAACAAGTGGAGCAATAACCAGAAAAGCAGCCAAAAGAGCCAAGGTAACTTTGAAATCCTTACAGAGATCCACAGCTGAAGTGGGAGAGTCTCACAGGATTTGCCTTGTAGTTGACAAATATGGCTTTTCTGCAAGGATTATCTTATCAAAGTCCAGACCTGAATCTAAACTAAATGTTTATTGACGCTTTTAATCCAGTTTAAGTATGCTCTGGCAATTTATAAAAGAAGAATATGCGCAAAACATTCCAGTCTGTAGAAGAACAAACATACAAAAACCACTTGCAATCAAAAAAGTTACATTTACAACAACTGTCCTTCATATTTTATAGTCCATGTTCTTTCTGGATATTTTCTGTCATATTGGCTTGCGGCTTTTGATGAAGCAGAAGATGTTGATGATGTAACATTTTGCACTTTGAACTGCTGTGTTGCTGAAACGTGCTATACAAAAAACGTGATTGATTAAAAATGATTGAGTCATGAGACCGGATGCAACTGAGCTTGCAAAATTGAGTACCTGTTCATTAGAGTGCTAGACATATAAGTTGGATGCTGGTTAAGAAAATCAAAATATGAAAATGAAGATTAATGCGATACTAGGTAAATGTATATTTCTCCGGGAGTCTTTTTATTTTTCCATCAACATCACCTCAAGTTCACACAATGTAGTGCTACAACACACTGTATGAAATATGTGATACCTCTGATTACAGAGATCTAAATTAATTTGATAAGTGCTATAATACTTAAAAGTTTAGGGGAAAAGCTTGATAAGTGCTGCTTGTTGTAGATTACTTAAATTTGCAAAGGCAACAAACTAGGCAACAATATCCTTCATTTGCAGGGTCACGTTTAGTGATAACAGAGCACAGATTATGCTCTGTTCGGCAGAAAACCAAAAATGCATTGGTGGACATCCCTGAAACAGGTGAAGTCTGCATGGAGCCTTTAAAATCCTGAAGCATTACAAAAAAGGGTCAAAGAGGTCCTGCGGACTTCCTGCGATATCTCCATGGTGACAATATACCGGTTATCGCTGGTGATTTAAGCTTGTTTTGGTTGCCATGAGACCTGGGGACTGTACAGTCAGTGTGCATGTTACCTCCTCTTTATGCCATAGCATAAACAGGGAGGAATGCTGGGATAAATTGGACAATTTAAAATGAAAATGATCTAAAGTAGGCTTTCAATATTACAGCATACTGTTCATAAGGGAACGCTGTGATGCTGCTTAATGTCAGACCACAGTGGGAAAACTTTAGGCATTTCTTTCTCGATGCACGCCAATAAATGTCAATAAAACAAAGTGCAACATGCAATGGAAGAGCATCCAGCTGTCACCCACAGGGATGTGAAAGACTGATATGGAAATATACAAAGCCTGTTTGGAAACATTATCGGCTCCTAAGGTGACTATAGAAGCTTAAAACGTTATCAATAGTTGCTTTATTAAATAAGCAGCGGCACAATGTGACGTGTTGGGTCCTCCTGTTTATCTGAGAATGTTTTTACCTCATTGTTGGACCTGAGAAGGACCATGTGCGTTTTTTATTACATTCTGACTGTAAAACCCCAGTAGAGTTGTAATGGGATGTGCTCGCATTTTTACCCCGACTGTATATAAACAGTGTACCTTGACAGTCGGACTGTTAAGTGTACTACACCTTTAATATATGTTTGAAAAGCTTTGTCTAGTACCCGCTAGGCTAACCCAACTTTTTTTTTCTTTTTTTTTTTTTTTTTTTTTCTGTTGCGCTGTGCGTCTTTGTCAGATATTGGCAGCACTGACGTTGATGAAGGAAACATTTTGTCCCTGTTTTTGAAGCTGGTGAAGCCCACATCCTCAGAAAAATGATGTCATGTGAAATGAATGGCTTTTATTCTTCAGTAATTTTACGATCTTTGCATGAAACCCTATACGTTAACCTCACCCCCATCCTCCTCGTCTTATTTTAACAAGGGTGATATAATAGGTTTTCAGTGAGAAGTTTTTCTCCTCCCTTTGTTCTGGGGCTGTGTCCTTATGCAACGTTTATTGGATTAAAAGTCAGTCAGTGCAGCGAGACAAAAAGGTAGGGGGGGGGGGGATGCTAAACTCAAAAGTGAAGCGCTGGCATCGCTATCCCTATTGGTCTTTTTATTACAAATTGAGACCAAATCACTGTGGAAGGCACCAGAGAGCAGGGGGCGTGGGGCAGATTTATCTGTGATTTAAAGCAGCAGCATTTATGATCAGAACCGTGTCTGTGTCTGACAATTAATGTGACTTCAGTCAGTTTTATGGCCGGATTCATGCAGCGACTGCGCTTCGTAGTGATGATAGAAGACAGAGTGAACATAAATAAGAATATACATATGTGAAATCCATAAAGGGTTACTGAATGGTTTATATGGGGAAGGGAAGTTTGGGTGGAAGAGTTCATCCTCCACATCTGAATTGCCACAGCAGTAGTAGGACATCTGTGGGGGTTTGTATATTCTGGTGCTTTACATGTGTCTGGATTCCATCAGCCGAAGAGGTCTGAAATGATTCACGTCAGTCTCTCTCCCCTTTAAAATACATTTCAGTTTGTAAGAGAGCTGTACTTTTTTGAATGCAATGTGCAAAGGTATATTTTGGAAACATTTTTTAATCATTTTATAAGCTATAATTTGTATTTTAATTGTCCAATTAAGTATTAGAATTATTACTGTCTGAATAAGCCAGTTTTTGAACCTATTCCCGAAACTACCCATTTTTTTATTATTTTGTGATAAATGAAATTTGCAAATGTAAATAAACAAGAACATATACACTGCTCTCTATGCAGTATATAGTTTGCTTAATTAAACTGAACACGCCTATCTTAATCTTGGAGTGATGATGTTCTCCCTTGTGCCTTGTAAAAAAAAAAAAAAAAGTTGCATAAAAGAAACATGACATTTTGTTCTTTTAATTTAGTTCCCTTCCTTTTCATTTTCATTATTTCCTACGAAAGAATTTTAATCAAGATAACCGGAGCTTAATTGCATCGTTTTTCATTTTTGAAATTCATTTTCAAACTCCATTTCTTTACATACTTACTTTCATACAATCATATTTATTCGTTCAATTGTGTTGAGGTTAATTTAAAGACAGAACCACGTGACACACTTACACCAGGGTTAGATTAATTGCTTATAAGGCTAAATTAAATAACAAGAACTTTACATATTTAAAAAAAAAATGGTGGAACTCAGTATTTGCCATGAAAAATCTTAAATTAAAATAGCATTGCATTTTTATTAGGGAAAAACACCTCATTGTGATGACATTACTGTCAACATGTGATTTATAATGAAGATTTTTTTGTGTGTGAAGGTTAGTGCTTTACACTTAACTAAATATTTGAGACTGTCTTTTTGGGCAGTTCTTGAGTTGCAACAGTGTGTTAGAGTGAGCTGATGAAGGAATCTGCTTTGAAGTCAAACTCAGTTTTTTAATGACTTTGGACTATATTTGATCATTCTTACCTGAAATACTTGGACAAATCAACTCAGAGTTGGATAATGCTATGATTAATGATCCCTTTAAGTCGATTTGCGAAAGCGAGAATTTTTGAAGCTATTTTGGTATCAGGACCACCTTAAAATTATACACTCCTTAAAACTGCAACTTCTTAAATTTGGACTGATTTCAGATCATTTAAAAGCTGGTCATTCGTGCAGTTTTTACTCCAGATGTGAAAGCAAAAAAAGCAAAAAATAAATAAATAAATAAATAAAACAGAAGATTATTTGTTTTAAATGCTGAAATCTTGCCTTGTAAGATGATTGTGTTGTGAAATCCTTACTTTTAACAGAAGCAGTCCAGCAGGTTACAGGACAAGCCAATGTAATATTAGAAAGTGCCTTAACATTTTAAGTCTTCACATTGTAATAAACTTTAAACTTAAAAGCTTTAAAATGCTGAGAAGGTTTGACAAAAAAAAAATACCAACATATTTTTCGTATCATTTGAAAACAGCCTGCCTCTCTCCGCAGCGACTTCGTTACAAAGTTTAAGGAGGGATTTTCAAGGAACACTGTAGCAAGAAAACATAACAATTACGATCTGTACTCCTGTTTGATCTGTGAGACTTGTGAATGTTAAAGGACTGGACACAAAAGATTATTGTTCAGTCAACATGACAACATTCTGCCTCTCTGTCCCTCCTTCTTTCTCTCTAACCATCCACCTTTCATCAGGCCAGACCATTGATCCTCCACCTGGCAGGGGGTCCTTTCAGTATGCAGCCTAATGTTCTCATTATGTTTCCTGCATGGTCCCTCTGCTGATGACTGGCTGATTACCATCTCATTAAGAGGCACGGCTAGGCAGGGGAGAGAAGGACCTGTCACAGTTTAAGGAGCTCATCAGAGCACAGAAATAATACAAGCTGGAGACTTGCTTCATGTCTAATGATACCTGAAGGGAAATTATTTCTTTATAGGAGAAAATGGCCAGGAAGAACACTGACTGTGAAATATGGGAGACAGTTATTGGAAAATGTAACTTTTTTTTTTTTTGTTGCAAAAATAGTTTATCTTCCAAAAATGTTAATGAAGTGGATTATGCTCATAAGTGACAGTAACAAATAGAAAAAAAAAAGTTCCTGCATGATCAAAAATACCCATAATTGTGGATCAAACTGTGTATTTCTGAAACAGCAAATTCTTTAGCATAAAAGACAAACTGTACCTCAAAAGTAGAATATTACAAAAAATATAAAAAGAATATTTAAAAGAAATGTTTTTTATATACTACTGGCTAAGGAGCATTTTACCATTTTATAATATGGTGGATATTAATGTACATTGATTCACTTGGTCTCTTTCAAGGTTTATGGATGAATCGTTTTTGACGCTTGCTTGTTTGTGTGTGTATGTGTGTGTATGTGCAATTGCATCTTTATTTCTCCATCAATGTGTGCTGAGTTTGTTGGGGAGTTGGGTGTGTGTGTGTGTGTGTGTGTGTGTGGGGGGGGGGGGTTACTGAAAACCCCAAGGTAATCTGAGGCACAAAGGCAATGTCATTATAGACATGGGAGGACATTATTCTAAAATGGCAAGTGATGCAGTGCTGAGACAGTAGATAAGGTGAAAAGGAGAAAATGTGGAGAAAAGAGAAAAGGAGACACTGAACGCTTGAATTTGTCACGGACAGATAAAAACAGGCCAGGCAGGCAGGAGGATGCTACGATAGGGCTGTTGTTTTTTTTCTTCTTTTTCTTTCTCTCTTTTTCTTTCATCCATCTGTTGTTTCCTGAATCGCTGCCTCCTCTCTTCCTTCTCTCCTCCTATTTTTGAGCTTTATCTGACGTACAATGCATGCTGCAATTTTATATGAGTAGACAAAGCAGCAGTGACATGCTGCTTTATTCTGACGATTGACCTTGAAGTAGATGAAAGGAAGGAAGAAAAAGGGAAAGGAAATGGAAAAAAAAGAAGGAACCAACCATGTTGTTTAAGTCTTGTCTGCGTAATGTGAATCTTTATTAACAATATCAAACAAAAACTGCTCCTATATCCATGTATGCACTGCTAATGAGACAATTGAGACATTTTTTTTACATTCCATACACACAAAACGCATGCATTTTGAAATGCATGTGATTATTAGATTTCATTGAAATAATAATAATTAATAATAATAATAATAATAATAATAATAATAAAAACTCAAACACCTCTGTTCCATACAAAAATGTTAGGAAAGTAAAGCAAAAATACAGCTGAAATCTATTTATTCAGTTTAGATTGTTTATGTAGTAACAATTCAAATCATCTCCGGAAAATGAAACACAGAAAAATTAGGTCCAGTATTTGTTTTTATTTTTTTTGTTTGTTTTTTAGGGAGAGGTCCCCATCACTCGTCCTCAGATCCCCCTATCCTGCTTGTTAAATGTGTTTCCCTGCTTCCACACTTGACTTAAATGATTGGCTGATTACCAATGTCAGGTGGGAGAAGGTGAATAAGTTGTGCCGGAGTTGGGAACACATCTAAAATCGTAGAAATGTACAAAATCATTAACATTTCTCAGGAAATACTCAAGCATTAGGTCACACTGGGAGGATATGAGGCCGAAACGGTGCTGACAGTGAGGAAATCTATGAATATGATACAGGTGCTGGTGTTGGCTTGGTCAAGATGAGTTGCAATCCTTTCAAAAGGGAGTAACCGTTGCATCTTCAACATCTCCATTATTTTAATGTAAATGATTTAAGATCCAGAGAACTTGCCAGCTGAGATGTCAGTTCCTTATTACAAGGCATTTGCAGAGAAAATTAAGGACAGCAGTAGCCCTGATGCCAAGTATGAGTGTAATGGTTACTGTCCCAGGCAGTGAACATTGTCACCAAGGTTTGCTGATGCAATCTGGTTCTCTAGCGAACTGAGCCTAATGGGTCAAACTTAAGGACATAGTTGATTCTAGCTAGTCCAAACTATTAGCATTTTCAGAAAGCAAAGTTTTATGCTCAGTCCAAAAACCAGAGTGGCTTTCAACACTTCAAATCAGAAACAAGACGGTCCTAAAACAGTTAGTGGCTCGTCTTCTTGACTATATTGTTTCCTTTAGTTTGTTATGCGCAACATGGATGAACTTTCTTTGTAGACTTCAGAGAAAAAGCCTATAAGGAAGCCTGTGCTTAAAAAAGCAAATGTGTATTTAGTTTCCTTCGTTTTTCTACGACATCAATGCAGTTCTTGCCACAAAACAAAGTAAAACTTCCTTGAGAATGTCTAGTTACAAGACAACCAAATCAAAAGATTGTAGACCGATGATTGAATGTACTGTCAACCTTTTTCATCCTTCCAAGGTCTAAGGTAGCAGCTGTCTGATGTTACCTGGAGTGCACGTGTTGATGTAAACACACTTTGACACACCTAAAGTCGTAGCGGAGGGGTGCACATCGAAGACGAAAAGGGCTTTCATGTGGCCCACGAATGGCAACTTCACTTGTGATATAAAAATCACCCAAAGCGTTGACGAGGCTTTAGGTCAAGCAAATTAACGGACACGCTCTGACATCCCTTCAAAAACCACTGGCTTGTGTTTGAAAAATAAAGTAAAAGACGTATGGGAAAACTCTGCACGTTTCGACATAAATCACTTTTGTAAACAATGTTTGCGCTGCTCTTGGAATTGTGCTTCTGTATGTTGTCTGAGACGATTATTAAGATCAGCAGAAATGTTCATAACAAAAACCAAATGACTGTTGTCACACACCACACTAAAAAAATAAACTTTTAATAAGATGAATGAACTGAAAAATTTGGAAAATAGAAAGAAAAAAATATTTGACACACCCATTTGTTAATTTGGAGAGAAGCAAGTTGAACGTTTTATTATGTTTCCATTTAATAAAGATCAAATCTACTCTTTGACAATGGTGCACTTTCAACTCCTCCACGTATTTAGGTGTTGTATTTTTACTTCTACATGCTTTCACGTGAACTGATAATGAGGCTATTACACCTGGTTAAAGCTGATTACATCCTGTCATTAATTGACAGGTTAATTAAGAATGTTACTGAGCCTCCTTTGTGACAGGTGTGTGACTCTGTCCAGACAGTGATCTTTTAATCTCCTAATGTGAGAGGAAGAATAATCTCACATCTGGAAGTTCTACTACCCTATAATTGCAGATTTGTGCTGACCAGAACCCCCCGATCCCCCCGCACCTCCAACTCAAGCCTTTAAGAAAAAAAAAGAATGACCTGCATTCAGCCCGCTTCCAAACATGCAGACACAATCACATTTAGAAGGGATAAAATCTGTGTTAATTTCATATGACTTGCCCTTTCCAAACCAATTTAGGTTTTTGCTCTGTTAGTTGATGTTGTTTTTAATGTGACACATACTGTGACACGCGCTTCCACAACAGATGGATTAATGTTTTCCTTTTCTCTGTGTACTTTTCTTCCATTCCCCCCCACCCCACCCCCCCCTCTCTCTTTCCAGTCTTTCTCTTGCTCTCTGGCTCTGTTTCACTGGCTTGCAGGATTTCATCTAGACAGGTGCTTCCTGTCCGGACTTTGACATAAAATTAAACACAAGTCCAGATGTGAAAAGTGTGTGTCTGCTCGTGCGCGGCTCTAAGAGACGGAGGGGTGAGGCATCCCTTTTTGTATATGACCTGGTCGTTTTTATCACAGTTGGGAATAACAGCGACGAAAAGGAATAAAATGGACCAGAAAAGGAGAAGGCGGATAAGAAAGAATGTGGCCGTAAAAAGAAACGTTTGTTACAAATGCGTCGAGCCGCTTAGTTGTCATTGAATCCACGACGCTCAAAATTCAAGCCCACACAGAGACTTTGCTTTACATTAAGACAATTTGCAAGTTTCTCTTCCATACCCAATCAATAAGAGATGAAGCTCATGTGTCATTGTTTCCAGGGCCACAAGCACAAAACACTTTACTTCAAGCTTATCCTGGGCTAATAGCATCACAATGAATCTTTGAAAGACTTATTAAATACTGCTTATAAAAAGATGTGCATTTCTGTTGTTCCTTTGCCGTTCTTGTCCTTGTCCACAGCAGAGAGGCTTGAGACAGAGAGGAAAGAAAGAGCAGGAGAAATAGGAAAGGTCATGAGTGATGGATGCTTTGTGTGTGTCTGTCATTCCCAATTACTGAACTTTGCCTTTAAAAGCGTCGCTCAGATGCATTTCTCATTTCTGCCTCTTTGACTGATGAAGAGCAGGCTCTGACTGGGGGCGCTGTGTGTTTTAAACACCGCCTCACTAGTCATTCAGTATTTACTTCAGATACAATCCGCCGCTGCAGCAGCTCCTGCTTTGCAGTGTTCCACCTCTAAGTTTTTCTCAATTTTTCCTCCATTCTCATGTTCCCCTATCAATCGTTTCCTGCACGATGACGTCTACAGTGCATTGGGAAGGAAATTGTTTGAAGTAGTAAAAATGTACATCTAGAGACTGAAACTCTGCCCTTATGTCCCAAAATAGTTCAAGATCAGTCATATTATATGGAAAGATTCGGTCTTGTCCCAGATTCTCAGTTTCATTTTTGTCTGGACTTTTTACTGGGCTTCAAAATTCTTTGATCTAAACCATTCCAGGTTCTCCGTCCCAATGTTCAGGGCAAATGTTTGGCCGGAAGTTGAACCTTAACCTCAATTTTAGAAAGGGTGGCAAGTGTAACAACAAAGTGTAAATCTAGCTGTTGATTTGTTTGTATGTTGTCTTATCTGATTTGCAGATATTTGCATCCCCTCCAGAGTTACTGTGGGCCTCCTGGCTGCTTCTCTAATTAATTCTCTCTTTGCCGAGCTGTTCAGTCCTGATAGGTTTACAGCTGTGCCAGGCTATTTCCATTTCCAGACGGATGAAACGGCACTCTATCAGATTTTCAAAGCTCAGAATATTGTTTTATGGCCTAAGCCTGCTTTCAACTTGTTGCTGTGCACTGCCGGTCAGCTCACTGAACGAGTACACCTGTTCTTTTATGAAAAAAAAAAGATAAGTTTGGCCAAATGAGTGTCAACCATTAGGTAACACTGTTTTAAAACTACCGACGGCGAGCTGGAGACTTACTGAAGCATGACTGTTTGACCATCTAACATAAACTTATAAGACTGATGTATGTCTACATGAAAAAATGATTCTGTGCAACAAGCATTTGAAAACTGCTCCCTGGTTTAATGTCTCGTCTAAATCTTTGAGTTCAGAAGTCAAATCCAAAGTAAGAAATAAAACAGGTAGCTATGATAATAGTGATTTTTTCTACTATCAGAAGGAATATGTTTATTTTATTTTTTTTAAATTAAAGCTTTTAGCAGTTTTAGCTGCCTAGCTTTATGTTTTTCCCTTAAATGAGAGACTATGGTATTTTCACTCAAGGTTTCCACGACAAAAGAATGTCATACCAGCCAATGACTAATATTGAGCAGTGCAGATGAATGCCATTGTGTATGCTGGGTCTCGCAGCAAATGCACTTGGAACACAGATAATCCATTTTTAAGGCTTATTGTCCTCACATTTATCAAATCGTAAACACAAACTAATAAAAAGTAAAGGAAATTCCAGAAATGCTTTCCTAAAGAAGAACGCATTGTATATATGATCAAAAAAAAAAAATCCTTTAGATCTTTAGAAAAAAAAAATCAATTGAAGATAAAAGCTCTTTCCATTCATTCATGGTGTACTTTTTTTTTTTTTTCCCAATAAAATTATTTTTGAATAAATGAATGTTCCACATTCTTAGATTCTCCTTATCTTTATTTCTCTGTATGCACCTGTTTTGTTCCCCCCCCCTCACTATCTGCTTGATAGAACGGTTAGGAGGCTTTCATTGCCCTTGCTAAGACAATGGTACTCATACAACCAAGACATGTTGTCTTTGGCATTATTTTTACCAGCAAAAAAAGAAAAAAAAAAGAAAAAAAAAAAGAGCGGAGGGACAGGTGCTATGGCAGCCAGCTAGGTTAATCTCATCTGTGCTCTGTCAGCCTCCTCACAAAAACTTTAAAAAAATGTCATGCTGGCTGGCTGTAACACCGTGACACTCAACAGACACACAAACAAGAGGTGGGTGGATGGAGAAGAGGGAGTAAGCAGAGATGGAGACTGACCAAGAGAAGCGAAGAAGGAAGGTTTGGGAGAGACAACTGTTCACAAAGGAAACACAAACACATTGTAGAACAAAACGGAGATGGGTGAAATCTCCAGCACCTTCCTCGTCCTCCCCGTTTCCGCCCACCGACTATGTTAAAATCATTCCCTGTTAATACATCTATTTTCTGCTCATGAAAAGCTCTGTATGTGTCACGATAAAGGTGGAGGTGCTTTGTGAGGTCGACCCGAGCGGAATTTTACGAGACAAGCTGCGCTGATATATGGCCGAAAGAGACTCCATTAAAACGCTGGACCTGCGCCATTTGGGGGAAATGGAGGTCACTCATGCTAAGGCCATGTGACATCTATAAAATCAAACTTTTCCCTAATATCTGGTCATATATCACCTCTTCCTTGTGTTCTTTTTCTATACATTTTCTTTCATATATATATATATATATATATATATATATATATATATATATATATAAAATATTTGACTTCTAAGAAAAAAAAAATGTCCTGGATGAGGATGATCGTTTTTCAAGATGTGCAATACGGGGATGCTTTGGGGTGTGTGTGTGTGTGTGTGCGTGTGTGTGTATGAGAGGGCTGGGTTATGTTCAGTTTTTGATGAATGTACTATATCAGATCTGCAGAAGAGCGCAAGGGAAACAATCTGCTGCGGTGTACTCTTAGAAAGACGAGAACAGGTGCGTAGGGCCACGGTCGAGAGTCCATTTTTTCTTTTCTGTCATCTCACCTTCCCTTTCCTCCATCACTCGTTGCCCTGCTTGGATTGTGCTTTCATTTCTCCCTTCGGGGTGCGCTAATTGAAGCAGCTTCATGCTTTCTTCTCACTCATCTGACACATTTGTGTCTGTGCTCTTTCTCTTTTACTTGCAATTTTCTGTGGTGATCGTAAACTTATCTGCTTAGCTTAGCTCCGTCTGCACCACCTACGAGCCAAAGAAACATGCCATTTCTCTTCTCCGCTTTTCTTTCCCTCACTTGTTCTTGCATCCTTGTGTCCCTTTAAGCCAGAGCCTGTGTCCTGTCTGTCTTCCCCGTTGCTCCCAACTCCCTGGGGCATCATTTCCAGGCTTCATTTGTTTGAGGGCTTTCTAATTTGGGGACTGGGACAACCTCAGTCCACCGTGCCCTCGTCAATCATCCCCACAGAGGAGCAGAGAAGAGGTGAGCAAGGAGTAGAGAGGAGGAAGAAGAGCAGAAGGTGATGGCATGATTAGTTATCTGTCCTCTCTCGCCCACCTTCCCTATTGCCGGCGACCACCGCTCCCCCCATCCGTCGCGTCTCTCACTTCCTCCTTCCCTCTGCTGATGCGGTCGCTCCATCTATCTTACCTTCTTATCTGACTATCCCTTCTCCTCTCTACTGGGTTTGGAGAACCTGCGTGTAGCGCCAGCCACTGCTCTGTCCATCCCTTTGTCTATTTGTCTGTCTGATTGTTTGACCTCAGCCCCAACGGTGGTCTCTTTTGTGTCGGCGGACAAATGAGGATGACCTTTTATTGTAAAACAGACACCTATTGGGAAGGATGAAACAGACGGTGTTTAAATTAACAACAGAGAAAAGAGGAAGAGGGAGGCCATTTCAAACGGAGGAAGGGATGGAGAGAAAGAGAGTGCAAAGTTTTTGAAGTTGTAATAATTATAGAACCGTGTCTGCGTCAAACTAGCATGGCCACTGTTCAATAATAAAGTCCCCTACCTAGCTGGCAGCTATTGATGAACAGTGGTGGAACAGTGAGAAGCGGACCTCTTGAACGTGCCCTGGACCCATCAGTATGGGTGCATGAATAATAAATGGCATTGACAGTGGAGGCCATAAGAGTAGACAGAGTATTATTGCACATGAAGGTCCATTCTGATTTTGATTATTTTTATTCCAGGGGGCTCACAAAAGGCCAGGAGACCGTTGGTGAATATTCTAAAAGGGCACAGGGCTGAGATGGGCTTGATGGGAGGCTTTGATTTCTGGCTAATAGCCACTTCAAACAGGCTGGGATGGCTCTGAGACAGGGGAGGAGGATGACACAGGGGCTAAAGGACAGAAGGACCAGACACACACAGTAAGGGAGGCTGCACAAACACGAGACGAGCTGCATTTTACAGCATCAACTCGTATTAATATTCAGAACATAACCAGGCAAAAAAAAAAAAAAAATCACACAACCAGAAGCTCTTTTTGTGATATTAACACATGGAAGAAATATCATCAACTTTAAGATGAGCTCTATAGACTCTGTATGTACAGTAGCTACCAAATGTATTCATCACCTTTCTTCACATTTTGACTCTTCACAACCACAAATTTCAATGCGTTTTAGTCGGGAGTGTTTTTTGTAGAAGACTGGCAGAAAGTAGTGAGTCGATATGAAGTTTAAGGAATATGTCACTTTCAACTTTTCAAAAGCGTGGCCTGCATTTGCGTCCAGCAGCTCTCTTTGTGCTTTTGCCGTAACTGCAGCTGCAAGGCTTTCATGGCGTCTCTTTACAGCTTTAAACATTTAGGCACTAATATTTTTGACAAATTCTCCTTCTCAGTCAAATTGGATAAAGAGCACCTATGAGAAGCAAATTTTAAGTCTCACAACTGATTCTCGGTTAGTTTTAGGTTTGGACTTTGGACTAAGCTTTGATCTTAACCTTCCCACTGCAGGTCTGACTGTATGTTTCAGGTTACTGGCCTGGCTGACGGTGAAAGTCTTGCGTCTTTTTGCAGCCTCCAACAAGTTTTCATCCAGGTTTGCCAAATATTTAGCCCAATTCATCTTACCATCATCTCCGACCAGCTTCTTTATCCTTGCTCAAGAAAAGCCTTACCACATAACTATGTGGTGTGCTTGTTTATTTATTTTTCACTTGTGTTCTTTAATAGCCCTCTGAGACCGTCATACAATGGCTGTATGTATGCTGTGATTAAATGAGCTTTGTATAATAATTAGGTAAGGACAATCGGTTTCCCGGGTTCGTTTAGGCGTGCTAAGGCAAAGTAGGTAAAAACCATGTGTTTGTTTCTTCCACTTCAAAATTATCTCCAGCTTTATATTTGTCTATCCCATAAAACAGTAATTATGCTGCTGTTTATTGTTGTAATGTGAAAACATTTCAGAAGGCTGTGTGTGTGTGTGTGTGTGTGTGTGTGTGTATGTGTTGTGTGTGTGTAGGCGTGTGTGTGTGTGTGTGTGTGTGTGTGTGTGTGTGTGTGTGGCCTCACTGGATAAAAAGTTGTTTTACTCACACCTCGGAAAATGCAGAAGCCATTAGTGAAATGATCTGGTTCCTCTTGGCAGATTGCATTTATACTGTACCGTCGGCGTACCCAGATGAATGCAGTGATACATTTTGTAACCAAAACCAAATAGACATGGAAATGCCCTTGCATTCGTTCACGTCTTTACTGTATGCCGCCATACTCTCGTGCCGGTCTTTCTTCTTCTCTCTCAACAAATAGACAATAGTGGATGTGTTGAACCGATGACTAAAGATCTGGAAGGAATAGATCAGACTGTAAGATTAATTTGGTATTCCAAAATGAATCTGACTCACTGTTACAAATAAATACCAGTTCTAATCAGCTCGCTTTCACACACGCAGACATTAGACGGTATAAATCTTCCTTAGGCTTTAGGCCCGCCTCCTCTTCATCATCACAGGTTCTGATTTATCTGCACAAGAAGTCCTAATAAATACACACCAACACAGAATGAAATTTGCTGCGTGATCCAGACAGCCCCTGCGCCCCAGCCCCAATCTGTGTTTTCTTTAATTACAAAGAATGAGTCTGGGTAGGTCACACTACACAAATCAATATCTCCAAAAAAAAAAAAAAAAAAAAAAAAAAAAAAAAAAAATATATATATATATA
Organism: Poecilia mexicana; assembly: GCF_051168715.1. Taxonomy (NCBI): domain Eukaryota; kingdom Metazoa; phylum Chordata; class Actinopteri; order Cyprinodontiformes; family Poeciliidae; genus Poecilia; species Poecilia mexicana. Next base: position 8,334,896 of record NW_028263389.1, read on the forward strand.
TATATATATATATTCAAATTTGACCTAGAAAACAGTGTTGGTGCCCCCATTTTACCATTGATTTTAGATGCAAGGCGATTTAGTTTTTAGAGATTTTTCTTCTTTTTTTTTTTTATTTTTTATTTGCTTGGCGCCAAACAGCACATAAATATTTACTCCGAAGATAAAGCACAAGTTGCGAGAGAATGAGTATTGAGTTCGGAGGTAAGCATGTGTGCATGATCCAATATCCATTCAAAGAAACGCTGTACATTGGCAATATAAATATAGGCATATTTGTTAGAGGCAGGGTCAATATCATAAGGTGGATGTGGTGTGCGCCTCTGAGGCTGCTTAGAGAGATGCTTTGAAATCGATGTTTTGTCTGGCATCCAGCTCATTGTCTGATTACTGTTTTGTTTCTTACAGCAAGCCGGATTAATTTATTTTTTCAGATTCAATCAAGGCGAAACATCATTTCTCTCTGTTTTGCTACATCAAAAACTGTGGAAGCTTTTCTTTTGATGCATATTTCTGCCTTGAAATAACATGGAGAACTGCGCAGTTTTGGGAATGCTGAACCTGCACACTTTTTTTTTTTTTTTTTTTTTTCCTCCATACTACGCTGCCTCCCAGTAACCACATATTTTCACCAGGGAGCTGCCCTGTACAACCACAGACCTGTACTGTTGGTGATCGAGTGTCACTGGGGCTGCTGGGAGTCAAGTGCTCCTTTAGGCCAGCTATCCACGATAGCTGGCAGAAATCTCTTGGGGTAGACACACAGTGGTGAAAACATTTAGAAGAACCACCTCACCCTCAGCTTCTATCTACACAAAGAGGTGCCAAAAAAAAAAAAAAAAACAGTACAGTCAGAGGCAAGGATTCTTCGGAAGTGCTGAAGAAGAATGGATTACCAACCCACATATTTTACCTCCACACAGGCGTCAAGCTATTTTTACTTTCCTTGTATAAGGTGTAAGAGCCTGTGCTGCTGCTTAGCTTAGTAACGAAACCTCGAGTTTTTCAGCAAACATTTCTGTTAAAGTTTGTTTTAGTGCAAATATAAACTTTAACACAAAAATTAAGAAAAAAAAGTTTGCACATATTTAGTTGAAGCTTTGTGTAAGACATAATCTTCCAGTCATACCCATTTCATTAGCTTCCTCAGACTTGCAATACATTTTGCTTGAGACAAACTACTGTATGAGACAGTTGTAGTCTGAGATAGCAGATCTCTGGTAAGATCTGCAAAGAAAATAATGATTGTTCCTACTTATGATTCAGACAATCAGAAAAAAAGGACTTTAAAGCTGTTCCCATCTCAGATTTGGTTACTTTTATAGACATATTTTATTTTTTACAGACTTTAAAAGAAAAAAGTTCAAACATGACATCTTTTATTTGTAACTTGTAACCCATATGAATGAACAGAAAATAACTTCAGTTTACCATGACTTGTAGTAGACTAAAAAGCTTAAACCAGTCTTTCATTTGCTCATTTAATGTCAACATATTTATAAAAAAAAAACATGCGTTAAAATCCATAATCTATTAGCATCCGTCTCACCCTCTGCAGTTTTTAGACTGGTCACAACTTCAATATCAAGAAATGTCTGCAGAGCGAGTCTGTGTGGTTTTGCTCAAGTGCAAGACACCCTTAAGCTCCAAGCAAGCTCCAAGTTCCCACAGTTGCAAACCCCTTTATCATCCCTGGCTTTTAAACCTTTAGGCCTCTGGACCAATATGTATTTTTAACACTATTGATTTTTGATGTGCCCAATAAATGCTTAATTTTGAGGTCTGCAGGTGGTGGGGCTGGATTGCTGTGCGTTTGGTTTAAAACCTGTAAAAACTTCACAAATGTAGAATAGAATTGAAATGTCCTTTCTTGTCCCACAGAGGGGAAGATTCCAGTGTGACAGCAATGAAGCTATAGACCATTGAAGGATGTTGATTTACACAAAGGAATTAATAGAAAATATATATAAAAAGAAAGTCCACACAAAACTTGCCGTTGCTGGCTTAGAATAGAGCTTTGCTGATTAATACCAATTGAAATGTTTCAATGCTTTTTGAATCACTGATGTCAATGTATTTGTTTGTGATTTTATGTAGTGGGCCATCACTAAGTAAGCCAAAAAAAAACAAAATAAACATGGGTTTTAACATGTATTTAACATATAATTGGGCTTTAGAGACTTTTTTTAGTAACTACTAGGGAACTACTGCACCTTGAAGACCAAGGAACACTGCCAGACAGATCAGACTGGATAAAGTTGTGGAGAAATTTAAATCAGGGCAGCATTGTAGTGCATACCACAAATCCGGCCTTTACAGAAGATTGCCACAAATAATGTCATCCGTCACCATTGCTTTCAGCAACATCCTTTTTTCCACTCATAGAAAAGCTTTTGTTGCGTCACAATCGTGTACTACTTGTATTTGTTTATCATACACAATCCTTCTAATGCACACTAACATTCCTGTTCGTGCTGAGGCAAAATTTCGGAACATTAAAGTACACATGCAAAAAGTTTGTTTTCTCTTTTACAAGTTAGCAAATCTAAAAAAAGTAAACTGTCTTAATAGGTCTTCCTGATATGGTTTGTATCTGTTTAGCCCTATGATTTCAAATGTGTGTGCATGCGTGTGTGTGTGTGTGTCTGTGTGTTGGTCCAGCTGACTTTTGAGTGAACATTTTTTTTTTTTCCGAGAGTAAGGAGATGAAGAGGATATAAGCCTGGATTAAGTTCAGAGGATGATTTTTATCCTTGCAGGGGGTCTCTAAACGGTAAGCGATGGATGCAAGGTGACCCTCTCTGGACACATAAACACACACACACACGCACACGCACACACACACACACACACACACACACAAACACACACACAGAAACTAAAAAAAAAAAATAATAAAAAAAAACAGGTAACCATCATGCATCCACAGAGGAACGCACACCTGCACACGTGCATATAAACCCGTAGTCACAAACGCATGACACACATGAGTCTAGACGAAGCGGGTAATCATTTCACCCACTTACTTACAAAAGCACGCGCACACACACACACACACACACACACACACACACACACACACACACACACACGGGACATACAGGTGTGTATGATCCACAAATAGGGATTATATATTGCTGATGTTGGAAGTGGAAGAAAGAAAAGATTGCTCTGCCAAAGCTTCCTTCTCACTGTCACGACACCAACACTAACAGCATTGTCACCAGGTAGAATCACACCTTCAATAGCTTCTACTTCCCTTTCGTTATTTTTTTTGTATTTAAGCTTTAGAAATATATAAGAACAGGAAAAGCGGTCATGAATGCGACAGTGATCTACCAAGAGGCATTAGAGCTCGATCATTGATGAGAACTTTGAGTAGTGAGTGACTTTATCCTCAGCTTCTTTATCTGTGCTGTCACAGAGCAACAAATGAGCAGGTGAACAGGAAATCTAAAAGAATAGACGACTGATTCCTCTTCTGTCTGTGTTGTTTTTCATTCGCATACATGTGAAAGCAGTTTATTCTTGTTCTTTCTTCTTTTTTTTTTTTTCTTTTTTTTTCTCGATATTATTCCAGTTCAGTGTTCATGTCTGAGGCGCTGATCAGATTTGGCCCTTGAAAATGAGATTTCAAGGAACTCGGCTCATCCCACAATGTTGAGCATGACCTCCCTTTTGTTTCAACGCGGACTCAGAGGCGCACCCGGGCAAGTCACATTCCCGTTGAAGCATATTCGATTAAAAATAAATAAATAAATAAAAATAAAAATCTCACAGTTTATTAAGAAAGAAATCAATAGGGCAACAAAACAACCAAAGCTACAAAGATAACAGGAACTTATATGAAACAGGCAACATAGTGTACAGTGGTTGTCTGAATTTCAAGACTTGGGCCTTTGGAGCTTGACTCGGCCTTTGAGGTGGAAGTTCAGGTGTTATGTTTGATTGAAGAGCAGGTTCTTCACATGCTCTCTCATTTCCCCCCCCCCACATTTGTTAGCTGGACTGCTTGTAAGGTTTCAGAATGTAGTAAATATTTACAACACTTCACACACAAACTTGTTTTGTGTATTTATCATAAACCAACACAAATGAGTGCTTAACTGTGAAGCAGAAGAAAATGAGTGCTAGGTTTTAAAAGTAATTTGCAAATTTAAAAAAAAAAAAAGGTTGGAAATCGAAGGTATTTAGGACTTTGACTGGGTCATTCTGACATCAGTACGTTTTTGTCTAAGCCATTAAATTGTACCTCTGGCTGCAGTGTGTTCTTGTCCTAATGGAAGACGACCCTCTGCACCTCCTCTCAAGTTGTATGCAGCCTCCAGTTTATTCAGCTCAATCCATCTCTAACCAGCTTCCCTGTCCCTGCTCAAGGAAATGACTGTCATACCCATGACATGATGTTGCCATCGATGTGCTTCACAATGACGTGCGGTGTTAGATTAATGCCACACAATGCGCTTTACATGCAATCCACGCAGTTTCATTATGACCTGTGTCCCATGCATAGTTTGTGGCAAACTGCAAACAAAGCTCATCGTGGCTCATCTTTCAATGACTTTTTTTTTTTTTTCCTCCAAGGTGAGATTTATTGACTGTATGACTGATGGTCGTCATTTGAAAAAAAAAAAAACAAAAAAACAAAAACATTTTCCTCCTTCACATTTCTGGACAACGTTGTGTTGATCCATCACCCCACCCAAATCCTAATAAAACACACTGAAGTTTGGGGCTGTCTTTTGACAAAACTTCAAAAGGTCAAAGGGTATGAAAAATTGTACTGTAACCACTTTTTTTCCCACTGTCCTATCATACATTGTCTCCCTCCTCGCCACCTTTTGCTGCTTCCCTCTCTGTGTTCCCCTGCTCAGCTGGCAAACAGCTCCGCTCCTTCACCTTGAAGAACACCCCCCGCCGCCCTCCACCTCCCCACCAACAGGATCATTCCAAACAACTCCTTCATTCAGGGATGGTAATCAGACTGTCACACACTGACACACTCCCACATACACACCGTAATGGCGGTAAGTGATTAGCTTCACAGATGAGGGATCATTTTTGTCCATTTTCTGTGAAACCCTGATTGCTCCCGGCATTCATTAGCAAATCACAGAGGTCAAATGATTCAGCGGCAGCACTCACTCTTTTGAAACCACCTTGCACAGTCCAAGATGAATAAAGCGAGACTACAAATTAATAGACCCGCCGTACCCAAGACGACTAGTTTTAAAAAATGACAAGGACAAGAGTGTTATTATGCCTCTTTTCTTTATGCCCGTTAAGTCTATTTAGAACATTTGAAACAGTAAAACCGCGCTTTATTTTTAATTATCCTCTGAATTCTGTGGGAGCCCCCCCCCCTCCTAACAGTATCCATTTGTGGTGCTTAAGGATGTAAAGCGCGTGGGGGGATATTTGAATGGCACCGTGTGTGGATGTATGATTGAAATGTGTAATCCCTGGGCAACTGGGGAGCCTTGTGTGATGGAGAGAGCCCAGCTTCATCATAGCCTCCACAGGAGACTAGATGAGTCCAGAGTGTGGGAGACAGACATAGAGACTGAAGAGGAGAGGGAGGGAGAGAGGGAGGGAGAGACACCATACTGACAGTATGAATGATACATCATATGATTGTCTTGGACAGAGCTGTTCTCTCTGACTGCCTTTACTGCTCTCTCCAACTGTCCTCCATTTCACAAGCCCAGTTGGACTGATTTATTGCACTCAACAAAACTGCAACAGACTAGACTTGGGTACTGGTGCCCGTTAAGTTTTCGAACTTTACTTCACCAGAATGATGGGGAGGGTCAATTTTCACCCATAGGTATATAGTGATTCTTGAGAATAGGGACAAAATGGGTTTTAAATTTCCCTTTTTTTTTTTGTTGTTGTTATTTCTCAACCTTATGTATGCAAATATGACAAATAATTTTTAGGAAATGTAAAGATGCTAAGGTGCAGGCTCCCAGTTGCAACTTTTTTTTTTTTAAATTACATTTTTAATCGACCTGACCAGACCAAGTACGTTGTCATCACAATCTGACAAAAATAAATTAAAAATAATTTTTAATGACTCTATTAATGATATTTTTACTCATTTTACAGACAAATGCTTCTCAAGAAACAAAAGAAATATTATTTAAAACCAAAAACAACAAAAAGGCCATCTGACGGAGTTGACACAGAACTGAAGGTGGTGACAAACTAGTGAGTAAAATGAAAAACTTGGTACATGTGAAGTAATGCAATTCATGTAAAATACATTAAAATGAATTAATTGCACATTTAGGTGAGATTTGACAACAATTTCACTGAAAGAGTCAGAAAAACTCTGTTGACATCTGACGGAGTTGAAAAAAAGCCAAACTACCTCAATTTATATGATGTTATTCTGAAGGAGGCCATATTGTAGCTCGTCAGGTCCATGAAATCTTTACAGTTTACCAAAATTAAGCTTTTATTTCACAAAATTTCATCAAAGTTTTGTAAATTATCAGTTATGGAGTTGACACATCATGGTTGTGACAAGCAACTTATGAATAAAACAGAAGAAAAAACTAAAGAATAACTTAAGCTAACCAGAGCTAACTAGCCCTCTTAGCAAAGGAAAAGAAAGGAAGAGGTCATGGGGTCCTCAGAAGTTCTGGTGCCCCCCAATAATGCCTGATTTTTTTTTACATTCTTTTCATTTCTGACGGTGTTGACAAAAACTAGGGACACATTTCAGTGGAGTTGTAAAATATATAAAAATGATTTTTAATTCAATTTATTGATACCTCTATAATTATTTATATGACTACTTATACTTAATTGTCACAATATACAATTTTAGTATTTCTGTAATTATTTTAAACTATTATAATGTATTGATTTCTGCTCCTGGACAAGAGCTTTTACAGGCATCATCCACCAACTACAATGTTTAAAACAAAAAAAAATATTCAGCAAATACCAAGAAAACATACATTGTTGTGTTCACATGACCCAGGTTAGTTGAGTCAGATATTTGAAAAAATTATATTTTGTGTAAATTTTATTCAAATTTTGTGCTTTATCCATAGGACCTGTTTTGTCCCTATTCTCAAGAATCACTAAGTTTTCTCCAGTCAGGTTTAACCAACAGAAGTTGCATCAAGCCCCTTAGTGTTGTCTCCGAGATTATTTCAAGAGGGCGTTTGTTGTTTTTTGTTTTTGTTTTTGTTTTTCTTCTGGTTTTGGTTTGCGACTGGAAACACAAACGGAGGTGACGTGTCAAGACGTGTCTAAGTACTACCAGCATATCAATAACAATCAATAGCGTTTGAAAAGCGAAGGTCTTCTGTTTCCTTTCCTCCCGCTGCTCAACAAGCAAAGGGCTGCAATAAACACATGTCATCATTGGGATAACAAGAATGGTGCATTTGTGGGATGTAGGTTACATTTCAAAGGTTTGAAAGGCCAGAGAAAGCTACTGTCTGTGAATTATTGAAGAGGTAAGGGATCCGATGGAGAGTGTGAGCAGCATTTACAGTTCAGAGCCGAGAAAGACAACTGGCTCTCACCGCAAGTTCTGTGGATGACGACGATGGGAAATCTATATACGCTAACCTTTCTTTGTCTGTGGCGTTATTGAAATTGACTTGGTCAGAGGGACAGCATTTCGCAAGGAGATGATGGAGGGAAGCCCAGTCACTACTGGTACCAGATCCCCTTCAACTCTTTAACTCAAAAACTGTGTTTGTATGGTTTATGGATGATGAAAACCTTGTAATCTGTGACATACTGCTCCCCGATTGCATCTCAAACTCCTCCTCAGCTTCTTTGTTTACTTTTATGGCTCATAGGAATTCTCACGTCTGATAGGTGTTTCTTTAACTATCATAGCTGTGCAGCTGAGACAGTTATTCAATTTCTTTACTTTTAATAAAACACCTTTTTTTTTTCCTGTTTTATGAGAGTATACAGAGTTCCTTCTAAACTCTGAAACATGCCACATTATGTCCATAAGTACACACACAAAAAAAGAAACATCGATGGAACGATGTTTTGCTTTGGACAAAAATACCTGAAATTTTTGCCACCATTTTGCACCTATTTTCTAAATTTGCCAATTTACCATAAATACTGACAATCATCAGAAACGACAACATATGGAACTGCAAAGAGGATCAGCTGTAAACATCTCCCCTATCTCCAGCAGTCACGCCATTGAGGGAGGGCAGGTTGGCAAATAGGCTTTTCACATTTCAGACGCCACAATGTCACTCCATCTCATTGCGGCATCCATTACGCGCTACCTTGGGAATGAGAAGAGGTCCATGCTGAGAATCGGGGCAGAAAATGGCCGCCCGCCAGGAGGGGTAAAATGGACAGCGTTATTATTCCGACTCCCCCCAGGGGGAATTGGCCTGAATATAGATATGCAACATTATAAAACCAGGTTATTATCTGGGTGCAGGGTAACGGCCTCTCGCCTGTCTCTTCTCAATGAAACTCACACGTACACACCCCGAGACAGACACACACACACACACACACACAGCCTGCACACGTATTAGGAAATCTAGTGCTGCGCACTGTGATGATTGTAGCCTTTCTGGCGATTGAGGGATGTTTACCATCCTTGTTGCTAATGGGTATTTTTATTTTTTTTCTGTTTTCACAACATCACTGTTTTGGTCATGATTTCACTGTTCTTTCATTTACTGAAAATTAGAAATCAAGCTTCCCTCTGTTCCCATATCTCCCTTTCTCTCGGCCATAATATCATTTTATGGCGCAATGATATTTCCGATTGCAGGAAGGGATATAGTCATTCGCCTCATATCAGTGAGCATTATTCACTTATGGCTTTCTTGTTTTAAAAGATGTTGTTTCTTTTGTAATAAAATCGTTGTTTGGATGAATAGCTCTCTGTTGTTGCTGTGTGTGTGTGCAGGCTAGGGTTTATCTAAAAGTTGTATGGATTACACCTGGTAACAATCTCATTGATGTAGCTCGTTTCTTTATAAATAAAACACCCGCATGCACTGACAAATGGACATTTAATGTTATTTTTTTGTATGCTGCTCCAGACTAACACAAGCAATTTCAATTAGGCCCAAATCAGTTGGCCACTTCCCTCCCTCTAAATATGTCGTCTTTTTTTTTTCTATGTGTGTGCTTGTGGCACTTTCCACCTCTGTTTTCATCCTTTGTCCATCTGGTACAATCTTTCTTTCTTCTGCTGCTCTAGAATTTTCCTCCTCTGTTGATCTTTTCTGATTATGCCTCCCCTCTGTAGATTTGTTCTTACCTTCTGATGTTTTTCATATAGTCTAATAGCTTTCTCCTCTTCCTCTTTCTCTTCTTCTTCTCTCTATCTGTCTATCTGACTTCTCCAGGTTTGCTCTAATTCCTTCCTTTATTCATGAACCTAACCCTGCTGGCGTGGTGTGTGTGTGTGTGTGTGTGTGCGTGTGTGTGTGTGCGTGTGCGTGTGTGTGTGTGCGTGTGTGTGTGTGTGTGCATACACAAGAGCAGAGGCAGACAGTAAATAGGAATATGAATCTTTAAGGGCCTGCTGCTACTGTGGCTGAAATGACTTTTCAGAGCCGCAGTGATTTTCCAAGAAGGATGTTGATGAGGGCCGAATAGCAAGAGATGTTTCTGTGTGTGTGTGTGTGTGTGCGTGTGCGTGTGCGTGTGCGTGTGTGTCTGTGTGTGTACGTGCGTGTGTGTGTGTTTGTGTATGTCTGTGCGTGTGTCTCCAGGCTTTAGATCTGTTTTGTCTCTTCACAAATGTAGAAAAAAAATATATCCTGGTCTTTTCTTCGTCAAATCCCATTTGTAAATCGGCAATCCTTTTAACTTCATAATCTCTTTCCTAACCAAAAATCAACATTTGTTTAGTGTACTATTTTTTATGGCATAAAGACAAAAAATAGGAGAGAAGACGACTTTGCCTTCTACCAAACATGTGAAGGTATTTGCAAAGACGATAAAACACATCTAAATGAATATGTTGATATCTAGATGTAGCAGGAAAGTTGTTGAGGTTCTTTTTAAACCAAATCTGACTTCTGACATCTGTGCCAATATAATAAATCTATTTTACTCATTCGCAAGACGTAATACAGAGTGGTATTTTTCCAAAGATATTGCACAGATTACCTTTTATAAACTTTAGAAAATGATATTTAACTATTATCCCAGTAATTTCTGTAGAGTTTGCAGGCTTTAACCTGAGCTGTAAGGCGAAAGCCTGAGTTCCAATATTTTCCAATCCACCTTCGAGACAGATTGTACTCCACATTAGAGTAAAATATTGCAAATCATCTGTGATCTATTTAGCTTTCTGTTATTTGTTGATGTTTGCCTCTGCAGAAGAGGCAACCTGAAGAAACAGCTGACATGACCCTGAAAAAAATGTAATTTTCTTTCTAGATGTTTCCTCCGCCTTTGATGCTTTTTCAAACATAATATTCACTGACATTATTGTTAATAAAAGTAGATTTCTTAATTTTTATCACTCATTAACAACTTCTGCACCAGAAGTTGTTAATGAGTGCCACCTGTGGTACTTAAAAAAAACAAGAAAAAAAGACAGAGTTTTTATTTATTATGTTTTTATTTTTAGTTTCCGAACGTCCGATCAGGTCAGTCAAGCGTAAGACTGTTTCATTTCTGTCGCCCAACAATTTTGCAGCGCTTTTCTAATTGTCAACATATTTTTCAGGCCAAAATGGGAAATTGGCAAACCAACATGTCCACAAAAGCCCAGTGTTTGACGTGAACTCTCAGCATAATGAGGATCATTTTGTGCACTCACTTCCACTGATACGTGCAGAATAGCAGACTGGGATGGGCTGAAAATGTAGCTAGCTGTTAGCCTCTTTGAAAATGAATTGGCAGAGTTACAGTTCTTATTTTGTCAGTTTTTGTCTATTTTAAAAATTTGCGCTCTCATGAAGTGCAGGAGAGATGCTCACTTGAGCACCTAAATCATGTGTCATGAGCCCAAAGTGCCAAGTTGATTACTCACGACTGACCATGATGAGTCAGCAATAATTCATTAGTTGCCCAGAGTTGAGAGACGGTGTGGCCATTGAGGGGTGAGGGGTCAGGGCCAGGGTTAGGGCAGGAGGTCAGGTGGGAGATCTTACACAGAATTAAAATGGGCGTCCAGCGTTAAAGTGTTGGCGATCAAAATCTTTGACATGTGAAGGATTCCAGCAGGGAAAAGGTATGGTAGATGTATAAAGAAAAGGAATATATGTATTCCTTTTTATGCAGATTTTATGCAGATTCAAAACATGCATAAAATTCGCATAAATGGATCAGGATCGTATACACGACTGACTCAGAACTAGTGTGATTGTTGCTGAGATGAGAAATATTTAAATATGTTTAAAACAGCAACTGCAACAAACGTTTCCACTGGGTGTAATTACTCCCATGCCTTATCATGCAGGTCAGTATTTTAAGTGTGACAATGTTAATGTTAATCTTACAAAATATGCATCTTTGTTTCGGTGGCGTTAGGCCTGGTGTAATCGGTCTAAAGCATAAAGTCGTTCTCATGCAGATGGTTTTCTTCTTTGTGCACGGAAGCCAAAGAAACAGCTCTCTGACATGACACCGTCTTAACTTTTACATTTTTCTCGTCTTCGTGAAAGCTCATCATGCCCCACAAAGTTGGCTCATGGGCTACAACTGTTTTTAGATTAGATTAGATTTAGCTTTAGATGGAAAGCCACAAAAGGTCAGTGGGTGAGACACTCCAGTTTTACAAGCTAATCAAAGCTGACAGCCCCATCAAAACGGCCCAAGTGACTGCTGACAGCTTCTAAAAAATTAGACTGTGGTCCAGTGTGTGTGTGTGTGTGTGTGTGCGTGTGTGTTTTAGCATCTACTTGAACTTGTATGCTTTATGGATTTAGGTCTGTACCTGCGGCAGAGTGTTTGCAACTTTGTGCTGTCTGTCACAGGGCTCCATCACATTATCATAGAGCCGTGACATTTCTGGCATCCTTCTGAAGCCTCAAATCTGATAAAAACAGGGATAAATCTGATCTCTGATCTTCCTGATGAATATGATAAGACCTGCTCCAGGTTAATGGACCTTGACACCTATCAAGGCCTTTGGAGCCACTGATCCCGGATCAGAGGTGGAAGATACAGCAGAGGTGAAGTAAGAAGGAGTAAGACCCAAAGGGGGACGGGGGTGGATGGGGCTTGTGGAAGCGGCCCTGGAGAGTTGCTCACAGGCTGTGCTTGGGTGACAGCCATGGCTGTTTGACGGTCCAAAGCTCCATGCAAAGCCCTCCTCATTTTTATTCACACACTCACTCGGGCACACAGTCTCACACGCACAACTTTCACTTTCTCATCTCCTGTTTTTAATTCCACGATCCTATCTCCCTCTGCTTCTCTTTCTCTTATAGACTCTTTTTTTGTCTGTATTTTTCCCCTCCATCTCTTGCTCTCTCTCTCTCTCTCTCTCTCTCTCTCTCTCTCTCTTTTTCTCACTCACAAACACACACACACACACAAACACACACACGCAGACTGATATATGCAGGGATCTGGGGGATATAGGGGTGTGGTAGCGCTAGTGATGGGGCTCTGCTTTGATGCCCAGTGGGAGATTACATGGCCAAGAAGAAAAGATAAAAGTACAACCAAAACACAGGTATCTGCTCTTGCTTATGCCTTACAAACACATTCACACATATGCCTCCACGCATCCATAACACATGTTCAAGGAAGACTGGGAAGCACCTCGAGATGCACACTCACTCGCACGCAAACAGACACCGAACTGCGTACACACCTAATGGCTAGTCGGTGACACAGAGGTCTTAGCCCCTGTCTGCCAGTCCTTATTTGTTTCCCAGCCCCTCCTCTGTGTGTAGCAGCAGCACTTGCTACTGGGTGTCTTGTTACTCCTCAGAAGGTCTATTGATTTAACTCTTGCCACAATCTATAACACTATTGTCTTGCCTTAAGTGTCTCATCTGTACAATACACTGGCAGGAGTCTATACATCAAAAACCCCGCCTGCTTAAGGATATTGGTATTCTGAAACATGCTGGGATTACTTCTTTTTTCTTTTTTTTTTAGTGACTTTCCCATTTTTTGTTGCACACTCAACCTTACTTTTTTTTTTTTTTTTTTTTTTGAAGCAGAGATGCTCGCAGCTAAGCACAACACTGGCTGGAACAGGTTTATTTTTACTCGTGTTTATGAAGTCAATATTTTTCTTTTGGAGTATCATAAAGCAGAGGAGTATTGCATAAGTTTAGCTGTGCATTGCAATTTCTTTTGGGACGTGGACGAAATATTCACCCTGGGTTGAGGGATTTAAGAAAGAAACATCAGGTCAAGAAATGGCAGCCTTTAGTTAAAATATGCTTATTTAATTGTAGCTGCACAAATATGTTTGCCTGAATGGCTGGGTTAGGTTCTCGAAAGGCTTTCAAGTTTATTGCCACATTTGTTTTGAGTCGAACTTCAACTCTGTTTTGTTTTTTTTCATGTGTTCTTTGCATTGTGTTGCAGTATGAGCAAGCCTTTTGATCCTTTCTGTCAAATCTACCTAAAGGCAACAAATCATCACAGTAGTCTGATAGGAAAAGGCAATCGCCTTTCTCTGATATGTGAAAAATGCTTTCTTGTAAGCAGCCCACTCTCTCAGGGGTTCGGCTTATACTCTGATTATAGGTTTTCATCGCCGTAAGAATCACAACTATGGTAAATGCAAGTATTTACATTGGTATTCAGTCGTTCTGAATGCGACAGTTTTGCACACTTTAGCCTTTCGTTCGCAAATCTCAAGGTTACTTTTAAAAATCTGAAGATCTGAGTACTGGTTGCCTTTAGCGGGCACCTCATTGGACTTTCCACTTTACTTTAGGTATTATTTGAAGTCTGGAGAATGTTTAGAAATGATGACTGAATGACTGAATTCTCAATAGCTAAAATCAGAGATGTTTTTTTTTTCTATCTGTGTCGGAATATGAACACTTCTGATGATTTGCATGGTAAGTGTTTCAGCTCTAAACCTGTTCACTGATGCTCAGTTTCTGTAAATTAAAAACGGTTGAAACTTTTTTTTTTCATGGTGCATTATTCTGAACTATTTCTATATTTTTATCAGTATTTTGTTGAAGAGTTGGTTTTAATTAACATGTAGTTGTCAGTCTTTAATTGGTGTTTGCCTGGCAACATCAAACTCAACATCAAGTACCTTTCAGAATGAGCGGTAAACCCCCAAATTTTCCATCTTTGTGCTATGAAGTCCGAATTCAGATTCAATCTTATCTCCAGTTTAACTTTAAAAAATGAATTTTCTTCTGGCATGCTTTAGATTTGTATATATTCTTTGATTTACCCCAATCTTAAATCACCAAATTTCTCTTCCTAACACAGACGCCCACAAGTTTTTTGACAAAACAGAGAGGTGTTTATAAGTGCCCATGATTTCATCTACATTAGGGAGGGTCTAGTTCCACTTCAAGAAAAGTGCCCCAAAAGCCCCATGCTGCAGTCACCATATTTCATAGTGCTCTTCTGGTGATGTTGAGGTTTAACATCCTTCGACCATACCGCATTCCTAAAGGTTTTGGATGTTACTCATACTGTCGAGAAAACTAAAAGAGAGACACGATGTCTAATTGCTTTCTCATTTTAAGCTCTAGATTGAGACATCCATTGCCCTGGCATTGACCAAAATTATAACTTTAAAAAACCAGTAACTACGGGCAGATGGGTGATAGATGTCGACTTCCTGGGTGGATAACCAATGAAGACATTATTCCCACGTCAGTTAAGAACTTTTAAAATGCGACTTCATGTAAGCGGTCTTTCACCCGGTTAACTTGTAAAAAGATAAATTGCTCATCTTGTATAGACAATTGTAAGTCCATAAATTATCAGATGTCTGTTTGGCACAATTTTGTTGTTATCCATAACTGTCTGCTTTTCATCTCCGTCTGCCTGTCTAGCTGTCTCCCCATAAGATTTTAGACCTTGAGTCACACGCAGATGGGATTGTCACTGCAAGGGCCTCTGTGACTGCGGAGACATTAGCAGTGCAACCGGTGGGAGATGCATGTGCCTCATCCTTGTTACTGTGGTTGAGCTCAGCAGGATATGCCACAGGCCCAGCAGGAGTAGGCAGTGATTAGAGAGAGTCCGGGTTATGGAGATGCCGTAGGACTGGTAAATGATCAGAGGTTCTCATTAGGAGCCACTTACACAAGATGGTTGTTTTTCCCCATGTTGGTACGCAAGCGTCAAAATGCATCTTCCTGTGGCAAATTCCTACAGTTTGCAAGCTTATCTTTCTATCGAGCCTTGCCAGGACATATTCACAAATAATTTATTCGGCCTCTGCACTGGTCGTTAATATTTGCTGTGAAAATCAAATTCTGTTGCTGTTTGTGTTGCAGGCATGAATAAAAACATGAGGGTGATATTTTTTAGTTTTTTTTTTTTTTCCCAAGGCAGAATAATGTGCCATTGGTGCTATTTTCTACCCCCCAGTCCCTCCTCCCTCTGGGGGCTCTGTTGCCCTAAAATGAAGCTGGTCAGATCGGGAGTGATAGGTTTCCATGCAGCTAGGTAGTAATGCATGATCACTACCTAGCTGCACACTTTCTTCGCCTTGTTTTTCAAGTCACTCTCTCCTTCACTGTATCACTCCTGCCTCATTTTACCTTGGCCTAAACCTCCAAGTGGGTAAAAAAAAATAAATATTCTAAAACTCGCCCATTTGTGGTGATGAGAAATTACAGCAGCAACAGATTTTGCTTTTTTGCTTTTTTAATGTTAGTTTATATTTATAGTACTTTCAGGACACAGGACACATGGGTGCACTATATTAAATTCACAAGTACAACATTAGACAAAAGTTTTGCAACATTTTTTTAAGGCCAGTATTATGTAAAACTGGTTATTTGTTAAACTTTTACATCACCTTATAATGTTATCCCCTCATCAAAAACATACCTGGAGTGGCGCTTTGATTCTTTCATGCATGTTTGAGGAATCCTTTAATCTCCCGTGGCAGCTGTGTAAAGTGATCAGAGAGACCGAACGCCACCTTGGATGACCAAGCTCCTCCTGTCGAGCTACAGTTTCCGATCCAGGCTTCCGCATTATAGAGCTCAGCTCCTCCATACTGGGAGCAATAACAAGCAAACACCTGGTAGGATTGCATATCTGCTGAGCTCATTGTACAAGCTACTTCTTCTGGTAAAAGTGCTGTGAAAGGGTTAAAGGAGGAGCGATGTTTCGACGACTTCCTGAAGGTGGAGTTTCAGACGGAGCAATAGTTTCTTCAAAAGAAAGAGGCCCAATTTCAAGGTGCTAAGTTATGAAGTCAGATTTCTTTTACGTCATATTTGATATGTGCAGCATGTTTTATAACAACTGAAGGTAACATAGTTTTTTGATTGTACTATAAAATGGCATCATGTGCCTGGAAAATACATAACGCTGTCCCTTTAAGAAAACAAAACAGGGTAATGTTTGCATAAATATTGATCCACATACTGTCCCTTAGCAAGTCTGAATGTGCAGAATATTAGAATATTGCAATTCAGATTCAATGATTATATATATATATTTTTTTTTTTTATTTATTTATTTTTTTTCCACATTTTATGCTTGTCCGATTCTACGGTAGCCCTAATGCCAAAAAAGCATAATGTCTCCCTTGTTGCTTCCGGTCTGTGTCGGGAAAAGAAAAAAGAAAAAAGTGCTTTTCTTGCTGGAATTATTTTCTTAAGTTTATTGCGAGAAACTGTTACGATGTGTTTACTCCGGGGCTATTTCCCTCTCGCTACGCCGAGGAATTCATCCATTGGTGATTTTTAGGTGTGTTCAGTTAATTCTGGCACTTTTCTTGCCTCTCTTTTGAAAACCAGTCCTTGTGTAAAAATCTTATTCTAAGGAGGAAAATACACAAATAATTGAAAAGAGTTGCAAAGTGAAGTAAATTATTTTATTCATGTAGTTTATCTGAACTTATCAGCATTACAAGAAACAAATCACGTAGAATGAATTGCCAAAATGAACAACAGAGACACGGAAACGATTTTGCAAAGATGAAATACTTTGATCCATTTCAGCTTGTGCTTCAGACCTGCAGAGAGGAAGAAAAAAAAAGAAATCAAGAAATAGGAATGGTCAAGGTGAATTCAACAACAGACGTTAAATGAGACATTTCTTTCTGAAATCAATTTAATGTTTAAATCCTCAAAACTGCAGCAATTCATGGACACGAATGCAGCTGCTGTGATAACATCTGGCTCCGACACAATGACAGTGAAAAGTTTAGAGTGAGCAGAGCGAGGAAAGAAACAAAACACAAGTTAGACATGATACGAAACATGACTGTACCCCAACGTACACAAACTATAAAAGCGCATGTCGCTGTTTAATTCTTCACCCCATCTTCACTCTTCTCTCCATCCAATTTACTTTCTTTTTTTTCCTTTCTTTTTTCTTTTTTTTTTTGCGAGACATCTTCTTCCCCCTCGCTACAAAGCCCAAGTCATGTTCAGAGCTTTTCTACATAAGTGTTTCATGTCACTCCTTTTCTTCTAAAACACACTTCTCTATTCCGTATGTTCCTGGTCTTATATTTGGGTTTGAGAGTGGATAGGTAACATTAAAGAGCTATCACTTTTCTCTCTGTCATTCCCCTACTTCATACACCATTTGATCTGAAGCCAGATACGGCTTTTTAGATGTAGGCGTGGACACACACACGCGCGCACACACACACACACGCATTCACACAAACACAAGTTTGAGCGCAGTCGGCGCGTGCGCTCGCCGCCTGACTGACAGATAAACAATTTTAGGGGATCGCACACTCTCGAGCCTGCAAAAACATTCCTTTATTTTACAAGGCTTTTATTTTTGTGCCGTTCCTCTCAGCCAGACATCAAAAGCGAGAAGCATTTCTTTTCACGTCACACACGAGCACATTACAATCCTATGCACTCTACAATGCCATTTTGAAAAAAAAAACCCGCCCTCGACAACTTGTGGAATAAGTTGAAGGAATGGAGCATTCAAACAAAAAAAGCAAAAAAAAAAAAAAGACATAAATACACAACAAATACCACCTACAGCCAATAAAATATGCATGGGAGCGTTCAGGTGCCTTTACTGTCAGAATTAATAAGACAACATAAAAAGACAGTAAGTGGCTGTCTTTTCCACAGGTGTGTCTCTGTGTGGCTTCAGATTCAGTTTCAGCCGTCTTCTATTTTCGCAGCTCGTTGTTTGTGAGTTTAAAAACGGAGCTAGCTGCTCAATTTTGCAAAGTCAAATGTACAACTTGTACATGTTAGCCGGAGTGCAGAAAAAAGCACAAAAAAAAAGAAAGATAGAAATCTGCAATTTCCGCAAAAAAAAAAAAAAAAGCCATCAAAAGGGCGTGCAGGAATTTTCTAAAATGAAAAGCTTTTACAAGAGAAATTACTTAGAAAAATTGAGTACAAATTATGCGACCCTTGTGAACTCTAAATATTCAAGAACAAAATGTTCTGGCTGTCAAAATTAAAGCACTTAGATTTTAGAGGCACAAAGCTTCTGATATATTAGATCCCAATAACTTTTTCCCTGTTCTCCTGCCTTTGTTCACTCTCTCTCTGATCTGTAATTGAAAAAGCATTCCATTTTTATTTTGCTTTGCTATCCAAAGGCTAAATCCAAAACACCAGCCAAGAGGTTAGCCTGGTCACCTGGCACCCACAGGCGCTCGCTCTCTCTCTCTTTCTCTCTTTTTCCTTCTTTTTCTTTATCACACACACACACACACACTCACCGACATCCCGATGTGCACACTCGCACACATACCTGACTGCTGTGCTTCAATAAACTGTAAATTCCTCCTCTGCACCCACCATACCCAAGCTAACCCTTTAAAAGTCACCCGCCTCCACCTTGTAATGCATGAACACACTCACCCAGACATGCACATACATACTTACGCACAATCGCGCACAACAGACAAGCCCGAACACACACAAAAAAACAATGTGGCTTAGTGGATGGTATCAAATTTAGTGGCCACGGGGATCTTGCTGGGGTCATAAATCTATATCCAACATGTGAGAAAATCTCTCCATGAATATCTGGAGACGCAGAGGGAGCGGGAGATGGAGAGACAGACAGCGGGATACAGGAGGAGACAGACACAAAGGAGAAAAAAAAAAGAGGCAGAAAGCAAAGTGAGAGTCTTGCAGAAAAGCAGAGCCACAGACGGAAACGGCACGACCGGGACGCGACGGGCTTGAGCGAAACAAAGCAGGAAATACACAAACTCGCGCAAGATGGTGGCGAAAAACAGGCGACGTTAGTCAGCAGAGAGCCAGGAGAGGGAAATGTGGACGGATACACAGAGCAAGAGTCACAGATATAGAGTCTGACAGTAATAGAGGAAGGCCGAAAGGCAGAGCAGGAGACAGACAGACAGAGAGAGAGCGAGGGAGAGATACATGACCCTCTCTAACAATGGCTCTTCATATGGTGCCCAGCTTAGCAGGCGAGCTGTTGGAATCAAGAATGTGGAATGTGGGATTTTGGACCTGCAAACGACCGCTACTGTCTGTGCGTAGGGTGTCCCTGGCCCACCATAAAACAAACTGACAATTTGTCTGCTGCGTATCAGCCTGTCGTCGTGTCACTGCGAACAAAAGTGCTGCAACTTTGAGCTCGCCTGTGCCGGACGCATGCGGTATTATCCCGGAATAATCTTTGGAGTTTAATGTTCAGCCAGATTAGTAGAGCAAGTTTCTGCCCTTTTCATGGAGAGAAATTGAATTTTACAAATCCATTTTTTCCCCATCCCCGACTGTGTCCTGGTCGTCAAACTCTGTGCAGGGAGGCAGCAGATCTTACTTTAAAATCACAGAACGACACTTGATATGATGCAAAGTGGAATAAATAACTGCAATGTAAAACCACTCAAGCATGACTTTATTAAAGTTCCCCATTTAAAATTGATTTCTGATTCATTTTTGCAACAACCACCAACGGAGTAATAATCTTTCAGAGTAATTAAAAGTTTTATTTTGTTTGTTTTTGGCACTTTTTGTTAAAAACAATTATCTGAGACATGACTCATGTCTAATCTTAAATAAATGCACAATACTGGGATGTGAGTGTTTGATATAGATGCTATCTTTTCCTTCCCTAACTGTACTACAAAAGTGGAGCTCTCTTAAATATAGTATTGATTTAGACAAAATTGATCATATATTAAAGAATTTTAAAACGTTGAAATAAAAATGCAACAGGTGAAATTAAATTAGTTTCTAACTTACTCTGTTTATTTTATATGGAGGAAACCGATCAGATTAAGTTGTTGTGCAAGAAAATAACATTATATCTTATTCTATCTTATTCTTAAATAGTGGAAACACAACCAAGTAAAAAAAAAAAAAGAGAACAGAAAAAGTGAAACAACGAAATTAATATGAAGCTTTTATATTTTCTCTTTAAAAGGCATTGCTATTTTTGGTAATGCACATTTCTACACTCTTTATGCTTCTCTTTATGCTTTATATTTGTTGTCTTTACAGAAAATCTTCTGCTTAGTAAATTTCTCAAAATTCAGATCACGTAAGGAGCTTGTTCAAAAAGTTTCCCTTCTGAACAGAAAGGGTCACGTTCACACGCAGACACACACACACATACAGCCGATAGCCACCGTCACTCTCTGAAATGAAGCTAACACTCACACACATATGCACTGCAGCCGCTAACACAGGAGACAGTTGTTGTCGGTCGCCCCGATGACTGTCATGGCTGTCAGGCCAAATCCCACGAATTACGGCTGTTCCAGATGTAAGAGATTTCTAAGCTGCCTCCAACGGCCTGCGGTCTATAGTGAGAAAAACAGAGGGGGTAGGGGGGGGGGGAGAAAAAGTGAAAGAGGTAAAGAAATTTAAATTCATGCAGCCGCACGTGAAAGTTCTTCCTTTCTCTATCCCTGTTTTTGAATCTTTACGCCATCAGAAGTAAAAGCTGCGATTACGCCACATTTTCGTCGGACAGAGTTTTATTGTGTGCACCGCTTATTTGAAATCGCTAATGGATGTGTGGCTTATATTTTCAGTAAAGACAGACCATCAAAGATGATTTTATATTTAAAAATGTGACGGGAAAATTGATGTGTTTTTTTTTTTGGTTTTTTTTTTTTTGGGGGGGGGGGGGTTGCATTACTTTTTTTTTTCTTTTCAATTTTGAAGATAGTGTTTGTGGAAGAAAAATATACCTGCAAATTTATACATTTCCCCTTTATGTGAATTTTCATAGAAAGTACCAGTCTGATCAAATTTTCAATGTCCCGTTATCACACAGTAGACATTTATTACTGTTAGCTACCGGTTAGTTCAGGGTTGTTTACACCGTGGCAGTGTAGTTTGACCAGAGCAGTAGTTTAATTTCCACACATGCGTGTCAACACTTAAAATTCACCCACCATCATTGTCTTTGTTGTGTTTGGTCCGCCTCTCACTTTTTCTCTCATTAGTACTTCGTAACCAGACAGTTTATTTGAAATTATGAAAGCATTACACTCTCTGATGTAGCAGTTTAAAAATCAATAGTCGAAACCCTAGCTGCCTCACTTAAGCCCTCTCCTATGGCAAAGGGGATGTCTCTTTCTCCCTCTCTCTTAAATGGTAATTTCATTTGCAGTCACTAAGACCTCACCGATAATTACCAATGCCCTGAGAGAGAAAGGCAAGTGAAAGAGAGAAGGGGAGGGATGGGAGACGGGAGAGGGGAAGAAGGAGAGGTGGATTAAGAAAGCAGAGTGAATGCCGGTCATTAGAAAAGCTTTCCTCCTTGGCTGCTTTGATCAGAGTTAAGGGCGCGTTGCCTTCACTCCATCGCTCCCTGACACTAACCTGTGCAATGAAAACATGGGGAATGGAAGGAGAAGGAGGAGCAGGGTGATGGAGGTGAATGAGGAAGAACCAAAGAAGAAGAAGAAGGAAGATGCCTGGAGTCTTAAATAACAATTCTTGATTCTAAAATTGAGTTCCTCTGTTTTTTTGGGTTGCGCCAGGACCGTCCATTTTCAGAAAGAGCATCACCTTCCACCCCTAACCGCCCCCCTCCCCTCTTCATCTTTCAAATGAACTAATCAGAAAGGGGAATATGAAGTGTCCTGCAGGATCCATTTCTCTGCAAGCATATGGCAATGATTGATGGGGAACAACTTTGACTTTCTCAGGTCATCCTCCCTGCACACATCTGGGAGCACTGCAATAATTCTCCTAATTTTTTGACCTGGTCTCTTCCTTCTGTCTCCTTTCCCCCCTCTCCTCCACAAACATCAGTTTCACTCTGATGGAAAGAAAAAAAAAAAAAAAAAAAAAAAAGCGGACTCCTCCAAGTTGGTCTCTTTCTCTTTCTCTCTCTCTTTCTCTCTCCCTTTCCCAAGGCTAACACAAACACTAATTTTAGCAAAAATAAAAGCACCATAGTGGTTTCCAGATGTTTATAAGGGCTGCTGGGGCAATCCCCCCATTCCTTCCCACTTTTTTCTTTTTTTGTTTTTTTTTGTTTTTATTGTTATGTTTGTCTTACTACTACCACTACAAAAAGACTAAATGTGATAGAGCTTTGGTAAATGGCTTTACCATATGTATAATAACTTGTTTATACAGTTTTTGCATCCTGGCAAACACCACAAAAGAACCACAACAAATATAATAATAAATGAAACTTAAAGGCATCGCATCTTTTGCAGTCAAAAAAAACCAAAAAAAAACTAATATCCTTTTACATCCATTTTAGAATAAAGCAATGTTTTTTGTCTTACATCCTTTGTTTATGCCTTGAACGTTACTTTCATTTAGAATTAACACAAAGAATTACAAATAAAAGAAGAGCAATCAGTCACACAAACAGTACATTTGGGTGAACTTCTTGATTAATATGAAAGAGCACCGGAGACATACCCTCCTCCCCTCCAGCGACAGCAACTGGACCTTGTTAGCTGTAGCATAGAAATCATCTCTGACTCCGACTTTACAATAACACAGAGGAACTTCAACCGCTAAATGCTTTTGGGAAACCCAGCCGTCCTCCTGCTGCCATGTGATGATCCCACCTCTGAAATATTCAGCCCCATTAACATTCCGATGGGTATCATCCCCTTTCAGACACAATTCGCTTTGCTCCTCAGACCTGTGGGCCAAGCCAGGGAGAGGCCTGGAGCAGATGTTATCTGTCCTCATTCCTCACAAAGACCTCTACTGCTCCAAATAAACACTGCGAGCATTACACTTTGGTGTAAGGGAGACGGTACAAGAACAGGTGACACAATGACTTTAAGAAAAAAAAAAAAAAAAGTAAATCAGTGGATATAATTTCTATTTTTTTTGTAAAACTTTATGATTTTGAGATATGCAATTTGATGTCGTATTTTTCTTGGGTTCTGTATCTGCTTTTGGACAACATATGTAGCTCAGTAACTCTACCAATGTTAAAGTGCACAGGTCGATAAAAAGCAAATGCTGTTTCAATCTGGGTCGACTGACCTCTCAACCAAGACGCAGACCATTTCAGTGTTTAGACTTTAACAGAATGCTGTATGATTTGGTGCAATTTGATACTGTAAAAAAAAAAAAAAAAAAAAAGAAAGACCTACACTGGTGTTTTTGAAAGACTCACTGCACTTATCTTCCCAAACAGTAGGGGTCACAACTTGGAAAGATAATACTTTTCCAAGATGCACACAAGAAAGGCCAGCAGCAGCAGAAGAACACTCCCAGTTCAAGATTCCCTTCTCTGCACCTGGGACCAGTGTAGTTATCATCGTTCTCTCACTTTGCCGTTAGCAGTTTCTGACCAATTACACACAATTACACACAATAGTTTTGCATGCAAAGGAGCGAGAAAAGTTCACCAGTTGGGCTGTGACAATGAGGATTGGATAACAAGAGGCTCAGGTCAAAATGCATGGATTTTCATCATGCAACTTCAACGACGAGCGCCAATTTTGGCACAGTTCAAAGTCAGTTGCATACGCTCTAATTAAATCTTGCCTATTAAGCAATCAAGTTCAATTGATCATTCAAAGTGGAGTCATTGGATATCTGGATAATGTTGATGCCATCTATTTTGTCAAGTGCACCTCACCATTACATTTTGTAAAGAAGCCATAACTAGTAATTCTACCAGCACCAAACATCGGAATGCTGTTGCGAGATTCCCCATTTTTCCTCCGAATATAACAAATGGTTCTGATGGCCAAAAACTTCAATTCCCCTGCCCCTCTCTCAAGGAAAAAAAAAAAAAAATATATATATATATATATACATATATATATATATATATATATATATATATATATATATATATATATAAATTTTTGTTAAGTGCATGTATAAATGTAACCCAGCATTTTAGGTTGCTTTTCAGATTTTGGCTTCTTCTTGGCTGAGTGGCCTCTAAGGTCATGTCAGTAGAAGACTTGTTTTAATGTGACTCTCTTACCATCATGAGTCACCAGTCTCAAAGGGCCTGACGCCAATACACAGATTCTTTACCAAAACACTGCCTTACTTATGAACAGTGTGGACACGCCCGTGTTGTTTAAAGTTATAAAATTCTGATTTTGAAGAAAGTAATAAAAACTATAGCTTTTCTCCTTCAATGTTTTGGCATTTAGTAGATGACTTTAGTAAACCCAACTGACCTAAAACAGAAAATCTTTTCTCTGATTTAATGTCAGTAAGGGAAAAACAGCCTGTCATTTTTATATAATGTGCCTAAACATCTGGTTTTAGCTGTTGACCTGATACTTTGCTGCTCGTCACAAGCGGCCAGTGGCTAAATTATTTACTCAGCAGCATGCAACACTGCACAGACATTCAGTCACAAACATAACTTTCATCTTTTCACAATAATGGATCAGATTTTGCTTTCGTAAGCGTCAGATGTGGTTGGTGTTAATTGCTGATGATGTAACTACGCCGGCAAACTGCCAATCGCAGGGTGCTCTTTGAACATCCAACCGTTTTCACCATTAAGCCCTGCAGCTGAGCTGCCAAGAATTAGCTAGGCGTGTGTGTGTGTTTGTTAATCATTTGTGATCATGTGAGAGACAGACTACACTTTGAGCTCAATTAGCCAGGCGTTTAGGCGTCTTAATTGGCGACTTTCGATCTCAGGCTCTTGCTGATGAACCACTTAGCTGCAGACTTATGGATTAGCATCCCGGAAAGCTCTCTGTTCTCAGATGTATCTAACAGGTCAGGAATTAGTGTTCTTAACTCTGACTTACAAATGAAGACAGCAGTATTGACTCGCGTGGAAAACTCTCTTTGCTTCCGCTTCGCCGTATCCAAACACACTCCGCCATTGAAGTTTCTCCTGCCTCCTCCTCTTATCATCCCCATGTCATGCATTTTCTCTTCTTATCAGCAGAGATGAGCTTCTGTTTGAATTTTGCTTTGCTTTTTTTTTTTTTTTTTTTTTTTTTTCTGGAGAAAATTACACGCACAATGTCTCACAATTTGGCAGTTTTGTCGTCATGGCGCGGAAGGCGTCCCTCGTCATCTGTGCAACATGCGCCGCGGCTCATGGGAGCCTCGTAAATGTCATGCATTGACGGAGCCACTCTGGAGAGCAGGAAGTCCTTGCCAAAAAGAAGATAGATAGAGCGCCACTGGTGTTGAGGATGCCATGCTGTATTAAATCATTTCTTTTGCACCATGTGTTGTCTACATGTACAGTGACGGCACTTGTGTTTTCACAAGCGGCTGTTCATGGTGTTACCACAAACACAGATACATAGATATTACAGATGTTTTGAGTAAACTGTTCTCCCGCTGTTGCCGCTTTTCTCTTGCCCTGTTCTTGCACCGTTCAATAAGCAGTCCTTGCATCCCGCCCTCCGTAGGTGTGTCATTTGTTTTCTTTCTTTTTTTTTTTGCCACACTTCCTCCTCCCCAGGTCATTGTCATATACTTGGGCCTTCTGAGCAGGGAGGCTTTAAGCAGCAGAGACAGCACTTGTCCGTTAGATTTGCATGTCCCCCAACATCACATGTCCGGCCTTGCACACATCACCAACTTGTCTGGAGGTGAATGTCGAGGTTCATTAGAAAATGCCCAGATTCAAGGAAATTTGTCAAAAGGTAGACAAAAGCGCCTGTGATGCATGACGTGTGGTTTCCAAGAAGATGGGAGCGCAAATTTGATTTGACTCTGTGCAAATGCTGGAATAAAAAAAGGAGTTTTTTGTCAACAAAAAAATGAAGAAAAAAACCCTGCAGTTTTAAATGCAATACATTTAAATTACTTTTTTTTTTTAAATTATTACTATTATTATTATTTCTAATCAACAAAGCGATACCTGGTCAAGGCAAGGGCCTGTCGGCCTTTCAAACACCCCTGCGATATCTAGATATCGGGGGACCTTCCCTCAGAGTTATTGTGGGAATCAGAATTTATGATGAGTAAATTGGGCTTCTTCATCTGTGTGCCGGGGGGTTTGCCACATGCTGCCGAGATGGCTTGACTTATTGATTACAGGGAGTAGTATGCCCCATTTCAAAGGGATGGAGAGCCCCCGCCACGCAACTTCTGAGAATTAATTTGCCTGGCATGGACCTTCATGAGAAACACATGTCCGTACACACACAAACGCAAGCGCAGACGTAAACAAGCACACAGTATCCAAAGCCTTCAGGTAAAAGAATCACCCCTCCCCATCCAAAATATATATATATAAAAATTAAAAAAAAACAAGGAAAAAAAAATACCCTACGCATCCATTCAGCCCTTTTTGCCCTCACCAACACGAACATAAATAAAAGGAGTTTTTAATAGTAGTGAAGATTGTGCAAAGCATGTGACAAAACTTCTCTATGTTCTATCCTCTAACCTTCTCCTGCTGTATAGCAACAAAAAATTTAAATGTCTTTTTTATAGTTTTTTTTCTTTTGCTTGTTTCTGCATTTATTCTCTCTGCTTTTATGCATTTCTTCTTTTTTTTGTAAATGAATAACATCTGTAAGTAGATTCCTGCAGTTGGTTACTACTGTTTCCTGTTTCAGATTTGTAAATAATGAATATATTCGAAGAATAAGAAAATTCAGCCTTGCTCTTTCCAAACACTGTATAAAGAACCGTTTTCCTGTGTGTGCATGTGTGTGTGTGTGTGTGTGTGTGTGTGCGTGGTGTACCATCTGCAGTAACTGTTCTGGAAGAAAATCTAACACAGTTTCAGCCAAAGTACTTCTCCAGGCCGGCAGAGTCACAGCTGAACTATCAGTGGTTCATCCCTGGCATTGTCCACTTTATCACCCTCTGCCCTCAGACACCAGCTCCTATTTCACCAGCAGCACCCGTGCTAATTTATCATCGCCGTCTTGACAGACAACACATCTGTGTGTGTGAACGGATTAAGTGAGGAAAAGTGTAAGAGGGACAACGGGGGCAGAAATGGGGAAGAGTAGGAGGAAATATGGTAGCTAGGAGGATTCCAGCCCTTACAAACAGCCCTTTTAAAGGGTCATATTTTGTTTGAAGGGCCCCCTCCTACCCTTCACTCGACCTCTTCCCTATCCCTCCTGCCTCCACGCTCATAACACAATGTCAGCTAACCCCCTCGGCAACTGGACAGCTCATTGTCTTGGGCTATCTTATATTACAGCCCATATACCGCAAGTGGGATATGGAACAGAATTAAAGAGCTTAAGGAGTGAGCTGAGAACGTAGACCTGCAGAGGTTTATATCGCCATATAAAACCGTACCTTCGCAGGCCGTGAAAGGGCACGTCCGTGACGACCATTCTTTTTTTTTTTTTTTTGTTGACTGTCCTTCCCGAAACATTCTTTGTTTTTTGTTTTTTTTTATATTCATTGACTGAATGACGCCGCTGCGTTTGTCAGCATGCCAAAGGCATGCAGATACCCCTAGCGGTGAAGATTGATGGCTGAGAGAGGTTGAAATACACACGGACAACAGATGGGGAGACACGCACTACAACTCTCGTGTTCACACGTCCCGTGTCCGCATCCCGTGCTGCGTTTTTTTTTTTTTTGTGCGGGCGCACATGCATACGTACGAGACGGCAGGTGCGCACATACACGCGTTCTCATGTGTGTGTTCAAGCAAGCATATCTGTTTACTTTTAGCCTCCAAAAACCCATTCACATTTGAATGCAGGAGACAGGACACATCTCTCTGCTCTGTGAGCCGCTAGACAGCTCAGTCAGAATATTTTAGCATGCACACACACACACACGCTTACATATTTCACCCCCATGCATACACACACGCACGCACACACGCATGCACACTTCCCCGGGGTACCCCCGTTTGCAGAGCCTGGGGAGTGCAAAATGGAACTTTTTAAAAGCCAAAAACATTTCTCCTGAACAAACTAGTCTTGCTTAATAATACCACGCTCATGTTTCTCTCCTCTCTCACGACAGGCTGTCATTATCTACAAGAGCTTGGTGTTTCGACTGTGTTTTAGAGAACGGTTTTGGTTGTTGTTTTAGCATCTGAAAGCCTCGCTACAAGACAGACGGCAAATAGACTCTAAACTATTTGGAATCTGTGCATCAGCAAATGCATTTTGCTATTGAAATGAAAAGAAGGAAGAAGTTGGGGGAATTGCGGATTTAGCGCGAAGACAGGGGCACTTGCAAACTCTCAAGACATTTGAGTTTCTGAATTGCTGATTTGTGGTGCAATGTATTTATGTCCTCTATTTTGGGGGGAATCAAGAAGAATGTGTGTTAAGTTGTTTTTTTTTTTTTGTTTGTTTTTTTATACGTGTGAGTGTTTTTCTTTTTTTTTTTTCTTTTTCTTCTTTTTTTAAGGTGAGTAAAATTAAGTTTTGTGCACACACACACACAAAAACAAATGCACAGAGCCCAGATCCGCAGCCACTGTTTATACAGGCACAAATGCGGCTTCTGCTCTTATGAAGATAAATATGGCAAGGCGTAGATTTTCACCCACACCTACTGAACGGGACACATGCATTCATCTTTGCTGTAGGTTGTGTTTTCGGATTTGTGTGTGCGTGTGCTTTTGTGTGTGCTGGGGCCATGTTGGGGATACAGCAGCGAGGGTGTGCGCACCTCACTGCCTTTGCAATGTATGGAAATGTATGTGCATTTTTAAAGTAGGAGGGGGGGGGCAAAATTTATTTCTCTCTCGCCCCCCATGCACCCTTCGAGCCCCTTCCTCTTCCTCCACACCTCATTCCCAAAGCTGATAGACCTATGGATGCATGATAGATGGGGGGAGAGAGAGAGAGAGAGAGAGAGAGAAATGAAGGGGGTCTCTGCATGGATGCATACATACATGCATGCATAGATGTATATAACACCCCCATTCCCCCTTTTCCTCTCAAGCGCACACTATAAAGTCTCTAACATGCACCTTTGCATACAAAAGCACACCTCTGAATGCAGGACTCATGCGCATACCAAACATAATCCATAGTTTTACATAATAGGGAGGAGAAAAAAGGGGAGGCAAGTCAACTCCTGTGGTAGGGTGATAAAGATAATATGAATCATCTGACTCTTTCTCTTTCTCCCTGTATGTATACACATTCACCCAGAGAGATGCTGATATGCTATAGAGGAATATAATGAGATATGTAGAAGGTCCCCCCCCCCCAACTCCCTCCATCTGCATCCCCCCCCTTCTGATCCTCCAGAACACATGTGGGTCATGTGTGTGCTTTGTCCATTTTTCACAATGTTTAAGGATTATGCTTCACGGTGTACTGAGATTTAAGTAAATTGCCCCAAGTGGAAGTTATATTTGCGAGTAAACCACTGCACCATCTCTGTGTGTTACACGGATGCAACCGCAAAAACACGGACTGCGTTGTTCTGATGAGCCACTGATTGATTCTATGCACATTTGATAAAGTGCAGTGTTTGTCTCCAGAATAAATTAAGTAAAAAACTATCAGATACACTGTCTTTGCAAAGCACAAGAAAAGAGGGCTTGCTGTTAATTATTCACAAAAAAAAAAGTTAATTTTTGGAATCTAATTAAAGGCATTTAACCATCGGGGACAGAGCGAGATCAAAGATGTGTATTTGATGTCATGCAGATAGCATTTTTAAATTAGCAAACCCTCTTAACTTTATAATTATCTTTGCTGGGAGAAATGAAGCAGGAAGTTCCTTTGTGTTAATTCTGGGATTCAAACAGTCTCCTAAGAAATAGATTAAATTAATTAGAAATAATTACAGATGGTCATGCAGTCTGCATTTCCAATGCAATGAATCATATGTAGAGCAAAAAGAAAAAAAATCTTTTTAGTGGGTTTATTCTGTTATAACTTAAATATATGAGAAACAGGTCATATGAAATGAAACATTTAACTTTTCTTTTTTCTTTTTTTTTTCCAAAGATATGGAGTGCAAGTTTTTAATGAATCGAAATCCAACAACTTTTCATTCATATGTATTTTATACACACCAAAAAAAAAGAAATTTGCAAAATGCCCGGCAGTTATCGCTGAGGGAATTTTTTTTTTTTTTTTGGATTCGTGTCTCACAGCTACTGTCCGTTTGCACTCTCTTTCAGGGTTGTTGCTGAAGCCGACAAACATGCAACAAATGTCCAGATGTGTCAGAAAACAAGAAAATACTGAAGAGTGCGTGTGTGTGTGTGTGTGTGCGTGCGTGTGTGTGCGTGTGCGTGTGTGTGTGTGTGTGTAAAGGAGAAATAGAGGAAGAAGCAGATGGGATGAATTCTGCCTTCTTGCATTAGCAGTCCCACTGGAAAAACACTGCCGTCTTTGTACTGAAAATCAAAGCTAAGGCCAAGCTGATATTTTGTCCTCCGTTTTAATTACGGGCAAAAACAATGATTACTTATTTACCAATTAAATGGACTTCTTGCTTCTGAAATCACATCATGCAGAAGTGAGGGTGCTTTCGTATGCCATGAACTACGGCTCCGTCTCTTTGCTTCGCTTGAATACGGTTGGCTTTTTTGTAACGCCGGTGCACAAGCATGTATGCCTGCAGGTGTCCATGCCTCATGTGTTTATAGTCTCAGGAAGCTGTTGACCTAGTCCTCGCCTCCCCCACCACAACCACCACGTGTGTTTGTAGGAGATCCCTTGAACCTGACAACGGTGGGAGAGGGGAGGTGGAACTGGAGCCAAGACTTTGAACAAACCATTCTGATGGACAACAGGACCAAGAGGGGCTGGGCTGAACAGGGGAGGCAAGGGAAGGTAGAAAGGTTGGGATTCCACAAGTCAGTCGCCTATTGTGGATGAGTATGAGATACTATAATCAATTTATTTTAGTACTCACAATACAGTTAAGTAAATAATAATAATAATAATATCATATATTTATTTTGTTGTGTGTAGTTTGAGGGGTTTTTGTCGTAGGTCATGGTTTCGGCGCCTGATTCGATGCCGAACAGACGACTCCATAGCTCGTCAACTGAGCTGAACACTCCTTTCAAACAGCTAATGCCTCCAACAGCAGGTGGACAAGGGGTGAAAAATACAGCCGAGGACTGCGGGAAAGTGAAAAAGTATTCCTGACACAGACCAATACTCCAAATAGATGCGGTAAAGATGAGTTTAAGTAAAAAGCGGGCGAGAGAAGATGAAAGGAGTCGGACTAATGGCAGGGAGTCAGATGGAGAGGATGGTTGTTTATGGATGAAGATGGTCTGAGAGGAGGGGAGAGATGCTCCGGTGGAGACGGAAGGTAAGGGAAATGGAGGTGAAGGCGAAAGAAGAGGGAGATTAAATGGAGAGGAAAAATGGAGAGGAAAATGTTTGCGGGGAGGTGAAGAAGAGGAAGCTGGAAGGAGAGCAGGTGAAGATGGGAAGGGGTTGAAAGAGGTCAAGGAGCACAGCCTTTTATGGTGAGAGAAATGAAGGAGTCACGTGTGTCCGTGCGTGGTTGTGTGTGTGTCCTCCGAATAGTGAGAAGAAGGTGAGGGGTGAGGTCCAGGCCCACGTCTTATCAAAAATAAAAAAAATAAATAAATAAAAGTAGCAGATTAAGATGGACAGTCTGAGACAGGGCTGAGCCCTGTGTGTGAGTGTGCGTGTGCGTACACCCTAACGCGTGCACACGCGTGTGTAGGTGTGTCTCCACACTGTCTCTGCATGCGTATGTGCCTCTGAGTGTGTGTTTTAATAGCCACAGTCAGAGAGCCTCTGTCAGACGGTCAGCTAATTGGCCATCTTACAAGTACAGAGGAGGCTGCTCGCAAATTGGCAAAAAGGGCAACCGGCTTCAATCTGATACCAAACTCCCCTCTGTCATGGTGCTGTCCATTAGACAACAGCTTAAGTCAGGGAAATGGAACAAAAATAAGGAAAAACAGAATACACAACAAGGGGAAAATAGTGCCGTAATTGTGCTTTGGAGACTCCAATTGTTGTGCTCGACCCGTGTGTAGCGAGACAATGGGGATCATGCAAGACTTAGCGTAAATAAAAATTTGGAGGAAAACATGGAACTCAAGGGGATGATGTGGTTTTTTTGTGTGTGTGTTTTTTTTTTGTTTTATGTGTGTGTGTGTGCGCGTGTGCGTGTGTGTGTGTGTGTTTTCCTGTTGCAGAAGCCTCATGTATTTTAATCCATGTAAAGTCCCAACTGGGTTCCAATTAGGAACAGGTTTCCTAACGCCCTGTGGGGAAACTGATAATTATGCTGTTGACTGTGGTTGTGACTTACAGTGTTTGTGTGTGCATGTGTGCGTGTAGCGTGTGGTACAGGAGGACTCTGCACATTTTATGATATTCTTTTTTCTTTTTTTTTTATCTTTCCGTGATGTTTACAATGCTGAAATTGTTAGTTGTATCAAATGATCCTTCATAATTAGACACAATACTGAAATTCAGATCCTCTTTATCTCAGTTGTTCCTCATAAGTAGTGCATCTAAAACACACACACACACACACACGCACACATGCACTCATACACGCACATATAAATTTTACCCTTAAACTAAGCTTGAAGGCAAAATAGGCCATTGCTGTTGGGAATTGTTTCTTAACATTTTTAGGCCATGACTATTAGGCATTTCTTTAGGTGTTTGTGTGCTATTTAGATGGACCTTCCAGTAAACTGAGGGTGTTTTTCTCATCTTCCTCTAATGTTTAGATTGTTAATAATCACAACTCTAGCAAATAATTATCCGCAATCGAACATGACGCAAACATTTTTCATCTTCTTAAGCAAGTTCTTTTCACACCAATTTGCAATGGACAGTCGTGCAAAAGTATTCACATCCCCTAAGTTGTTCTCACATTTTGGAAAGTTAGATCTGTTAACTTGTTTTTCTTTTAGGAATTCTGTTTTTTAGACCTAGAGAAAGCAGTACATAATTGTGAAGTGGAAGGACAAAGGATGGCATGGGTTTTTTAAATTTTTTAAAAAAATTTTTTGTTGTTTTAAAAACTATTTCTGAACAGTGTAGGTATGTGTACCACCTCCCTCAGGCCATGCCTTTTTTTCTGCAAGTCTTCTGGGGGGTATGTTTATACCATTTTTTCATGTCTAGAAACTGACACTTTTGTCCAGTCCTCTTTGCAAAATCACTCACGCTTAGTCAGACTGCATAGAAAGCATAGAAAGCCTTGCCTCAACAGACTTAGATCTAGACTTTAACTGGGCCATCCAAATGGTTGATTAAACAACTCCATTATAGTTGTTAAGCCTCATTGTGAATGGTGTGTTTAGGGTTTACTTTAATTTTGATCTCTTGACAAACCAGAGCTTCTTATTGCAGCAACCTGCAGTCTGGGATTCTTTTCCCTTTCTTTCAACTCTTCTGATAGTCTTTCTGTGGATCTCTGCAGCTCCTCCACAGTTTTGCTCTTGGCTAATTAGTGCTCTCTTTGTCTATTCTTTTCATTTAACTGGATGGCCATGTCTTGGTACTTTTGCAGGTTCACCATACTCTTCCACTCCAATTTATTTATTTTTTAAACTTTAACCCTGACCTGTCTGCTGTGTTCCTTGATTGTAACGATGCTTCTTGTTTATTAATGTTCTCTGACAAATCTAGGAAGCATTCACAGATCAGCAGATATTACATTGGACACAGGTGGACTGTTTTTACAAACAGGGTCAATTCAAATTCATAAGAGTGTATTGGATTTTGTTTTCCTACCAAAGGGGGTAAATACTTTTCAGTGGGTGGCTGCATGGAAAGTGTTTAGCGTGAGCAGTAATGTGAGCAGTTTTCAATGTTACAGGTAGCGGTGCTCTGATGCTTGTACCCTCCACCTAACCTTGAAAACAGAGAGTGACGCTGATGTAGTGGACACTGTGCCTCTCCTATCTAACCTTAAATGCTGAAAAATGTCCCCTCAAATAAAATGGATGACCCAGCTGTCACATCTGTTATAACATATATATTGTTTTACAAGGTTGAGCCAACGAGCACGCAAGAAAAGGTTCAGTTTTAAAGCAGTCGCAAGCTGCTCTTTTTTTTAAATGATAGTGTTTTAAAAAAAAGAAAGAATAAGGAAAGAAAAGGATTTACATTTAAGACGACATCGGGGTAAGTTTTGACAAAAAATTCCACTTCTTGTTGTTTGCACTCTTTTCATAACATGTTGGAAAAGTGCCTTGCAAAGCAAGTCTGGAAAAAAAAGGGCAACATTTTTTTCTTTATACACACACATGTGCAGGAGGGTGGAGGGGTTCCTATTTTTTTTTTTTTTTTTTACTTATCCATGTCGGACAACATTCTGTTAGGGGGTATCAGGTATAAATTCCACTCCAATTTACAAATCAGAGATAATTTCCATACGCCGCTGTGAAGATTTTTCACATTCAAATGAGTGGGTGTAGGGTTGAGAGGGGCACAAGGAATCTTTTGAGTCTGCAAAACACCAAAATTGTTTAGCTGTCCAATCGGGTGTTATACTACACATAATATATGGTTATTTCATACAGCCTCCAGACTGCCAAGATGTTTTCAATTTGGCATGGCCCTGCGATCATGATATCACAGAGAAAAAGTGAGGGAGAGCTTCCAGTCTAGGATGGCCAGAGCAGCGAGAGGGCGATCATTTCGCCAAACTCAAAGGCTGCACCCCGCTTCCCCTCCCTCCGCCTCCCTCTCCTCGCCTCTTTCTCCCTTTCTCACTGGGACGAATAATTCCACAGTTGCTGAGGCACTGAAAAAGCAATCTGCGGAATACCCCAGGGTCATGTCTGTGGCGGGATGATTTGTGTGAAATGTCATACATTAAATATAAGTTTAACATTCAGCCCGGTGCACTGTAAAACTGCCCTGTCGTTGCCACAGTCCACCATTTCCCCGAGTGCAGGGAGGGTTCGGGTTCAGGAAAGCGGTCACAAAGGAGTTGGACACACATGCGCGCATACACACCACCCCCTGTGTCGGCCCAATCTCAAAGGTAGCCGGAGGAAGGTGGAGCATAGACGGCGGGGGAGTTGTGAGGCCATTCAATCTACAGCTGCATTTCATTTATGATTGTGAGAGCAAAAACTTTTTTTGTTTTGTTTTGTTTTTGTCCGTGAAATCTATCTCTCTGTTTTTTCTTATTGTCTTTACTTACATGTGTGCACTGTGTAAAAAGGAAGGACCACGGAGTGAACAATATAGAGAAAACACTGGAAAGACGACGGTCCCAAAGACGTTTGTTGCTTGGCAGGAATTGAGAAAAGTAAGGTAAAAATAAAAGGGAGGGCAGTAGGGTAGTAGCAGACAGGCTGATGGGCAAAGATGGACAGTGGGTTTGTGAGGCAGGTGTTGAATGTGTGTCCAGACTGTGAGATGAGAAAGTAAAAGAAGTGGTGAAAAAGCTGGGGGGTTTGACAAGGGGGGGGGGGGGGAGAAAAAGGTTTGTGACTAATTCATAAAGTTTCAGGAAAATAGCAGCCCACTGAAAGCCAGAGAAGCAAGAGGCAGGGAAAAAGGTGTCTCAAGGGACTTCAGTGAAGCAGTCATCCCAAAGAGCAGGAGAGAGAAAAAGACGATTCTGTCCATCCCAGTAGATGAGAAAGAAATGACAGAGGGGCTACAAAGGATGTCATCTGGCAGAGGGACAGCTGATGAGCTTCCTCTCTTTTCTCTTTGTCTTTCTGCCTTCTTCCCTCCTGGCTTGTTTGTTTTTGCTCTCTGTCTTTGCCTGGAGAAAGTTTCTGTCTCAACGACTACAATCAGATCGTGCATTTGATATGCAAAAGAAGCGTGTTGTTGGCCATTCCAGAAATGCCAATTTCAGTGCAGATAGCCAACTTTGGGGATGATCAAAGGCCAACGGTAGATGTTTTAAATGTAAGCATAAAACACTGTATCAGCTATGATTAGGCCATGCCAGGCCCAGGTGGATACAGTTCATGAATCTAATTATGTACCCCCGTGCGTTCCCAATATGTTCTTATCTACTTGGCACAGTTCAATTTAGTCTTTGCCTGGTGGTGTTTGACAATATTTGCATCTAAAAAAAAAAATCCATGCATCCTTTCTACAAATTCTGCTTATTATTGCCATGAAAGAGCTCACCACTAGATTTATCAATTTCACCTTGAAGGTGTTGTACTTGCCAGTGCATTTGTAAGCAAGCTGGGACTCTTTGAAGACGAACACAGTATCGTTCAATCTGCAGCCCCCCCTCCCCCCTCTTCTCTGCGCTTCTCCTCCCATTTCACCCCTACTTCAAAGCAGAAAGGCTGAGATGAAGGTTTGGAAAGAAATGGAAAACAAATTGTTCATTTGTATCTGGGAGGAGACCAGACACTTGAGCAAATGTTCTCCGCATTCTCTCTTTAAATGCGCTGCACTAAAGTTATCTTAAGGTTAGTCGCAGGAGAGACGGAACGAGACGAGATCTGGGTAGCTGTTGTTTTTAAAATCTTCGCCAGACAATCAAACGTGTAAATAAACGGGAGGCAGCTCAATGATCACCTCCAGGGCAAATTGCAGAGATACTCAGTGCATGCAGCCGAATGAGAATCTTCCACAAGCAACTGTGGAAGAGTTTGTTAGAAAACCTGATTTTAAGGGAAAAAAAAACAAAAAAACACACCAAAATATATAAGCAAATAAATTGCCATTGCTTTGTGTAAACGTCCTATATTGCAGACACACATTTTACGACTGCAAGACAGTTGATACTAGAAGGAAACTACACTACATGTGAATATGGAAGGTAGTCATTTATATTTTCGTCTGATAATGAATAACTAATTAGTGCCCAGGGTAGTTATTAATAAACTTTGCATTTTTTTATCATAAGGGCACCACCTGACTATCAGAATATTAATAGTCAAATATATCTGTCAGTCTGTGCCAGGTATTGTTCTATGAATACTGCCAAGTGAAGAGTGGTATTATAGAGGAATGGATGACGCAGAGTGAAATTGTGCACTGGGGTTCCCAAACAGCAAGAACTACATCATATACAGAATCCACACATGCAACTTCTCTCCAAAATACAAGAATCTAACAAAACACTTCAACTTTTAGGTGAAATACTCTCGTCAAAAATCTCTTTAATGAGGCTAATTACGTTCGATATTATAGAAAAAAAATCTAGAAAAGGAACAAATAAAAATGAAAAACAATAGTCAAAATGATGCAGTGATATCACTGTGCTATCACATTGCAGAGATATCAGAGCTATATATATATATATATATATATATATATATATATATATATATATATATATATATGTTTCAGGTTGTTGTGATAATGAATATAGATCAAGAATCATAGTCTAAGATCAAGCCTTTGCTATTAGTAAAATAACAGCGCTCGCTACCGCTATTGAGGCAGCCATTACATTCAGTGTGCCACAGATAAAAGACCTAGCCGCTTTGATCATCGGAAATAAAATTATGCTCTTTCATTGACCAAATAAGAGTGTCTTTTTGATGACATGCTTGACTTGACTAAACACACCATGCTGAGTTAAATAGATGCCTTCTATTAAAGAATCTGAGAGGCATTCAGAAAACATGCATGTCATTGTGCTTTACTTCCAAAGGTTACGTTGGACATTTAAAAAGATGAAGAAGAAACTGATCTATGCTCTCAATCACCTCTGAACCAATTTGTTGTGCCTGTCTTCTGCTGATGAGACGGAGGGCTGAAATGATGAGCAACACTTAAATGGAGCTTTGTTAGCAACAACTTGCTTTGATGTTCCAGAGCTGGATTTCATTGCGATTCATACACAAAGACTGGATGTGAGACATGCTGAGCAACTGACTGAGTTATCATTTGTGAACACTAACAGTCTCAGGTCTTTATTTGGCTCCTGTCAGAAGTTTACATACATCCATCAGAGGCATGAATGTCTTAGATTTGGGGCTTTGAAATGTTCATTTGAAATGTTGTTTTTTTTTTAGTTTTTTTTTTTTAGAGTGAAATTAATCAACATATAACTACAGGAATTAAAAATAATAATAATAATAACTTGGTTTGCAAGTTAGTTGAGGATCCATACAGAATATTCAAATGCGTCTCCATTTTGGGACGTTCAAGAAGAAGACCCAAATTGTCATCCTCATAAGTTATTACGTTGATTGGAACAACCCTGGAATCACCAAGGCGCAAAACGGCCATAAACTGGAACCGAAGTGTTCGCTTTCACCGTCCACAGTCATGGGTTTAGCATCGAAATGAACAGAGCATGAAGTCCAAGTAACAATCACACAATAAAAACAATAGGAATATCTTCAAGCTCTACTAAGGTTTGCAGCCAGCTACCCAAACAGACATATCAAATGTCATCTGAAGAAAGAAAAAAAGGTTTGGTGTTCAATGGAGAAAAAGATTGAGCTATTTGGCCCCTGGGGCAAGACGTATGTTTGAAGTTAAGGCGAATAACGTACCATCTTTAACGCAAGATAGTGACTACATCATACTTTGGGTCGTTTTCACCATCAGATGTACTGGTAGATTACAGAAGACTGATGGAATAAAAAGGCAGGACAACTCTGAATTGTTTACCTCAAATCACTGGCCTGATGGTTGAAACTTTTCAAACATTTTCAAAAGCACATCATGATTACATTAAGCTTCTGGAAAAGCCTTCCAAAGCCCCGACCTTTATCATGTTGAAGATTTGTGGGACTTAACAGCTCTGTTCTTGGCATGACACCAACTTCTGCAAAAAAAGAAAGATAAATAAGTGAACAAATGTGCCATCAGAATCATATCAGATGTTTGGTAATTCTTTAAAAAAATAAAATAAAATAAGGTGAGGATGGAGCTTCTTTGGGATATACATAAAAGTCCCAGAATGCCAAATACCAAACCCATGATAATGACACATGGTCTGATGGAAGCAGGACAGGCTGTGACTCCTCGCCATTATCCTCAGGCAGGCAAATCAAGGCAGCAAATCAGGAACAATGGAGCCCCTCAAAGAGCAGAGTGGGGATCAAAGCACTGCTAACTGACCATTGCAGTCCAATTGAAATATTCACTTTGCATCTTTCCAAACATAATGGATGTTGAAAGTGGGAGGTGAAAAGAAAGAGCTGCTTGCTCACATTTGATGTCAAATTATAGATGGCAAAAAAAAAAAGAGGGGAAAAGTAGAAATGCACATGGCAGTCTAGGCCTTTTCCAGTCATCTGCTAAGGCCTCATAATGTCCCTTGGTTATTTTTTGACTTTGAAATAGCAAAGACCCATTCTCCCTCTTTTTTCCCCCCTTCCTTTCTTTGAACCCTCCAATGGTAACATCATGATGATATATGAGATGCCATACTGTAGCCGTTGTGCATGTGGAGTCGATTGAAGCAGGCCATTTCTTAAAGTGTCCTCTCACTTTCATTCTCTCTGTACTTTATAATCTTCCTTCCCCATTCTTCCTCTCTTTGTCTCCCCCATCACTTCCTCTCTCCATCTCGCCAACTCTCCATTTGAATGTGTTGATCACCTGGGGAGATGCTGCATTAATGCTGACGCCCAGTAAAAGGCAGAATCTCCTCTTTATTTATCTGCACTAAAATTCCTCCCAATCTTTCCAGCACATTTCACTCAATCACACAACTCAGGCCATTCCATTAGCCACACAGGGGCGTTTTACTCCATTGAGCACAACACGCCACGGACTTCGATGAATATAGATTCCCTTAAATTATGTATAATGGGAGTGCTCAGATTTTAGCATTTTTTTCCTAAGAGGGTTTGAAGACGTACAAGTTGTTTCTGCTGCTTTTTTGAGTGCATCTTGAAATGTGCAATATGTAAGAGAGACCAGAGACACTTCCTTTGAGTTTGTACATGGAAATGAGGGGGGAGAGAGAACGATCATGCGACGCTGGCTGCACATCACGTGCGATTTCTCTCCAAGTGGGGATGACGGGGAATTGTGGATGAAAGTCAAAACACATTCAAGCTGTGCACTATTTTCCCAGGTATTTACATCACCTAGCATCAAATGTAGATGCATGCTTGATTTTTACGCGGCTGCCGGCCTCGGCGTAGTGTCCATTGTTGTCTTTATTACCAAGCCACCACCTCGAGTTATCTTAGGCGGAGGTCCTATTATCAAAGCTCCCATTTTCAAACGTCTGAGTTTGATCGCTTATTGGGGGGACCATTTTTTCAGCTCCAAGTGTGAGTAGAGTGACTAATTGGATAGTGACTAATTTCAATTCACATGTAGGCAGTTGGTGTCCATGTTACCTCAGCAGGGGGGACTGACACAGCCGAGATATAGCAACAAACAGGCCAGGAATACTATAATCAGAACAAAATCAACATCCTCATTACTGACTCCGAGCTGCAGCTGGCATCAAAAAGAGCTTCAAATCTCTCTGCCCTTGTTTGCAGGCTGTGATTATGTTCAGTGTCAGGCCCCAATACATGGCCGTTTTTTTTTTTGTTTTTTTTTCTCTGTTGCTTTGCATGGAAACACGCTTGCCGGGATGCTAACAACTAATCGGGCAGAGGATGCTCGAGTTATTTTATCGCTGTGACTAAAAAACAAGGCAGTCCGATTTTTGATATAATTTCTTCCACGCAGCAAATCTTTGAAAGTGCAAAGTCATGAAGCCGCCCATCAGAACCTCTCTGAAACAGTGAGGGGATGATGTCATATTGCTGTCTTTATTTCCACCAAACTGTTTATCAATGTATTCGTAATAATGTTTTATTAACGTTCTTATACTGTTTTTAGCACTTTTGTGTTTTTGCCCTGCTGCACACGATTACCCACAGGGTGTTGCTGTAGACAGACCAATGCAGGATGATTAAAAAGTGTCTCTTTAGATAAGACTGTCTTTTGAAGGAGATAGATTGATGTACCTTTGCTTAAGGAATCAACATTAATCACTGTCCGTTTTTAATACACTTTGTCTGTGT
Source organism: Poecilia mexicana (assembly GCF_051168715.1). Classification (NCBI taxonomy): domain Eukaryota; kingdom Metazoa; phylum Chordata; class Actinopteri; order Cyprinodontiformes; family Poeciliidae; genus Poecilia; species Poecilia mexicana. The sequence goes on from NW_028263389.1 coordinate 8,376,233, forward strand.
CTTCGACAGGAAGTGGAATAAAAGCCTAACTTTATCTACATTTTTTCTGTATTTTTAAAAACATATTTTTTTTTTCACCAGTATGTTGTCTGTCCTGCAACAGCCTATACTTTAAGCCATGCCATTTCAGACATTTTTCAGAATTGACAGATGTATACAATTAATTTTGTTTCCTTTATTAGCTGTGCAATTCACTAAGTTACCCTTCTTGTAAGAATAAAAAGAGACAATTATTGGAAGACAGGCTCACTTCAGTTTTCCAGATGGCATGTAGTGAACTCAGAAAATAAGGAATAGCGTACGGTGATCAGCAGACCCATGCTGCGTGGGGCGCAAAACTAACACTGCACCTCACCCAGAACACACCATCTCCATGGTGAAACAGGGAGATGGCTGCATGATGCTCTGGGGATGTGTTCAGTCAGCTGTCAAATGGAGACTGGTCAAGGTTAACGTGAAGATCAATGAAGCCAAACAGGAAAATCCCACAAGAAAAAAAAAACTGATTGGTGCTGCAGTTTACCCTAGATATACAGCAGGACAACATGCCTAAACATACTGCTGGAGTTGCTAGGGAATGGTGGAAAATCTGGTCTAAAGTCCAGATCTAAATCCAATTAAGAATCAAGTGGCGAGATTTGAGTTCATTCACTCTGTTCTGAATGTGTCTGACTGATTTTATGGCGTTTGAGCTGATGTGCAAAGAAAAATATGCAAAACGACATAGTCTTCATGTACACAAAGCTGGTAGAGACATACTGTAAACCTCCAAAGACTTGAAGCTGAGATTGCAGTGAAAGGTGGTTTTTACAAAGTAATAACTCATGTAGGTTGAATATACATGCAGGCCACACGTTATAGATTTTTATTTGTAATAACTCTTGAAATGAGACATTTCCCTCCACTTTACAACTATGTTTTACCTTGTATTGCTCAGTCACATAAAAATAACTTGTTTAAAATTATGGTTGCAATGTTGAAAAATATGGAAAAGTTGAAGTGCTCTTTGAACTTTTTACAAGGCACGGAGACTCGACTTTTCTTTTCTGTTACTTTTCATAGAAATGAACTTTAATTCATCTATAGCTGTAAGTCACTTCTGTATATGAAATTTTTTGGCCCAGTTTCTCCCCCCTTTGCTACAACTTGATCCATTCTGACATTTCCGGTAATAAGACCAAGACGATATCAGATTTTACTCACCACTACAGATGGACCGGAGCCTGACCTTATGCAGCAAGGCTTCTCCAGCACCAGTCACTCAGCTGTCTTATTTTATCACAGCCTAATCCTCAATAATATATTCCATACTATCACATGACTGTGCATTTTATTTGCCGCCGGCTGTGCTTGGCAGCAACCAGCATAAAGCGAGGGCCAATAGGTTGACAGTTTCCAGGACCTTCTGCATGTTTCATGAACATTTCACCTGTGGCACCTGCTAAAATTATGCCATTTAAATACAAACACATGTCAAGATCCTTTAGGAAAGAACTCTTGGTGATGTAGCATCAGTGGTAGTATGCAGATGAGTGGCAGAAAGGGTGTCAGAGGGTGTCCAAGTGTGTGCTGGGTTTGGACGCCGCCTGTCCGTGTTGTTGGAGTGTAATGGAAGTGTCACCCTAGAGGAAAGCTGCTGGAAGCTTAGGTCACGATGCCCTTCTGCATGACACACACACACACGCACACCCACACACATCGTCGGTGTGACAGAAACATGCAAAAAGCATACGGCCGCCATGGCAACTGAATCTGTGTGCGCGAGCGCTCGCGAGGGTCTGCATCTGCCGTGTGTTTGTGCGCGTATTGATCCGACGTGACGTCTAAACTGTATTATTGACCTAAATGTTGTTTCTAACATCTAATCTGTTCTAGCTCAGATGTAATTTTGTCAAGAATTTAGAAACACTTGTTATTTTCACTTAAGAAATTGTCGGCTGATGGGAATTTATTGCACCGATTCAGATGGATTGCTTTCATAAAACCTGATGTTGCATTGAGGGAGCCAAATATAGCAAGTGTTCCAGTAACTGTATGATGCCTCAACACACACACACACACACACACACACACACACACACACACACACACACACACACAAACACGCACGCACCCACATCTACCTGCCTACACAAACACACACAAATAAACATACGACAAGCCCTCTCACATATACAGACGTGCGCGCACGCTTTTATTGATCTACAGCTTAGCTCATGCCAGCAGGTAGTCCAACTCACCGGTTATTCTGAGGAATTGCTTTCAGTAGTTCCATCCACACACATGCTACGTGATTGTTTCCAGTGGCTAAATCTACACAATTTGTACACGGCCAACTCTTAAAACACCATCACCTCCTCTTCACAGATCAAGAGCCGTATTTGTCGATACCACACACACACACACACACACACACACACACTCACGCACGCACACATTCAAGCTCAAAAGCATGCTGCCTTTTAACTCAAGCGTGTTTAAAGCTGCGACAGTCTCAAGTTAAATGCTGTTGCATAGTTAGTTCTTTTGTCCTGTTCTCCCGTCCCTCCATTTCCATCGCTTCCTCCTCCCCAAATATTGCCTTGCATGCTTTTCTGTCATAGTCACACTTTTTGATTTCTCTTTACAGCCCCGAACGCAGTACGGGGTGTAAAGAATAAGGGATTAAGGCATCTCGTTTGAGTAGGTTTGAGTGGTTGTGGTGTGCGTGTGCGCGTCCGCTTTGTTTAGTTGCCTTGCATGTACGGCTGTGTCGCCTCTTTGAATCCAATATGAAAACAAGGAGAGAAAAAAAAAAGAAAAAAGAAAAGGTGGGGGCACAAAGTTCAGTTTGTTAAACTAACATTTGGCACAATGGCATGTTTCTCATTAAAGTCAATCAGTCCGTAGACAACAAAAGAACCTTTCACTCACGAGTATGAAGTGAAAATAAAAAGCAGGGAAACAGTTTGCTGGCACCCACTCGCTCTGTAAAATGTTATGTGCACGGCCCTCCACCTCTTCTCCCAAAATTGGCCTCTGTTGTTTAAAACGAATCGAATTAAGATGTTCAAGGATTTTCTCGGTGCCCCCCCTCGCTCTTCAGAAAGGTCATAAGTCCATTATAAATGTGGCAAATAACTGTGCTAGGGGAAACAGATGCTGAGGGATGATATGAACATAATATGCTGTAAACTGGAACTTTCTCTTCACTAAGAAGAATGTTGCGTGTGTGTGTGTGTTTTTTTTTTAACAACTGAATCAGTACCTTTAACTAGGGCTTGTAAATCAGGCCTGTTAGAGACTTTATTTAGGTTTACCTCTGTCTGACCTCCTCCTGCTCTATGAGAACAGCAGTGGGTTTTGCATGAGAACCAGGTGTTTGTACATATTGCAGGCATAAAATTGTCACAGAGGGGCGGACAGTAAAACAGACGTTTAATATATTTGTTGTGACGTACAGAATGCATAGTTTCTCAATTTGCATATGCTCAAGACTAAATCCTAGCTTATGCGCTATATGTACAGGTTTTAAAATGTTCAAACTGTGCAACATGTGTAATGTGATATAGGTCTGATCAGCATGTTTTGTAATAAGGAAGTATTTTTTCAAGAGTAAATATACGTGTTTGCCTGAAAGTTTGGGCAGGAATTCTTAGAAAGCTATCTGTCTGAGGGACATGCTTGCATCTTCAGAACACACTCTGTGCATTTATTCAGTGCCTGCTTTGCAAAACACAGATATTTTTTTAAATGTAAAAAACCCCCCAAAAAAGCATGGAAACATAGAATGAATAACTTCTATACAAATCTGGCTGAAAAAATAAACTTTAAATATTGTCTCTCTGTCCTCAGTTGCCAAAGTTTTCATTTGGGACAGTGTGTGTTCACAGTGATGTGCAGTGTTTCCAGTGAACATCAGTTTCTGTACTCAGTCCAGAAATTTTTGTTTTGCTCTCAAGTGACAAGAACATGTTCCTCATGTCTGACCAATATCAGTTTGTGTCTCTTATACTTGTCAGAACATTTTTCCACCCAGTTGCTGTGGGACTTTCAGCTGATATCATCTAACCTGCCAGTTCAGATGGCCAATCGTTCCTAGGTAGACTTGCTGTGGTGCTGTGCCTTTTCCTTGTTTCATTTCTTTTTTGCAGGTTAAACTGTGCTTCATGTTATGTTCAGAATTTGGGAAAATAAAATACAACCTAACACCGACAAAACACACCTGTGAGTCTTTTACAGAGCAGCTGTATTTATATAGAGATTCAATTCCACATATGTAGACATTATTATTCATTTGGAGCGGGGTGGTTGGGGAAACATGCAAAAAGCTGGTCGGCGATGGAAAAAAAAAGAAAAAAAAAAAGAAAACTGATTAGATTGCTGTAATGTCAAGAAAGATTTTTACGTTTTCCGAGACAGGTAGGAACATTTCCTGGCATCCCACTGTCGTCAATGTTTTTTTTTTGTTTTTTTTTTTAAATCACTTTTTACTAGATCGACTTTATAGTACCATGTTTTCATGATGTGAAGGTATATGAGGTTTTTGGTGAACGTCATCCATTAAAGCTTAAAGACAACGAAAACATGAAGACAATTCCACATCTTAACAGAAAGGGATTTTTCTCCTGCTTTTGTGAAGCTTTAAAATTTTAGGGTAGCTCCATTTAGAGTTTGTAGTTATTACATTCTTTTTCGATACCTCAATACAACCTCATGTATCTACTGGAAATTAGCCTGCTTATGCCTTTGCTCGTCATGAGACCCACACTTAACAGTTTAAGCCATCCATCAAGAGCATCTGTACATACAGAAAAGTTGGACAGGACATTAAGAACTGGAAAATAGTTCCTATCAGAGAATCATCAAGAGCACTATCACACTTCTCTGTGTAATACTCACCCACACTGTTGTTGTTGTTGTTTTCTTTTATGTGAGTATTTTTATATAATTAAATTGATATCGCGAAACAAATTTGGGGTCTTTGAATTCTAGACTGACCTTCTTTGTTTTCCAAAACGGGTCTAACTTTTGTCAAGACAAATCCGGAAATAAAGGGAAAAAAAAAGAAAAAAGAAAAGAAACGGTTTTTAAAATGGTTGAAAAAAAGGAGAAAAAAAATACACAAGTTCTTATGATTCCAATAATCAGTACACAGACTAAGCAACAATGAAACAGGTGTTATGTGCATATCTGTGTAGGAGGATGGAGGTGGCAGTGTGAGCATGCTCTATCTGCTATTTGCTTGACTGGTAATCAGGCAAACACGCTGCAAGTCTCCTGCTATGATTTGCCCCCCAGTGTGTCTCCAGTCTCAGCGCCTGTGAGTAACTCTGTATTTTTCTATGCAGACATGCATGTATTTATATACCGTCCAGACTCCACAGCGCATTGTGCATGTCTGTTCATGTCACAGCATTTGCATGCGACTTTGTCTTTGCCCGAGTCTACTGTACGTCCATGCTTTCTGTGCCTCAGGATCAGTGTCTGTGTGACTTCCCTCTGCTCAGAGGTATTTTGGCAACTGAGGTTTACAAGTTGTGTGTGCGCACATGCGTGCGTGAGCTTGCGCGCGTGTGCGTGCGTGTGTGTGTGTGTGTGTGTGTGTGTACTGGCTCACAGATATGTGTGTTTTCCGGATGGGAGTACAACTCCTAGGACATTTAATCTATGGGGGAATTTCACGCTAGTTACAGCTTGTCATCAAACGTTTGTAGAGTAAAATACAGCGGCAATCTTTTACCGTAGGATATTTGGGACAAATTTACTCAGACCTCTTGAGTTTTCCGCTGCCCTCTAGATAGATTACAATGTGTCTGCGTGAGAGCAGGCTGAAGGAAGAGGAAGATATTCCTGCCAAAGTTTTGTTTCCGTTTTGATGCTTTTCAACGGAGACATGATTTAAGGTTGGAAGACAAAGTTTAGGAGCAAACTCTACTTTTAATGTTTTGGGGGGGAAAAAAAACAAAAAAAAAAAACCTCTGAATCCAAAGCTTTAGGAAGGACTGGCCTCATATATCTGCAGTCATATGTGTTCACTTAGTAAGCCACAGCTGCTAGTGCCATTAGAATGATTTCCTGTGTGCATACGTCTTTTTATCTGTCCCTTCAACACACACATGCATCTAAAGGCTCAGTCCAAATTGAGTTTAGCAGGACACATATTTTACAGCCGTCTGAGTCACTCTGATGTTCAGGTGCTTCACTGTAAAATGTGACCGGGGTTGTCTTGTAACACATATCACAGCCTGAAAAAAAAAAATCTTATATATTCCTTCCTTCAACATTTTTTTTTTTTTAACTGACAAAGGAAGTCAAAGCATGAGGTTTAAAAGACTGAAAAAAGAAAGTAGGTTAATAGCTTATCTAGGTTCCGATATTAAAAGCTTTTAGTGTTTAAGCTGACAGGAGGGAATAAAAAAAACAAAAAAACAAAGGACACATTTGTTTAATAGAATAATCCTTCTTTGTTTTTAAGACGACTCCAAAGCTTTCATATTTGAGCCTTAATGTTTCGACAAGCTGTTCAATCAGTTGTTTTTTGAGGATATTACAAATGGCAGGCTGTCTCAGAAATACGTTCCCTTGTTTTACCTGACCCACTTTTTTTGTGTGTGCGTGTACGTGCGTGTGTGTGTGTGTGTGTGTGTGCGTGCGTGCGTGCGTGCGTGCGTGCGTGTGTGTGTGTGTGTGCGTGCACATGTGTGTGTGTTGCAGGTCCCTCTTTGCTCAGAAAGTTGTAAATATAATCTCAGACACATGTTACTCCGGCTGATTTTTTTTTTTTTTTTTTTCATACTCATGTCAGCTGTGATTATCATAACTTCTGCCAAGACAGAAGAGTGCTCTTTCGAGTTTGGCCCCCATACATGCTTACTTGCTTGCTTGCTTTCACACATACACACACGCACGCACACACACAAATGTATATATCCCAACCATTGGGTAAACCTTAACTCAACTGCCATTTCCAATGAGTCCACAATGATTATTTGATGCAGTGATTTATCGTGAATGCAGCTTGAAAGCAAACTGAACCGGGAAAAGATGAGAAAGCTGACTGACAAGCTCCGAAACAAAATCTTTCTCGCAGACTATCTCCCGGAAAGCTGTTCCAGGCAACGTATTATTACATGCTGGCCTCCGAGAGCACATTTTAACACTCCCTGGCCTCAAACTTTTAATGTCACCCTGTCTGTGTCTCAGAATGCAGCCATGTAAAATGCAGCTGTGACCATTGTACTCCTCGCCGAAACTGTTTCATTTACATTCATTTTGTGCATGGGAACGGCGGTTTCCTATTCCATCATGAGCCGAACTCTGTGCAAAACGAATTTCTCGCCTGCCCAGGAGAGCAAGCAGAATAAGGATTCGGAACACACCCATCAGACAATGGAAGAGGTGGGGGTCTCACTTTTTTTTTTTTTTTCATATTCTCCACACCTCCCTGACCCTGCTTTCCCTTAACATGCCCCAGTAGAATGGGGGGAGGAGGGGGGAGAGAGAGAAGTGCACTGGCAGCAGAGGGTGAGAGTGTAGGGACTGCAGACATGCAAAAAAAAAAAAAAAAGAAAAAGAAAAAGTCAGATAAAAGTAGTTAAAAGAAAGAGAAACAACAAGATGGTAGCTGACCAAATGCTCGGCGACAGATCGCGAGAGGAAGACGGATGCAGTGAGGGATGGAACGAGGGGGAGAGAAGATGAGAATATATATGCGGTGGCCAGTGTTGTGAGACAAGGCAGGTTGCTGTCACTTTAAAAATGACTGTAATAAAAGTGACCGTCGGAAGATGGATCTGGTGATTTTGGCTTGCTAATCAGTCATCTGTGAAGAGGACCACAGCCCAGATTCAACGGCCGCCTGACACTTCCTGATTGATGCCTGTGGCCGATTAAAAAAAAAAAAGAAAAAGGATGAAAGAAAGGCCCATTAACTGTACTCCCATTAAACTGTTGAAAAGTTAAAAAAAATACATATACATCATCCTTTCCTCCATTTTGTGTTGTTGGTTTCTATTCTGTGTCTTTTTTTTTTTTTATCTTGTCTTGTTTTTTTTAATCTTGTTTTTCCAAGATATTCTGTTCCTCTCGCTTATAACTGCTGGCATAGTGGGAGGAGATGTTAATCAGCAGGGCCTAGTTTTGCATCCTGGATGTCACTACTGTACTTTGAGTGCAGCCCTCAGATCAGATCCATGAGGCCTAAGCACACCAATCAGCTCTGGAACCTGACTTTTTTTTTTTTTTTCTTTTGTTCTCGTTAAATATGCACATGAGAATTTCACAACACCAGAGATGACTCGGCATGTATGACCACGTACTTCTTCTTATTTTTGCCACATGACATGCGAAGGAAAAATTAAAAAAATAATAATAATAAAAATAATAGCCCCAGAGTTGAACCTCATATCTCCTCATCTCGCCACCACTAGACACATACACAAACACACACACGCAAACACACACACACACACGCGCGCGCACAGAAAGATTGCCTGCAATAATAATAACCCCACAGACGACAGCTTCAGCCCCCTCCTTCCAATCCTCACCTTACCCCCCTCCCTCCTCCCATCACCACCACGATATACAATCAAACAAAGCCTCACTCTTACCTTGCGCATGACCAATCCTTCCATCTCTCCCCCTTTTTTTTTTTTTTTTACCTCCACCATTATCACTATGCATGCTCTTCCCTCTCTGTAAACCAAACCACACCTAGCAGTAGCAACACCTTGCACTGTCCCGACTGTCCCACAGCCTACAGCATGGCACTCACACCCCCACCAAATGCAGCCCTGGTCTGCCGTTTTTCCCATCTATCCCTTTTTCTCTGCCCCAGTCTCTACCTCCCCCCCCCCCACACACACACACATACACACCCTCACTCTCTCTCCCTCTCTCTCTCACTCTTCTCTTTCTCTCCTTTCCTCTCCCTCTGTCTTTTCCCTCTCCCCTCGCTCCTGGCTGGTGCTGGTGAAATATCAGGGCAAACGGATTCCAGCTTTTTTCTCTGGCTCAGAGGGGTTGTTCTGTGCGATTTGGCCCTGGGGTGCATTTCAGCGCTTCTGATGTGAGAGACACAGAGAGAGAGAGAGAAGGTATTGGAGGGGAAGAAAAAGGAAGTGCGGGTGCGTGTGTCTGCGTCTGTGTGCGTGTGTGTGTGTGTGTGTGTGTGTGTCTGTGCGCGTGTGCTCACGATGGAGAGAAAAAAGAAGGGGATATATAGAGAGGAAGGGTTTATCCTTTCATACTGACGGGGGGGCAGTCGGCAGTGTTAAAATGACAAGCCTTTGACCGGCGCTGAACCGCCAACCAAAGGTTTGCCTGTTGTTGATGGTTAGCAGAGGCCTTGAGGTGATCTCCATACATAATCAGGACAATCCACCTCCATCACAGGTGTGCCGCCATCTTGGAATCTCTGAGTCAGTGGGGCTCGAGCGAAGTGCCCCAGTGCTGGTTTTCAAATAGAAATGATGCATAAACATTGCAGGGCTTTTAAGCAGTTACGTCATGCTCACCTGTCAAGCATTTGCATGATCTAGAAGAATACACATGTACGTTTTTCGGATTGAACGTCTTCTTTAATTACACTCGAAGATGTGCAAAATTTACACAGCACATTTGTGGGGATATTTAAGATTTATATTAGTATTTATTTGTCTGTTTCATTTTATTTTATTTTATTCTTTACATTTTTTGTGTGTGGATTTGTTTTTAGGCCAGACACTTATTTTCTATGCGAGCTGTGACTTTTTTTATTTTTTTTATTTAGTTTTTTTGGGGGGGATTTCTACCACAGATTATGCTTTACCCCGTGTGTGCATTTGTGTGTGTGTGTGTCTGCATGTGTATGTTTCATAATCTCACATCTCACTGTAGGGCGTCCTAAAAGGACTTGTCATTCTCAGCTCAGTCTGATTGTGAATTAAATGTATTTTTAGGCACCTTTTTTTTCATCCCTTCGTGAACTCGGTCACAATTGAGGTCAGGCCACAAATACACACACACGCATGCACGCATACACACACACTTTTCTCAGAAAAAAAGGACACATAGCTTTCAGAACAAATCACTGTTGAACTACCCTGTGTAGAACGTTTCTGACATTTTGTTTGGGAGAAGCAGCATTTAATTGAAGGGAGGAGCGATATGGATGGCAGTTATGCAACCGAGGGAAAATGTCTACATTTCAACCCAAATTGAAAACATAACAGAGTTTGTGTTTGTGTGGCTCGGTGTGTGTGTGGGTGTGTGCACAATTTCAACATGATGCCATTTCTTTTCATGTTTTATTGAGGATATGTTTAGGTTCAGGGATTGAAAACTTTCCAAAACCAGATATTTCAGTTAATTATTCAAATACTGTCTTTGAAAAATCAGGGACTGATGCTGCTTTTTGTTTTTATTTTATAGTTGCTTCTTTCTTTTCTTAATGAATTTGTATTTTTATTGGTTCAATTAATAATTTAATAATATGATTTATTAAAAATCACACACCATACATATAAGTCATTCATCTTATTTACATCTTATTTATATTTATTCATCTGTGAAATAGATTTTTTTTTTTTTTTTGTTAGGTAAATTGCTGTGCTGCTAGTGTTTTTAAAAGCAAATTGAATTGTTTGCTCCTTGTGCGGACAACTGGTTATATTGTCATCTAACTCGGTAAGGTCAGAGGTCAGAATCGCCAGAGCACAGGAGAGCCTGAAGAACAGCCTTTTGCTCACAGGCACTTGGGTGACCACAGAAATGTGCTGCTTGAACTCGGGTCACCCGGTTTAATGATGTTACTGAGAGGGGAGACTGAAGAGCCCTCGTAAGCACCCTTCTAATCCAGCGATGAAGCCAACGAGCATTTTTTTCAGGGTCACTGTACTTCACAAAAAAAAAAAAAAAAAAAACCTAACAAAAAGAGACGCCTCCCTTTTCTCTCTTTATTGTCGTTCTTTATCTCACATTTTCCTTTAAGCGTTAACAATTTGTTTGGGGCACGCATCCCTATAATCCACCCGCATTTCCCATTGGTCATTGCGCCTCAGGGTGATTTGGGTGGCTCCCTTAATGATGATGGCGTCCAGGCAGGAGTCTGACTCTACAACCTCACAGCTGAAAGCCAGTGTTCTTTGTGGAATATTTTTATTATTTTTTTTATGTGCCTGCAACACAAAATGAAGAGTGTTGAAGCAAATAAATTTATAATTAATTTATAAATTAAATCTAATAATTGCCTCTTTTTTTAGGGCAATATAGCTACATTTAAATATAGCTACATTTTGTTGCCTCAGTTTTATGTTTTTGTTATTCTTAATTTTTAGAAATTGAACCATTTCTCTTGTTAAAAAAAAGAAGAAAAGAAAAAAAGGCTATATTATTCTTCACGTTTCAACTGCATCACTCAAGTTCTTGACCAAAAAATAAAAGGAAATAAAAAAACAAAACAAAACAAAAAAAAAAAAAAAACGACATGAGGGGGCTTCTGGCGTTTTTTAACCAAGGTGTCGAGATGTCAATTTGTTGCCATGGAGCTTACTTCTCGGTGCTGACCGGGTTATTTGCCGTGTTGGGACGGCCGACTGAGTGTCAGAGGAAATCCAAGGCAAGAGAGGGGTTTGGTGGAGTGGTGGTGGGGAGGGGAGGGGAGGGATGGATCGTTGGATGATGGGCTAGAAAGGTGGAGGGGTGACGGTCCCCAGGAGAGCAAAGAGCAGTGGTGGGAGTGGCGTGGGGAGGCTGCTGGGGGTCTAAAAAGGACCTCTCGAACCACTAAATTGACACGTTCAGGCCACTATGTTGACATGAAGAGAGGACTTTAATAAGCCATAGGAAGACTTACAGTAACAGAGATCTCACGTCCATTAGGCCATCAACTGCAGGCCTTCAGAACTGAACATACGCTATTCTTTTAAATTATTATTATTATTATTATTATTATTATTATTATTATTATTATTTTTATTATTATTAGGCCATATTCAAGGTATGTATTTCTCTGGAATTATTTAGTTTATTTCTTTCGATTTTTTTTCTTGTTTTTTTTTTTAAGAAGACAAAGTTATTAAGCAATACATCAGCTTCAAAAACATAAATCCACGTGAATCTGATTAGCAATGAATAAAATTCGCCTTTATAAGGGGCCTTATCGTGACACGGCCGTTTCAAGGGGTCTTTTTTATTTATTTATTTATTCCTTTGTCCATATATGGAAGGCATTCACTGGACGCGTGTCTATTAAATAGAGTTCAACAATGAGAAAGATCGGAGGACCAAAGGGGCAAGTGAGAGGAGGGCAGCAGGGCGAGGTGAGACTGAATGGGAAGTGTGCGCTGTGTTAGAAGCATGTGCGCGCGCGCGCGCTCGGTTGGTGTGGATTTCCTCTCGTGTGAGCGACCCGAAATGTGGGGCGACCAACTCTGCCATGTCATCCTTCTCCTCCTCTCTTGTTTCTCCTTCTTCCCGCTTCTTCCTTCCATACCTGCTCTTCCTCAGAGGCGGCGGTAGTAGCAGCAGCAGCAGCAGCTGTATCACGGCCAACTTTGCCCCCCGCCTGCGTCTCTGGAAAGAGTTTACAGTCGGGGTTGGGGTGGGGGTGGGGGGGTTGGGGAGGGGGGGGTGGTTGCACGGTTTGCTCTTATCAAATAAACACAGTGGCACCAGCAGACCCACCTCCTCGCACCTTCACCCCTCTTCCTCTGTCTCCTAATCTCAAGAGCCCCTCCGCAGCCCCAAACCCCCCAACCCCCTCCACACACACACACACACACACATATACACACACACCCCTCTCCTCCTCCTTATGGCTGCACCCCACCTTCTCTCCCACTCGAGAGCCCCAGCAGCTGTGGTCCCATGTAAATTTTACATCATTGCCACCTCCTTTTTACCCCCCTTCTCTCCCTGTCGTGATCCGCGCCACCACCATCCCGGCCCTCCCATATCATGTTGCATATTAATGTACAGTTTATGCAACAGCTCATCTGACGGTGCGCACCGGCTGTCATGTCCGTGCCTTTTGGCTGGACTGAATTTGCATACGTGATTACAGCGCCTGGAGTGGCTGATTTGTTCCTCGCGCAGGTTATGTGATGTCGAAATGTGATATTCGGTGCGCAGGCGGAAGATGGGCACCGGGGGGCGGAGGTGGTTGAGGTGGGGTTCCCCTTGACCCTTGAAATGCGACTTAATCCCGTGTGGCCCCGTTTGATTAGGGCATTTTTCTAATTGTCGTCATCAGGGGGTTGCGCTATCGCGGTGCATCTGGAAGCACTTTGACATCCAGGTCCTATAAGGGGGTTCAAGAACCTCTCAAAAAAAAAAAAAAAAAAAAAAAAAAAAAAAAAGCTATGCGTGGCGGAGGGGGGGTCAGCGAGCGAAAGAAATTACTTAATTTGATCGTGTTTTCATTAATGCAGAATTATTCCAATTAGCGAACATATGTCTGAACACAGCTTTCACTTGTAGCACCCGCAGCTTTACAAATCAATGACAACAACAACAAAAAAACCCATATTGGGCATTCCGGGGTCAAAATCCAATTAAATCAGACCCCGTTTCCTCTACGATGGGTTCATTTTGGGGGCCCTTGATGTGAAAATGTTAGAGGGATCCTGCTCTTGGACTGATGTAAAGGTCTACTTTGAGAGTATTTGTTTTTAAGCTTTCCCCTTTTTTTCCCCCCTCCTCTCTCCCTCTCTCTCTCTCTCCCTCCCTCTCTCTCCCTCTCTCTCTCTCTTTTTAAAAGGGAGCGGAAGAGTGGGCTGATACCGGTCTCATGTTGCGTATGGATTTTCGTTTATATAATCGATCGAAATGACCCAATACATTGATTTTGGGTTCAGTGTTTTACAAACAAGCGTTTATGGATCTCGATTTTATGTTAGGGGATGATTCCACTGTGACACCGACAAGCAAAAAGAGAAAGAGAGGGAGAGAGAGAGTCGGGGGGGGGGGTTGTTGATTTCTAAATAAATGACCTGAATACAAACAAATAAATATCTATTGTTTCGTTTATGAAGAGAATCTAAGATGTGATCGGGAGGGGAGGGGAGTGAAAAAGAAGAAAGGGGAAACAGAGAAAAAAGACAATATTGTGCTGCCTTTCTCCTTAATCAAATAAAGTGGTGTAAAAAACACACACACACACACACACACACACACACACACACACACACACGCTCGCGCGCAGACACACAAAAGCATTTCCTTCCCTCTGAATTTCTCCTTGAATTATATGCCATCACTAGTGTGTGTGATTGCGGAATATTAAATTAAAGTGGGATAAGTCCGCACCGAGGCGGGCTGCGTCCAATCCGCAACTCATTTCCCCTGTTGTAGCACCGCATCACTGCGCTCCTCTCTTTTCAATGACAATGTGCCAAATCTGGGCATTTTGAAAACACTTTCCATATGCTATTATCGGATCGCTACTGAGCAAGAGAAAGACAGGAAAAAAGAAGGAAAACGGAATGCTTTATACCAAAGGTACCAAAGAGTCTACAGTTTTATATTGCTTTTTTTCCACTTTATGCTTTTTTGGGGGAATTTAAAAAAAAGAGGTAAGAAGAGGTACATTTTGGAAGTTTTTTTTCTCTCTCTTTTTTTATACGAACGTTTCTTTTTCTTTTTTTTTTCTTTTTTTTTTGGCGCACCGCTGCTGGGTGGCTTTAAGATTCACTTTGAAAATATGGAGACACTTTATGTTTGAGCTTCATTTGTTTTCATGGTTTTTCTCACTTTTTCGAGTTTCGTTGCTGAAACAGTCAAAGGTTGAAAGTCACTTATCTCTGGAGTGTCCCGTCTGTAGAAATGAAGTCTACGTTCGGTAATTTTTTATCGGTTTTTATTATTATTATTATTATTATTATTATTATTATTATTATTATTATTATTATTACTCATTTTGAATGAAATTGTTTTAGAACAGCGTGCTTTGAAAATTATACATTTTGTCTTTGATTTAGGGCAGTTCTGCCAGTTTCTTTATTCATTTGGCTTAAAGGACAGTGTTGAGGGGAAAACTGTAATTTTGTGCTTTTTGGGTGGATTTGGTGTGTCTGGTGTGTGTCAGACGTTGAAAGAGTTGCACATAACTTCTTGTCTGCTTTATGGGCCTTTATAATTTGACGCTTCCTTTTGCATGTGCTCTTCCTGGAGGATCTGTGGGGCAGGCTGCGGGTCAGATCTGGTGTTTTTGTGTGTGTGTGTGTGTATGTGTGTGTGTGTGTTTTTTTTTTTTTTTTTTGGTGAAGCAGAGGGGTCAGCTCTGCAACCCCATGAGGGCGCCGACGCATAGGACTAAAAGAAGGTGTAAACCTGACTTTGATTTCGGAGGAAAAAACAAAAGAAGAAAAGATCTCCAGGTGTTTGTACGTGAATGCAAAAAGAAAATGACAACATGATTACTTTTATGACTTTTTTTTTTTTAATCAGCCTCAGCATCAATTGAGTTTTCTAGTCTGATCTCAGAGAACATATTGGTGGATTGACAATAGTTCCATCCCGTGGCATCTCCCAGTGTGTCAAACCAATATGGTAATGTCTCCGGACAATTCAAAGGTATTGATCTCCTGATGTGACAGAAGATCACTGAAGGTGTTCAGGGCTACCTTTTAAAAAGCAGTTTACAAAACAGACTAAAACACATTTCCTTTTAGGGTTTTCTTTTTTTTCTTTCTTTTTTTTTTAGCAAGTACACATTTACTGGGATGCTTAGTTTTAATTCCTGCTGATTTACGAGGATATTTCTAAGACGACAATTTTCTTTCTTCTTTACACGGTACACTCGCGCGCACACATGTACTCTCTGCCTCTCTCTCTCTCTCTTTCTCTCTCTCTCTTTTACACACAAACACACACACTCCCACCCACACTCTCTCACACAGATGCGGGAGTTTACTGATAAAATCTATAATTAATTGAGGATCGTACTGATATGGAAATGGGGCAAAAAATATTAGTTAACGCGCCCTATTGTCAAGCTGCGTCCGGAGAAAGAGCATCGTCTGCCGGGAGAGAGGGAGGGTGGAGACCAGAGGGGGGTGGGGGGGATTTACAAAAAAAAAGAAAAAAAGAAACGCAAGATGTTAAGATAAGTGCTAGCCTGTATCAGCCGTCTAAATCCGCTTTGCACTTTCTCATTTTCTAGGAGAAAACAAGCAAAAAAATAGCAAACGCATCTCCGCAGAAAATGTGGACTGTGCGCACCAAGTTAATCACTATAAAGTAGGAAATAAGCACATCCTCTC
The DNA here is from genome assembly GCF_051168715.1 of Poecilia mexicana. Classification (NCBI taxonomy): domain Eukaryota; kingdom Metazoa; phylum Chordata; class Actinopteri; order Cyprinodontiformes; family Poeciliidae; genus Poecilia; species Poecilia mexicana. The sequence continues at coordinate 8,392,459 of NW_028263389.1, forward strand.
AGAAACGTAGAAAAGCACAGAGAGAGAAAAAAAAATCACGCCGTTTTATGTAAAGTCCTCCATTTAGGTGTTACAAAGTCGCAAATGATAAATAGGTCCTTTTCCTGCAGCTTTTGGGTAGGCGCACGCAATGGTCCCTGCGGACTCTATATGCGCGTTTCGCTGCAGCAGCGGGGTCGACTCGACTCTCCAAGCCGTCTGTGAGCGACGCCTCCCAGGGCGGACGGACTAGAAAACCCCCCTGGAGGACAGGGAAGCAGCTGCAGCAACAGCAGCCACGGCAGCAGCAAGCGCCTTGGATCCGGGTGGAAAGTGACGCCTCCGTTCATCACCTCGACCCACCCACCCCTCTTTGTCAGAGACCTCTCTAAACCCAGAATAAACAGCCTCGGGTCGGGTCGGGCTCGGATCTCTTGGCTTCTTAAGGATCCAGTTGGTGTAAGTGCAGTGCAGTCAATGTGGCTGCAAAGCAGACCCTAGTACTTCACTTGCCAGCAGCAGCCTTATCATCACATCCCAAGTCCCGGCTCATGCAGTTCAATTCACCCCCAGCTTCGATTTTTTTTTCTCCATGAAGGCGAACAAGATCTCTTGATTTTCTCTCCCGTTTGAGAATGTGAAAAGTCTTCCTCTAAAGCCCCCCTCCCCTTCACCCACCCCCCCCCCAAAAAAAAAAAACCTCTATTAAGGGACCCGATGGGGGGAAACACAGTAAATGGTTTGCATTGAAAAAGAAAATACGGTCAAATAAGCGGGTCACTTTGATAGAACAGTAAACATAAACCGAGCTTTGAACACGTAGGGGGATTTTTTTCTTTTTTTTTTCTGTTTTTGGGTGACCCCATATTGGATCTTTTTCAATTTGACTCTATTGAACCCACCCGGGGCCTCAGCGGTCTCGAAAGGGCACAAGATGTCTTTCAGACACGCGGTGGATTAGTGTGAAGCTCTGTGGCTTTGATTTTTTTTAAGCTTTAATAGTCATACATGTAGAATTTACACAATACGCAATTTTTTTTAATTTTTAAAAAAAAATTTTTTTAGAAAAATAAAAGTAAAAGGTAGGATATAAGCTTAGATACACGAGTTTTGTCACATGTTTTGGTATGTGTTGATGTGCGGCACAGGCCAGTTTTCACCGTCCGATTCTGTTTGATTTCTTATCTTCACTCACATTATCACTTTTACTTTAAGTCAGGCTCCGTCTGTTTTGTCAGAATGCTTAAAATGCAATCAAATAAGGACATCAGTAAGACCTCAAAAAAGAAAAGAAGAGAAGAAAAAAAAAACAACATCCACATAATCTGCAGTCAGTCTCATTCTGAGCGTAATTCACCTGTGGTGTCATAATCAATAAAAATCAAGCTGATGACAAACAGCAGTGCGCAAACTTTAAAGGTAATCTCATTCTCGGAAAAATAAAAATAAAAATATTCTAAAAGAATCATCTTTTTAAAGATGGTTTTCAATTGTGGGATAAAAGCGGAGGTTGACTTCTAGCGTCAGGGTGGTTATTATTAGTAATAGAGGGAGGCGTTTTGTCCATTGTTCTACATGTGATTTGGTCCCTCAGAGAGCAACTGCACAAAAGGGATTTTCTGAGCGCATGGACCTCTGCGGCCGCCAGGGCTCCGTGTGCGCGTCATTTGCAATGTGGAGACTGTTGATCAACTCACTAATTACACTTCTCTCCTCTCTCCCTCCCTCTCCGTCTCCTTTTTTTTCCTTTTTTTTTTGCTCCCTCCCTCTCCTCTCTCTCCTCTCGCTCTCTCTCTTCTCTCTCTCTCCCGTTCGCCCTCTCTCTCTCTCTGTCTCTCTACCCATTCCCAGAGTGCATATCGGGAAATAGACACACAAAGACATGCGCACTCAACTTAATCAGCCATTTTTTTAAACAGGGCTAAAACGATAATAATTAGCAGAATAAAGACATATCGGATTTTCATTTCCTTTCCTCCGTTTCCCCGACCTCCCGTCCAACGAGAGAAACTGCGAGGCAGCCCCCGTCGACACGTCGTTTCCACCGCCACCGGAACCAAAATAAGGGATAGCTCTCCAAAAAAACGCTTGTCATTTGTGATTTTTACCCCTTTTTTCCCATTATAAAGTTGGAGGATTATTGTAATTTTCCACGTTTTTATTTCTTTTTCTTTTTTTTTCTTTTTTTTTTCTTGTTGTCTAATTTCGCAAGCCGCTGGATGTGACTGTTTTATAAAACCAGGAGCAAAGAGTGGAGCGGAGGTGACGCTTTTGGAGGGGGAAGAAAGTAAGTTTTTTTTTTCTTTTCCTTTCCACCTCTCCCTTTAACTTTTATTGAGTAGTTTTGGGGGTGCGTGTGTTTAAATTTAGGGGTCGGGTATCGATTATCTATCTGAGTGGAGGATCTTTGACACCTTGGTTGCCCGGATAACAGGTGCTGGGTGTTTTTTAACCCACAACACAGGGGGGGATATGGTGATGTTAGTGCAACTCCAGCGCTTTGGCTACAGTAAAAACAGGCGACTGTCAGGATTGGAGACGCTCTTTTTTTTTTTTTTTTACGCATGTGTCCGTGGGAATACGTGCCGAACACGACCGGTCTTTTGCAAAGTTTTACACGAATTGCAGTCCATCTCGAGTCGTGTGCGGATTTAGTGATAAAAGCGTGAGACGAGACGAGCGTCCCTGTGGCTTTGCAGTGCGGATGTGTGTTGCCTTTTTCCTGGAGTCCGATTCCTCCTCGGACATGTCCGCTTCCAGCTTCTTTCCCCTCGATGTGTCCGGTTTTTGTCGTTTCCACACATCGTACTGGCCCATTATGAGTCTTTAACCCTCAGAGAGCCCGGTTTGAACCGCCGTTTTGGATCCGCCGCGCTAAAAACCCAGTTTCTTTCTTTTCTTTTTTATACAAGTCGGCTTTCTCGCACTGAAGTGATCAGTTTCTCTCCCCCGACACGATCCTCTCTCATCTGCGAGAGTGCAATTCTTTGAAAGCAACCGGACTGAAATGTTTTATTTTTTATAAGAGATCCGCAACTTAAGCACACGGTATTTGCTACTACCTGCTGGACTTAGAGATCGGTCTGTGTTTTTTTTTTTTTTTTTGTTACCGAAGCTCGGGCAGCTGCGTCGCCCGGAAGGGGGAGAGCGATCGCCTGTCTCCTGATTGCACGGAGTCCCTTTAGAGATGACTCCTGGTGCTTCTGGTTTTCCCAAACATTGGCATTTGCAAAAATCAGACTTCATTCTCAATTTACACCATTAATCCCATCAATAAATTTAAACAAACTTTTTTTTAAATAATCATTCTCATTTAGCTTTTGTTGTTGTTGTTGTTGTTGTTTTTGTTTGTTTGTTTTGTTGTCATAAAAAGTCACGAGTTCCATGACTATCATTTTATTACACAAATTCACCTTCCACCAATAGTCCTGGAAGATGCTGGTTGCAACACCTTCTTAAAGTGTTGTTTAGTAATATTTTACAGGAGGGAATAGGAGTAGAGATGTGGATTCTCTGGCGTTTTTGCGTCCTGGTTGCTGTTCTTTCTTTTCTTTTCTTTTTTTTTATATCTCAAAGGGGTGGTCAGTGACAGGGGGTGGGGGGGGACATCGATCGCACAGGAGGTTGGGAAAAAAACACACACACATACACACACACACACACACACACACACACACACACCAGGGCCAAGGGTCTGGTCATTCTCCACCGCGGCTATGCAACGGTCCAAAGAGAGTGTGTGTACGGGAAGAATGAGTAGTCGCTCTGGGTGAACGATGCGCTAATATGAGCGACCTTATTTTTATAGGACTGTTTTTGTTGTCCTTTATTATTCTCCGAGTGTATCTACTTACCCTCAACAATTTCTCTAATTATTTTAGACGGCTTAACACCGGTGAAATGTGTTTGATTGGTGGATGCTTGTAGTTATTCAATACGAAACCAATAATTTTAATAAAAACAAAACAAATAATAATACAAATGTAGAATAAATAAAAGACAGATTAATAATAAAAAAAACGGTCTCCTGTCACAGTTAGCATAGTTGTTGTAATAATAGTTAATAATAATAATAATTATTATTCTTAATATTATTACAAAATTTTAATTTAAAGATGAAAACAGAATTAACTCGACGTCTCCTCTTCCACATCGTCTGCATGATTTTGTTGCATTTGCCTGCTTGTTTATTAAGCCAAGGATTGATGTTTATTAGACAGGATTAGATCCTCAGTTCAATCAGACAATCCAGCTCCATTTGCACAAAAGCCTCTACTTCCACACGAAAACACGCAGGCCAGGCCCTGATAAAAGAATTAAAATTATTATGAAACGAGATGATCCTGTCTAATTGCAATGCATTTCATCAGTTAATGATGGTGTTGTCTCACGCTATATTATTCCATAATAAGACATTTTCTCTCCCCCCATAACCCCCCTCGTTTTATTTTTATCCTTTGTCTTTCATATATATATATATATATATATATATATATATATATATATATATATATATATAATTTTTATAATTGTAGAATTCCAGGCCTCTTGTTTTTGTTTTTCTGTGCTGGGTGCACTTTCAAAGACTGACTGTGTATCTCTTTTCTTGTTAGTTAAGCAATTCACAACATTCATTTTACCCATGGCAGAAGGAGGGATTAAAACACACACACACACACACACACGCACGCACGCACGCACGCACACGCGCGCGGGCATATATAGTGTAAAAGATGGGCAGACAGCCCTCGAAGGACAAAAGCTGTTGGCTTGAAAATGCTTCTTGATTATTAAAAGCTAATGCATTTCCAGCATTGCAGCCTTCATTAAGGGTGTGGATGGAGGGGGGCAAGAGGGATGAGAGGGTACTGGGAGGAGGAGAGAGGGAACGAGAGAGAGAGAGAGGGAGAGAGAGAGAGAGACAGGGGCTGAGTCTGTCCTATAACTCCTGGGTCTAAGACACATGCAGCTAGAAGATTGGCTCGGGCCTCTCCTAGGGGTCGACAATGTGTCATTTCCACCCGGCTAGATTGCCCTCTGCCTATCTGATATTAATGTGCAAATCAATATTTCAGGGATTAAATTTCCCTTCTTCATTTTTTATGGTTTCTACCTCAATAAGTCTCCCGTCTAATAGAGGAGGCTGGATGATTTAGAAGCCGTTGCTGCAGAAAGAGACAGAAAGAAATAGAGAGAAGCTTTGCAACAAGGCTATCGCTGCATTTTAATGTTCCTCTTCGTGGATCCCCCCCTCACCCCCATAGGCCTTTGGTAAAGAGGGGGTATATCGCTGCTTTACAGTGTAAAGACGGCCAATTTGACTAAAAAGGCAGAATAGGGAAATAGGAGCATGGTTGAATACTTAAGACGCTGTGGTAATCCGAGAAGCAGGTATTAGTAAAGGGGGAGCTTCCCACTGCCTCAAAAAGACACACGCGGAGCTACATCCGAACCTGCATTACCAGCTGTCATGCTCCAGTGAGCAGTATAGCTCACTACACGCTGGACTGCTGGAGCAATATCCATTTTTTTTTTTCCCCTCCTTCTTCTTTATTTTTCATCTCTTTTGAATAGGCAACCATCGACACCCACTGGAGAGATTTACTCTCCTGCATAATAACATCTGGCGTGCGCGTGTGATTGAAATGAATAACTCTGACACAATGACCTGCGTATGATTATCGGGGAAGGGAGGAGCGTATTACCATAGCCATAATGCTGCATCTCATTTGAGAGTCAACTAAATGAGCTTGGACCTTCTGACTACCAATAGACATTCATTAAGGGACAGTGCCCATAGAGGCCTCTGTCTGGCTATAGGTGTGTGTGTGTGTGTTTATTTAATTTGCCTTGCTGTGCCATCTGGTGCGTGCATCGTGCACGCATGTGTCCGTGCGTGTCCGGCAGCAGCGCAGTGTGAGTTTTCCTCCATTCAGCCCAGATTCTCCCCTCATTCGCCCTCTGCTGCAGAGCAGTGTGGACTGTTTTAACGTAGCCTCGATAGGTAGAGTGTCAGCGAATGAAAGCAAGAAAAAAAAAAGAGGGAAAAAGAGACAGAGGAAGAGGCACAAAAGAACTCTAATTGTAGCTCGACCGCTTGGCTTCCTCCCTGATTCATGGCCATTACAATGTGAAAAGCACAACCGCCTGTCCTCCATTATCAAAACGGCAGGCCTACACACTCTCACATCCAGGCACACATGCTCCCTGAAGGGAATCATGTTGTTTTTTTTTTTCTTTTTTTCTTTTTTCTTGTCTTTTATCAATAGCTCCAATGACTGTTGTCCTTCCTGGCACCTGTTTTCTGTGGTTTCGGTGTTGGGCAAGTCCAGTGTGTTCCGTACGTAAGAGGTGTTTGCTTTTATGTAAGGGTGGAGATAAGTTCTTCAAGTTTAAACTTCAAGTACCTGCACTTGTTTTTCTTTTTTCTTTTTTTTTTTTTTTTTTTACAGTTAGCGTAAATATGTCCCGTTTCAAGCTGTCTCTTTTATACCTCTTCTTCTCCCTTAGATTTTCTTTTATGCAACATCTATTACGCAGCCTTTCAAAATGCAAACTTTTTGATGCAAAGATATTCAACCTCTGAACCTTTTGTTTGCACTCGTGTGTGCGTTTGTGATGGTTGACGATGTGCAGTAGTCGTCGTGTCAGGGTCTTCTGGCCCAGGGAGGCCTGAACAGGGGAGAAGCTAAGAAGTTCACTGCAGCTCAGCATCATGTCTGAGAGAGGGGAACTTCCTGTGTCAGCCCTGGGGCACCACTACTAACTCGCAGTTTCTTTCTATCACACACACACGCATACACGCGCACAGACTCGCACACAAGCAAGGCACGGCGGAGGGTTAAAGACTTGGAACGAGATCAAGCTCGTGCATAGCTCCCGGGGAGGGTACTTGTGAATATGCGAGTTTTAGTGTAATTAGCACTTAATTATATTAACATATGCAAATTGTCAGGCGGAGAGCTTGTACTGCCGGTGGGTATCGGCTGAGATACAAGTGCGTCTATTGTACCACGGTGGCAGAAAAGAGAATAACGGGTGTGTGTAAGGCAACAGGCCAGCAGCAAGCAGCCAGTCCCCAGCGCTAGCACCTAACCAGCTAGGGTCATTTAAGTCTATGGATGGCCACTTTGCCAAATTTCATTAGTCGCCATGACGACATTTGTAATTGTCCAGACTAATGTCCTTGTCCCTGATCTGTCATCGGTCGGGATGGGTGCACCGACCACCCTCCCACCCCCAAAAGTTGGGGGGGTGGAAAAAAGGCCTGATTGTCCGAGATTAAACAAGTCCACACCGACTCTTGCTTACAGCGTTTCGCTACTGTGAGCATTTGCATATTCAAAAACACTCTGTCTGCCCTGCGAGTGTGTGTTTGCATGTGTGCAGGCCAGTCTGTCTGCATGTGGAGACAACATGTTGGGACGGGGGAACAGTAGATAATCTGCGTGCCACATATGTAACACACTTACAGACCATGTAGCAAGACAAGTGAGAAACGTGTGGGACCGGCGTAGCCCTGTGTGGTGTAGTGCCGCTGAATTTGTTTTATGGGGATTTCACAAAGCTGAGACTCTGGCTAAGGAGGTTTTGGAACAGAAGAACAAGGACGAGGAGTTCTGCCTCTGAAACTTCCAGACCCTCTCTTCATTTCATCTAAATATCTAATTACAACACATTAAAAGCCATACCTCCAGCTGAGCAGCCCGACTCCCTTTATTGGGAATAGGGTGGACAAACATTTCATGTGCTGTGCTTTCTGATAGCCAAAGGTGGATAGAAACTAGGCCTAGTTTGGTGCTACTAGTACTTGCATGCTAATCCTGTTTTTTGACAGGAACGTAAACTGATATAATTGCTTTTCAGAGGCAGGAACGGCAGTTTATACAAGTGTGAAAGCACGGGAAAAGGGATTAGCATTATTTTGCATAATGCTGGGCAGGCGCTGAATGGGGCATTGAACGCTTGACTGGGTGACAGAGATGAAAGAGAGATGAAATGCTCTACCCCTTTGCTCTTTCTCTCTTCCCTCTCTCTCCTCCTCTCCGCTTGGCCCTGTCTCCCAGGCCGCTACCAGTACTTGACTGTCTGTGTCGGGGAGAACCCCGGAAACACAAGACCAGTGTTTTCAGGTGTTTGTTCAGACTCCAGCAGAAGGAAGTTGTCATGTGGAGCAATATGTATGATAATAGAGTAACAGTGGAGACTGGTAAAATCCCTAAGCCTCCATATATATACTAAACTGGATCCCTAAAGCACTGGAGTGTACAATTATGTAGTGGATGGTCGAGGCTCAGGTAGTATTTACATGGAAGGAAGGGAGCGGCTTTCGTGGATCAAATCAAACTACACTGCTCTTACATTTTTCTTTATTGAGATGTTTGCCGAGGATTTGGTGGGATATCATCCAGACTGAGGCAACTGTGAAATTTCGAAGCAGGTGTGTTTTATGTGATCGCCCGCGAGTGCGCGTGTGCATGTGCATGTGTGTGTGTGTGTGAGCGAGCTCGGAGGGACTGCCAGGGTGGTTTAAAATCGCCACCGTGACTACCATATGACCCAGCTCGACATAGTAAGTAATTTATGATCAACCGTCATCTTCTGGTGTATGGAAATGATCCAGGGTTAAGGGAGGGGCATGAGGTTAGACGGTGGAGAACATGAGCAGCACAAAGGCCGGTGTGGCCTGTTTTTGTTGTCTCTCATTGGATGGGATACTCTTTCTTTGACCTTTTGCACGCCTTCCTTCGCCTTTCATATGCTAATCCCCCGGACAGACCCGAGGAGGAAACACGCTGGAGCTGAGTGGAAGAGGACAAAGACTTGCTCTCTTATTCTCTGCCTCCTTTCCACGCTATATCTCCTCTTTTCTTGCCTCTTCCCCTCTCGAGCAACTTGACAGATTTTGGCTTGAAAGGAAGTGAGTGCTTAGTGGATGAGAAAGGTGGGGATGCCATTCTCGCCGTGACCCACGCCACCTGTGAGGATCAAGTGTGCCGCAGAGATCCTGAGTTATGTGTACGCGGACTTTTATCTGGAGTGGCCCTTATGGTGTGTATTGACATTCGGTAACATTGCGAGCCACGCTGCTGGTAGTGCTACAGCACAGGCCGAGTCAGTTAAGGAGAGATTTGTTGCTTTTCTTGTAGCTCCAGTCAGATTGTTGTAAAGGCTCTATATTTTTCCCTGTCTCTCTCAGCTTTGGCAACTTCTTTCAACCAGTAAAAGAACTGTCTCTGGCGGGGTAAAAGGATACTAATATAGTTACTAAAACCCTCCCCTAACATAATACTCCAGTGCACCACTCTTCAGCATGACGTGGTTTCAAGGCTCTTTTGACTCTGTTATGGGAAGGGGGCATGTTATCTGTAGGAAATGTAATTTTTGTCCTCATTGAAATCGTTCATTATTGAGCGCGGTTATCTAAATGTTTTTGTTGCTGTTGGTCCAGCGCCAGCCAGGATTGCGTTACCCTCTCTCTCATGTCTCCATCGCTCTCCCTCTCTCTCTTTTTCTCTCATCTCGACAGGCCTTCATTGGTCTCTTAAGGGAAAATAGAAAGTGGGGGATTTTTCTCTACCCTCTGTGCTCTGTCCCGTTCTCAGGCTCTCCTGCCTATTTTGCATCGGCCATCCCATACAGGATATTAGCCATGGAAAAACACGGGTCTGAGTATTTGGAATAATATGTTTATTCTTTTCATTTCAAAGTGGAAGTGGGGTGGGTGGGGGGGATTTCGGAGGGTGGGGAAAGAACAATCAGGGCCGTGTGTTTGAGTATTCTATCTGTTTGATCTGAGGTCCTGAGGGCCTCGGGGGTGGCAGAGATTCTCAGGTTTAGGTCAAATAAAATAGACTGATGGAAAAAAATGAGGCCTCTCTCTTGTGTTGCTGATTGCTTTCTCTGGGTGTCCTTTTGGTGTGTCTGTCTCATGTTCTCCTTTGCTTTTTGTCTCATCTCTCATCAGTGGATGTTCTTCTTTTCCTCTCTGACAGGTGCTCTGATACTGGGAGTGAACTGTAAATTACCAGGCAGTTTGAATGCAAAGAGAAACTGCTAATCTCATACTGCATATCATAATATACACAGTATAATATGCGCTGCTTTAATTTAATTTACATTCAAGTCAGTTTATTTTCACAAATTATCGAACATATGAAGCAAAAGCAAAAAGATATGGTATTCGATTCATTTACGACTAAAAATCTGAAAAGAAGTGTGCAGTTGTGTTCAAACCCCCTTACTCTGTTCCTCTAAATAAAATTCAGTGCAACCGTCTGCCTTCTGAGTCACGTAATTAGTAAATCAAACTTTTTTGGTGTGTAAATAATTCTCTGTATTAATCCAGCTGTTCTGTGGAGACCTTAGGAGGGAGAAGGAAACTGGGCAGGGTCAACAAAAAAGATGAACGGAGTTAAATGTAGGCCAGTCTTAGAAATAAAAGTGACAGATGCTAAAGACTTAAACTTGAACAGCAGGAACAAAACACTGAACCACATTGGACAGGTTTAGATTTAAGCATACCCATCTGTTAAAATGACCCAGTCAAAGTTCAGAATCAAATCTGTGGCTGGACACAAAAAGAGCTCAAGCTATTTTGCTACGAAGAATAAGCGGGATATTTTCAGATCGAGGGCCGAATGCGAATCGGTTCAGTTTAAAATTTTCACCGTAAAATAGAAAGTAAAGACACGTATTCATGTTAAAATTCTGGAAGAATACAGTACGTGGTATTGTGTCAAGATGTAAAAAAAAAAAAAAAAAGTTTATGCCGGCCAGACTGTCAGGCTCTGACATTGATTGTCCTCTGCAATTCAAAATACATTCACTGTGAAGGACACTTCCTCAGCTCTTCAACTCCATGCGAGAGCCTCAAAGTCCTTACCTCACATATATTCACCAAAGTGTTCAGCAGCCTTTTATTTTAGAAAGGTTTGTCCCTCCTGTACTTACCAAGAAAACAATATGCGGTACAAAAGGTTATATGCCACGTTCTATCGATTGCTCTCAGAAGTATTTTCAGAGCTATGAAAGCTGGCAAGATAAAAACAAAACCATGACAAATATGCACAAGTACTTCATTCAAACAGAGGAGGCAGCAATCTCTGAGCTTGGAAGGGGAAACAATAAAAAAAAAGTTGATGAATGACTAAGTCTCTCCAGGTTTGAGAAAAAAAAAAAAAAAACACCCCACAATAGCATAAGACATCTCATGACAAATGATACATTCTTTTCCCCGTTGGCCAAAGACAAAGGAAAGGATTGAAAAGGCAGAGAGCCCAGTCACAAGATGTGTGCGCATTAATAGACCTTAAGGAAAGACTGAAGTCTGAGAAAACACGGAGACTGTGTCAATAGGGGATAATCATTAAAATGTATAAATCAGATAAATCCTGCTTTCTTTTTAATTCACTTTTTTTCTTTCCTGTATGTGTCGGTGTTTGAATTTGTTTTGCAGGTTTGTGACATGATTGACATTTGGTATTCCTGAAGGCAATTGCACATGGATATCAAGGCCATTGGCAAGGTTTGTCAGGGAATAAGTGGCTAATTAATTATGCATGACTTGTGGCCTTAAACAAACAGTGTAATGAGAGTTGAAATGAAGAAACTAAGGAATTTGATTTGGATTGCATGGAAACGCTTGTTCTGATTAGTATTAAATTCCAGATTCCACTGACATTTAAAAAAAAAAAAAAAGCCCTATGCATAATTTCAGGAATGTATTTGAAACGGCATTAAAATGGCGATATGACTGCGCATGATGTCCCTGCGAAAAAGAGTTTCTCTATGGTATCCCAAGGATTAAATTACAAATAACACTTTTCTATTCCAGTTGCTAAAATACTCGCTCGTAAAGGCCGCCCTAAGAAAGTCTGGTTGCGTCCAATTTGTATTTGCTGGATTAATAGCAATAAAATAAATTGTAAAACGATTTATTTTCCTTGTGTTGGTCTCAGTCTGTTCCAAAGCAGAGAAGCAAACATGTGTCTCCACAACTCCCCAAGGAAGGTTTAAGCCAAAAGTATCCCTCTCAGAACCCAACTTCTTTTTCTGGCCTGGCACCAGCTGTGGAATAATCTTAAATTATTTGCTTTTTCAGAAAGTGGGGGGTGGTGGGGGGAAGGGAAAAAAAAAGAGGGAGAAAGAGACAAGACTCCTCTTTTCTGTGACAGTAAAAGAAGAAGAGCAGAGCAGGCACTGGAATGTTCTTGTATATGAAATTGCAGGTATTAACAAGGCTCGTTTTGTCAGCGGTTTTCACTGATGTATCAGTTCTCTGCACCTAGACTAAATAGTGAGGGGAGTTTTGCTTTGTTTCACCACGGCAAAGATGAGCAGATATTAGAGAGGCTTTGGAGGAGCGGCTAAAAAAGCAAAGTATTTTGAAGAATGGACCTCTTCCTTAATGTTATACCTAAACAACTGCCACTGCGCGGTGATGGATGGTCTGTTAGTGTTGAGGCTGTTGGAGACCCTCACTTATCCTTTTAGCATATTTTGAAATGAGAAGCAGAACTTTTCATCTGCACTTGAAACATTGTATTTCTTTTTTTTTTTGATAAAACCTCATTTTTCTTTAGTATTCACATTCTATGGCGTTTGCGCATTTTGCTTGTCGCGTAAAGAACAACGCTGAGGGTTTTTTTTTTTTAAAACAGACAAGATGATTTAAATTTGATTCTATTTTGCTTATATATATATATATACATATAAAAAAAAAAAAGAAACCGAGGTAATGGGTCCAATTTTTTTATCTGGTTCTTTCTCAGCAGGCTGGCCTAGACGGGGTGTTTATTTGATAAAAGGAATATTGTGGCGTTAATCTAAAACTATGCTAATTACATGTGGCAGTTGTTTGTTTGTAGTGAAATCCAATTAAATTGTACACTTTTCCACTTCTCTGCTCTATTTTGTGTGTGTGTGTGTGTGTGTGTGTGTGCGCTTCCTTTTCTCTCGAAGCTCTCTTTCTATCCTCCTACAGAAAAAGAGCCTGTGATGGCATAAATAACAACTGAGCTTTGCTTGTGGGTTTTTTTCTTTTTTTGTGAGAAGAGGGCAAACTCACAACAGCTGTCAGAAAAAGGGGGTTTGTTTAAAAAGCAAATGGCTTTGGTCTAAAGTTCATTTGGAGACCTCTCTAATTAAATAGAGAGCCGAAAGCTTAAGTTAATTAGTAATTCCCTGGGTCCAGAAATTAGACCTGTCACGAGTAGTCAAGCTCTTGGAAAGCCCAAAAGGTATTGTGTGTTTTTCCATACACCCCCTGTTTCCTCTTCCATCTGTATGAGGCTAAATAGGTGTTCATATGTTCGTTTTTTTTCTCTAATGTAAGGTAAGGACTTCTTCGTCTTTTTTTTCTTTTTCTTTTTTCTCCTGTTGAAAAAGCTCGAGACATTAATGATCTTTTTGTGGCGTGTCAGAGAGGTGTTCAGGAGATGTTTTAGTCAGCGGCGCATAGCTCGTGGCGTCAGTCAGGATACCTGCCCTATGATTATGTTTATGAAAATAATGACAGGGCCAGGGTCCCGCCGAGTGCCGTCTTTAGAAAACAGTGGGGACCTGAACTTTAAACTTTGTTTTCAAAGGAAGCGGAAGATTTGCGGAGGATTCGGTAAGCACGTCTGAGAAATGACAGTAAAATATCCGGGGACAGTTTTTGGGTTCGTCTTTTCTCTTCCCCCTGGGACTGTATAATCAGCCTGATAAGGACGGGTTCAGCAAACATAAATCAGCTGACTGCGACACGCAGGAGAGACGAGGTGTCCCTACCTGCTTAGGCCATAATTGAGTAATAATAAGCATCTGAGACAGGCGGCAAACACACGGCTGCTGTAAAACCTGTTGACTTGTCCGGGCTTTTTCTGTCTTCAGACATATTTCCATGTTGTCGCTTGGTTCCGATAGAAATCTTTCACCAGTTAGCTCAACATTTGTGACATTTTTTTTCCTTAAAAGGAATTTGGCAACAAGTAGCAGGAGTTGCTACATTAGTTTGTAGTGCTTAATAATAGCCTTCGGAGAATCAGCAGGACCTACTGGTCTTGCAAAAGATATTTGAGAGCTGGAAAATTACATCATGTTTTTCTTTTTTTCTGCTTTCTCTACTCGAGGATATTGTGTCAAGTCATAAACATACACACAATCTTACATGCTCACGGTGTTTTGCAATTTTTATTTTGTAACATTAGCAGAGAGCCTGACTCTGGTGTTATTGAATGCAGCATAAACCCTGTCATTTATATTTGCCAGGTGAATATGAAATGCCTGCGTCAGAGGCTGCTTTCTGTGTCTGTGCACACTATCCTTGACTGACGTGGACTGTGTTTGCTTAACCTCTTCTGAGCTGCACCACCAAGGCCTTGTCGATTTAAGTGTGTGTGTGTGTGTGTGTGTGTGTGTGTGTGTGTGTGTGTGTGTGTGTGTGTTTGAGTTTGGGATTTCACCAGTGACAGCTTTCACTTTTTATGGTCTCAAATGTGTATTTCCAAACAAACTGGCTGAGAGGCAGGGTGAGATATATTTAAAAAAAAACAAAAAAACAATCAATGCAACTTAGTGATATTTGTGTGTTTCTATGCACCTCTAAAACATGTATTTTAGAGATTTTTTTTTAAGGATTTGTATTTAGCAGGATTATTAATTTCAGTGGCAAATAATCCCACACTGTCAACCCCTTCAGCCTGATGTGTTTTTGTAGAGAGGAGGTGTGTGTGCATTTGCATGTGTGTGTGTATGGTCTCATGATTTGGTCTCATCCAAAAGATAAGGCTATGATTTATGTAACAGCTTAACCCTCTCATATTGTGTATGTTGTACCTTACAAGAGCATGATGAGCAGGGTAGATTAATATTTATTTAGCACAGGCAAATCAAGGATTAAGCAGTCATCATTTTAGCACTAATCCACGTCTCTGGTGAGATGCAGAGACAAAGCGAAACAGATTAGCACAGACATAACACTGCAACACCGCAATTAGAAGGTGACTTGCTTTCGTCGGTTGCCCAGGAGTTGACAGTAGATGTGGAAAGATCTGCACAAACGCGCTCCCAAGTTGAGTTTTGCTCCCCTCGACTGCTAGCTTTTCTCATTTTCACAGCCGCCCCATCCATCCTGAGAAGAAGCCTTCACTGAAATTAGCAGTGGTTTGCCTGAATCACTCATCTGACGTAAATGCGTCTCATGATCGTTCCACTGTGTGAACACACACACACACACACACACACACACACACACACACACACACACACACGCACACATGCACGCACGCTCTCGCGCAGCCACACACCCAGATTCACTCGCGCCGACACATACACACGCACGGGCGATGAATACTTCTTTCTTAGCTCCAACCACGTGGGAGAGGGACAGTTTGCCTAAACTGTGCAAGTCTGTGTGCGCGAATGCGTGCGTGCGTGCGTGTGTGTGTGTGTGTGATTACTTGGAACTCTGTAAATAAAATTACATTCTTTGCTAATTGAGTTTTGTTGCTGTTCTGGAGATGTGGCAAAAAAGATGAAAGCTCCCTGTGTGTTTCTTTGGGATCGCATATTGCAAATGTTTGCATGTGTAAGCATGCGCTTGAGGGGTGCTAATTTAGTTTGTCCTTAGCGCTCTCCAGTGGTATCCAACCAGGCTGCCTTGTGTACCTGTCAGACTTTTCTCGGATGCTTCAGCCTGAAGACAGAACGTGCAGACAGTCGGAGGCTCGTTTGAAACTGTGTGCGTGGCTGAATGTGCTTGGGGGAATCCCCTCACATGACAAGGACGAACACCCACCCAATGAAGGGACCTGAAACAAAGCGAAACGGAGCTACTGCATATGGGTAGGAGTGGTGATGAGGGAGGAACAGGGGGGTCCATGCCAGCTGTTGGGCTGATTGAGGGGAAAAATAAAAATAAAAAGAAGAGAGATAAATAATGCGAATGAACGGGCGAGTCATGCTGCGACAGAGAAAGACGGGGAAGCAAAAAGAGAACGAATGCCATCCTCAGTTCCCCTTTGCCCTCGTTCCTCTCTTTCACCCAGCCCCTGAATGTTAATGGCTTTTCTGACCCCCACCCTATGAACCCCTCCCTAACCCCCCCCCCGTCCAACGTGCACACACATATATCCCTCCCCATGGACACTGCCGCATTGTTTGTGGTACTGCTTCTATTCTTTCAAACTTAATTACCTTCTTGGCTTTTGTGGCATCAGGGGCTGGAAGTTTTGCTCCCTGGCAGTGGAGGTCGTCACACATTCTTCACAGCACTGGGCTCCGTTGGAGGAGCAATGGGTGCGTGGGGCGGGGGGTAGGGGTAGAATGGGGAAGTAAAAATAAAAAATAAAAAAAAGTGAGAGGAAGAGTCCACATCATCAAGCTGCAAGCATCTTGCACTCCCAAGGTAGCTTAAGTAACCTTTGGTGCACGTGCACACAAGCATGCCTGGTTGTAATAGCCAGGACATAGGCTGCCCTTTGTTTGTGCGGTTCATTTCCAATCAACTCTAATTAACTAGAGAGTGTTTCCAGATTGTCGGCAAAAGAAAAATCCCCAGTTTTTTTTTTTTTTTTCACTCCGCTCGGTCTTTGCTGTTTTCACTTCGTGCGAAGGGAGGGGAAAAAGTGGAGGCATTAGCTATGTAGATTGGCTTCTCCTTTGATGCCAGAAAAAATCTTTAGCAAGGCCAGTAAGTGGGGACTGTGACCCAGCAGTGTCTCACTGTTTATTTTTGTGTTTCACTTTGAATTTAGTCTGAAATATAGCCTCTTCAAAGCCGCGAGGCCTGGGTATATATTTAAACTGGCCCGCGTAAGCCCAAAGTCCATTTGTAAGAATGTTAAATCCAGTCAAAGTTGCCTTTAATCCATTAAACTTTGTCTCTATGAAGCTGTGCGAGCGGCAGATAATCGCCGACACTGACCTTTGGGGTAAGCGGTCTACACAAGTATCGCAAACTGAATTGGAAATCTTTGGAGTGAATGTCTTGTTGACGTTTGGACAGAAGCTGCTGTAATCAGTTCTCAATCAGATCCAAAAAGATTCAAATAGCCATGGATTGTTAAGAAGGTCAATGATGACAACAACAACAACAAACAATAAATTCTGGTCTGCCTATGCATTTGCAAACTCTTCAGTACAACTTTATTTCTCTATTAGTTCTATAAATCTCATTTGTTTCTTTTCATCTCCAGTGTCAACCAGTTTTTTTTTTGTTTTTTGTTTTTTTCTCCCTAACAATGAAATATCAGCCTGAGGGGAGTTAGGTGTAATGTTACCTGAGCAACCAATGAGACCAATTTACTTGTCATCAACCTGAGGGATAGAACCCACATACCTGGTCTCAGAAAAGGATAAAAATGCCTCTTCTGTCCTCTACATTCTTCCCTCATAACCCCACCTCCTGGAAGTCTTGTCTTCCTTTCGTTCGTTCGCATTTAACAGTCCCGTATCGCTGTTGATGTCAACCCGGCGTTAGGTTTTTCCAGATTTTTCTAAAAGACATTTTAGCAGTGTGAGTAATTTGTTTAACAGGATCACTGTGTTAAAGTGGATCTTAAGATGTCTGGGCTGCCCAATGCAATAATGACAAGGTGGCTCTTGGTAATGAAGGCCCTTGCTCACAAAGGAGACACAACGGAGAGGGGGAGGGGGGGTGAGGGGTGAGGGGGGGGGGGGACAAAAAGGGTGTGGGGAGGCACTGCTAAGATCTACTGAAACTTGTGTCTAATATTACACCTTTAGGCCACAAACAGAGGCTGCATTAAAACCCTTTGTGTGTGTTAAGGAGCAAAGAAGACAAAAAACAGTTGGTCATGCTAAAAGCCCTAACCCCCCCGCCCCCCCCCGCCCCTCCTATCCTTTCCCATTTTCTCCCTCTCTCCTTTCTTTTAAGATTTTAAACAGAGCATTAGGCTCTCCTCTGTGATCATGTGCACATGTGCATATGTGTTTGCGCATACATGCACCGGGGCTCTTTGATGGCAACCGAAGCTTCTCTTGCATTGTGAGGAAGGGAGGTAATTCTCCTCCTCCTTTATCCAGTTCGTTTTTCATCCCTTCATCTTTTGCATGGCAACAAATAAACAGGTCTAATTAGACAGAGTAGGCCTATTCATGGCGCTGACAGTGGGAGATGGATGCGGCGACATTCATTCCGTCTCTCCCCTTTGTCTTTGGTTAATGCTCGGTGACATTTTGATAGAAGATTTGGTGTCGGACCGAGGGGCCACATGCGGGGAGAGGGCTAACCTTCGTGGAGACCTTAAAGAATGGACACACAGCTATAGTTTCACGCTGTCCTCTGACTTTGTTGTTTGACATTAGCCGTCTTGGGTCGCGTCGGACATTTGGCCTGGTTGTATTCTTACCACTCATTAAATGTGTTCTCACATTCCCTCAGCCAAACAAGAGTAAAAAAAAAAAAAAAGTACTTTTGAACTTTGCCGTCCGCCTCACAGATCAAGGATATGTCAAATCCCAGTATTTATAAAAGGCTGTAAATATTCACCACTGCTTTAATAGCACTTGTTGCCTTTGAAATAAAATGTCAAGACGGTAAGCGACGAAGAATTTGAATCCGGCAGATCGCGGCGTAAACAAAGACGGCAGTGTGGCGACACTGCAATTACAGGTTTGACATATAACAGGCTGTGACTCCGGCTAATGCGCGATAGCCTGACAAGACAGGGAAAACAGGAGGAGACCGTGACATCAGCACCTGCTCAGTAGCTCAGGTCTGGAAGGTTTGCATATTGTTGTAGCCCTGTCGTATCAGCGAATCAGCTGGACACGTAAGAATCTTAAAAAGACGTACTTTAGCATATTTGGAAGCCGTTATGCAACTTTGTTTTTGGTTAGACTATTGCATTTAGCTTCTGTAGCTTCAAGCTGAAATGGAAGCACACTATGATTAATTTGAGTCTAAAAGATGTAAAGTTGTAAAAGACTAAAATAAAAAAAGAAATCCCCTCCCACTGACTGCTTCTCGGCCTCTCAGGGGGCTACTGAAAAGCAGATGGAAGGATAAGGGAAAGAGCAAAGGGGCGGGTGGAGAAAAACAAAAGGCTAAGGAGTTTCTTAGCCCCTTTCACCCATCAGAACTTGCGGTGTCCAAAGCAGGCATTCCTGGGCTATTATTTGCCTCTCAGTGGATCTGATCTGCCACTTTAATTACCTTAATGTTATGTGTGTCTGTCTCACTGTGTGTGCGTGCGTGTGTAGGTGTGTGTTTGTGTCAGCCAGTGTCCGTGCGTATATGTGTGAAAGCAAGGGGACATGCTTAATTAAAAAACAGAGGTAGGAGCAGCTCAGGCCACCTCCTTTGTTCTCCTGTTAAAAGAAGGGAACTGTTTCTGCATTGTGGAAAAACAAAAAAAAAAAAAAAAGCCCTTCATTGTTAGTTTCTCTCTATGTATCTGTCTGTCTGTTTCTCTCCTGCAAATGAAAGTAGTCTGGTTGGTTAGCAGAGCGGAGGAAAGCCAGTGGGGGAGAGAAACAGGAATGTTTCTTAGCTGGTAGTAATATGATCTGCCTTAAAAGAAGGACAAATGGGTACTGCTGCTGGAAAAGGTGTGAAAGCATAGACACTGAAGAGCAGTTAGAAGGGAGCCGACTACAAGTACTTTGTGGATTGGCGAATGTCGAGCGTCTTTGTATCTAAAACTCAACTTTAACTTCAGATAAGCTGGCGATGGACTTGTCTGGTTTGTTTACTATCAAGAGAATGCAATGAGTTATCTGTAACCATAACAGCACACTCAGCTGAAGAGACAAGACGGCATAATACTGAGTTCACAGGAACAAAAAAAAAAAAAAAAAAGATGAGAAATGCTTATTGTAGAATAATCCACTCCAGGTTTTACTAATCCATATATTGTGGTTTTTAATTATGGCTAATTCTAACTAGGTCCTCGTGCCAGAAAAGCAATCAAAATGCAGCTTTTTTTGTGTTTTCACAGTAGATAATTTTTTACATAAATTCTACTTGCATTTCGAGCTGTGCTTTTAAAATTTTGAAATCGAACTGAAATAAATACAGTCAAGCAGTTTAGTTTTCTTTTGCTAGGAGTCGCTTATACAGACCGCAAAGTTTAGCATTGCTTAACCAGCCGAGGTCTTCTGACGATGCTTACTAGTTGTTTGTCTTCTTTGTTTTAGAAGGTGCCTATACTGCTGCCGCTAAAGAAAAACAAAAAAAAAAAAACATTTAGTGACTGTGGAGACTCTTTGAATGCTCGTAGTATACTGTCAGCCCAATTACATCTTTAGTAGTGTACTCCATTAAAAAAAAAACCCTCAGAAACTTGTTTGTTTTATGCTTCAGAATAAGAGTTTTGAACATAGGGGACAGAGTGTGAAGCCAGAAAGAGTTAGTTTGTGTAATCTCTCCGCAGTCACATGCAGAAATATTGAGACATTTAATCATTGAAAGATATTGTGCCATATTTAACCTCTTCCTCTCTGAGAAACTATGACAACTTTCAACATGTGGAGTCAGTCATAGTGAATACAGAATTAATAGGTGGTTTATGGGCCCGTTTGATTATTCTGCGTTTTTATTCATTTTTACTTGAACAAACGCTTCTTGTTAGCTGTTTGCCTCGAAAGAAGCGAGAGTCAGCGAGCACACCCAACTAAAAGCAAAAAATGATATATTTAACACTAAACGTTTGTCACAACGTGTTCTGGTCATTGTTAGTGCTTTATTTATGGAAAAACGTTGCGGGGTCAATTGGAATCAGAGGTAAGAAAAATAATTGACTCTTATGTTATTGTTGGCAGGCAGCGCACATGTAAACAGCTCTTAACCTGTTAGCATTAGGGGGGATGATGTGTCAGTTCCAAGTGCTTTACACACTGGCTTAACTGGAAGACATAATTCCATTCTTAAAGAGATGCATAATTCATAAACCGCAATGTTTTATGTCCGAGCTACAATTCAAAGAGGTCGCTCCCCCGATGAACTAAGAAGCAAAATGACACCACTGACATGTAGTAAATCCTGTTGTATGTGTCGCATTACCCATCAAACCCACTGCTGGGGAGAGGCTTTACCCACAATCACATGTTAAACAGGCTCTTTGGAAGACAGACGCTGGAGAAAGATATGAAAACAACCAACTGTGGGTTTGTGAGACATCACGAAGAAGCACAACATTTTATTTTAGTATTTCTGGGATGCAAAATAAGACTGATGTCAACGACAACAACAACAACAAAAAAAGTTGAAACAAATTGTTGGAAGCCGATTTTTTGGTCAAACGTTTTTCTTTCCGTACACCACCAGCAAAACATTTCACTTGTATTTCAGACAACCACGCAGCAAAGTCTATGCTACGCTGATACATCAGTGTAGGGACTTCGTGCGTGCGTCATTACCATGCGTGCTTGTGGCTTGATGCAGTTGCCCCGTTTCATCTCCTTGTATTAGAATGCAAGGCTAATTGCTGCTAATGCTTTTGCAATTACAATTAGAGTTAACATAAAAACATATGTGTTTGCATGTTGAGGTACGTGACGTGGCTGACGACAGCAGTTATCGTTGCCTAAAGCAGAAAAACAACAGAAAAAGGTTATTAAAAACCTATCCCTAGATGTACACAATATATGTGTACATATATATTTTTAGATACATTTTTTTTAATACTGTTGTGTTGGGCTTTTAGTTCTTGTGCTTGGTAGTCGATGATGTCATGAACATATTACATGTTTACTTCTTTTCCTTCTGTTGCATCCACGCGTAACTGATTGGCGCATTGCTTGTCTCCTTTTTCGTATTTTTGTCTTTAATCTGACAAACATAAATATGCAAAGTGAGACAGAAACACAATTTCTCTAGCATTAGTGGTCCAATGGAATTACCTCTCGGATGTATCAGATTAAACCTGATTGTAGCAAACGTACGCACACACATGCGCCCTGAAATGATTTCATTCCTCACGCTTTTACTGTCCCTCCCACCAGCTTTGTTTAGCCCTGGATTGTTGTGGATTAATCCCCTAATTGCTTTGTGGCTTTGTTATGAGGAAAACGCAGTCAGAGAAAAAAGAAAAAGCGAGTTAAGCAGCAGGTGGATTGGGTTAAAGGTTAACATAGCTCTTTAAGGTTTTCTTTTAAGGGTAGCTCATTTACACGCAAGCTTAAATGAAAGAAGCCTGGTACTGTATCAAGAAAGAAAAGGAGCAGGGATAGTTCTCATTTAAAGCAGGTGTCTTAATAACAATGTATTTTAGTCGAAATATAGTTATGGATCTTAAGCTTTTTGACAGAAATTATGCTTGTGATTACACCATGTAGTTATTTGAGTGAGTGCTGCTGGATTTTGGATGATATTTTCTGTGTTGTGTGTTTGTTGGTGGCTTAGCATTTGTACCTTGTTGTGAAAAGCCAAGGGAAAGATGTGAAGCGGGGTTGAAAGATGGGCTGCAATCCAAGATTGATAACATCTCACTGGTATTCCAAACATCATTCCTCATGGAAGCTGGTCCTTTGTGCTCTGCTCATTCTTTGTGAATCTTTACTTCAAGTTGTCCTAAGTTACATGAAAAACAAGTAATTATTGTAGGTGGAGATCATCTTTGATTTCTGTTTTTGTTTCTGTAGTGTTTTGCTATATAAATAAATATATACTCTATGTTGTGCTTCACTCTGGTCAATGTGATGACTTTCCTTTGCACATTCTCCATTAGTAACTCCAGACTGGTGTTGTTCTTCTCCATTTTTTATTTCTCATAAAGAACAAGATTGTTGTTTTCTAATTTTTTTTTCTTTATGTCGTTTTAAACTGTCAAATTGTTTTCAGTAATTGAACAACAGCTAGTTTTGAATAAATTCATCTTATGCCTTCTACATGTAGATGTACTGTATCACAGTTCTAAAACACAACTTGGATGATAAATCTTCTCTTTTCTTTCTCTCTTCTTAAATCAGGTCCCTGTTGGGCTCGATGAGATGAGATCCCTATGTAGTGGTCATCATGGCAACTTGTGACTCTCCCCCTATGGTGTCATCCCGGCAGCAGGACTATGGTGGCCAGAGGTTGGATGCTGCTGCTGAGGACAACTCAGTTGTCTCCACGGAGACCACTGTCACAAACAGCACCAACAACCAGTCGTCACCTGTTGCCATTGGAGAGTCGGAGAATGGCCTGGGAGGGCCAGTTGTGAGTCCGCGTAGATCAACTACTACCCCTACCACTGTCAGTGCAACTATCGACCCTGTAACTGATCAGAGTCGGAGAGAAAGCTTTACTTCCGGTAACAAAGGGAGTGTTACCGGAACATCACCAGGAGTAGGAGGAGGAGCAGCTCTGGGTTCGGACTGTTCTGCCCCTGCCACATCCCCTGTGGCACCGGCAAAGGAGATCCCCTGCAACGAATGTTCTAATTCCTTCTCCAGTTTACAAAAATATATGGAGCACCACTGCCCTAATGCCCGCCTGCCTATTGCTGGAGATCATGAAGAGGATGAGGAGGTTGAAGGGATGATGGGGGAGGAGAGTGAGGATGAAGGAGAACGTGAGGTTGGTGCCGCAGATGTAGGGGATATGAACAGTGAAATTGAGATGGAAGAGGATAGTGATGTGGAGAACCTGTGTGGCGAGATCATCTACCAGCCCGATGGCTCTGCCTTTATCCTGGAGGACTCCAAAGAGCAGCGTGGCAACCAGGGGGGGCTCTCTGGGGCTCTTCAATTCAGGCGCCTGTTGTCACCCCAGACCTTCCCTAGTGCCCAGGGCAACAGTGGCCAGAGTGGCCTCAGCCCAGGAGGGGAACGGTTGGAGCAGCCCGCTGCACCCATGTCCTTCTACCCCCAGATCATTAACACCTTCCACATCGCCTCATCCCTTGGGAGCAAATCACTAGCGGCTGACCACCCCTCCTTCCCAAATACCTCAGCTGGAGGGCTGGCGGGCGCTGGTCCTGTGTTGCACAGTTTCCGTGTCTATGACCTCCGCCACAAGAATGACAAAGACTATCTAACGGCGGAAGGTGCAGCCAAAAACTCCTGTGTGTCCAAAGATGTCCCCAACAATGTGGACTTGTCCAAATTTGAGGGCTGTGTGGCTGATGGGCGGCGGAAACCTGTTCTGATGTGTTTCCTGTGCAAACTGTCTTTTGGCTACAGCCGTTCCTTCGTGACACATGCTGTCCATGACCACCGTATGACCCTGAATGAGCAGGAACAGAAGCTGCTGAGCAACAAGCATGTTTCTGCCATCATCCAGGGCATCGGCAAGGACAAAGAACCTCTTATAAGCTTTCTGGAACCAAAAAAACCCCCAAACGCTGTGCTACCCCACTTTCCCTCACCTGCCAACTTCCTGGGGCCAGACACGGGGCTCCGTGGCTTGTGGAATGCTTTCCACAATAGTGGGGAGAATGCAGATTCTCTTCAGGCAGGGTTTGCCTTCCTGAAGGGCAGTGCCAGCAGCTCCTCTACTGACCAAACCCCCAGAACCCAAACCATGCCAAAGGCTGAGACCAACCCAAACCTCGGGGGAGGGGCTGGTGCCCACAGGACCCTCAGTGGGAGTTCTGCCGCTGCTGCCACTGGTGGTAGCCTAGAAAGTCGGAACTCTGATAGTGACTTCAAAGGCCACGTTAGGGACACATGCACTTTGCAACCCAATGGGCCGGACCTGAGCCAGTACCCGCCCATTAAGCGGGAACCCGGTACAGTGGGAGAAGAAAGTCCAGAACAGGATGAGGATGCTTATTCACTTGGTGGAGGAGTCGAAATGGAGGCAGATGAGGAGGAGGAACAGGTCATGACCATGGCAATGGCGAGCCAGCGGGCCAACAGCACCAGTAGCAAAGATTTCCCTCTCTTAAACCAAAGTATTCCCCCCCTTTCCAACAGTGTGCTTAAGTTGAGCAGTGAAAGCAAAGGCCCTGCATCCACCTCGTCTAATGTCCTGCCTGTTTCTGAGAAACTGGAGATGGAAAAGAGCCTTCTGTCCACTGCCCTATCAGCTGGCAGAGAGCGTGAGAACAGCAATGACTCAACCACTGATGGCCTAGCAGGACGGGACGGGTTATCACCATCCTCCAATCCACTTGACATGATGATGTTGCGCAGAGATGATGAGAGTCCAGGTCCGCTACATCAAAACACAGGAAATGCTAGCACACCTGGAACTCCAGGGACTCCAGGTACCCCTGGTCCAGGTGAAGGGTCCCCAGGCAGTGGGGTGGAGTGCCCCAAATGTGACACAGTCTTGGGATCCTCTCGGTCTCTAGGAGGACACATGACAATGATGCATTCACGCAATTCCTGCAAGACACTAAAGTGTCCAAAGTGTAACTGGCACTACAAGTACCAGCAAACACTGGACGCTCACATGAAGGAAAAACATCCGGAGTCTGGTGGATCATGTGTGTACTGCCGCACAGGACAGCCTCACCCTCGTTTAGCTAGAGGCGAAAGCTATACGTGTGGATACAAGCCTTTCCGTTGTGAGGTCTGTCCATCCTTTATTTCATCTAATGGATTTTGTTTGACTTATTTTTCTATTTTTTTATTTAAAATAATGTATATTTGTGTTTACTTCTTTCTACCCTTTTTGACAGTTTGACCATAACATTTCAATCTGCTTACATGACATGTGGTTAAAGAAAATTGGGTAGTTTCTACAAGGTTAATAAGTGAAATTTATTTTTAAGGTGTTTCATCAGGCATGTGTCAGTTAGGATATGTAATAATAATAATAACACCACAGTTTTCAAGACAGTCCTCAAAGGAGAAGACACAAGAAAGTGCCTGTGTCAACAAAGCGTACTTGAGATAATCTAAAGCTGGTCTCAATTTAACTGATTATTCATTCATCAGATACCTCTCGGTGTTTGTCATAAATGCTTTGAATGTTTTTTTTTGTTGTTTTTTTTTGAAACAATCCCTCTCTTTTAGGTATGCAATTATTCAACTACCACCAAAGGAAACCTTAGCATCCACATGCAGTCAGACAAGCATCTGAATAATGTGCAAACACTCCAGAATGGTGGCAGTGAGGCACCATATAATCACAACCATGCCAACCCAGTGTCTAGTGCCAGCCTTGGTGGAAGCTGCAGTGCACCCTCTCCATCAAAGCCGAAGCAGAAGCCCACTTGGCGCTGTGAGGTATTGGAATAAACAGAGCATCATTGTAGCATAGTGGTAGGACACATGCCAATTAGCTTGTTGCACTGTCTGCACAATGAGCCAGTTATTTCTCTGTGCGTCACTGTGTCTATTATTTATTTTTCCCAGCCAGATCATCTGACCTCTATAATAAAACAGTGTCTTATATATTTTCAAGCGATATCTAACAATTCAAAACGTAGTATCTTTGCACCAGCACTATTAACGCATGGATAAGTTGTGTTTTGTCGGCTACTATTGAAATTTTGCCTCGGATTTCTTAAGTTTCCATTCCAGACGTCATGCAGCCGTAACTCATCTCTTACTTGCAAACTGTTTGTTATGTTGCAGTGCCAAATAATGTTGAGGTAACCAGTCATGCTAAATATGACACCTTCATTTGTTCACCAGGTGTGCGACTACGAGACCAACGTCGCACGGAACTTACGAATCCACATGACCAGCGAGAAGCACATGCACAACATGATGCTGCTGCAGCAGAACATGAAACAGATCCAACACAGCCTCCATCTGGGCCTGGCCCCGGCCGAGGCAGAGCTCTACCAGTACTACCTGGCTCAGAACATGGGGCTCGCTGGGGTTAAACTGGAGAATCCAGCTGGCAGCGGTGGACCAGATGCCCAAATGATGATTAACCCGTTTCAGCTAGATCCTGCAACTGCAGCTGCTCTTGGATCTGGCCTAGGTGATATAAATGTTGCCTCATCAGATTGAGATTGGCTTCCCTAACAGCTCTTAGAGATGAGTCAATTACAAACCCAGAAATTCCCTTTTTGAATTGTTGTTGCTCATAAACTTCACTTTTATGATTTTTTTTTTGTTGTTCATTGTTCCCACAAGCAGTTTTTATCTGTAGTATCTAATTTATCTGATGGCATCTTGGTTTGCTCTTTTTTATCTATGTGTGTTTCTTCTAGTTGCTCTTCATCAATCTTTGTGCCCTCTCACCTTCTTTGTCACGTTCCATCGTTTTTTTTGCCCAGGCCCCCTTATGCTTATCCTTTCCTTGATTTCTTTCTCTCTTATCTCTGCTCTCATATGGTGCCTCTGTCATTGTCTCCGTTCTTTGACCCCTCTCGCTGATTAAAAAATGATTATGAGATGCCACACGAGAATTATTCTTAATCTTTCATTTGTAATTTTCTTAAATCAGCTTAATCCACCCCTCTCTACATCACAAGCGCCGTCACCACAACATACACACACCGTCCAACCTTTACTCATTCTGCCGAGATAGAGTCGCACACGCATGCACACGCACACACACGCGCGCGCGCGCACACACACACACTAACAAACAGCAGGAAGCGGATTCCCGTAGGAGTGAGAGAGATTTAACAATGACCCTGCAGTGCTGCACACCCACTCCCTCCTCTAGTGTGGAGGTCACAGCCCAGCTAGCAGATGTACTCTCAGTGAATTACACTGATAACTCACAGCTCCCCATAGTGAGTGCAGATGTACATAGGTATAAATGGTGGGAGCAGGAAACTGATTCAAATTCAGATCCATATTCAGCATAATGCATACATGCATGAACGCATATTTTCCGTTTCACCTTACCATTTAAACCTGCCTTAAGTTAATTTTACTTGGTGAAGTTCTGTTTGTTTACACATCAACTAAGTGGACAAATTGCTTTGTTAAACAATCTGTTTAGATGTGATATCTTAAATTAAAAACCATGATTAACTTTGGTAACATGCAGGGAGGGACAATGAAGGGATCAAACGCACGAGTTAATTACATTTGCATGAATTTCAGATCTCGTTTTTTTTGTCCCAGGGTTTGGCAGGCAGAGGAAAAAGGAATGTGTGTGTGTAACGCATTGATCAGCTTTTTCAAATCTTTGGTTGATGCAAGAAAAGCCCGCAGCCCTAAAACCATTGTGCCACTGTTGCTGAGAGCAGTAATTAAAGCTACCTGATGAGCGAGTTAGCAAGTTGAAAAGGATGATTGTAATTGATCCTGATTCAATCCTATTAGGGTTTTTTATAGACAAGACTTTGTAAGTAGCCTTAGTTCTCTGCGAGGCTTTATTTTTATCAAACCCCTTTGTGCAGGAGAGGCCTGCATGGGTGAAGCTTCTTTTCCGCTCTAAATTTAATTTAATAAAAAAGCGTATCTTCCTTTTTTTTTTTTTTTTTTTCCCATACGCATGTTAACCTTTTCACTCTCACCTCAGCTTTTGTATGGCTGGCATATTTCTTTTTTTCTTTTTTTCATTTAACCTGTTACCTTTCTGCGCTGTGGAAAAGCAACGTTTACCTTTTTACACTGTCTTAATTCATATCCGGTTCGCTGCCTAACTTGTGTTTTCACTCATTTTCTCTGTAGTGAATAATGACCTATCAGCAGAGTTGCGCCTTGCCAGCGGTCAGCTGATGGCAGACGATCTATCCATGGTGTCTTCAGGTGGAATGGGGGGCATGTCCTCAGCAGACCCTTCCCTCTCTGCCTTGTCGCCACCCATCAGCGACCCCTCGCTGCGCCTCTACCAGTGCGCCGTGTGCAACTGCTACTCCACAGACAGCCTAGAGGCCCTCAACGCCCACATCAACGCGGAGCGCGCCCTGCCTGAAGAGGAGTGGCGCTGCGTGGTGGGTGACGTCTACCAGTGCAAGCTCTGCAGCTACAACACGCAGCTCAAGGCCAACTTTCAGCTGCACTGCAAGACAGACAAGCACATGCAGAAACATCAGCTGGTGGCGCACATCAAGGAAGGAGGCAAGGCCAACCAGTGGAGATTAAAGTGCGTGGCCATCGGCAATCCGGTGCACCTCAAGTGCAACGCCTGTGACTACTACAGCAACAGTGTGGATAAACTGAGACTACATGCCACCAACCAGAGGCACGAGTTCGCCATCCGCCTCTACAAGGTAATGAAAAAACAAAAAACTCTTTTCTTGCAATCAGTTATGGAAAAATCATGCTCTTTCCAAAGCACCGGGATAAAAAGTCCCAGATGTTATTGATCACATGAGAAATATTTCTTAAATAAAATAGATTTTACCGCTTGCTTCCATTGGAGGGACTGGTAAAGTGCGGTAATACGTAATAAACTGACAGCTTTTTGTTTTAAACAAACCCTTCCTGTCCTCTTAAGTGCATCGTCACACAGATAAAAAGTTCCCATGAGAATGGAATGACAAAGATAAAAAAAAAAAAAGGTCACTGTGAGAGTACCGAATCAGATCTCCATTTGATACAGTTCCATTTCCTGCTTGCTGTTCAGCTCCTTTACACACACGGTCATGTAATATCGGTGATTTTAAATCATCCTACATAATTGACCACATTCAGCTATCTTTGATGTAATAAATAGCTCTAGAATTATTAAAAAATAAATAAATAAATGTAACGTTAAGCATAGCCAATGCAAATTAGTTTTCTGCTGGGCAAAGGGGAAGGCAAAAATGTTGTGAATGTTACTCTTGATATTTAATCTGCGTTTTAAATTTCTGTACACAAAAATAAGCAGTTTGAATGCAGTGTTTATGTTTGCGAAAACCGTTTTTAAAATATGCATTATTAGTGGAATGGGCTTTTTTTTTTTTTTTTTTTTTGCCTTTATCTTGATGTATCATGTTCCAAGTATACATAATGTGTCTCCTTAGCAGACAAACATTCTTTTTTTTTTTTTTTTTGCTTGAAAAGAAGAAATGTTAACTAATCATTTACTGATGACATGCTTTATGGTTTATACGTTTGCTAGCTATTACAGAAGGACGCAACACAGCAGGAACTCAGCTAAATAAGTAATTAAATGTTCTACACTTAAAGGAATAGAGAGCTTTTACGAAGAAATTCCAACATGTCCAGTATTTGGCAATGTTTTCGGGTAATTTGAGCTGTGAGACGTCTCCTTCAGCTTAATAGGGTGTTGCTACATTTCCGAGGCCTCAACGTACAGGATAGGATCAAGTGCATTACAATAATGAGGTCTCCTTTACAGCAATATGCAAGATTGGGCACTGAGATGCAGTTGTGTGTAAATGTGTATATGTGTTGTTACGCCGTAGATGCAGGAAGAGTATATAAACATGAATGAGTGATAATTGGCTAGAGTTTTATTTAGATGATTTGCACAACTTTAAATAATAATAATAAAAAAAGAAATCATCGTTTTTTTAATTTTCATTTTCATATCAAGAGGTGATTTACTATATTTAAGCTAAGGCACACAGCATAATGCTGAAGATGCACCACTCAGAGATTTGTTACTGCCTTTTTAAAGCTATACTGACTGTTCTATTCAGAACTATATTTACCGGTATTTAAAATATTGTTTCGTGAGCAGTTACTAATTATTTAGATTAGCAGCAGAGGCTGGATCACGCAGTGTGTGCGAGACAGCAGTAGCTGTAAATTAGGGTTTTACTTATTTAAAACGAAAACAAAATGATTACGGGTGACGTTGTGGACTGTCGTTAGCATCTTATATTAGCAATTAGTGTTTTTAGAATTACTAATGATAAACACCTGTCCGTGTGTATATTCCCTTGAGAATGTACGGCGTCTTTACTGCCCTGCTTTGATTTTTTTTTTTTTTTTTGTGACATTGAAATATTTCAGATCGTCAGACATATTTCAATATCTGACAATGATAAACCCAGGAAATCCAAAGTGCATTTTGCAAAAGATTAATATTTATCAAAAAGCTCATCATGGTTCCACTCTTTTAAAATATAATCTGAAATTTCATCAATACATATCTCCAAAAGAAAGCAGCAGAAGTAGTCTAGTCAAAGTTTGACACAATGCTAAAACTCAGCCTGTTTAATGCCAGAGAAAGTAATTAATTAATGAATAAAACAGCAAAAGTATGAAATGGGAAAGGGACAAAATTGTCAGAATTTATCATTCCATTTGTTGCAGCAGCCTCAACGAACAACTACAAGATAGTAAAAAAAAACAACAACAACAAAACCTTGCAGATACCAAAGCTTTGAGTCTTCTTCTCTTAGTAACACCTTTAATAACGAACAGTGTTGTATTTCAAACAGTTTTAGTAGCACTTTGGCATGGTACATTCAGCAAACAGAAAAAGCTAGTGTTGATAAGTGGAAATTGGCTAATTATGGTAAACCGATTTTCCCCCACCAGCCAAATTCGCAATGCATTTCCACATGTGAATCACATTTCTTTAGCTAAATACTCAACAGTCATTTTGTTTTTTTAATTAGCCACATCACCCATTGAATTTTACATCAACATTTTTATTTTATTTTATTTTTTAGTTGTTTTTTTTTTTTTACTTTTACTGAAATATTATTCCTTTTTTTTAAGGATTTGCATTTACTTAGGAAATCTCTTGAGTCCTAACTGTATTAGACTAATTGGCATTCTCAGGGCTATGTAAAACAGTCTTTGCTAACTTCAACAGGATGTTCATATTAACACAAGATTGTCAACAGTCTGGCAACTTGGCATGAGATGAACTGGAGATGTCTCTGCTCGGGGGAAATTGAGAAATTCTTAGCGAACGTGCAGCTTTCACATTATACTACATTACCTTAGGCCACAGCATATTGAATCAGCATGATTAGTTGACTCAAATCACAATCTCCTTTTTGTCAAAGGAAGACTTGAGCGCTAGTCCATGTGTCTTTGTTTCCACACATGTACAAGCATTTAAAAGAGTGGAATCACGTTGGACTGCCTTTTCCGCTGAGTTCATACGAGCCACTTTTAGTTACCAAGGTTACACTAAATATTGGCAGCAATTTAATCATACAAAGAGGTAACAATATCAATGTAATGTGTACAAACTGGAGAAGTCTTAGAGGTCTGTTCAACTTTTTCTTTTTTTATATTCAAGACAGTTTGCAGAATCAGGAAGTGCATTTTAAGACACGCAAACGCCAGCTTTGCCAAGGCAAGTGAGGGTCATCCCAATGTCCCCTGAGTGCACCCGAACGCCCCTGTACCTCATCTACCCACCCACCCACTCCACAGGCCTCAACAAATCTGTTCCACAGATGACGCTTTTAATGCCTCTGGCAGAAATTCCACTATTTTACCCTTGGACATGTGGTGGTAAAACAGAGAAAGAGAGCTAGAAAAAGTGTAGACGGGGCTAAGTGAGCTGCAGAGCAAAAGCGGAGGGAAAAAAAAAAATCATTTCTTTATTTGACCAGAAAAACACCTCTCCTTTTATGTATTGGCAGAGGTGAGAAGCACATGGGGATAGAGGTAGCTTGGCCGCACGCATAAAAGATCCGAGTGTTGACGACTTTACCATCTGGCTTTTTGGAAACAGAGAATATCTTTATGGCATGGGAAACCATTTGAAGATACAAACAAAAAGCATATTCAGGAGATTTTATGGCCGCTTTGTAGCAGCCATTGAGTACTTCTGAGGGGAAGTGAGAGTTTGAAAGTCATTTTTTCTTTTTCTTTTTTTCCAGACTTTGAAACAGCAAAAGGGAAATGACATTAGCAGTTCATGGACATCAAGTCATCTGGTGTCCAGGGCACAGCAGGTGGCGAAGGAGCTCATAGGCCTTACATGGAAAAAAAACAAAGGCCTGCTACTCACCACTTATCGGAAATGTGGGCGGTCTGATTGGCCCTGCATTATTCATCATGGGAATAATTGCAGCCTAGAGTTTAAACATTGTATTTTTGCATTTAGATTTTAAACAGCGTCTGTTGAACCTTACTTTGAGGTTATTATTACAACTGTCAACCGCGTACAAGTTTCCATCCCTCTAAGAAAGTTGACAAAGCAGGAGGTGTTATGAGAAAGTGTCTGTACTACCAGCCTATGAGGTGTAGCGTAGCATGTCCATAGCTGACCTGGCTCGTTTTTAGTTTAGACTCGAATATTATGATATATGGCTTCGTTATGAATTTCGCTAACAAACACTGGCCTTAATGCACACGGAGTTGAGAGTAAATCTGTCAGTGCCATTCACAAGTGCTGCCTGGATAAGTAGGGGGTTTAGTTTGAGGTGAACATATGTGTTTGTGTGCATGTGTCCCAATAGGGCTTTGAGGTTGAGATCTACGTTGTGCTTGTCCCTGGGTCATTAGGAGTTGAGAATGTTCATGGCCAATGTGGCGCAGTCGAGGACCACACACACACACACACACACACACACGCACACACACACACACACGCACGCACACACGCATACACACTGTTTTAGAGACCATGGCACCTGTTTCTCAGATGGCTATCCAAATAAATCCCAAACGGTTCTAAAACCACTTCTACTCATTCCAAGTTTCCGTCATAATTCAGACGGAAATGGACATGCAGGATCCACACCGTTTTTCCATAATTACTTTGTTTTCCTTTTTATTATTTTTTTAAATCATTTTACTCTTTACTCATTTTCTCCTAATCTCCTTTTAAACTAAGCCTGAAAGAGTCTTAAAAAGCTTTCACAGTTTTTGACCAACATGGACTTGAGGGTGCTAGTCATTTTTCCCCTGTGTGCCTTTTTTCATACTTTACCAAGTTTATTTGTTTCATCTGCTGCCAGACATTTTCTACCAAACAAGCATCAGTTTATACCGTACATGGGCACGTTGCGTACCGGTTTGGACAACTGAGCATTTAGGTAAATGTTCTGTAATCTAATCGTAGTCAACTGTATGGAAATGGAACGATTTGATTCCATTGAATTAAATCTTGCACAATGAGTCTCCCTTCAATTATTTTGGTTTGATGAGGGGTTTTGATGAACCCCCGTATTTCATAAGAGTCAGTTGTTCCAAAGGGTCATAATTAAAATTCAAAGAAATATGGCATCTGATAAAAATGTGGTAAAATAATATACAGTTAAATTAAATTAGAAATGAGTTGAGAATATAACTATATATAACTCTATATATCCATTCCTCACTTTACTGACAGTAAAAAAATAATAATAATAAATAAATAAAAAGGTATCCAATGGTTTTAGTACGCAACTATAACATGGTTTACTTCCAAACACAAAATGAAAGGAGGAAGGGAAAATTACAATGTATGGCTGTGAGATAAATATATGAACTGGCAATAGTTTGAATTCAACTGGACTCTCAAGAACATTTAGATATATTCTTTTGCCATGTCTCTCCCACTCTTTGTTGAGTTCCTTTCATTCTGCCTCCCTCTTTCTGTCCAACTCCTGGGGAGTGGTAGGTAGGGCATCTCATTACCTATGATCCTCTTGGCAACACCATGGCTTGGAGTCATGGGGTATGGCTGAATTAATCTAAAGGAGTGATAAGAGGAGAGAGAAAGGAAAGGAGGCTACATTTTTAGATCAGGCTTTCTGTGTTTCACTGTATTTTTTTTTTTTTTTTTTTCCCTCGCTCTTGGCCCTGCCTTTGAATTTAATTTTTGTCCATCTAGCTCAGATGGAGGTAGCTTTGCTTGTGCATCAGCGATATTAGGTCCACCACTGGGGCCTGGACTATTAGCAGGGGTCAAGCCTGTCTCTCTCATTTAAAAATCAAATGGCCCAATATATATGCAGCTCAAATTATTGGACTGTCATTTGGACTTGTGTGATGGGGAAATGGACAGGAGATTGACTCCCACAGATTTGCATAAAACATCATTGTGCTGGTCCGTATAATAGAAAAATGTCTGGGTCTATTTCAGACGCATGGCCCCATTTATGGCACAGGCTCTCAGCCACACACACACACACACACATCAGTGTACTGTATATGCACATGCAGAGGTGTGGTACTACATAGATTCATACAGACACTCACAAATGTGGGTATCAGGTTACTGTTTTTCCACTTGAGTCCACGTACGCCTGCTCCAGACACAGGCTGTTGATAACGGCGTCCTTGTCTTGCACTCCTAGACAGACGTAGAGTTGATATTCTCTTCAAAAGGGGAATCTTGTCAGACACTTCACGCAAGATGCTACTTGACTGCAAGATATAGATTTTCATCTTCTGTCACGGAGACATAGGATGGCATGAAAAGTTCAGAGCTGTAAACCCGATCAGGCAAATTTTCACACTTTTTTTTTATTTCTTTTCCAAGCCAAAAAAAAACCCAAAAATGGTTGTCTGTTTAACGGTTGCGCTTCATCCCTCTCTTCGGGGCAAACTGATGCCGGCTGGTAGATTAGTCAAATAGTCTCCTGTTTCACCTGCGCTGTGATTACAATGGAAATCTTTCAGAGGTCAGGGGGCGGGGTGCTTGGGGTGGTGGCTAATTAAAGCATAAAAGCAGGTGTGTGTGTGTGTGTGTGTGTGTGTGTGTATGCTGTGCCAGTGGCTTTGTGTTTGAGACAGGTTTGAATGGACGAACGTCCCCACCCTCGCCCGTCTTCTTAATAATCCTCATAGATATTAATAAGAGTTGCACCCATTCTCCTACTAACGCCTTTACCAGATGGTCGTGTGAGCTGCTGTGTGTGTGTGTGCGCGCGCGTGTGTGTGTAATGTCCAGCTTTGATCCGGCTTTTGGCTGACACTCATAAATGATGCTTAATTACCCTAGCCACCCCCCGCCCCTCACCTCCTCTCTACCTCTTGACTCCCCAGTGAATTAGTTCAGGCTGCAACGTAAATGCTTTTTGTGTTTTTGATTATAAAAGGTGAGTTTCTGTCTTGGCGAAACGGAGAAAAAGACACTGCCGGTTTTCTCGGATTAATAGCCAGATGTGATCCTTTTAATAACCATTCCCACCCCTCACTGTGGGTCATTTGGGCTGTGTCCATGTGCAGGAGACTGTGAAGCAGATCTGGGCTGACAGGTATGGGAACGATAGCAGAAGGGGGTGGAGTGGAGACAGAGGAAGGACGAGGGTGGTGGTGGGGGGGCGGAGGGGGGTTGTGAAGGCCTTGGAAGCGGGGGGGCGGGGGGGCGGGGAGTAGTGTCAGGGATGCAAGAACAAAGAAGCTGGCAGGAGTTTGTCTTTGCTTTTCTGTCTCTTCCCCGTCTCCTTAACCCGCTCATCCTCACTATATCCTGGCCAAAATACACACTCCCCTCCTCCACATTCAAATCATACACCCCCTTGCTCAAACCCATTTTGTATATACCTCCGACTCCGTTCTATCCCTCCGTTTCTCTCGGGGTTTGATTATCTTGCTTTCACTAAGACAACAGACACCGTTTGTTTAAAAAAAAAAAAAGTCATAAAGAAAGAAGGTGCTTTGAGCACAAATATGACCCCTGGTGGCATGTTGTCTCCACTTTTGAAGCATTGATTTGATCAGACCAACTTCAGACAGATCACATGGCAGGGAGATCAGATGAATTCTTTAGTGGGAGTTAATTAGATTTACTGTTGAGATCACCTGACATTAAAACGTGCGCTTAATTTGTATGGAAGTTGTCATGAAATTGTTCGATTCGGCTGTTTCAAACGTTGCATTAGCTCTGCAATTGTATTTAGATAGCACCATCATGCTCTAACCGCCTTATGATTCTATCAGGATATTGATATGGACAAAGTTGAACTGAAATACTCCTCAACGCCCTTCCAAATCAATAATCAATCGATTGGAGGTAATTGTGCTACTCCCTTGGAACAATCCCAAGTCACTCTCTTTCTGGGCCCATCACCACCACCACCACCATCCCCAGTCTCACACTCTCTCTGTCATTATCAGCAGCATGTGTAGCCGTATTCGGCATTTCAGCATACCAGCTGTAATTGATTTTAACCATTAGGTGCTCAGTGAATAGATAAGTAGTGGGAGATATTCGATTATACGGTGAGAGAGAGGGAGACAGGGATGAAAAGAGTGTGGGGAAAGAGGAGGGAGAAGGATTTGGGGATGTTGTCAGAGAGCTGTGGAAAGGGGAACTGACCTGTCCTGCTGTCTATCCGCCTCTACCACAGGCCCTCCATCTTTGCAGCAGCACAATACCGCTGACCTCCTGTGAGTTCAAGCAGCTTAGTTTCTGCGAGGTAATCCCTAATGCTTTGAAATAGACCTGATAGAAAGCCCACTTACTTGTTCAGGATTAATGTGGTTTGTGTGGGGGTGAGTGGGTCCCGAGTTCTCCACACATTCTGTTAAATTAACCCATTGGAATTATTATAGTCCACTCTAATTGTGGATGATAGCAAGTGCTGTAAACTCGCACTACCCTAAGAAGTCGGCTGGTAAATAAGGATCAGCAAACTTATGTGACGCTTGGTCTGTCACGTCTGACTGTTTCTGCTGGGATTTACCTGCAAGTGGTTGGTCCGCAACAAAACCTCGGTTGCGCCGTCGCTTACAGGAGAACGTCTTGAATCCGAGTGCTTACGATTCGCCACTCTTTCCTTTCTCATCTTTTCCTCATTTTGGAAGCGCTCTAGGTTAAGACTGGGAATAGGAGCGGAGGGGGTGGCGGGCAAAGGCAAACATTTGAGTAATCTTCAAAGGCCCCATTGGTATGTTGAGTGGACGCTGGTATGCGGACTGTGGCTGAGGCTTTTTCAGGGCAAAACAATATCTTTCTTTTCGACGGCTGGGGCCTGGGCAAACACCACCAGCCAGGCCATTCTGCCCAGTGTAGCCAGTGCTATTGGCTTAACCCCTCCAGTGACTCCTGCAGAAAACATAGAGGTCCCCGTGTTCCTAGCGCAGCTCATCGTTACGGGTTTATGGGACTGATTGGAACATCCGAAGGCTGCTTCGACTGTACGTTTCCGTGGGTTTATGTAAGGAGTCGGTAAATGTTCTCTCAGTGTGCTCGGTGATATGCAGTTGCTATATAAATCCTTGAGTTTTCAAAGAGGTGGGCAAAATAGACAGAGATGGCTGCCTTTTGTAAAGAGAGAGATCAAGTGTGCCATCTTGTAGGTCAACTGCAAGGTATTTGATTTCCTGTGGAAATATGCAAAATAGCTCCACTGAAGAGGCGCTTTCATTGTGCTTTTTCCCTACAGAGCGCCACTCTAGCATGGGCTTTACATTTTTGCTTATTTAAACGCCGTATGCCCAACAAGCGACACAGAAAAAGCGTCAGCCATCTTAACTTTACTTGAATGTGCTGAAGTGCAATAATCACGGACGTTGAGAATTCATTATGAGTTGATTCCAAAGAGGCATCTATTGGAAGTTATTTTGTAGAGTCGTTCCGTGTAAACATATGCAGTGAAAAGTCTGTAAAGTGTTAGACGGAGCGGTTGTTTATTCGAAAACCTTATGAAAAGCAGTCTGCCATTTTCTGACAATTTCAAAATGAATTCCCTTTGTCCAGTCATCGCCAGCCATTTTCTCACAAGGATCCACCACGGGGATAATTTCCCCCATTTCTCTGTCATTAGCAGGCCCTGGTATTAGGCTTGTGTTTTGTTCCCTGTACCTTTTGTTTTGTGCTAAGTAAAACCATGCGACAGGGTAGGGGCTAAATGGAAAACAATACTCCCCTTCACAAGCCCAGGAATGTGTAATTAGTGATTTGAACCCAGCTATGCTCGTCTAGATTCTCCCCTATCTTTCCCTCTCTCTATCTTTCCACGTCTTGTTCTTTTGTTCTTTCTGTCACAGATTTTCCTGTTTTGCTTCACGTCGGCCTATGTGTATGTCTCTCATTGTTTTTTTCTTCTTCTTTGGATACTATGCAGCAGCAGGGCTTCATAATGTACAATGCGAACAACAGGGCTTTGCAAAAAAAAAAAAAAAAAAAAAGCAGTGCTTCTTCTTTTTCTGAAGTGTTTTTTTATTTGTTAAATTGAACAAAAATACCAAATTTGAAGCAGTGTAAACAATGTCTCTTATACTGTCGCCCAAAAACGTAACCCTCATTTCCCCCCGCCCCCATCTTTGACCTCTCCTTGGTTTTTTTCGTGATATGAAAATAGTTAGGCTTGTATGAAAACCATACAAGCCTGTGTGCTTGGAAAGTGTTGAGGAAAGAAATGCACTCCAACTAGTAGTTCAATAATCAAGGATTTTGTGATCTCTGTCCCAATGTGAGTCAATGGAGAAGATAATTGCAGCCGTTGATAGTGTAGGAAAATGGTGAAGTCTGGTCAGTCTCACCTGCCAGCGATGGAGACAAGCGGCAGCTTTTAGACCCTAATGGGCTAAGGTCAGGATGGTTAATAAGGACTAAGTGGCTGAGCCACGCTGTCTAAATCTAATGCTAATGTAAATACTGATCCATTTCCAAGGGGTGATGGAGGTGAGTTGACTTTCAAGACTCCATACACACATGAGCCAATGAGGAAGAATGCACTCAGGTGTGTCTTTTTTCAAAGATAGATTATTTCCATTTGCATGGCATATAATTGGTGTGATACATGGAAAATGCAGTCCATGAACTACAACCAATAACCTTAGTATTTTTACAGCATTTCTTTTTGTTTGTTTGTTTGCTTATTTGTGAGAAAGATCAGAAGAAACTAGCACCTCATTACGAAGTGGAATAAACAGAACAAATGGTTTTGTTTTAGTTTTTACAAATAAAAATCTGATGTGAGGCATGATTTGCATTTGTGCAAAGCCCTAAATACATTCCAGTGAAACCAGTCGTCATTAGAAGTCAACTACTGAGGAAATAGGGTCCACATGTTTCATTTAATTTCTTTATAAATATGGCTGTTATGTGAAGGGGCACAGAGGTCACAAATCTTTCTTCATGTAAAAGCATGAATAAGAAAGCAATAAGCCACGAAAGAGACGCCACAAGAAGGTGCTCTTTGCAGATGAGACCAAGTGTTATTTTGGCTTGAATGCAAAACACTATGTGGAGGGACATTAACACTCCTCACTACATACAACGTATTAACCCCACTGGTAGCTGCATCATGATTCTTTTTTTCAGAGGTTGCAGTTAAATTGGACTGAGTTGATGAGAAAATGTGTGAAACTAAGTCCTAGAAGTATTTATTTGTTGATTTTTTTCAAAGATGGGCAAAAATAAAAATGCGCTTCAGATATTTCAGCTTTTATTTTTTTTCATTTGAAAAACTTTCACTTTACAAATATTCAGTACTATATATCGGTAGGTCAAATAAAATCCTGATGAACTTAAAAACTGAGACAAAATGTGCAAAGGAGTTATTAATATGCTGTTAAATTTCTTATGCTCTGGTATGGGTTGGTTTTATGGGATATTGTGTTTGCCTTGGCTAGAGACAGTGTAAGAAGACAGATATATAGTAATTCAACCAGAAGAGAGGTTAGAGGTCAGAGAACTATGGCCTTCACCCTGGATGTCAGGGCAAAGATACTGTACGTTAGGGCTACAAGTGTGTGTGAATGACTGCGTGTGCATGCATGTGTAGGAGTCAGTGAAATAGAAGTGGCCTGCATGTTTGTATAATTTTCAACAAAAGTGCGTTACCGTTCTTTGCTGACAGGTAGCAAAGTAAACCGGAGACAGACTGGGAAAATTAGATAATATTTAGAAGTAATATTCAGCAAAACTTATTATAAATGACATTGTGATAAGTCATTAATTTCTTTGCCCAAAATAAAGCTCCTACTTCGCTTTGGGTGACCGAAGCGACATTCACCACCCCGCCGGGTCTCGCAGACGAGCTCCGAAACCCAAATCACATGGTGGTTGCTCGGAGGCAGAGCCGAGGAAAACAGGAGAGGCAATTGAGCAGCACAAAATATTATTCTCTGCATTTCTGAAAACGCCAGGCAGTGAAAAGTTCAGCAAAAAGCCAAAGGTTGGGACGTTGAAACGGTTTTTGTGTCACTTCTGTGTTTTGAGCACACATTATAGCTTTTAAAAGCAAAGAGAGAAAGAGAGAGAGAGAGAGGGGTAAACTTTGAAAATGTGTATACAAATTCAGCAGTTTATGCGCCGTGTTGTTTTTGTGCCTGCGCAGTGCCAAAACAATGTCAACATACGTCTGTTACCAGAGTGAAGCAGGGTGGCACATACCTGGGCCTTCAGTGTATCCTTTCAGCGGTGCAGGCTGCCAGCGGTTCCATTGGCAATGATCTTGTGTTACATCTATGTCTTGGGGGCTGAGTGGCGGTTAGCAGTAACATGTGTTAGGGAGGTGGTAGCACTGATGGAATTCTACTCTTGGCAGTCTTCCAGGCAGTGCTGGTATGTGTTTAAAATACTTTCAAGGAACAATGCACGCTTTTGTAGTTTACTGGTCCAAGTGGGGCTGTTTTTGTCTCTGATGGCCCCCGGGGGCCCGAGAGGGTAGCACCGGAAGCTGGTAGCGCTTCTAAAAGAAAGGTATACTCAACAACAAGCTCCAGGGTTCTGCTAAAAAAAAAAAAAAAAAAAAAAAAACACTGATAAAAGTCTGTAAAGAGGCTTTTTTTTATTTCCACGGTGTTCATGTGTACGCTTTCAGCAAACTCGAGACGACGGCAAGAACGCTGATTCTTTACGTATAAAACGTGTACGCACATGCTCCGACACTCACACTGGTTATTAAGACACAGCTGCTGTTGAAGAGCATTCTTACTTTCAGTATGTATTCATTAGCTGCCTGGTTCTACACTTAATGACAGGAGAGACTCATGTTTGTACTGAATGCGCTAATTTGTCATTTGGTTTATGGAGGAAAATGCAACCCCACTGCTCTGCGCTGCTTTCAAAATATGTTTATGATGGTGGCGAACAAATCACAAGCACACAAAAAGACACACACACACACACAAACAAAAAAAAGCAGATTGAAATTATAGACCAGTGCCGAAATACACTTATGAGGTAAAATGAAGAGTGGAAATTACCCATGCATAAAAACCAAACACACAGAGCCAGAAGAATGGATGGATTGAAACCTTATCCACACACACACACACACACACACACACACACACACAAACTCGCGTTTTTGTGTGCACGGAGAGATAAAAGAAGTTGTGAAAAGATGTCTTTTGGCTTGGCTTATTAAGAATTCAGTTAATGAGGCAGCTTTGTCACCCCAGATAGAACAAATGGATATCAGACAGCGGCGCAGAGACTCTCCCCACAAATCCTCGTGAGTGAGTGAGCGAGCGAGCGAGCGAGTGGAGAGGAGGTGCGTGCGCGCATTTTGTATGTGTGTGTGTGTGAGGAAAGGTGTTTTGTAAACATTTCATTCTGCATAATGAATGCGGTCCTCTGTCATCCACACATAAACAGACACACAGCAGCAGCAGAGGTAAAAAAGGAAAAAAAAAAAAAAAACTACACAGGGGAGCCTCCTTTACCTGTCATATTGGCTCCCCTCCCCTCGCCTCACACACGCTGCAGTGAGTGCATGCGTGTATGTGTGTATGATTGAGTGTTGACAATATTGTGCTTTTGACAGGCGAACAGGAACTCACGAGAGTTGTAATTTGTATTTCATTTATACGATGGGTGTGCATCCTCCTCCTCTGTCATCAGTAGCCATCTGCGCCATGTGTAGGTTCACCCGGGGAACGCTGTTTAGCTGATCTTCATTGGCCCACAGGGAGTGTTAGCTTATTTGGTTGTTTGCCAAACACTAATCCACAACAATTAACCACCAGCCACTTTGGAAAGGTGCCATATTGACATCGATGGCCCTTTTTTTTTTTTTTTTTTTTGAGCCATTCTACCACATAACACACAAAGACGCTCAATACAAATGTTCGTGCAGCGCATTTCCAAACAGACAATCCTTCCACGGCATAAATTACACACACATTGCGAGCAGACGCACAAAGACGCAAATCCAGGAGCAGAAACAGTGTGTTTGTGTGTTTGAATATGCGTTACACAGCCCACGCCTGGCAGGAGTCAAAGTGCTCCTTTAAAAGTTCATAAATCATGGATGGTTCTGGCCTGTGATCACCAGGCCGCCTGCGTTTCTGGCCCGCAGAGTTCCACGGAGCGACAGACAGCCTCTAGTTTTGGTCTTAGACAAACCCTCTGGAATGTGCTGATGGGGAGAGAATTAATATTTAGCCTAAACCTATCCGGCAGCCTGGTTCAACACCAAGTATATCATTCGACTGCTCCCAGCTGACGCCTCACATCCTAAAAACCTTACAACATAAGTTGAGGGATGTGTGGTGTTTTAGACCGCAGCTGATGGATATGAAAATGTTAATTTTGACACTGTGAAAAAATCTCTCTGTGGCCATGCCTTAAGGGGTAGCTGTAAATAATAAGTTGGTCTTTCAATAAGAATCTTACTGGAGGCATCTGCATGGAACATGACTGCCTTTAAAAACAGTTTTACAGCAT
This sequence comes from Poecilia mexicana, assembly GCF_051168715.1. NCBI lineage: Eukaryota > Metazoa > Chordata > Actinopteri > Cyprinodontiformes > Poeciliidae > Poecilia > Poecilia mexicana. The sequence continues at coordinate 8,435,657 of NW_028263389.1, forward strand.
TAATCCTGGTCTCTTGTCTCTATAGTAAAAATAATGTTTTAATGCTGTTTTTATTTTGATTATGTAAAGCACTTTGAAATGCCTTGCTGCTGAAATGTGCTATACGAACAAAATTTGATTGACTGATTGATTAAATCTAAGGTGTACAAATATACGTTCTTAAATGAAAGCATGATTAAGTGGTGAGACAATTTAAAAATGCACACTTAAGAAAAATATTGTAGTTTTCCAGTTTTGTTTTATTTTTTTTGCTCTGCCAATTCCGATTTGTGAAGAAATGCAATTTATACCACTTTATTGATCTTTTTAAAGGAAGAGAAAATGACTATGGAGTGGACATCGCACAGTATTCAGCATTTTACTTTATCAACAACATTAGAGGTCATTACTCTAAAATTTTCAAAGACTTTCCAAATCTTACATGATGGACACAATTTAAATTTTGCTGAAGTCCGTTTACCCTTCGTGTTATCTGCTGAAAATCTTGCTCTCTCATAGTCGGAGTGAAAGAAAGTACAGTCTCCTTTTAGAAACCAGCTTCTGAAACCTTATTATGCTGCCTCTGACCTGGTAGCTTCTACATACAGCCTCAGCAATGAGAAACTGCAGAGTTTTTACTGTGTCGCATTTCTCGTGTCATAATAAAAAGATTAAAGGTGAAGATATTACTGGTTCACTTTACGTAAAACACATTGAAAGAGTGTCCATCGAGAAAACTGTAGTGGCATCTTTTTAGAGTCTAGATTCTTATTAGAATCCATTGCCGTGCTATTTGGAGTAGTTGATAAAAATTTTGATTTCAACAAAAGCACCGAAAATGTATAATATTCTTGCCTTTGCCAGTGATAAATGCTTGTTTGCTAACGCAGCACACGTGTGTGGTTCCTACAGAAAGGCTCAGCAGTCCGGGTCTCCTGTAAAAGAGGGAGGGGATGAAAGAAAAGAAGCAAAGAAAGAGAGGAAAAGCAAAGGAGGACTCCTTTCACAGAGAAACAAAGATAGCTGTAATTAATGGCCCTGAGCTCTGGACTAGGGGAGCTTTCTTCTGACAACTCCGACTTAATTAAAACTTAAGACTTCTGAAAGGGCCCTCTGACTGCGAGGGGACGTCCCACCGTCTCGTGAGAAAAAACCTCGCTAGATTCCCTACAAAAGGAAAGAAAGAGGGAGAGACAGAGAGAAAAGATGTGTTAGCGGCTGTAGCTATGTTGCTAATCCCTGTTTGTCAAAGGGAAAAATGGGAAAAGGGGAGGGGGGTGTTGAACTCACACACCTGCGCCTCACTCCTCCCTCCACACACATGAACATCCAAAGCACACACACACGCATACGCACACACCCTCCTCCTTCACGTGCATCTTTTTTAAAGTCTCTCCTTGCTCTAAATGAAATGATGCAAGAATATGAAAATATTACCTGTCTAATTTTTAATTGCACCATGAAAGAAACATCTTCCTATAGGAGGATATGAGAGCCAGTTCCCGCACATTCACACACTCGCGCACACGCACGCATACCGCTGTACGTATTAATTAATGTATGAAGCTCTGCACCTGTTTCTCACAAAGCACTGTGAATAAATCTTAACAAAGTAGAACCAACCTTCATGAGCCACCTCTGTGTATCTGTCTCCACGCTTTGCTCTCTTCTGCTCCCTGCGTCCGCGCTCTCCGTCCTCCCCCCCCCCCCCCCCCCGGCCCCCCTCCCTCAGCAGAGGATCAGATAATAAAAGCTTGGCCTGCTCTTTTGTTTTTGTGCATTGTTCATTAGCCCGGCAGCAACAACAGAAGCACACTTGATATGCTTGGCTTGACTGGGTGTATGGGAGCAGGGCAAGGTGGGATGGGTGGTGGGGGGGGAGGGCAGGGATGGGTGAGGTGGAGGGGGTTGGCGTGCATGTGGGTTCATGCACCTACACAACACAGAGGGCGGGACAAGAGGTAGGGGGTAGCTTTGCATGGCTGCAATGCCATTAAAGAGGCAACTGGAAAATTAAGGGCTTGCAACTGACAGCACACGTTGAATGAGAAACCCCCACAGCTGCCGACAATGAGGAGAGCCGGACAAAGTGCATGTGGCAAAGACAAAACACAAACCCGGACTTTAAAAAAGAAAAAAAAAAAAAAAATCTTTAAAGTCTTTCAATCACAGGAAATGTGTGCGGTTCGTTATAAACGTCTGCGCAAGGGGCCGCTTTTGCGGGTTAAGCATATTAACCAGGACTCGGTGTTTTTGTGCGACTTGCTAATACCCGTTCCTCTGCTCTGTCCCGCAGCACTTGCAGAAGCAGGACAGCGCCTACAGTCAAGAGTCATGTGTCTACCTCTGCACTCTGTGTGACTACTCCACCAAGGCCCGCCTCAACCTGGTGCAGCACGCCCGCTCTGCTCGCCACCAGCAGAACGAAGGCCTGCGGAAACTCCAGCTGCACCAGCAAGGCCTGGGAGGGGATGACGATGGACTGAGCCTGCATGAAATGTTTCAAGTCAAGGAGTACCCCGCCAGCCCAGGTCTGTGCTTCACGCAGTTAAACCTGCTTTCTTATGTTTTAGTCGTTCCAACTTGGATTTATTAGGTTGTCTCAATGGTAGCTTATCTTTTACATACTTTCTTTTTTTTTTTTAACGTGCATTTTTTTTTTTTTTGGTTCTATACACAGTTTTGTCAGGAATTTTTTCTTTATTTGCTCATATTGCCCATCTTTTCTTCTAAACATGGACTAATCAGAGTTTTGTGGCCAGTTTCCAGCCTGTGGTTTTTGTAAAGGTTTTATCTGCCAATACAGATTTTGGCTGGTTCCTATTTTTGTTTGAGGAGAATAATGTAATACAAGACGCATTCACTGTGTTCTTTTTCTACCACTTATGCCTAAGCAATCATTGACATCACAGTTTTTCCTGAGAGACAGTCGCTCTAGGTAAAACTTATTGTTTTACCCTTATATCTCTTTATTAAATTTAAAGACAAACACGCTGTGAATTTGTATGTCAAACTGGGGAACTCTGGGATTTTCAAAAGCCTGCCCATGTTCCAATTTCAGCATGTTCAGTGACAGATAGCGGTCGGAATCCAAAAGGATAAAAAAGAGGAAATGAGCTCTTCTACCTTCAGCCTTCCTGTTACCTCCTTTAAATTTCTCCATCTTTCCATCTCTGTTTCTCTCTTTCTGCACAAACATAACCGCTTTATTTTTTTTAATTTTCTTTTTTTTTTTTTTTAACTAGATTACCATCCTTCGGTTTCCCTCGGCTTAGTTAAAAAGAAGTCACTGAAACAGAAAATTGACAAATTCAACCCTGCTCCTCTCAGTCACAACTTCAACACACTAGAGTTGTCGGCGAGACCCGGCTGTGATTTTGTTTACTGATTGGGTAAAGTTTCCGTCATCCGCCCCTCGGTCTGCGACGATGAAGATCGAAATCAGCTGATTCCGATCAGATGTCAGTTTCTCAGTGCACCTTTGTGTGTTTTTTTTTTTTCTGTATTAATTGTTACATGCTCCTGCCTTTATCCCCTCTTTTCTTGGGCCTTCACAACCAGATCACGTCTCTCGATGCAGACCCGTCCGTTTCTCCCTAATCTCCCCAAAATGAGCATGCTGTTCCCATTAGGCTGCCGCACTTATATTTGAAACACACAAGCACACACCGTCCCATGCGTAGGGACATCCCAGGCCGGCAAGCAGTCGGCTTATGAAATTTCACCTTGGGAGGATCTCACAGAGGAAGGCCCGTACGCACACACACACACACACACACGCATACGCACGCATGCATTGCTGACACACACTCTCATGTATGCTATGGCTACACAGTCTCTCCCTGGAGTGAGCTTTCATTTCCTTTCTCATGACCAAAGCAATTTGGCTTTCATTTAAGAGTCTCCGTCCTGCCAGCAGCTAATAAGTGTAACAGAACTGTAAAACATTCAGAGAGACAAAAAAAAGGAGGAAAAAAAAGATTAATCGTTTTTTTTTTTTTTTTTTTTCCCTTCTTTGAGTGGGGGTTGGATGGTTGGTGAGGGGTTGCAGGGTGTAAGAGGAGGGGGCTGTGCTTTAATTTAAACCAGAAGACTGAGTCAGGGTCCATTATTTAGTCATCCCTATGTTAATGCTGCTGGGAGAAAATGAGTGCTTAACTTGCTTTTGCTTTGCTTGACCTGAAGGAATGGGTAGAGTGAGGCGGAGTGTTGGTGCAGGGGGGTCGAAAGGGGGTCCCACGTTTCCAGCAGAACTTCTGCACACCATTATGCCATCCATCCATTTTGTGCGTGTGTGTGTGTGTGTGTGTCAGTCCATGTGCATATTTAAAGCAGTGCACCCCAAAGTATCCTGTTTATACTGTGCCTTTACTCCCAAAAACAGATGGAGGCTGAGACTCACTAATATGTATGAATCAGAACACACACTCACACGAACAGGAGAGAGGAGAGGAGATTTCAGTCCTGAAATAGGAATGATGCTGGCGGACGTTTGGTTTTAATTACACTTGGATCAAAGCTTTGGTGAGAAACAGGGTGCAGCAGCAAAACATGCTTAGATAAATCATTACCTTACATTTTAACTTGGCCCCGCCATCCCTCCCTCTTTCTCCCTCTCTCCTTTTTTGTCCTGCTTGTTGAGTCTCCCTCCGACTCCTGCTCATGTCCATTTTTTATTTATTTATTTTTTTTCAGTCCAAACAGAAGCTTTAAGCCACTTTTAACATCACTGGTTAGGTAACACAAGCGGGTTTTGAGGCTGTCAAAAGCAATGTTTGCCTTCTGCACCTCTCTCTCTGATAAAATGCGGCACATTTGTTGCTCGGACGTTTGCTTTCGCCACAACTTTGAAGACAAACAGATCCAGATTGCAGCACACAGGACGCTAAATCAGGGTTATTTAGATGCATATTTTGCTGTGTATTTTCACTGAACAGATTTTCACATGGTTAATGTTTCAGTTGCATTATTGTATTGGCATAAATACTCAGTTCTGGATATAGATCAATTAATTATAAAAAGCAAAGTCTAACTTAAAAAAGAGAAGAAAAAAAAAGATTAGATTTTCTGACAATTTCAGGCTAAAATTCAGAATGTCCTCTTTTGTTTGTTTTGTAGAGAGACCACTTCAGTTGAGTCTTGACTACATATTTTGTTTTACTGCTTGTGAAAATCTAAAATGGATTTACTGCCAAAAGCTATTTTGGAACTATTAAATGTTTCTCAAATCTCAAATTGTTCTTTACAAAAATCTGTCCCTATTGTAGAATGGTCTAGTTTAGAGTTGATCAGTCTCAGTGGCTCAAATTTCGACCAGTTACCAAACCGTCAAGCTTTGATGCAGATGCTAACTTTAGCAACAAAAGTGTCGCAGTAACAATACCCAGATACGGTATTTTCACATTCCCTACAAAGTACTTCACTCATTTATTCTGTCAATGTTTCTTTTCTCCACGGTAAGCCAAAACGCTGCCACGTACGATTTAAAAGTGGTGAAGGATCCCGGGGTGCTTTTGAAACGGTTTGTGGTCCAGTCAGACGATGATGTCTCTCTATTAGCCGACTCTGACAAACAGAACAGTGCCACTCAAGAACTACAGTACTTCCTGTTTTAGCATCGAAATAAGAGTCGCAAACAAGGATGCAACGAAATGTTGAGGTTAACTCTCTCACACTTGCACCCAGATCCCGCAGTAATTAGTTATTTCACCAGAGGAAGTTGCATCTGAAAAGCGTTTAACCAGACAGGACTTGATCAATACGGTGAGAACTAGCGGCATGAGGTCTCATTACTCCCAGACGGAGAGTTGATTGTAACATATAAGGATCACCTTCTTGTCTTATAAAATTAGTCTAGTGGGTTTTTTTTTTCTACAAGAATTCACAAATTTTGCTATGATAAAATATCGTTGCAGTTTACTGCTGTATGTATCCATAATGATAGATGATGTAACTGTTTTAAAGGTGGCAAAAGTTTCTATAGTCGGCAACATTTTTAACCAGTCTTGGGTTTGAGGGTGATGCGTGTTTTTGTGCATGTGTGAACGTGGGCTGTTAGTTTTCTGGGGCTGCAACTCCTGACTCGAGCATTTTCTGTTCATTAGAGGCCGGTATGAAAAAGATTAATTTAAGTGCTGACCGGTATCTTTCTCTTAAAGCCTGGGACTTGGAACCCAGCCAGATAATTATAGGCTCATTTGGGAATAAGAGTTCTAATGCTCTGGACTTTATGTACATGTGAATGGCTTTCATTAAACAATTTGGATGCAGATTTTATGGCCCAATTAGGGATACGGCAATGCGGAGACACTGTAAGGGTAAAAAAGTGTTTTCAAAAAAGACAGCAGCAACACTAGTGGTGCATTGTTTGATTATGTTTGTGAGTACTGTTTTATTTATTTTTGGGGGGGGAATTTCACTATTGTTTACCCATTTAAGTCTAATTTTTGGAAATGCGTCTCAAGATAAACACAGTTATGTGAATGAACAGTGCAGGGAGTGAATAGCCACTGTGCACACGCTAAAAAGTTTTCATGGTGATCTTTCATCTCGGTCCCTTTCATACAAAAAGCCCCACTGTGTTCACATTTCTGAGCTAAACTGTCTCTTTGTGTACAATTATAAGCGATGAAGTTAAATTGAGTTTATAAAAAATGCCAGTTTGCATCAGAAGAGCGAGCATAAATGAATTCCCTCTCAACATGGAGGACGCGGATGCCATTTTTCTTTGAGGGTCGTCCAAAAGTGATTAGAAGAATTAGATTTTTTTTCTCTCTCTCTCTCTCTGTTCTGCAATGAACCCTGAATGGAGCTGCTTAGTGTAATTCAAGCAACCAAAAAAAAAAAAAAGACAAGAAAGGAAAGAAAACTATGATAAATGGCAAGTCATGGGTATTCCATCATCAGTTTCATAATTTCAACAATTTGTTTTAGGTGGATTTTTGGAGACATTAAGACTCTCTGAAGTTCGGTTGTTGCAGTGATTTTTCTGTTGTCGGCTCCGTTTCAACCATTTCACCATTTGTTTAGCCACAAAAGCACATCGCTACGAGGTGCAGTTGGCGTGTGCATGTGTGAGTGTGTAACCTCGACCATTAGCCCTGCTCTCCATCATGTGTAAAGCTCCGCATAAGTCAGACCGAGCAGAAACATGGGGCCTTTTCTGCATACTTTCTGTCATTTCCCCCCCTTCTGTGTTCCCTCTCTCCCTCTCACCAAAAAAAAAAAGAAAAGGAAAACGAGATGGGATCTTATGGAGGTAATTATTTCAGAGAGCCCAGCCTGTCATCCATACTCCACCAACCCACCATCCACACATCTCCATCCCGCTGTACCACCCCATCCACCCACCACCCGACATGCATTAAAGAGGGAGGGAGAGGACCCTCTTTGTCTGATTTCCCCCCTTTAAACAAAAGACCTCTTCTGACTTAGAGAGACCAACAACACTTTTATCATGTGCACGACCCCTTGTGTGTACGCGAGTGTGTGCATGTGTCACAGTGTTTCTGTGTTCCGGATCCCTTTGTTTTTTCCTCTGAGTGATAAGGCTCTGGGACATTTTTTTATTTTTTTGTTTTTTTTTTTGTTTTTTCTTTGGTCCTTGTCAAATTAGTGTAGCCGCGCCAACCATTTACATAGCAGCTGTAGGCTAAAAAACAGAGCCTAATGCACTCCTCTTATCCCTGCGCTTGTGTGAGGATATAGGCGTGTTTGTGTTCATCCAGAAGGAAGTGATGGAACAGGGGCACAGCAGAAGTGGGCTCCAGCACACTCCACCCAAGCTGCATCTCGAGCTGCGTCCGAATCGCTACGAACACATAGAAACGATCGTCTGATTCTCGTTGTTGGAACGAGCTCTGCTGTTTCCACAAGGAGCATTTTAAGAGTCTTGACTCCAAAAAACCTTTGAGGTATTAGGTTTTCTCTCCCGCCTTACTTTCACTACTTAATTTCATCCTTTTTTCTCCCTCTGGGTGGTGGAGGTGGTTTTTGTCATTCCAGTGGTTTTTGTCTTCTTTTTTCTTTTTTCCGTTTTGGGCAAGGTCTCTCCTCAGACAGAAGTCTATTTCCAGGGTTTGTCTCAGTAATTTGTGGCCATTACATAAACATTCACAAATGCCCACTAGAGTGACAGAAATCATAGAACATACTCCCAGAGCTAAATAATTACCAGCGTTCGTACAGGGGTGGCCATTTTGTCTTTATAAGTTTACCAAGAGAGGATTAGATTATCTTCTAAATATCAACGTTTTTACTTTGACAAATATATTAAAGGGACAGTTCTGGAATTTTAGCATTCTGTTCAAAGCTTTTAAGCAATAATAAGTCAAAATCCACTGACTTTCACTGTGGTGCAAGCAGTAGCAAAGATTACGTAGTATTTCTGTTAGCAAAAGCTGTATGAATTAATTAGTATGTGGAAGGCTGGATATATGTGTTTTGCACAAATAATAAAAATAGTTTTCATAATTTTTTGTGAGTAACAAGAGTAAAAAAATTGCTGTACTCTGCTACTTTAGTTGATTCTTCTAAAAAAAAAAAAAAAAAAAAAAAAAACAAAAGCCAGGGACTGATCCAAAGTCAAGTTTCCAAATGTATATCTAGATCCGCATTACATCTTGATCTGTATCTTGTATCCCGCAGCAGACAACCGCCTTGGGATTTTGACTTGGTAGCAATGCGAAGGCTGAAATGAAAATAGAAGCCAAGAATAAGGTCCACCTATTTCCCTGTAAATCCATTGTAATCTCAAAAACATCATGCTAATGCAATTTCATGAAAATTTAAACGGTTGTCATGTTTCCGTTGGACAGTTTTTTGCATAGAAAGTGATAATTGTTGGCACAAAGCATTGCGAACAATGCTATGTGCAAACAATTAAACCACTATATCATTAATATTATTTTATTTTATATTTTTTTGTGTGTGTTTTACTTTAAATCTGACAGTTACTCTAACAAGAAGCACTTTAAATGTCTTGTTTTTTTGTAGCTTACGTTTCTAGCAGGTGTATTAGCGGTGACGCACTACTTCCATTTCCTGTTAAATAATCATTGACTTCTGTGTATTCGCCTACAACAAAATTTCCATTGGCTAAAGACATCTAAGGCCTAATTTATACTGGCTTTGCAGTCTGTGAGTCTTCTGTGACATCAATGAGGAAATCTGTTCTCCACTTGCTGGGGTTCTTTAGGAGCATCTGCGGATGTTTGTGTCCAGCGCAGGTATTTGGGACCATGTGCACAGCAACAGGGACAATGATAATGTCAGTCGGTGGGTGTCTCCAAACAAGCAGCAGATACGGAAAACTAACATCAGAATCAAGAGCAGGAGAAGAAAAACGGCAACAAAAATTGTTTTAAAGAAATACAATGAGAAGAGATCTCCTGTTTTCGCAGTGTGAATGATTTATCTTTCAGGGACTGTGATGAATTACTTTATTTCTTCTTTTCAGATTTATTTTTATTCCCTTTCATTTTATTTTTCTGAGCATGGGTTACATTAACTAGCACATTATTGGCCCCAGTTACTCATCAGTAACATCTAATCTAGATCCATATTTTAAAAAATGAGATATTCGCTGAAGATAAGTCATTCACTAAAATCTTTGTGAAAATTATGGCCTTTGTGCATTAGTTTTTATGACATTGTATGCTCATTAGTTGTGCCGTCCATTGTAATGAACGTTATACAATTAGCAAAAATGTTTTTTTTTTTCCATATTTATATGCTTAAGAGGAGGAAAAATCAGTAGAATATATTTTTTTAGATTGTTAAAAGCATGTGAATGGGTTAAAAACCTTTTAACAGCGCCTTACTTCACTGTCCCCTTAAGGTACACAAATATTCTGCCTGTTTGTCAGCTTTGATTCAAATGAATTAATTACTGAAAGCCTTTCTGTCTCTTCTAGCGAGTTTACGGACTGTAAGTCCACACATTTCTGTCAGATTCGTTCCTCCCATCATCAAAATCTTGGAATGTTATTTTTGCATGCCCAAAAGGAGCCTGAAAAAAAAACAAAAAAAACAAAAAAAAACGTAGTCCCTGATGAGACTGAGGGATCTCACTCCAGAGGTTCCTTTTTTCAATCACTGTGCAATTAGTTGGAGACAATGTGCTGCATTTTAAATCATTTGTCAAATCAAAATGAGACACATTCATATATGTATATTATTATATTTTCGTCAAGTAGCAATTTAGCCCATATTTCCCAAAACCATATTCTCTTGCAGTGGGAGTAAAAGATGTGGTCACTTTTTGAATAATTCCATCCAAGCAAATTATAATTACTTTGTGGTCTGTGTGTGCGCATAGAAGAAAAAAGGGCAGCGGCCTGACTTGTGCTTCAGGGGGAAAAAAAAAAGAAAAAAAAAAAAAAAGAGCTTCATTCACCATAAACTATTTTTGAAATGGTGTGTCGGGGCGGTACGGGCTCAGGCCGATTGTTTTTCTTTTGGAGCTGAGCAGCTCTTTGGTGAAGGGGTATTACCCGAGCTAAATTGTTCCCTCATGTTTTCCGCCAAGGTTCTGTGCCCACCACACTGACAGTTATAATTTGCAGAAATTGCACTGATTATCTGAATTAGCATACCTGACCAATGCCACATTAGCCTTATTTACAATACAAAGCCATGGAACTCTGAGGACGCATACTAAATATGACTTAACCCTTTGAAGAGGGGACTGGCGTCACGGGGCCATGGTGTCTTTTATATTGGTGATATCACAAAGAGCTCAAGGCCCCCGCTCCATATGGAACTGAAAGCCACCGAAGGCTCCTGGAGCAGGAAGCGGTCTATGTAAAGAACCACATTAAAATCACAGGGTCATTGCACCTTTATCCTTATCCGCAGGTTCTTTTTGACCTTTCGCTTTCCATATATATATATATATATTTTTTTCACCTTTTAGCTGTTGTTTCCATCTTTCTTTCCTTTTTTGACTGCACACCACCCCTTCGCCCCCCCTCTTTTTTTTCCTTCTTCTCTCTCACCTCCATTCTCTTCCCTCCCTGATCCCCTCATACACCCCCTGTCCATTGACTCTTAACCACAGATGGACAAAACAATGGGCCATGTCACACAGCATTAAGACAAACAATCCAGTGATGGGAGGAGGGTTGTGTGGAGCTGGAGTCACGGTAACCAGGCAATGCACTCGCAGGGTCCAAGCAGCCACTAATCTCTGACGGCAATGATACAATTCACAGATGAACATTGAAAGAAGTCTATATGCGGCAAAGGAAGAAAAAAAGAAAGAAAAAAGCAGTTTAATCAGACCAGTCCGAAGAGGTAAAAATTGTCCCCTTTTGCAGCTATTTTTCCTCACTCTTCTTTCTCAATCCTTTACCTCATCCATCAATAACAGTATGGAATTGATAGCAGCTATTGATTACCAATAGGCTAAGGCTAATCGTCGCTAACCAAAGGAAGCTTTGCAGTAACAGCAGCTGTCAGAGGCTTGTTGTGTTTTTGTGTGTGTGCATGCGTGCCTGTGTGTGTGTGCGTGCTTGCGTATGTGTGCGTGTGCGTATGACCCTTCAGGGTTTCACCAGCAATAGCTGTGCCTCTCTATTGTTTGCTTACAGCAGGCTAATGGTCTAATAGCAAGGCATAGTATGGGGGGGTGGGAGAAACATTCAGAATCCTGCTTCTCTTCCCAGAATAAGAAAAATTTATGTTTTGTCTGTCCAAAAAGGGAAAAAAAGGGGAAAAAAAACAGAGGTATGTCAAGTTTCACCTCCCTACCTATCTGAGCAAGACCCATCTCCCTCTCACTTCTTTTCTTCATCTCCCTAATAGGAAATTTGAGCACACTGTGCGAGATTAAAGCAGAGAATCAATGCCTTGTGAGCAATCATTTCCAGACAAATCTCTTTCATCTTTTCTCTCCCCCCCCCTGAAGTTCTCTCGTTCGCTTTTTTTTTTCTCTCCCACCTCCTAATGCTAACAGGGGGTCCTGTGTCATGACATCCCTTTTGCTTTTATCATGTCCTAATAACGCTCTGAAAATAGAGAGGGAGAAAGAGGAACGTGACAGAGGGTTAAAAAAAAGGATGCTGGGAAAAAAAAGAACAAGAAATAGATAGACTGATAAAAATCTATTGAGTGAGCATGGAGCTTGATTTGTGCTTTGATGTGGATGTCTTTGTGCAAATTAGACAAATATGCCTGCTGCTTTAGTCATCTTGAAGCTCTTCCTGAGGCGCTGTCTCGCTTTGCTTTTCCTCAGGTTGGAAGGAACGGAGGAAAAATGAAGGACAAGTGCATTGTAGGTCATGAAAATATAGATTTTTGCCAAATTTAGGTGACTGCACTGACAGAATGAGATATGCTAATGAGGAGTTGTTACATAAAAACACAACATGAAAGAAGTGCAGTGTCTGGGCAAAAGTCGCCGTACACATTGGACGTTTTAACGTGTTGCAGCCTCGCAAGTAAATCATATGGAAGGAGATGCTCTGGTCAGAAGAGACCAAAACAAAAATGAAAGTGGTTTCTTCTGCCTTTATGGGGAGAAATATGAGACCAAAAAGTATGCCCCCATGTCTCCCTGATCACACCATCCTCAAAGAGGAAGATGGTGATGGCAACGTCATGCTGCAGGGACTTTTCTGATTAGCAGAGGCGAGGAGATTGATCAGATGAAGCTAAATAAAAGGGCACAACAAAACCCTACTGATAACAACATAGCGAGGGGTTCAGAGGGCCTCTTCACCTAACCCGGTAGAGCTTCAGCTTACAGAAGAATGGGCAAATACTTCAGTCTCTAGACGTTCACAAATTTCTGCGACTTACCCCAAAAGACTTTCAAGCTGCTATTTTGTGTTGATCCGTAACATAAAATCCCATTAAAATATCTTTATGTTTGTGATTACTGCTTGTGAAAATATCTACAACAACAACAACAAAAAAGAAAGAAAACATTCAAGAGGCATGAATGCTCTTCAAAAGGACTGCAGCCTTTGGATGATGGTATATCTCCCCGTTAGACGCTGTGGACGGTGCGAACGTTCCACGCGCAGCACACGCACACGTCTCGGCCCGGCCCTTTGTTTCAGAAGCAGGTTAATGGGGAGTGAGGAAGAGGAGCATTGCAATTTTCTGCTCTTTAGGCACCAGAGAATTCTCTTCGGTGTAAGAGAGACCAGACTCTCGGTGTAATAGGCATTTTACACCCTCATCACCCCTCGCGCATGCACACAAATATAAACCTGTGGAATGAAATAGGCATTCTGTGGTGAGCATAGCCAGTCCCTGGAGTGCCAGTAAGTGTTAGACATGCATGGAGTTGGCAATGAGACAATCAGCATACTGAAATTGAAACCTTGTCTGAAGTCACACAGGAGAGGAGAGTGGAAGAGTGGAGAGGAGAGACGTAGTCTGGAGGAGCAGAGATTGGAGCAGATGGTATGAGAGAAGAGAGCCACCGAGCAAGTGGAGAGGAGAGAGACAGAGGGGGAGGAAATAGGAACTGATGTTTGTTTAATTGCCTCATAAGTGATGACACAGATAATTATGTCGAAAAAGGAGATGCTCCTCTTAGGCAGGGCCAATGAACAGTTAGATCTGTTTTAGTCATCTGTGCGTGCACGCTCGTGTGTGTGTGTGTGTGCGTGTGTGTGTGTGTGTGTGTGTGTGCGTGTGTGTGTGTGCGTGTGTGTGTGTGTCATGCTGTCTGTCCCTATAGCCCCATCAACTGTCGTCCCCTCCAGCCACATCAAGTATAGGACACCATTAAAACCCCCGTATGGTTTGTGTCACATCACATCTCTCAGCTTAATTAAGAAAAACAGAAATAAAATGCACCCACAAAGCACACTCATCACTCGGAATCATTTTAATTACTCTATAACATCCAGATTATTAATATCTCTGCTTCACATACCCGGGGATATGAAGATGAGCACGCTCAACCTGATTTCCTGCCGATGCGTGTTAGCAAGGGGTAGGGGCAGGGGGTCTTTTTTTTTTTTTTTTTTTTTTCCTGTGTGTAAGCGACGCTCCCCTGACTTCATATCTAATTGTCTTTTTTTTTTTTTTTTTTTTTTCCCCTCAATCGCAATATTCTGCCATGTGCCGACTGTACGTAATGAGTCAGGGCGTGTCAAAGTACGGGCCTGAGCTGTCCGACTGAGTTAAGCTCTTCCTGTCTGCTGTAGAAGCCTCCGGCTTCTGCGCTCGCACACTCGCACAGTATCAATGTGGGAGTTCCTGTATCTGACACGAGATTAAGAGGGCCAAGTGGAGGAACGTCGAAGAGCTGCCCTGTTGCATTTGCGAGAGGGGAAAAGGACCATCCTGTCACACGTGCGCGCACACGCAACAACACACAGGCCGAGCATCCTGCGCTGTAAGTGAGCAGTAGCCTGCCTTGCATTATTCACAGTGGCCGAGTGATCGAAGCCCGGTTCAATAGCACTAAAGCGGCGCACGCTGGAGAGATTTGTCTTACAAAACCTTGACACACATACACAGGCGCACATATGCTCTCACACACATTGATTTTTAGGTGGTGGGAATCTCTCAGGCTTTGGACGAAAGACAGGGACGTAAGAGGGGCTTCCCCCGTCAGAGAAGCCCCCGCCCCGCCCTCCCCAAGCAAACTCTGCGCGCCCGCTACACTCAGTCACATAGAGAGATGCGGGGGAAAAAAGCTGTAAGGAGAAGCTTAATTCTCGCAAAATAAAGACGCGGTGATGTCCGCTGCGAGCATTAATATTAAAATGGAGGGGGGGAGAGAAAAAAAAATGGGAGAGGAAGGATCTGTTTCTTAGATCTGATGTGGTTTCATTTACTATGAGATGAGCTGATGGTAAAAATAAAAAGCAAGGAAAAAAGCCTAACTGATCATATTTCTTTTTTGCTGAGTCTCCTCTTTTGCATTTTACCATCAGGGGGCTTTTTGCAAGCAAGGCAGAAAAGAAAAATCACGCAATGCCCGATATGTCACATCTTTCCTCCGTGGTGTATGTTTTAATGTTTTCTCTCTCTCTCTCACTTTCTTTTTCTCTCTCTCTCTCTCTCTCTCGCTCCCTTTTTTTTATTTTATTTTATTTTTTACTTGCCGAAAACTGTTTAAACTTGAACTGAAAAGCAGTTTTTTTTTTGTTTTTTTTTTATCATACGTCTGTCACTTTATTCAGTTCCCCAATAATTTTCTGAGACTCAAAGTCACTCCAACTCCAGCTGGATTTTTTATTTTTTTTATTATTTTTTGTTTCCTCTGGACAAATTAACATATTGACAAGTAAGCACTTTTGCGTCTGTAAACACAGAGGTACAAACACACACAGACACACACCTCAGTCCCCCTGAAGACATGTGATCAAGCAGACCCAATCCCCTGTAATCATCTGGAGCTCCCACTTGCACCCACATATTGCTCCGCTTCAATCCCGAGTAATGGTTTGGGGCAGGGGGCCGAAGCGGTGGGCTTCTTTCCCTTAGCCCCAGTGTCTTAAGCTGCCATTGATTAAATGTTAACTGATATACTCGGCCCTGGCAATCTTGTTAGAGCCGGAGTAGGCAGGCAGCTCGACAGACAGTTTAGGACCTGCACCCTCCTGATCAATAGCACAGATAAAGATTTCATCCATCAATGGGCTCCCAAAACAAAAGGTACCTGATACCTGATTAGGCCCATGGGGACACACACACACACACACACACACACACACACACACACACACGCACACACACACACATAGATTTGAACATGAAGACCTGCTCTCACATGGCTGAAGGAGATGAATATAAAATAAAAATGAGCGTAGGCTTTTGTGGATTTAGCACAAAGCCACTCGCTCATTCGTCGCACTCTCTTATTTTGTCCAAAATAATACCGCGAACAACCCCATCTAAAGTCAATCTATTCCACAGCTAATGGAGTAATTATAATAGACACACACGCATGCACACACAAACATATGGGCAGTCAAGCCTGCAGATACGACAGCTCTGACTTTTCCCGGATGAAGGTTAATTACGCTCCGTCAGTCGACTTAGGTGTGTTCATTTTGTTTGTCCGTGCAGGTGCGGGGTCCACGCGTCTCCTCTGAAAACGGCGCGTGTATTTGGATCGGGCGCGCATGCCAGAGGCACCGCAAAGTGGTCGGATCAATGTCTGCAATGTCTGGGCGACCACCACTGTTAAAGTGTATCAATAATGTTTCCCTATCTTCTTTCCGAGCTATTGTCACAGGGCGGCTTGAAAGTCCAAGCGGAGCTGCAATTAGGACTTAATTATTAATCAATATGTGGGGTCATTTAAATATTGATTTTCCCTTTTTCCTCAAATTGTTAACATAGTCCACACCCTGCCCATGCTATTTTTTTTTTTTTTTTTTTTGGTTACATCTTCAAGAGGAATCAATACTTTCCTTAACAGTCAATCAAGGGGAGCTTTTGCATTGCCGGAGCTATAAAAAAATAAATAAAATAAAAAATAAAAAAATAAAAAACACAATTGGATCTTTGAGAAATGTTACAACCTCTCAGATTCCTTATATCCTTTCTCATAAAACTAATAACACTTTGCAGCTCTGTAATCATTGTCTCACTTGAGGAGTTTCTCTACGTTACATTTGGGGTTGCAGAACTGACATTTTCTGTGATGTAGCAGTGTGTGTCAGACAGCCTCCATGCAAGAATATCAGTCCAGCCTTATAACCTGTGTTTCATTTGATTGAATGATAAATTTGCTGTTTTTTCACCCTCTTTTGTTATTATCTTGCACAGCCATTGCAAGCGGCAGAAAGATTTTCAAGTGGCATGTCAGGGGGCCGGAGGTCTAATGCATGGAAACATGGAGCTTTCTGTTTTTTGACGGCTAGCAGAGATAAGGTAGAGATATGGCTCTTGCACTGGCTCAAATCTAAAACAGATCCCACTGAGGGAAGGGTGGGGAGTGGGGAGGGAATGAGAGTTAAGAAAGTGAAGGAAAGGAAAGAGGGAGAGAATGGGGGTGGGGGGTGTAGCAAAAAAAAAGGGGAATATTGTCAATCCTCTAAGTGTCTAGCGGTGTCTCTCTTTCTTTTCCTCTTTCTCTCACTCTTTCACTCCCCCACTCTCCCTCAGTAATCTGATTTATTCGAAGCATATGTGTGCTGCTCTGTCTTTGTCTGCTTCTATTAGGGCCAGTGGGGGCCCATATGACATTGTTTAGCCAGTAATGAAATGGACATTTTTTGCATGTTTTTGAGAAAGTCAGAGGAAAGCCAACACTCCTTATTTGTAACAGTCTGCAAATGCCATCTCCAGGGCAGCTCAGTATCATCTCCGGCCCTGTGGTGTGTATTTGTCTGTGTGTGTGTGTGTGGGTGTGTGTTGTTAACATATGTGGTCATGCATTACAAGTTCCATGTGGATTTTTTTTCCCTTTTGGATTTTTATTTGAATTACATGGATATATATATATATATATATATATATATATACTTATTTTCTTTCCATATAGGACTTTATTTTGTAATTTTTCCTCTTCCTCTTTACCTACCTACATAAAAATACAACAATTTGTATTTTTATGTAGGTAGGTAAAGAGGACAAACATATTAAAAGTTTCCCTTTAAACATTCTTGTATAAAAAGTTGTCACACATGAAATGAAGAGGTAAAAACAGTTTGCCATATATATATATATATATATATATATATATATATATATATATATATATATATATATATATATAAATTCCCTTCTCACCCTCCGCGGTTCCTCTCTGAGGCCCTGGTATTTCTCCAGTTTCTCGTGCTCCTTTTTCCTGATGTTGTAGTCACTTGGTATTGCTACATCCACCACAACGGCTTTCCTCTGTTCTTTATCCACCACCACAATGTCCGGTTGGTTCGCCATTACCATCTTGTCTGTCTGGATCTGGAAGTCCCACAGGATCTTAGCTCGGTCATTCTCCACCACCTTTGGGGGTGTCCCCCACTTTGATCTCGGGGCTTCCAGTCCATATTCTGAACAGATGTTCCTGTACACTATGCCCGCCACTTGGTTATGTCGTTCCATGTATGCTTTCCCTGCTAGCATCTTGCACCCTGCTGTTATGTGCTGGACTGTCTCAGAGGCCTCCTTGCACAACCTACACCTTGGGTCTTGTCTGGTGTGGTAGATCTGAGCCTCTATTCCTCCTTAGGCAAGACCCTTGGAGCTATATAGCCTACCATCAAATGTGGCATATACCAAGGAGATGCTCTGTCCCCACTGCTGTTCTGCATAGGCCTGAACCCCCTCAGCCAAATCATCAACAAGACTGGCTACGGATACCGACTCAAGAATGGGGCCACAATCAGTCACCTCCTCTACATGGATGACATCAAGCTGTACGCCAAGAGTGAGCGAGACATCGACTCACTGATCCACACCACCAGGATCTACAGCACTGACATTGGGATGTCATTCGGACTAGAGAAGTGTGGCCGGATGGTTACAAAGAGAGGGAAGGTCGTCCACACAGAAGGGGTCTCACTCCTAGAAGGAACAATAGCAGACATAGAGCACAGCTACAAGTACCTGGGAATACCACAAGCAAATGGCAACCTCGATGAGGTCACAAGGAAAGGAGCCACAGCCAAATACCTCCAACAAATAAGGCAAGTCCTGAGAAGCCAGCTCAATGGCAAGAACAAGATCCGTGCAATAAACAGCTACGCCTTACCAATAATCAGATACCCTGCCGGAATAATTAGCTGGCCAATGGAAGAGATAAAGGCCACGGATGTTAAGACTCGGAAGCTACTAACCATGCATGGAGGGTTCCACCCCAAATCCAGCACCCTGAGACTGTACACGAGCCGTAAGGAAGGAGGCAGAGGACTAGTGAGTGTGAGAGCCACTGTCCAGGATGAAACATCCAAGATCCATAAATACATCAAGGACAAAGCCTCAACGGACGATGTGCTCAGCGAATGTCTCAGGCAATGGGGAACAGAGGACGAGGTGCTGGAGGAACCATCATGGGAGGACAAGCCCCTACATGGGATGTACCACCGACAAATAACTGAAGTGGCTGATATCAGGAAATCCTACCAATGGCTGGAGAAAGGGACAGCACGGAGGCCCTCATCCTGGCTGCACAGGAACAGGCCCTAAACACCCTAAATATATATATATATATATGTGTGTGTGTGTGTGTATATATAAAAGAATGTGTTACTTTTTCAAAACAAACATACAAAAAAAATCAAATTAAGACTACATGTAGAGATGCACCAATCAGGCTTTTCCAGACTGATATTCATTTCCGGTTTTCTTTGAGGTCAGACTATTAAAACAATTTTAATGAGTTTTTTCATAAGTTCTTTTGTGATGATTGCTTTCCTCTGCTTCCCAACCAACAGGATTACAGCTTTGTTTGTGATGGCCCTGAAAGCAGATGGTTTGATGCTGTCAAAAACAGGACAGTAGCCCAACGGGATAAAGATCTGTTTAAGCATTATCCATTTGGCCACTGCCCGTCACAGGCCTATTTTAAGCAGAAACACACACGTACAAAAGACGCAAGACACACACACAAACACAAAAAAACCCATTCTTTCAAACCATGGCAGCCATTTTATTAGATTCCCCATTTTCAGGGCTTGTATTAGTTCCCGGAAAATAAATAAACCTTGAATGCATGACAAGGACCAGTCTGGTCAATTCGAAACTATATCTATCCAGGCCGCATCTTTGTTTACCGGTGTAGTGATTGATGGAGAGATAGAAGGATAAATGGAGACACGGAGAAACAGATGGACCGGGCACACGGATGGATAGCTGTGTGAAAAGATAGAAAAATAGATAGACAGATAGGAAGATGGGTGGATAGATAAATGGATGGACAGATGGATGAGTAAAACAGGCAGATCTCGTTGCGCTGATAGAGTTGAGCAGGTATGCCGAGAAACAGCTGCTTTCTTCATTAGGTTCATCTATCGATCTCGGACCCTTGTTGCGCGCGTGTTGGGGCGTGTGTGTGTGCGTGCGTGGGCGTGTGTGTGTTTGTGTGTATGGGCGCGTAGTTTGAGAGCAAGAGAACAGAAAGACAGGAACCTCTGCAGATAAGTGCTGGTAATAGAACAGAATGAATTCTTATCACAGAGATGGGGAGGCCATTAACCCTCAGCTCCTAGTTCTCTCCCTCTCTTTCTCTCTCTCTTTCTTTCCCTCTCTCTCTCCCTCTCTCTCTCCGTCGCTGTCTGGTCCGACTCCCTTTCCTCCTGTTTCCTCCTCCTTCCATTCCCCGGTCTGGACGTGACAGGGTCACGTTGCCGACTTTGTGTGATATTTCCACTGCATGTGTGACTCTCACTGAGCGTGAGTGCGTGTCTGTCTGCGTGTGTGTGTGTGTGTGTGTGTGTGTGTGTGTGTGTGTGTGCGTGTGTATGTGTGCGTGTACGTGTGCGTGCGTTCTTCAGCTGCTGCTGCTGCTGCTGCTGCTGCTGTGCAGGCTGCCCCATCAGCCAGATGTTTATAATCAGGGGCTGGATAAATATTGGACAGAGGAATTATGAAAAAAAAAGAGAGAGAGAGAGATGGGAAGAGATGAAACAGAGGAGAGGAATCTTCTTTTAAAATTATTCTTAAATCCCTCGGTAAGCTTGCCATGCCGCCTCTTCAATTCACCTCCTCAGCCTTAGGTGCTTCAAACAGCTGAAATGCAATATGGCTCTTGTGTAAGATGCAGGTGTGTGTGTGTGTGTGTGTGTGTGTGTGTGTGTGTGTGTGGTGTCTAGTAGCCCTGCATCTCTATTGTATAAAGCCAGGTGTTGGTGCATCACTGTACCTTTTGAAGCCATATTTTTGTCCTGTAAAAACCTTTTGTATTTGCCATTAAGGAATCATTAACATTACCACACCAACACACACACACACACACACACGCACACACACACGCACTCACAGTGCCCACAGCTCTGAAAATGAAATCCCTCTTTACGCAAAACAACAGTTTCTTTCTGCACAGCAAGCAAGACACGCAAGCCTTTAATCCTGGCTATGTTTATTCATATGATTTCCTTTTTTCTCCTCTTTTTAGGAGTAATAGGTGTTTTGTTAGTTGCCTGCAAGACAGCAGAGCGGGCAATATGAGGAAAATGAAAACACAAGAAGTGTCCCAGGAAGTTGTAATTGACAACAACAAAGCAAATTTGGAGCTGCTGATACAAGCACATTTTGAACACAAAAATCTTTTCTTTTTTTTTTCCCCTGCCCATTCTGTCGGTTCAACTTATTGACATTCACACCAGGAGCGAATTAAATGTGACAATCCTATTGTCTTGCTTTCACAGCCTCCCTGAAACATTTTCTGTTTTTTTTTTTTCTTTTATTTCTTTTCTTTGTCGCTGGTGTACTAAGTTCTTGTGTGTTTTTCACCCAACAAACGGCCGCGCGTGGGCGGAAACACGTGCGCTTGCTCGCGCTGCCGTGTTTACATGTTAGCATGCGGGCTGCGGACGCTTGTGCATGAAACGCGGCGAAAGCTGCGTGGGAGCAAATGTGTGCCGTATGCATGGGGGCTCCGTCGGTTAGGTGTGTGTGAAAAGCGTGTGCGGCGAGTGAGTGAGTTTTTCCCAGGCCCTGTGCAGGAGCTGTAGACCCTCTCCGCTAGGTTGATGTTTAGTATTTTAGACATGCTACATTAACAACATCTGGTTAAGATCTAAATGCTTGTTAAATGCGCTGAAATTCGGGGGAAAGGTACAAGGGGAATGAGGGGAAAGGGAGGAGGGGGATACAGAGGGAGAGTAGGGTAAATAAAGATTTGAGGGTGAGAGAACAAGAGGGAGGGAGATCAGTAAGTCTGTAAGGTTATTACTCTGGCAGTATTACCACTGGCCCTTGACTGTGTGGGTGTGTGTGTGTGTATACATGTGTGTGTGTATATGTATGAAGGCCTGTGACTGTGTGGGATGGTGTAATGTTTCAAAGCTTTCCCCTTAAAACCTAGAGGCCAAACTAGAGCCACGCGCGCGGCGCAGGAATGTGACATCACAGGGCCCCTTCCTGCTCTCTCACGCACACATATGCACAAATAGTCTCACAGGGGACATGACCAGAGTTGTAGAAAGGAATCAGCATCAACATCAGGCCTAACTCAAGGAGACACGGCAGTCAGGGGTGCAGCCCAGAACATTAAGGCTGTATTACTACCACAGATACACTGGACACAGTGCATCTAGACTTTATTAAAATGTATACACAGATTAAAAAAACAAAACAAAATAAAGCAAAACAAAAAAACTGTACAGTAGAATCCTGTGTATTTATTGCTGCTTTCCTCCAATTACAGCTTCAGCTGATGCTCCATTTCTATGGCATCTCCGGCTTAAAATAAACAAAACGTTGAGAGAGAATTATTTCCCCCTCCTTTATCCCTTTAATGAGCCCCATCCTAGCCCCGAGGAAGCAAATCAGAGGTGGCCGAGCTAAGAAAAATCAGCCATTTTGGAGCGTCCGAACGTCCAGCTTCCTGGCGTGGCATCACTCTGCAGTTTGAGTGCTTGTATGACTGAGTCCTCCACCGGGCACATAATGACCCAGCATGGCGGTTATGGGCCCTTAGGGGCAGACGGGAGGGGGAGCGAGTGGTCTCAGAGCAGGTCATTATATAGCTAGAGGGCACGCTCGCTCGCACATACGCACACATGCACGGAGAGAGTGCTGACACTTTCAATGCATTCCTCATTGCTTCTGTCTCCCATATGTCCATCGCTCCATTTTTCACTTTCCAAACATCTCATTTAATGTATTGCTCAGCGCCTATCTGTGTGAAGCTCTTTGTTGCCTTCAGAGTTAGAGTAAGGGTCTTCTTTCTTTTATTTTCTTCTTCTTTTTTTTTTGCGAAAACGTAATAGGATGTATTTTAGATTTCATGTCAAGCACCCGCCCAACGTTTCCACGCCGACCTCCAATTAATAGTTGCAATTTTAGACCAGACTGTTTCAACTTTAACTATGATCAAGAGTCACTTAGTTATTCTTCCTCTTTAATAGTTAAATATAGGCTTGTGTCAGTTGCAGGGTAATCAAACCCAGGGTCTGTGGTTAACTCAAGCCCACCGGCCGGCTTTAATGTTCCGACTGACCCACATCAAAGATAGTCCCACCAGGCTGCCAAAATCACACCCCCTCCACATCCACAGCCTGGACTGGTCTCTCTTTCGCTCTGTTATGTGTCTGCGTGCTTGCGCACAGAGGCAGAGGAAGGTGACTGCGAAAGTTTTGCTCTGTCCTCTGGTAGCGATTAAGTTGATGGTTAAGAGTCCCCCCGTCTCCTTCAAACACACACACACACACACACACGCACACTTGCATATGACGTCTCGGATTCAAACACACGCAGTCACTGTCTCTCTTTCCTTTGCTCTCTCTCTTTCTCTCTCGCTTGATCAATTTCGCGCACACACTAACAAACCGAAACACACGCACGGGCAGGGACCAGCACACACGGGCGTAAGCACAAACGCGGTACGTAACTGTCAGGGTCAGTCGGAGGGCAGACGTTGGGCTGATGTATGGAGAGAGCTTGTCTGGGAATGTCCTCAGTGTGGAAGCACATTCCCTGGATCCACACAGACACACCGCAGATATCAGAGAGTACGAGGAGAAAGAAGCAAAAAAAAAAAAAAAAAAAAAAGGTTGATTGGGCCCAGATGATCGCCCTGTCTTTTTTTCTATTATACAGTTTTCCTCACCACTCCTGTTCCTTCTTCATCCCTTTTTGTTCATTTTTATGATTCTATTCCTCTTTTCTTGCTACAGGTATACTGCCCCCTAGAGGTTGGTTGAAAAGGTGTTTTAGTAGTATTATCATCTCGGACAGACTTCCTTTTGACCTCTGTGTTGGTTTTTTTCCTTTGCCTTCATGTAGAAAAATAAGAGAATAGTTTGCTATCTGTCAACTTCATAGAACCATTTAAAAATGCCACTTCCTTCTTTTAAATGTGATGTCGAATAAAGTTTATTTTTTTACATTAAATAGGGTTTTATGTTGAGATTTAATAGAAAATTATAGTTTCTGAATATTTACTGTTTTTATTCAGATCAGATCTTAAAGATTTTTCAGAACGGTATCAAGAATCAATGCAAAACAATGCAAACTGATTCTTAATTAACAAAGCATATGTATATTTACATTACATGCTGCTATTACAGCATGTAGTGAAGTTCAGTTTCGCCTTTTTTTTGTATTATTTACCTTATTTTCTCTTCCAATATTGTATAAAACATGATGCTCAATATGTCCGCTCCTGGCAAGTCAAGTATGCAGAAAAGATAAAACAGCCACAAAGGACATCCAAGCAGTACGCACGCACAGCAGTTCCACCCACTTACACACACACACACACACATGCACACGCAAATTTGCCGAGTATTCTTCTTCTCCTCCTTTATATGTGAAGGTGAGGTGAATTAAAATACAAGATGGACGCTGCAGCAGCACCAGCAGTGAAAATTGCAATTTCTGCAGCCCGGGCTCTCCCAGCTGACAGGAGATATTTCATCTCCGTTGTCACCAATGTATTAATAAAACATCAGGAGCAGAGTGCTGTCCCAAACACACACATACACTCACAGACAGACTGAGTGTGTGTACATATGTGATAAACGTGCACAGCGCACACATGGACTAATGCAGAAATATAACAATGACTGCAACACACACACACACACGCAAACACTGCAGCAAATTTCCCCAATAATCACATGCCAGCATCTGCCATGAAAATTTCATGCTGTATATAATGTCCTCTTAATGTGTTGCTGCTTAAAGCAATGGCGCCAGTGCTTAGTCTCCGTTTGTGTGTTTGCACCATGTGTTATGTGAAAGGGTTAATCATATCGTGTTTCTTAGGCGGGGTTTGGAGACCCCGTGTTGCCATCGTACAATGACCAAAAGTGATTGTATGCAAATGCAAGCTGACCTCAGTGCGCCCATTGCCTGACTTTTGTGCATATTACTCTGTGTAAGTCCAAGTGTGTGTGTGTGTGTTTGCGTTTCATAAAATATGGTTATTAAGGCTTCGCAGGATTGATGAGCACAGCTTTTTTTTTTTTTGAAACACACTCTTGCACACAGACACATAACAGTTTAATACTCTGGCAGAGTGAGAGGTTTGTGGTGAGGGAGACCCCCCCCCTCTCTCCATGCCTCTCTCTCTCTCTCTCTCTCTCTCTCTCTCTCTCTCTCTCTCTCTCTCTCTCTCTCTCTCTCTCTACCTCACCCCATTTAAAAGACATGAAATTTTTAACGGTTTTTGTGTGTGTGTATATATGTGTGGGTTAACACAATAGTGTATGTGTGTAAGAGTTAATGTCTGTTTGCAAGGGTTTCACTTTGATTTTGGACTGGTGTGTTCCACTCCTGAGATGGAAGAGTTCACTATCTGAAAAAAAAGAAGAAAAAAAAAAAAAAAAAAAAAAAAAAAAATATATATATATATATATATATATATATATATATATATATACGTATGTTTGAGTGTGTGTCTGGTTATCTGGCCTCTCTCAGACTGCTCAAAATTCATTACAAAGTGACATCAGCCCAGCCGGAGACAAATGATGGCTGGATGAAAGGGAGCGCTGGGGCTCGGCTAGGATTAGTGTTAGCTTGTGCTGGCGACACGTATACACACATACACACTCATACGCATACACAAACACACATGCGCGCACTTTAATCCACTGGCAGAACACTGCAGATACACAGAATTATCAAACAAGGGGCTGAACTCGCAGAGATGGGCAGGCTAATCTGCTAATAGTACAGAGCTGCATGTGTGTGTTTGTGTGTGGATGTCTCTATGAGTATGCAAAAAGAATAAAATATAATCTATCTGCATATTGTATATAAGAATGTGAATTTTCTGAGTTATTTTCTGTGTACAGTAGCTCGGAACATGACTTTTTACAATGTGAGCATGCAGTGTTTTTTATTTCTATTTTACTGCATTCTTAATCTAAACCTGACTTTTGAATAATTTTTTTATGTGACAAAGAAAATAAAACAAGCAGAAATTAAAATAATTCTCAATTAAAAAATGTTGCTATCATCTACTTTTCAATGTAATTTGATTCAGATCAATCTATCGTTCTACTTCTTAACAACCAAAAAGAAAACTGAAAATGAAATATAGCATATCTTTCTTTTAAAATATTGTCACAGAAACAAAAAAAAAAACACTTTTTTATAGTTATATATGTTATCCTAAGGAAAGATATATGTACTAAATGTGTTAAAATTGGTAGTAAAGTGGTAAATGTTTATGTCTAAAGTCAGTTAGATTGTAACAACTACATAAAAAATGTTTTTGTTAGCAAACTGGTAATACAATATAATTAATCTAGATTTTTTTTTTCTTTTTCAAAGCCTTTTCTTATGTTTTCTTTTTTCTTAAGATGCATACAGATATTGGAAGCTGCAGGATTGAAAAAGAAAATCAGTACCAAGGCATAAGTGGACGATTCACCCTACGAAATTGTATTGAGTCAAAATAGTCATTTTATAATATATTTTTAGTAGCTGTGACCAAGTACTGCAATTTGATTTTAAATAGTTGTTTTTAAAACCTGTATGAATGCAAATTGTCCACTAAAATCCTTTAAATGTAAACTATTGTAAAAGTTGACATGTTTGATGTCTCTTTCCAAAAAACAAAACAAAAAAAAAGGAAAAAGAAAAAACTACTTTATATCGACAAAAGAACACAGCTGTGTTGGGATGAAATTATTTTGAAACATTTATTACAATAAAATGCATTTGAACTCTTTTTCCTTGAGGACATTTGTAAATGAGGGGCACCTTCCCTGCTTGCAGGCCATGAATAGATTATGTTTTACTTACTAGAAGTGGCTTTGCAGGGCTTTAGTCAGTAAAGACTCTCTTCTGGCAGCTGTTTTACTTGATAATATGGTATACCATCCATTGTAGAGCAAATTTGAACTTTAAACGGTAAAAAAAAAGGTTATTTGAGATTAGCTGTAGATGAACAAGAAGCAATATTTGCAACAACACAAAACTATTATGTAGCTGCACATTTTCCATCACTTTTGTAAGAGAGAGAATGATGGGTAATGAATTCTGTCTGTGTTTTCAGAAGAGGCTGCAGAGGAAAGTGAGAGACCTCTTCGATCCTCCTCCCGGCCTGGACTCAACCTGACTGACCGAGATTTGACGGAAAGCAAAAGACCCGAGCGTAAGCCCGCACACGAGACGCAAAATAAAAACTTAATTTGACATAAAAAGCCACCAAGGCACGAGCCACTCTTCATCTATATACCCTTCACTTAAATAACATTCGAGTGTGTGCGTAACATGTGATCGCTGCTTACAAGCCGCCATGACCTGTTTTAATCGCTTCCATCTGACAGATAGAGGAGGAAAGGAGGGAGAGAGAGAGAGAGAGGGTATAAGAAGAGAGAAAAATGAAGAGAAAGAGAGAGGGAAAAGTTGAGTGTTGTGGATATTACCAGGCAGTGTCCAGGCCCTAGATTATTTTTTAATCAAATCAGTTTGCGTGCTTGTAATTTATAAGCGCCTTGCATTAATCTTTTCTCGTTCTTGTGCCCTCTCCGATGACATATTAATTTTTCATAAGCGCAGGATTAGATGGGGGTTGTGTATATGTTTTTCTAATATTGCTCTGCATCCCTGCAACCCTTAAATTAGTTTTTTTTCCCCCCTAACACCCTCTCCCCCCCTTGCATTTTTCTTTCTCTCCTATTTTTTTCCCCCTTTTTCAATCCATAACTTAATTGTTGTCCAATCTGTGACCCTTTCACCAGTAATACCACTGACAGAAAAATAGCACAAGATAGGAAAAAAAAAAGAAAGAGAGAAGAAGAAGGGGAGGAAACTTTTTGTTCATTTGCTGAAATAGAAACATTGTGAGCTGGGAAGAGGCCACAATCTTGGCGTTTGTGTTGTTTTGGGTAAGGTTCAGGGTTGTGGTCAGGACAGTACCGGCTTTGTTTGGTTTGATTTGTTCAAATAAGAATTCATCTGGTCTTATGTATGAGATGGAAATCCATGGCTGGGGATGAATATTGCATGGGATCTCTGAACACCTTTTTTTCCCCCCCCTTTTCTCATTGCATAGGGTTCTCATTTTTCCTCCCCTTACAAATGTCTCTCATTTTTTCATTTTTTCTAACCTCACCCCCCCCCCAACCCGACTCACAGACACACACGTACCTACTAGCTCCCACCCTTTATCCATCTGAAGCTCCCTCCTCACCTTCTCTTCCTACCGTGCCATACCTAGCTCCATAATGTGAGGCTCAATGAGGCAGAAGGAGAGCTGAGTGAGGCTGGGGCCTATTAGTTTAGCTAGTCATCTATCTTTTAGCTCTATCATTCTGACAGCCCCGTTTGACCGACCGGTGGGGAACCACCACCCATGCATTTGCTGCTGCATTTCACCCAGAGTGTCATTTAACAGCCCCGAAGACATGCAAAACAGCAAAGAAACACAATGTCCAGGTCCCCCCCCCCACACATCCTCCCCCTCCTGTTCAAAGGCGTGCTTTCGTTCTGTATGCACGTGTCCTTGCATGCTGGTTGAGCATAGTGAGGTCTGTTTTACAAGTAGGAATGCGTGCCAATTGTATTTTTTGTGAATAACTGCTTACAAGAAATGCCTTGGGGGCCAGATCTTAGTTTGTCAGCCAAGCCAAATATAATAGTGCTAGTGTTTTATTTTGTATTTGGATTAACAGCGGTTCGAGAAAGTCGAGTCGTAGAAAAAGCAACGGCCATTGTGTGTCAGCATTAAATCTTGTATTCTCCCCACCCAACCCCTTAGCAAAGATCTTTTCGATCACCTTCAAATTTTAGGTCGGCTCAAAATGTTTAGATTAGTCAAAGGTCGGTACAAGATTCTCATGGAATGATAACCCTTAAGTAAAAACACCATGATATGACTGTACTCTAGAATAAAAAAAAAGGACTACTGCAGTCATCTGTGTCATTTATTTACAGTTTTATTTCTTTTTATTCATTAATAAAAAAATATAAACTATATGCCCTACATTATATTATATATTTTTGTTGTTCTGCTCCATAGAAAGTAACTCTGGCAAGATAACAAGCAAACAATAGCTGGTTAGTTGGGCTGACTGCTGTGGTAGCCAGCTGCTTTAGGGACATACTGCTCTTAATATTTTTTTTTTAATTCATTTTTTATTTAACTATTATTTTACCAGGAAATTCCTTGAGATTTTTTTTGTTGTCGGAAAACCACAAGCACTTAGAGCTGCACAATATACTGACTTGTAATGGTTTTCACAAAATTGATGAGTCCAAAAATCTCAGTCAGAAAGGAATGCTTGGATGTAATATTTGGTGACATGCATACAAACTCTGCTTCATAATTATATGTTTGACCACTTGCAGGAACTTTCTTTGTCCACAGCTGATCTAGAGCTCGGTAATTAAGATGCTGAAGCTCAGAGAGAGTGAAGAGATAATGACAGATCAATGGAAAAAAAATTCTGGATTTAACAGCAATTGATAACATCATCACAATGCAAAATAATATGGCACTATCACCTTCTCCTAATATTGTGCAGCCCCAGTGTTATCTTAATCAATGGTTCCTTTTCCAAAATTAGAACCGTGCATGTCTTTCACAACAGAAATACAACGCATAGGGTAGGGAGCACAAACCGCCCATGAACAGATGAAATCTGTGAAGACGCCTTCTAAAGCAGCTTTTATTTTCTTATTTTAATACTTCAACACCAAATGCGCCATAATGTGTATTAATTGACACTGTGGAGACCGTTACGGTGCTACCACAGAATCTACAGTCTTCGTTATCTTTTGAATATACGCTTGAAAATATACAATGTTTTGAAAAATTCTTTTGGGAAA
Organism: Poecilia mexicana; assembly: GCF_051168715.1. NCBI lineage: Eukaryota > Metazoa > Chordata > Actinopteri > Cyprinodontiformes > Poeciliidae > Poecilia > Poecilia mexicana. The sequence goes on from NW_028263389.1 coordinate 8,465,504, forward strand.
TTATTATTGTGCAAATAATTTTGCAGAATAAGAGTCACTTTCCACAGAAAAATCCTGAAATGGGTAAATCTGCGAACACCGAATCACTACTAGGCTCGGTCCACTGCGTAGTTAAACAGCCATATGCGTCTTCTTTCCAAAATAGTGAAACGTTTAGTAGCCTTCTGTACACCAGCTGACCGGCAGTGCACAGCAACTGAAAAAGGGAGGGCTGCGTTGCCGTGTTTGATGCTTCCTAAAACTACAGACGACTTGTGTAACTATGGTGTTATCTCTGACAAAAAATTTAAAAAATCCTTTGCACACCTTCATATATAAAAATATAACCAACCCATGCCTAGTTTCAATTGGGGTTGTGACCAGGGGAGAAGTGTGTGCGCTTCATCTCCAAGACAGAGCAGAAGAGAAAGATAGAACAATAATAAGAACTGGAAGGAAAACACTGTTTCTTTTTTTTTTTTCTTTTTTTTTAAATAAAATGTCAGTTTACATTAACTATAATTCCTGTTACAATTTTCATGCAAATGCTCTTGATCTGGATTACTTCCAGATAGCTTTGTGCTGTGTGTGTAGATGGCACATGTCGCCGCCATAGCTCAGGGGCCCACTTCTTATAAATAACCAACCAAACAAAGGCTCCAGCATAGAAATGAGCCTGTCAGGCAGCCTCAGAAATTAGACATCTCCAACAGATTCAGATTAGGACAGAAAGTACTCATTGTTCCTACAGTCAAATGTTATGTACTAATATTGTGAAGGTGAAATGGGGGGGAGAACAAAATCTTCGGCAGAATGCTCCATAATTGCTCGGTCATATTCTGAATATTATCAGGGATTTGTATGTGCATACATCTTGCGAATTTGCCAAACTTGAGAGCAGCGATGTGCTGCTTTTCTGATGAGATTAAAATATATTAAGAAAATTTGCATGTTTAATTGCAGGCCTGCAGCAGTTCCTGTGTGTGTTTTTTTTTTTTTTTTTTTTTTTTTGTAATGACAGCTTGTTGAATGTCTCATACAGTTTGTCAAATGTGACAAGACCTTGGTCATATTTATATCTCATTAGATGCGGAGATGGAGAGAAGAAGGGAGGCCAGTCATTAAAAAAACACAAACTATAAAAGACAGCTGCTGTTTAATAGCCTTTCTTTTTTATTTCCCCTCTCCCTCTCTCTCTCTCTCTCTCTCTCTGAGTCTCCCGCACTCTCTCTTTCTCTTTCTCCTTCTACACTTTCCATTTTGCTCCTTTCCGAGTCTATCTCTTTGTGTACTTCCCTCCGGCTAGACCTGGGCCTGCTGAGTGCTTCGGTGGGAGTTTGAGGTTCAGAGTGTGTTGCTGTAATGTTATCAGGTGACCGGAGGTCAGCCTAATGCGTAACCCCAGAGCAGTAGGCCAGTAAATCATGCTAGTCGGCCCTCCCCGGCCCGCTTTGGTCGGCTCTGCCTCCTAGATTTACTGCTCTGTAACGCTAGCCAGTCTGCCAGGGATCAGAACAGCTAAATTGAATACTAAATCCATGCCACCCAGCCCCCTTTACTCCATGTGTGTGAGGTTTTTTTTTTTTTTTTTTTTTTTTTTTGTGGTATTTTCATAAAGGAGAAAGACATATATGGAATCAGTGTTGCATTTTCTATGCTTTGGTAGATAAAATCGAGAAGTTTTAGAAAAACAAGAAAGTTTGTGGCAGATTTTCATATGAAGTCACATTAGGAAAGATGTAAGGGTTTTTACTACATGCCCACGTAAAATCTAATTCGAGTCGGGTTCAGACTAAAAGCGTTATGATGTTGCTTTGTGTTTATATATATATATATATATATATATATATATATATATACTCTGTAATTCTTTCTATTTCAATGTCAACCATGCATTTTTGCACGTGTGTGCATGTGTGTTTACATGCAGCTCTTTAAACACCATTGACAGTTGCAAATAAAGATGGGTGTTGTGTGTTCCACTCTTTCCCCCAGCAATGCAAAAGGGGCTTGAGTGTCATAAATCACTTTTTGATTTATCTAATCAAGCAAGGTCCTGCTCTGTGCAGACATTTGTCACTGGTGGGGTTTAGGAGAACAGGGGGGGTGGGGGGGGAGAGAGCTAGGGAGTTGTTTGGGGCGGTGGTTGGGGGTGGTGATTTGAGTTTGGGGTTTATTTTGCCAATCCACTTCATTTGGTGAAGGGATGATCGGAAGCTTGGACAGGAGGGGGATGAACAGTCATTAAATGTGGTTTGCAGACAAAGAAGAGTACCATTCACCATAAGACAAAGGTTTTGTTTTTGTTTTGTTGTTTGGGGGTGTTTTTTTCTGAAGAATTAGCAATGTTATGATTGCTACACACACTGTTTCATAGGCAACTACATCCTTGGCCTTATTCTGCCGTTTAAATTCACTCCAATGTTCAAAAATGCATTTTTCTTCACCATTGATGGAAGCCCTAGGTCAAAAACGCAAAAACCCGGAGGACGGGATTTTATGTTGCAAATGCTAAGAAAAAAAGAACAACTGCACACATTACACAAACATACATTTACATTCAGCATCACAGTAATCAATGGTGATGTGCGAGGCTCTTTTCCCGAGCCACATTGTAAATGTGTTCGCAGGCTCTCGGCCGACAATCGCCTCATCTCCTTTCTCCTGGATGTAATTTAGTTGCAAATTGACTGGAAGACGGGGCCAAAAATTGAAAGTTGAAATTAGAAATGGTTATAATAAATGTGGGAGGCGGGGATGCAGACTTTGGTAAGGTCAGGTGATGCGACTGCCGCTTCTAACCCGGGCCGATCTGACCAATTGGCGTGTCAGAGTCCCTACGAGACGTACATATGCACACACATATAAATATATATGCATGTATACACACACACGTGCAGGGGCCATCACGAGCAGTTGAAGACAAAATTACCTCGGTCTTCTGAGCTGCAGAGCAATTCTCGGATGTTCTTGGAAATTCACATTGTGCCCTTGTGTCCCCCCCTCCGCTCCCACCCTCCCCCTTTCCTTTTTTTTTTTCTTCTAGACCTCTCTCCCTCTTTCTCTCTTGTCACTTTCCTTGACAGGCCAATATTTCAGGCTCCAGATATAGGGGATTACAAATAAAATAAGTGGAACGCCTACTTAATGCAACAGAATTAAAATGCATGAACGGGCCAAAGGAATTGATATGCGTCCAATACAAACACGAGCCACAGAATAATATGAAATACAAAATGTTTTTTTTTTCTCCAACCCCCCCCCCACCCCTCTCCATGTATCAGTGCTTTGATTTCCCCTTTTTTCCATTTGTGCATCTAGCGTGAAGCGTTGATTCGCAAGAGTGAGGCTCACATATTGCCTTGAGTGACCAGACGAGGGAGGGGACACGAAAGAGGGGTCCGGGGTGGGAGGGGGTGTAGCTTAGGGAGAGGGGGAGGAAGAAAGCAAGTAAAAGGGAGGGAATGAGGGAGGGAGAGTTGCTGTTGCTGTGTCTTTGTGTCGAGCAGATTGGGTAAATTGCAGTGGCAGAGTATAGCAGGGCCTGCACGGCTTGTATCTTAGGATGAGGCTAATGAAAGATTTATCAGTGGCTGCAGCATTTACTAAATACAACCAGAGGCTGATCTCTCAACACTGAGCCCTGCTGTTTACGTCTCTCGCACACACACTTACATGCGCACACACTCACACATACACACACACTGCTACTGTACCACCAGCCGTGACCGAGCCCTGAAAATTTTGCATCTCGTACAGACACAGGAGTTGTTGAGGCAGTCGGGGAAATGTATATGAACTAATGAAGTGTATAATATTACCATAACATTTAATGTATGTCGTGCTGTGATAATGAGCCTGACTGGGTTTTTTCCTCATTTTACATGTCCTCGGGGCTGCACCACGTCACTGTATATGAATATGAATTATACAATTTGTGCTTGCGCCCATGCTAATGTTGTTTTAGAGTCAAATCATTTTTTGAATCATCACCTATGCCCCACTGAATATTAATTGGAAATACGTGCTCACATTCACAGTATTACTTGTAAATCAATAATCATTTGATCAATTTCGAAGGTGAGACAGCTCCAGCGTTTCATAGTGTCAGCGTATTTACTAAAATAAATATTAGCTAGGCTTATGCTGTATATTTAGAGTAATATTGCAAGATTGCCTCTTTTATTGTGATGGATTCCATGTTCCAGCTTAGATTTATACTCTTGTTGCTATATGTTTGCGTTGGATTTCAGTGGCATAAGATATGCTGTCTTGAGTAAATAACACTTTGGCATCATATTCCTACACATCTGATCTTGTTGCAGCGCCTGAACCACACCGCAAAAGCACAAAATTGTCGTGAAGCACAGCAACTCTCCAATAGCGTACATGCATTACAGCTGCTGAATTTGTGTCATTCAAATGTTGCTCCTTTGACACAATAATTACATTGTTTTAAGTCCGTGCCATGCTGTGCAGATGTTTCATCTACACACATGAAGATCCAGTTATCTCAGCATGCAGAATGTTAGAAATGGCTTCAGCTGAAGCCTTTTACCCACTAATAATTATCTGACAGTTGGAATCACCATTGTCTAGATTTTGAACTGAGTATTGTTTTCTGTTCCTATATAGGTGGGTGATTCCCTAAATAGGGTAAAAGAATAAAACATGATATTGACGCCCCGACTAAAATACCTTATGCCCATTCGGGTGTAGAATAATTTTGCACCCTTTGACCCAATACATGCTATGCAAAACGACATTCGTGTGTCTGAGTGTTAAACAGACAACAGACATAAAGTAATTGATTATTTGTTTCTGCCTTTAGGAGCTAATGCCATGTCCAAAGAGGTATCCAGTATGGGTAAACATTCCCTCCTGGCAGATCGTCAAATTGAAAGTCCACCCAAAAGGCCGAAGTCTGCAGAGGGGAAGACGTCAGCCAGCGAGCAGGTAAAGGTGTGCAGAAAATCAATAGCACGCCGCAAAGTGTTGGGGTGCGTTTCCTAGCAACTTAAAGATAGTCCGTTTTAAGTTGATTATCGAAACGTAATGTTTGCACAGGCCAGTGGGGAACCTGTTTTTAAGTTAAACTCTAGCCTCATATAGCAAGTACTTGGAGGAATTTGTCAGTGCATATACAGAAACCTAATGGCTAATGAGGCAGCTTCTTAAGCCCTAATGAAATCTAACCTTCACTGTCACTGTGGGATGAGCTAATGGGAAAATACTTAACTGTAAGAAGCAAAAATGCTAAGCCAAGCATTTGGCAATTGCTGGCGCCAGCTTTCATTCAAAGGGTTAAACGTAACCCTCCATTCCCTTCCTGACAGAGCTTTTTAACATCAAGCACAATAGGCCAGCTTTTGTGTTCTTAAGTGGAATACCAGCACTAGCCTTAGGCATCCCTCTCTGCTTCTTTTTTTTTTCTTTTTTTTTTTTCCTTTTTTGCATCTCTTTAAATTATATGTGTTTTTAAATTAGATTATGAAGTATTAGCCCGTCTGGTTCTGGGTCCTGCAAGGAGGGAGGATGTTCTCATTTCAGAAATGGATTCTATTAAAACAGGTGATAGAGACGTAGCTATGCTAAGAGTACTCCATCTAATGAGGGCAGGACATAGCTCAGGAGAGTACACACCTTTATCATCTCTAATCTTCTGAGTAGAAATTCTGGCCAATCATGTTTTCTTCAAATAAAATTGCGTGACTTGCCCTAGATTCCTAAGTGAATTACGTGAAATATGGTTGATCTACATTTTGTCTGTGTTTATGGTGGGCTTTTGAATTTAAAGCAGAGGTGAAAATCATGGATGGGTTAAGCAACAATTGATTAAATAACACAAAAACTAACTCAACTTAATTTTGCTAATGTTTTTTGAAAATCTAGGTCAGTTTTGAGTTGAGATTCAAAAGGATATAATCAGGCGTTCTTGTTTTTCAGGTTCAACAGTGCCCATACTGCAACTACAGCAGTAAAGACGCCAACCGTATGCAGCTCCATGTGATGTCCCAACATTCCATGCAGCCTGTAATCCGCTGCCCACTGTGTCAGGACGTCCTAAGCAACAAAATTCACTTGCAGCTGCATCTCACGCACCTTCACAGTGTGGCTCCTGACTGTGTGGAGAAGCTGATTCTAACAGTACGTGAAGTTGATCATTATGAATGAAATTTCTCTGCATTTAGTTGTCAGTTGAATGTGATTGAACTGATTTTGCAGGTAAAATGTAGATAAAGGACAGTTAGTGTAGCTCTAATCTTCCGTTTGTTAGGATATTGTCCTAAAGACTTGTTTTCCATGATCTCAGTGTTTTTGTTTACACAATTTCCATGTGCCAGTTCAAGGATGTTTACTAAAGATAAGAATTTACTGTAAATACATTATTTTGTCTTTTTTTTTTTTTTTTTTTTTTTTTTACATTTTGATTATGTATGGAATTTTATGCAGTTTATTTTGTATACATATATTTTATACAATTATAGTAACTGTTTTCATTTCATTAACTTGATAGGTTGTCGGACCTGATACACCCACACCAAATAATGTAATGCATCCCCAGACCGGACAAGGGAAAACCCCGTCATTAAGCAATTCCCCAACCTCTCTTACTGATGGATCAGGTTCGGTTAAAGGTGAGCACAGTACAGTGTCTGAATTATATTACCCCAATTAATGTTTTTTAAACTATTACAACTGATGTCATACTCTATTAAATTATTATGAAATTAAAAAAAGAACATCCATAAGATGGTATAATAAGAATCTGTGAATAACACTGCAATTTGTTTTTGCATCTTGTAGGAAACACCTCAAAGGAGGACCAAACCAGTCAAGACAAGAATGAATTAGAGCAACAGGAACTCAAGCCCCCCAAAGAGGCTTCAGAGGCCCCAGACTGGAAAAGAACCACTGGATTAGGACATGATAGCAAGTCTCCTGATAACCTACAAGACCATCTCAGTGAGCTCCAAAGACTTCAACAGCAACAGCAGCAGCTTTCCGTTTCTGATCGCCATGTCTATAAATACCGTTGCAACCACTGCAGCTTGGCCTTCAAGACAATGCAGAAGCTTCAGATACATTCTCAGTACCACGCTATCAGAGCAGCCACCATGTGCAGCCTCTGCCAGCGTAGCTTCAGGACATTCCTAGCCCTCAGAAAGCATTTGGAAAATGGGCACCCTGAACTGAGTGAGGCTGAGGTGCAGCAGCTAATAGGAAATCTGCCACTGAATGGTGACATCACAGAGAGTGAGGCCAGGGCCTTGGAGGAAGCTCAAGCCTTTGACCATGACTTGGACAAAGATGATGAAATGGACCAAGAGGATAAACCCAGTCCTACTGGAAGTGACAGCAGCTCTCTGCTTGATGACATGGGGGCAGAACCAAAACGGACCCTACCGTTTAGAAAAGGCCCCAACTTTACAATGGAGAAATTCTTAGACCCCTCTCGACCTTATAAGTGCACCGTATGTAAAGAGTCCTTTACCCAGAAGAACATCTTACTGGTCCACTACAACTCAGTTTCCCATCTACATAAACTGAAAAAGGTTCTCCAAGAGGCATCAAGTCCTGTGCCACAAGAGACATCCAACAGCATTGACAACAAACCATTCAAATGCAATATTTGTAACGTTGCCTACAGCCAAAGTTCAACTCTCGAAATTCATATGAGGTCAGTGCTCCACCAGACCAAAGCAAGAACAGCCAAAACGGACATGAGCAGCAGTGGTGTCACTGGCAGCAGTGGCCCCACCCCTGCAAAAAGTCCAGGTCCAAGCGCACAAGGGAACACTAGCAACTCTGACAGTGCTAGAAGTGGGACTCCTTCTTCTAACAAAGAAAACTCAGTTGAACCCAAAGAAACCAACAACAGCAGCAACACAAAGACAACACCAACTACTGAACATGTTTCAGCACAGGCAAGCAGCCACCAGTCAGCACAGTCTTCAGCCCAACTGCAGCTGCAGCTTCAGCACGAACTCCAGCAACAGGCAGCCTTCTTTCAGCCTCAGTTTCTCAACCCAGCTTTCTTCCCTCATTTCCCAATGACTCCAGAAGCTTTGCTCCAATTTCAACAGCCTCAATTTCTCTTCCCCTTTTACATACCAGGAGCTGAATTCAATCTAAACCCAGAACTCGCTCTGCACTCAGCAGCAGCTTTTGGAATGCCTGGCCTGACAGGGTCATTCCTAGAAGACTTGAAGCAGCAGATGCAGCAGCAGCATCAGTTGCAGCAGGCTCAAGCTCAGCAACAGGCTCAACAACAGCATCAGGCTTCTCAGATACAATCCCAAATTCAACATCAGAAAAGCCAACAACTGCAGAATAACAAATCCAAAATGGAGCCTAACACCATATCAGTTTCCGAAATACACATGTCTGCAGAGGCTGAAGACCACTTAGATAAACAGGAAAGTAGAACTAAAATGGAAAGTGCAGGAGATGGAGTGAGTGATGGAGTAAAAGAAAATAAGGATCCCAAAAAGTCAAAGTTCCCAGAGCCATTGATCCCTCCTCCACGGATTGTGTCGGGAGCAAGGGGCAATGCAGCCAAGGCTTTATTAGAAAACTTTGGTTTTGAGTTGGTCATCCAATATAATGAAAACAGACAAAAGAACCAAAAGAAAAGCAAAGAAGGCATTGAACAAATAGACTTCAGCACTGATAAGCTGGAGTGTGGCATGTGCGGAAAACTATTCTCAAATATGCTGATTCTCAAAAGCCACCAAGAACATGTGCACAGTCACTTTTTCCCATATGTTGAGCTTGAAAAGTTTGCCCAGCAGTACAGAGAGGCCTATGACAAACTCTATCCAATAAACCCTGCATCCCCTGAGACACCTCCACCTCCACCTCCTCCTCCTCCTCCACCACCAACTGCTCCTACCCCAGTACCAACTCCTCAGCCCCCATCTACGTCGATGACCAAACCTCAAACGCCTGTACCATCACCAGTTCCTGTTCCTCATCCAACTACACATCAAACTACTCTCCAGACCCAGCCAGCCCAGCCACCACCACCACCACCTCCTCCTCCACAACCCACTGCCCCACCTGCACCACCCCAAGTGCAGCTCCCTGTTCCCTTAGATTTGCCACTTTTCCCACCTTTGATGATGCAGTCTGTCCAGCACCCAGGTCTGCCCCCTCAGCTGGCATTACAGCTGCCCAGTATGGATTCTCTCTCCACAGACCTTACACAGCTCTGCCAGCAGCAGTTGGGTCTTGATCCAAACTTCCTCCGTCAGTCTCAGTTCAAGCGACCACGCACTCGTATAACCGATGATCAGCTTAAGATACTCCGTGCAAACTTTGATATAAACAATTCCCCTAATGAAGAACAAATTCAGGAAATGTCAGAGAAGTCTGGCTTGCCACAAAAAGTCATAAAGCACTGGTTCCGTAACACTTTGTTCAAAGAAAGACAGAGGAGTAAAGACTCTCCCTACAACTTTAATATTCCTCCAATTACTACATTAGAAGATATAAGAATGGAGCCCCAGGTCAGTGCACATGAGTACTACAGAACTGACTCAGCCATTAACAAGAGGTCCTCTAGGACCAGATTCACTGATTATCAGTTGAGGGTGCTGCAAGACTTTTTTGATACTAATGCATATCCAAAGGATGATGAGATTGAGCAGCTCTCTACAGTACTCAACCTGCCAACACGAGTCATTGTGGTGTGGTTCCAAAATGCCCGCCAAAAGGCTCGGAAGAGTTATGAAAATCAGGCAGATTCAAAGGACAATGAGAAAAAAGAGCTCACCAATGAGAGATACATTCGAACCAGCAACATGCAGTACCAGTGCAAGAAGTGCAACATTGTATTTCCACGCATCTTTGATCTTATTACTCACCAGAAAAAGTTGTGCTACAAAGACGAAGATGAAGAGGGGAATGAGGACAACATCAGTGAGGAATACACAGATAATCCTGAACCACCTCTATTCAAGGCAAGCCTGGCACCTTTAGAGCTACCCAAACCATCCCAGACTGGTACTGCGACCAGTTCAGGCTCAAGCTCCCCTGTGATGGCCTCACCTCGTGGACCCATGGGGAAAGCATCACCAAAGCCAGATATTTCCCCTGAAACAGAACTGAAACAATCTGAGATCCCCCCTTCACCAGTGATGAAGTCGCTACCGGAACCAAGACCATCTAAGGCTTGCACACCTCAACCACCCCCCCAAAAAGCTCCCCAGCCACAGTTGTCAAGACCCCATTCTCAGCCACAAGCAGCAACTGTACCGTCAAGTCCACTTTCGCTTGCACTTTCCTCGCTCACAAACAGTCTCCCCCACCAGATGCTCCAGTACCAGTGTGACCAATGTAAGATTGCCTTTCCTACAGTAGAGCTGTGGCAAGAGCACCAGCACATGCATTTTTTGGCAGCCCAGAACCAATTCCTCCATTCTCAGTTTCTTGAAAGACCCATCGATATGCCGTATATGATATTTGATCCAAACAATCCCCTAATGGCTAGCCAACTGTTATCTGGGGGGCTCTCCCAAATGCCATCCCAGAGTAGCTCAAGCATGGCTACAGCTGTAAGCTCTGGGTCAATGAAGAGAAAACTGGATGACAAGGAGGAAAATGCTAATGACAAAGATGGTGGAAACAGTAGTGAAGAGCAACACAGAGATAAACGTTTGAGAACCACCATTACACCAGAACAATTGGAAATCCTTTATGACAAATATCTACTTGACTCTAATCCAACAAGGAAGATGTTGGACCACATTGCACGAGAAGTTGGCTTGAAGAAGAGAGTTGTGCAAGTCTGGTTCCAAAACACTCGTGCAAGAGAGAGAAAGGGGCAGTTTAGGGCTATAGGGCCCTCACAGTCCCACAAGAAATGCCCCTTTTGCAGAGCGCTCTTTAAGGCTAAATCTGCTTTAGATAGCCACATAAGATCAAGACATTGGCATGAAGCTAAACAAGCAGGCTTTAGCTTGCCGCCAAGCCCAATGATGAGTCAAGACAATGAAAGAGGGGAAAGCCCAAATAAGTATAATTTCTTTGACTACCCACAGCTGCCCAGCAAGACAGAGCCAAATGACTATGAGTTGCCAACCGCATCCTCAACTCCAGTCAAACCATCTGAGGCTCAAGTAAAAAACTTCTTAAGCCCTTCATCCTTAAAAGCTGAAAACTGTGATGAAACTGAAGGGCCTAATAATAATTCAGCAGAAGCTTCATCTTATGATCTCAGTAAGATGGACTTCGATGAGACATCATCAATTAATACAGCCATTAGTGATGTCACAACCGGAGACGAGTGTAATAACAATGAGGTTGAGAGCCTAACTGCTAATGGAGGAGACAAGATGAGCGACAGCAAAAAGGGCCTGTTGCTAAATTCTGACGCTAGTAATGAAAGGTTTCAATTCAGCATGGTGAGTCCTGCCCTCAGCTTCTCTGGAAAAGACTGTGACTCCTACTTTAGCTCCAGAGATGACGAAATGGATGACAACAATGACAGAAGTGAATCGTCCAGCCTCGCTGACCCCAGTTCTCCCAGTCCATTTGGGGCAGGCAACCCTTTCAACAAATCTGGAAAAGTCAACAGTACTGGAGATCGACCAGGCCACAAACGTTTCAGGACCCAGATGAGTAACTTGCAACTGAAAGTACTCAAAGCGTGTTTTAGTGACTATCGCACTCCTACAATGCAGGAGTGTGAGATGCTGGGCAATGAAATTGGACTTCCCAAACGTGTTGTCCAGGTTTGGTTCCAGAATGCCCGTGCTAAAGAGAAGAAATTTAAGATTAATATTGGAAAGCCATTTATGATAAGTCAGGGTTCACCAGAGGGGCCCAGGACTGAGTGTACACTGTGTGGTGTGAAGTACACAGCCCGGATGTCTGTGAGAGACCACATTTTCTCCAAACAGCACATCACAAAAGTGCAAGAAACTCTAGGAAACCAGGTGGATAGAGAAAAGGACTACCTAGCACCGACCACTGTCCGTCAGCTGATGGCCCAGCAGGAGCTGGACCGTATGAAGAAAGCTGGGGATGGACTCAGCCTACCTAGCCCACAGCAACAAACTTCAACAGAAAACAATAATGCACTTCATGGCCTCAGCCTACCTTCTGGCTACCCAGGATTGTCTGGCCTTCCACCAGTCTTACTTCCTGGAGTAAATGGGCCGTCATCACTTCCAGTTTTCCCTCCCAACACACCTGGTGAGTTACTATGACAAACAGTGAAAAAAAAAAAACTGACTAGAAGCTTTATGAACTGAACTTTATCCTGCACTATTTTATTGTACTATATATAACTGGTTATTCTGTATCACAGATATGTTTGTCAAAAATTTTACTTTTTAAAGCTATTTTAAATTCAAGAATGGTGATAGGGAGTGCATGCATTATGTTAGCAGCAAAGCCGAACTGCTTTTTGGTAAAGATTTGTCTTACAGCAAATTATCTATATATCACTTTGTGTTCCCCCTATTTTAGGTTTGGTATATTTAGATTATAATATTTAGAAATCTTTAAATTATTTTTAAAAAAAGCGCATGTGACAGTTTTGCTCCATAACAAAATCGTAACAAGAGATTTAAAGACTCAGCCAGTGACAGGATCTTTATCTTATAACATCAAATTTCCAAAGTGATTTGGGGTTGAATATTGAATTGTTGAATATTTCCATATTTATATACCACTGTATTTCAGCTTTAGCGTCTCCAGGTGCTGGCATGCTTGGGTTTCCTACACCAGCCACTCCCTCTCCTGCCATGTCTCTCAGCACTACCCCAACCAAGACTCTTCTGCAGACTCCTCCTCCTCCTCCTCCTCCTCCACCTCCACCTCCTCCTGCTCCTTCCACACCTTTGGCAACAGTAAACCATACAGAGCAGCAAGGCAAAGATGCAGAGAGAGACAACAACAAGAAACCAGGAGACAAGCCACCTCAAATGAAGATGAAGGACAGAGAGAATGACAGCGGCTCGCGCCCCGACACCCCTAGCATGGCCAAAACAAGGGAAAGACTATGCCCAGTGCCAGGAAAAGCAGGGAATGAGACTCCCCTAGATGCTGCACAGCTTCAAGCACTGCAGAATGCTCTTGCTGCAGGTGATCCTAGCTCTTTATTGGGGGGCCAGTTCTTGCCCTACTTTCTTCCTGGATTTCCCAACTGCTTTTCTCCACAGCTTCCCAGAGGGGTTCAGGCAGGGGGCTATTTTCCACCACTGTGTGGAATGGAGAGTCTGTTTCCGTATGGACCTGCGGCAGTCCCACAAGCTGCCATGGCCGCTGGTCTCTCCCCAACCGCTCTCCTGCAGCAGTACCAACAGTACCAGCAGTCTCTCCAAGATTCCCTGCAGAAGCAACAGCAGCAGCAGCAAAAGCAACTTGAGCAGCATCAGAAACAACTTGAACAGAAGCAGCAACAGAGACCAACCCCCGTCAAGACACCTCAGAGCGTACAGAGCACCACAACTAATTCCTTCAAACCAAAAGAAGCTATAGAATCTAAGGATGACAACAAAGGCTCTTCAACAGAAAGCACAAAAGAAGAACCGAAAACAGAAACCAAACGTATCACGGATTTTCCAGATGCTTTTATCGTACCATCTGTCAAGCATGAGTTTATATGCAGGAAGTGCCAGATGATTTTTGCTGACGAAGATTCAGTGATACGTCATCAAAAGTCCTTCTGCTACTTCGGACATCCTTTTACTGACCCGCAAGAGACAGTGCTTCGAAAAGCAGTGAGCAACTACACTTGTGTTGCCTGCAATGTGGTTGTTAATGGGAATGAAGCACTTGGCCAACACCTTCAGTCGAGCTTGCACAAAGAGAAAACAATCAAACAAGCAATGAGAAATGCCAAAGAGCATACTAGATTATTACCTCACTCTGTCTGCTCCCCTACTCCTAACACCACATCTACCTCGCAGTCTGCAGCTTCTTCGAATAACACCTTTCCTCATCTCTCTCGCTTGTCCATGAAGTCCTGGCCAAATGTCCTGTTCCAGGCCAACACAGCCCGGAAAGCTGCTTCCTCTTCCCCGTCTGCCTCCCCCCCTCCTCCCCTCTCCTCACCCTCAACGGTTACCTCAACTTCCTGCAGCACCTCAGGGGTTCCAACCTCACTACCCACCGAGAGTTGTTCAGATGAGTCTGACAATGAGCTAAGCCAGAAGCTGGATGACTTAGATAATGCGTTGGAAGTCAAGGCTAAGGCAGCCTCTGGCCTAGACGCGAGCTTCAGTAGTATCAGAATGGATATGTTCAGTGTGTAGGAGTGACAAAAGGATCCCTTGCTTAAAGAAAAAAAATAAGACTTTTTAAACTGCAGTTCCAAAGTTTCTCTTAACCCAAAAAAAAATTACAGTACCAAATGATTGACTCAGGATTGTTTTTCCCATATTGATATGCTGGCAAGATATTGATTGATTTTTGTTATGGACAGAACTGTTGCAGATGCTTGACTGAGCTTATATTGTATACAAAAACATGGAGTAGGAAAAAAATCTCACAAGCTCCCTTTTAGGGGGCCTGTTTCAAGCCAAAAACTCTCACGATAGCAAATTGCACCTCAGCTGGATTGTTTTCCAAATGCTAGCATGTACTGTATGGGATGACGATCCAGAACCCTCAAAGAGAATCTCTCTTAGTTTAGATAGGTGTAATTCAGTAGCTTTAAATTCTCAGGTCAGAACATAACATTTCTCATTTGTTAAAACAGCACCAAGCCTGGGTACACTTGGCTTATAACCAAAACATGTCAAGCTTTATCGGACGCATTTCCTTGATGTGTATAGAGTACCAAGAGACAATATTACTGTTACAATGGACGATGTGCATATCCTTTTAGTTTTACCCTACAAAGACAGTATGGGTTTGCCACTGAGGGAATTTAGAATGGTGAAGTAAATGTGTATGATGCCCCTGTGTTTGCCAGTTTGTATTACAGCAAACTGTATCTATTTCCCACCCCTGTTTTTTCTTGTAGTATATACTAATCTGTGCCAACTCTTACCTTCTCACTTTTACCTCTGCTCACACCCTTTTCTGAAGAGGTAATAACTCTAGTTTTGATAGACTCTCGGATTATGTGAATATAACATTTTTCATTTGTGAATTGCTGTACTGTTACGGTACCTGCTTGTGTCTGGACTATAGTGCACTTAATTTGAATTTATTTGTCTTTTTTTTTATTATTTGAGTAGGTCATTTGTTAATTTAATAGATTTTGTTTGTATGTATGTGTTTTAATTATTATTTGTGTCAATTGCAGCAGCATATTGGTCCATACTTGTTACAGGATTAATGCCTAACAATCGAGAGACCTATTTAACAATTGGTGCATCAAAGAAAGCAGTACTGTATACTTGAAACTGTTAAGGTACAAGTTGGTCACAATGTTAAAAAAAAAAAAAAAAAGGTATAATAATTTGCTCTACGTTGGCAAACATGCTGCTTTAAGAGGGGGGACAACAGCATTTTTTGTTTAATATTAACATTTATTTTTTATTTTTATGTATGTGCAAGATTCAAAACAGTGTTAAACCTGGCCACTTAGTGCTTAGGTTAACGTCCTCCCATGATCTACTACAGTTGAAGTCAACATTGACTTTCCACATTTAGTAACATTTGAAATTTTTCAAAGTATTACCATATAACATTTGCTGCTACTGTGTAATCTTAATTTGCTTGCCATAAAGTCTTTCAACTTTCAACCAAAACTGATCCATTGATTGCTTTAGTTTTTTTTGTTTGTTTTGTTTTTGTTTGTTTTGTTTTATTATTATTATTATTATTATTATTATTATTATTATTATTATTATTATTATTATTATTATTATTATTATTATTCTGTGGAACTAAGAATGTGAAAGCTGTCAAAGGGTGTTCAATTTTTTACGAATCACTTTCTAGTTTGGTAACCAGTGTGATTCATTCCAAAGTAACAGAAGGCTATTTGTATGAAAGAAAAAGGCTTGTGAACAAAGAAAGCTAAGCTGTTGTACATATTCGTAGTTGGCTGTGCATGGTACAAATTTATTAATATGAAGAAATGCAAAAATGTATTGCTTTTGGTATTTCCTATTCTGAAATGAGCAAGTAGCATGTAATGCAACTGTTTGACAGGTTAAATCAAATCATGCTTAGTTATTGTTTCAAACAATGAAATCAAGTAACATTTCCTCCTATGTTTTATATTTGTAAAGGTGTTTTTTTTTTTTTTTTTCAAAGTTTTAAGCAAGACATCAGTTTTTAATTTTCTGTGTGAGCTTTTCAAATGTCATTATTTAGATTTTTAGCATTTTACATTTACTTTATTCCTGAAGACACTTTTCGATTGTGTTTCATGTGAGACATCCTGGCCTCCCAAGGTGCAATTCTGCCATTGTACAAACATAAACGACTGTCCTGATTCCAAAGGCTTTCACAACTCTGGCTTTTTTGCCTTTCCCCACTTTGTGGCTCAGCATTATAAGACTGAACTGTCAGCTAGCATCATGTGCTAAGATGCTAGCATCAGACAGGACACTTCCCACATGAAGGACTGGTAAAAGCTACGAAACCAACAAAAAGGATGGTCTAACAATATAACTGTACATATATATTGCAACTGCACAGCAGCCAAAAAGAAAAAAAAAAGAACTTTTTTTTTTTTTTTTTTTAATGGATGGATTGTGTCATGTTTATGGGGACAGCCTTCAAAAGGTTGAAATTGGAATTGCTCTTCTGGATGTCAAAGGGATTTTCATGGCGCAATCATATCCTACACAATATGTACTCTACAACATCTGGGTTACATAGGAAATGCACCCTGAGGTTTTAATAAGAAGAAGCCCCTATGGCTAAAACTTTAAATAAACTAAACCAAAAATGTTATTGATGTTTTATATATAGAGAGTAGTCGCATTAGTTTTTGTTACTGTACTGTTTGAGGTCTCAACTGTACCGTATCACGGTAATAACATGGTTTTGAAACCTTTTTTTTATTTTGTCACAGACCTGTTGTCATAGTTGAAATGACGTTTATTGTAGATGGTATTTGAACAACTTCTGGAAATAGTTCATCAAGTATGTTTGTTGCTCATTGTTGTGATACATTAAAAACTGTATCTGCAAACCAGTTCCGTCTCCCTACATACTTATTTCAGCAAAACCGACGTTTCAGCCATCGGCTCTCTTTCATTGGACTGGATCTATAAAAATTGTTTGATATTTTATTTATTTGGCTGTTTTGTGCTGTTTCTGCTAGTTTTCTGTCAAGTAAGTATAACTGGCAATTTTTATAGGGATATATTTAGGTTTTTGAATTTGAAAAGTGTCTGCTCCCTGGTGAGATAAAGCATATTTATGTTAATTAAACTGTTAACTTTTGTGTTTTTATGACTGCATCTAAATAATTTGGAACAAATTTCCCTTTCAGCTAAATTACCTCTTACAAATCTTCAAATCTTTTTTTTTTTTAATCAAATATTTATCTTGCATAGATTGAAGCCTATTTAATTTGTTATATGATTTTTTTTTAATGTTTGTATGAGTCATTGTGAAGACACTTATCCTATTCTGAGACACTTTCTTAATCTCAGTGATATACTATATAATTCTTGAAGGATATTTCTCACCAAAACATTCCTCCTAAAATGGACTCAAAGTTACAGCAAGTGGCTGTTTCAAGATAAATGTTTAAGACCTTAATGAATCTGGAGAACTGCATATGAAAATCAACTAAAACTGTGTAGGGCAGTCATGCTCTAAGAAAATATGCTAAAATTAAGGTTATACAGCATAATTCTACAAGCTGGCTTGTTTTAAGGGGAGTTTTGAGTGCAAAGATGTTCGGAGTAAACCAAGCTAAAGATTTATTGATGTTACAAACAAGAGGACCTGTTGGTGATTAGTGTTTCAGACTGAAAATCCAATGGAAGGCAATTTTATTTTATTATGAGAGCAAGACGTTGCACTGTCTTTAAACTCCAAGATTTGTTTGTACCGGCTGCAGTGAAAGGGAAAATGCTCTCCTTACTCTACGGTAAGTCTGAACAGTGCAGTGTCGGTGCTTAAAAAAAAACATAATTCAGAAACTGCATTAATACATTTAAGGCATTTAGAATGGCAACCTTACTTGTGTGTGTGTGTGTGTGTGTGTTCCTTTTTATTTTCACTGATTTCCTCATTTTATTCGGATTATCTGCAAGGGATTATCTGTCACTCTAGCTTTTTTTCAGATTTGCTTCTCCACTTCTGCATATTGTCATGCTGCATTATCAGATTTTGGCCAATCTTTAATCGTAAAACAGAACAAGCTGAAATCATCGGCCTTCGGTCGCTGTGCTCAACGGTTAGCAGTCCATGTACAGTGTTTGAAGTAAACCAGAGTATTTATCATTCAGTCATATCACGATGTATAAAACACTATAATTGAGAGGGTGTGCTTTCAACTTTATAGGATTTTAATTTTATATTGCTTTTTCAATTTAGTTGTGTAACGTGCCCAAGTGTTCTTCGGCTTTTGTTTTTTACCATTCTATATATGTTTACCATGCCAACATGGTAAGGGACTCTCTATCGACCATTACTCGAAATTATCTAACAGTTGCTTCCTTTCTCTGGGCTAGACATAAGCAAATACTATGGATTTTTGCTTGCAAGCTGATTCTGATCAGTTACAGCTCCTGACTCCACATAGTAGAGTGGGGGAAAATAAAAAAAATCAAAAAAATCCGCCATGATTAATGGCAGTCATAGATTAACAGATGTACAGCCACAGCAGACAGCATTGAGCATTTTTCATTACTTGAAATTGGTGAAAGAACATAATATTTTTACCCTAGATTTCCTATTTGATAGATCGATGGACAGCTATATGAGAAATTGCTTCATGTCCCGACTTTATATCGCTTTTAGAATTCTATTAGGAGGCAAAATGGATGCTAGTGTCAGACAAGAGGGTGACTTTTTAGATGTGAGGTCAACAGAGGCTGTCACATTAAAAATTGCACCTCAGGAAAACCTTAACGCAATATATCACACCCTGCCAGCCAGACGTGTCCGCCACTGGTGTCAGGGTCACGGAGAAAGCCGACATTCACAAGTTGTTAAATCCACCTAATGAAATTTCACAAGGGCAACAAAAATAAAAAGGGAGGATGAGGTTCCTTTCACTCGGAAGGCATGGTGGATCTTATTGGGCCTGAAAGCTTTGGTGTGTGGCAGCAATGAAAATTCAACAACACGTAAAAAGCCTCAGAAATGGCATTTTTCTCCCCCCTCTTCTGTATTCACCTTTTGCCCTTGACGAATGTGCTTGAAACACAGGGTGCAACTGTTCTGCTGAATGGCCCTTTCCTGTTGCTCTCCCCCTAAAATGTGGGCAGTTGCCAGGTTAGCCCACCCCTCTTTCGTATTATGGGATTGAATTGCGATTGACCTTTGTGGAGAACAATCGCTGAAGGCTTTTCATTTTTCTGCCCTTCTCAGCGCCTAGAAGAAGGACCTCTTTACACTCTGTTTTTTCCTGTGGTCTGCCAGGATTTTGAGCACTATCTGGTTTGTGTTTTTGTATGCAAAGCAGCATAATTTTGTCTTATTTAAACTAAAGAAATTTAAGAAAATGAAACTTTCTAATAGAGCTTTCAGAAGTTGACGGCTGTACTGCAGTGTGGGCTACGAACCACTGAATAAGAAAGAGTATTTCATAATTTGGGCACAGCATTGCTAGAGAGGCCACTGCAGTGAGCGATCTTGCCCTGAATACACGATAAAAGGTTTACTGTAAATTCTAAATGGCGATTTTTGCTACCCATACATCACTTATGACCATTAGATTCCACCCTCTCACTACAGCGCAGCTTCCTGGGAGCAGCTTTCCAGATGATACAGTACAGAAGCTGCAGTGGAGGCATATTTGGCTTTGAATAGCCTGCAGCCAATGGATTTTCTCTGGATAATACAATGTTTGGGACGGAGAGGCAGGGATTAGTCCAGACGGATACATCCACCACCATCACTCCCCGCCCCCCCACCCTCCTTCACACACACACACGCATACACATACCCAATCTAATTAGACTGGAATCAGTTTAAGATGAAAGCAAGCCCTAGCATCACCGCACTAAATACTGGAATTAGTATTCCCCGCATGGGAATTTAATGATGGAGACCGAAAATCCAATCACATTCACTCTCAGTTTAGCCCCTCATGCATTGGGTCTGGACAATGACGACACGAAAAACAACAACAACAATGATTTGTTTGTCAATAGATATTGAACAGCATCACATCTGAGGCCACTCCTGTATTGGCATAACTATGCTGTCGTCATTTAACAAGGATAAACAGTTAATAATCAGATGTTCAGACAGTCTGTTTCAAATGAACTCCACTGTGACATTCCGACTTCTGCTGGGATCATAACAGAGTCGGATGCTGACAAATGAAAATGGAGAATGTTTCAGGGTGTGTCCACTGTCTTGTTTGCTTGTTTAATAAAATGTCTGAAGCGTTAAATTATGACGGTAGAGTCCAAATTAATATCGGATGTGAAACTATGCTCAGGAACAATGTCTGTTTTGTACTTCATACATATCAAATCTCATATCAGTCATTTTTCAAGGATTAATTATACACAGAGTGTTGTAGTTTCTGTTTTTAATTTCGTTGATTTCAATCATTGTAGCTTACGGCTAATTAAAAAAAACAAAAAACAAATACAGCTTCTCAGAAATTTATTATGGTTTATTCAAACAATAAAAAATGAAATGCTAAGGGAAAGGCTGCTGACTTTAAAGTTGTTAATCAGAGAGTCATTAATACCATTCACAAGGGGGTTATTAAGCTTCTTACTGAAGAAGCTGGTTTTGCCCAGAATGTTGTACTCAAGCATAAATGGCTCTGTGGAAGGAAAAGGACAATGAGAAAAGGTGGTATGCCAGTAACTGGGGATAATGGTGCATTTTTTGCACTTGAAGGTCAGATTTTCCAAGGTCCCAGTTCCCAGAAAACCAACAAACAACCCCTGAGGTCAGATTGGGAAATTCAAGATTCACTGAGCAACACAGAGCTTTGCATGCAACATGAGTGTGATCATAAAGAATGAAGTTATACATAAACTGCTGTAAAATATCTACTTGTGAATATGCTTATTTTGTTTCAGTATATAACATTTGGAAACAAATATTTTGTATTCATAGTTGTTGGCACCAAAACTGATTGGAACTTTTTCTGCTTTTCCATTTGCAACTAGGATGTGCTCAGTTTGGGTGTGAAGTCATGCCAGGCACTAAGCACAGCAGTAGTCTTGACAGGATTATGAATAAATATACAAAGTATTATCAAGATAAACAATGTAGATGAGCTGAATGTCCCAATTAAAGTAGCTAGGGATTCCTTAGTGCTTCAGCAGATCCACAGGTGGATTGCCTCCATGCCATGCTGCACTGATGCAGGAATTCCCACAGAAAGAGTCCAAAATAACCATTTACTGTAGCATAGTACATTTGCATGCTTTTCAGTTTACTGACATTAACTTGTAATTTTTTTAAAATTCATCTTATGTAATATTATTGTTTTTGATTAACAGAAATTGGTTGTTCCTTCACCTTCATTTGCAGAAATGACAACTTCAAACATATTACTTTGTGTTTAATGACTATATCCAATAATAGAATGCAGTTACTGAAATAAGTTCACTTTTCATTGATAACTAATTCAGTGCATTTCTTGCCTTTTAGAAGCACTTCCCGTATTAAACAGTCTGGTTTTGACATTAAAACTTTGGTGGCTGCATGCAGAAGCTGTCAAACATCTGCAGAGTATAGAGCATTAGGTAGCAACTATTATTTTACAAACTTTGAATGCAGATTTGCTTCTAAAATAGAGCAACTATTTACACGCTACATGCTCACCGTCTCTTGAATTTGCCCTTGTTTTTTTTTTTTTTTTTTTTTTCACGGCTAAGTATATGAAGCCAAGGGAACTCTATATTAAAACCACTAAAATGCGAGCCATACTTCAGCGTCAGGTTGGTGATTAACGGCATAGACTGGAAATAACTCCTGCACCTGGGTTCCATCAAGCACACAATATTCCCTACACCTGCGATTCATCCTATTCCACCTGAGAAATCAGGAAGCCATTGTCCCCTGTGCACAAATACTCAACATGAAATCTTATTATTTATTGCTAGCTCTATTGGGGGAGTATGCACCTAAACAGAATGTTTTTTTTTCTGGTAAACAGATGTAAAGCAACTTTTCAGCCTCTCTCTTTTTGTGATTCTGCAAAACTTTGTTGTGTTAACCCATTGGGGGGGATTTGAGTGTGTTCTTGTTGTTATTGTGTTGCTGGTAGCGCTGGGCCGGTGGGAAAGAGTGCAACGATATCCTTTAGCGGTGAAAGTGCATATCATCAGCTTCTTTCATGATTCCAGTCACATGTTGACAAAAGCCACACACAAAACTAACATCTAAAAAAAACCCAGCAGTCTAATCTATTCTCTATAACTTTGCTTTGGCCTTTCTGCCTTTAATGTTTACTGTTGCAATACCTCATTTCTAAAGTACAAAAGGAAAGAAAACATGAAGAAAATGGAGAGGGCAGGAGTATACTTGCCTTGTTATTGCGGATAAAGGATGCGATCACTGCTGGCATTTCCAGAAGATACAAAAGCCAACTAACACGTATTTTAAAGTGAAAGAGAAGGAGGAGGAGGTGTGTGGAGGGGAGAGGGGGGGAATATAGGCCCAAGAGAAAAAGAGAAGGAACCACATACAGACAAGCCAACAGGTTGACAGGGACTGACTGGCAGGGACAGGAAAGAAAAAAAAAAAAAAGGGAAAAAGAAAGCAAGAAGAGCCACTGATACAGACAACGAGATGAGCAAGTGATAAAAGTAACGTGAGAATGAGAGGAGCAGAAAAGAGGAAAGGAGGGGCAAACCTGAGAGAAATCAAACATGGGCTCAGCGTAACTGAGGTGCGTTGGCAAACGAGCATGTTATGGCAGCCCGCTGGGACTTCCCCAGCAGATCGTGCTGCTTCCCAATCTGTTCTGAGGAGCGGCACAGCCCCACATGGGGACGTGTGAAGGCGTCAAGATGGGATTGCTTAAGACAGATGAAACAAGGTGTTTTTGATGCCATCTAGAGCGGACAAAAGCCTGATTTCCTGTTTTGCCTGTGACACAAAGGGTGCTGTGTAGTTTGCCGAACAGTTCAAGGCTTTTTGTTGTCAGGGCTGTAAATAACTAAACACAAGAGAGGAGAAGTTACGAAGAGCTGGATCCACATGCCAAACACTGGAAAAAAATGTGTGACACGTTCTCCTTTTTCTGCCGTTTACAATGCTTAACACCTGTGACAAACACACTTAGTCTTTTTTTTTTTTTTTTTCCTTCAGCGTAAAATCAATCAACATCTTGAAAGTTTTGGCCCCTGATTAGACTAGATGTTGGCTTGTATGAATTCCTCATTGGATAATTAAAGCAAAATACTACAGAGTCGCAATATTTACATGAAGGCTTAAAACATGGTTAATGTATTCAAACTATGATCATTTCTTTTTTTAATCTTTTTTTATAAATCACATCAATTTTTTATTGTATTCTGCTCAACTTCAGGAAAGCAGATGAATGACAAAACCTGAATGAATAAGTTTTGTTACCCTTTATAAGGAGGACCTTCATAAGGTATTTTATAGATGAACATGCTTGGATAGCAGTTAAAAATCAATGAAAAAGTCATTTAAATAGATCGGTACCAGTTTATGTTTTGAAGATGTTCTTTATGTTCATTAGCTTTGCCTTCGTTACCTCCCGTCCCTGTGAATCACCAGAGTCTTATTCTGGGTCAAACATTTGTTTGAGCTCTCTGCTTCAGGAATGTCCCATATGTCTGATCTTTGTTATATTTAATAAGTCATCTCTGGTTGGGAATCTCCCAACCCATTGTTATTACTTACAGAATGAGTAACTGGGCTTATTAGTGTTTCTATACAAGTTTTATACCTCAAGGGGGGGGAAAAGTCCATCAGATCTGATGGAATTACTTCAGAATCCATGTTGTTGGAATCAGCTGAAATTCACTTGTCTAGCTTAGCGTTTGCTAAATCCAACCTGAACCCTCTTTGTGTCAATCCCCAGCTATCAGGCAGAAAATGAGGCTCTGGCTGTTTGCTTTAAGCAGGAAAATAGGATGAATATCTGTTAAATTTAAAAATAGTTTTCAGGTGATTACTTCCTAGAATATCATACTTTAATTTTTTATTTATTTTTTCCTGGGAATTAAAAATTAAATTAAAAACTCAAAAGGAAAGTAGACTCAGTTGGGGAGCAAATTGCAACATTCGTGATATTTCCAGCTGGCGCGGTTTGCTTTCACACTACACTGTGTCGAACGAAGCAAACCCTTTGAGCAATCGGTTTACCTCCTCACCTGTGTTGGTGGTGAACCAAGAACCACTGAAGGAAATAACACGAAAACCCCTGAGTAAGACAACTTCCTTGTTCACAAAATGCAAACAAAAATGAAGTGGCGTCAGATTTCAATGTTTGTTGGATTTTTGCACAAGCTATTTCTCCCACTGGCACTAGACGTCTGCGTTTGTTTTGGTTGTGTTTACCCAAAATGCACTGCAGTTTAAAGTCCACTTTGTGCTTTTGGAGCAGTTTATGGTTCGTTTGGCATTTACACATGCATTTGAAGAACACCAGAGTCCACTTCAGCTGAATGAAAACCTAGGATTTTAGGCAGAGCAGAGTTCACTGTTTTGTTCAATTTCATATTCGTACCTCCCCAAAACAAAACAAAACTTTCTAGTCAAACAAACTAGGTTTCGATGAAAGCAGACCAAACAGAGCTGGTTTGAATGCACCCTTAAGAACCTACCTAATTGTTCACCTTTTAATAACTAAATTACAGAACAGCTGTGTCATTTTGCAAATTCAAAACCGTTACTTTCGAAAACCTTAATCTACCTTGGTTCTGGTAACCAGCCTATGCCCACTTTTTCACAGCAGCCTCTTCAAAACACATTCACTGGAAAACAGCAGAATAACAGATTCTGGAGTAAAACTTGAAATAACACTTTAGATTGGAAAAAAGTTGCTGATGCCGGGTTTTAACAAGCCACGCTGAGTCAATGGGGAAATAAGAAAGCAATGGAGGAGGGAATGAGCAAAGTTTAGAGGGTTATGGGATATCTCTCACTTTTTTGTTCACATGCACACATGTACAGGGGTCGCTGACGGAAAAATCATGCCATGAGCTGCGGAAGAGCAGGGGCTGAAGAAATGGAAGTTAAATGTAAAGTGACATTTTGCATTCCCCAGATTATTCACAGGCACCACTCTGAATCAAAATACTCTGCAGCTTTGGCGTTCATCAGTGGCAGAACTAGATTTTCATAGAAGGGGTGGGCAGAGGGTGGGCAAACTTTTATCAGGTTTACCATAATGCTAATAAGGACGTATTTTAAGATACATGGTAAGAATCTAAATAGAAACTGAATCCCTATTTCTCTAATGACAAAGTTTAACCCTCGTCTTCTAATGCCTAACCCCTTAAAAAATGTTCACTGAGGTGTTCGATCAGGTTTTAGAAGGGGGGGGAGGGGGCAATGCCACCCTGGACACTCCTCCTGGTCTGCCACTGTTATCATACACACTGGGCTTAATCTCCCAAAGAAATAAATACAAGAGAAAGAAAGAAACCAGCATACCTTTGCATTTATAGAATCGTCAACAAATGCATGAGGAAATGCGTTTACATCAAATTGGCTCAGACGCTGGCGGATTATTAGAGTCCTCTTTGTAAATCAACTCAGCTTCTTGGCAGGAACATTTGTAACAAAAAGCTTTTTTAATGTCTAAATGAAAATTTTAATGAGACCCTGTGTTGCTTTTCCTTTCGAGTCTTTAAGAGCTCTCTAAATCATTAAAACTTGCTCTTTCTTTGATTTCAAGGTCATTTGAAAAAATAAGGCAGCTTTAAGTGGCCCTCGGACCAAAAGTGGCCTATATGCCAAAGACCGCAAATGAATGTAGCCTAATGCTTTTTAATTTGCATTCATCTTTAAAAACATAGATGAGGCATCTCCAACTTATAATAGGCTGAGATGGCAGTTGGAGGCCTTCTAGTCATTAGCGGCAATGCTCTCCTCTAAAATGAAGGCCTTTCTCATCTTGTTTCAACTTGGTCCCATTACTTCAAAGATGCATTAGCCTGTTGTCCATTTCTTGTTTAGCATCATGCAGTACTTCAGTCTAACTGCCTCTTTGTGTGCCCACATGCCGCATGTTCAAATTGGACTCACCTCCTTGTATGCCTTGCAACATGCAACAGCATTTTATTTTATTTTTTTTTTCTGGAAGCGCATGCATCAAAAAAAAAAAAAAAGAAAAGAAAGAAAGAAAACAAAAGACGCCTGAAACGGGGACCTTTAGGACGAGATGACATGCATTGTTTGTTTAATCATGTGCTATGAGAGGATTTTCTGTAATTATGTTGTCATCCGCCTGCTCTATCTGCGTAACGCTGGGCTGCTGCAGCCTTCCACATGAGTCCACACTTCCAGCTTTAACAAAGCTGGGAGAGAAGTTTATTTTAATTTTATTCTTTTTTTAAAAAGCGTTTAGAGGGTGAAGCTGTGTCATTTTACTTTTTTTTTTTTTTGCACCCCATATCATTGCATCCAATGTTTCACCTTCCAGAGCACATAAAGTCACAACAAGGTGCATTTACAGTTTTTACTGAATTGGTGAGACGGCAAATATAATTATGTTGTACTGAAATCAGCAAGCAGAGTCTGTCTTATTTTATCTTTTTTTTTTTTATTTCCATCACCATTGCGCATCCTCAGTGTCTTGCATGTTGCTGTCTTTGCTCGGTGGATTTCTTTTTGTTCAGTTTTCTTTATCTGCCTTGATTCCCTCCATGGGTGTGTCCTCTCATTCTGTGACGATATAGGTAGTGCGCGTCGGAGGAAAACGGAACATCTCCAGTTAAATTGGTTTTCGTGGAGAAACTGATGGATCACTCTGTGTTCCTGACGGGAGAGTGTAGGGGGTTGTTTATGCCACACGGACAAATACATGCATACGCACTTATGTACACACACACACACACATGCACACGCACACACATATATGCAAGGGTGAGAGGACAAGGAGATTGTTTATGCTGAAGCAGAGTGAATTTTTATGAGCTGTGGATTGCTGTTTATGGGAAAATACACTTTTAAGCTGCGAGAGATGTAATCTAGATTGTAGCATGACCAACAATGAATTATGGTTTTTGGAGCCAACAGCTGCAGCAGCATTCCTCTCAACCTCCATTTTCTCAGCACGCAAAATTACCGAGAGGCACCAACACAAAGATTAGCAGCGAAACGCTACCGCTTAAAAATATGCAAATAATAATAATAATAATAATAATAATAATAATAAAAACAACGCTGATGACTTCATAGATCGCTTAAACCAGACAAATTCATGTCCAGACTTTATTCAGAAACATCTTTCTGCAGAGACCTACAAAAAAAGTACAGATGTAATATTAATTTGCACTCAAAATCCAAGCATTTAGCACAAATCCAAACAGAGAACCAAAAGGGCTGGTTTTAACTTTAAAAATTAGTGTTTCTTGGAAGTGACGGATCTTCCAAGACAGAAACACTGTCAGGGATTACATAGAGCAGACCAGCCACAGAGACATGGGGAGCTAAAAATAATAACCTTGTTTTTCACATAAAGAATAAGAAAACTGTCAGAAATTTTAAGCTCAAGCACGTCAATAAAACATACGTCACCTCAGGCCTTAACACAGGGATTTCAAAAACTAACCTAAGTACTGAGTGTGATGGGAGGAAAAGTTAATCGGTGACGGATCAGGCCACTGAAAATCCAGGACAAAAATATACAATCAGAAACCCTGACACTGTTAAGACAAACTCTGATTGGAATTGTGCTAAATGGTGGCGTATAACTGATCACACTGGAAGAAATAAAAATGTAATAAACTATCAATTGCTGTGCAATTTTAAAAGGTGTGATGCAATCTAAGATAAGTTAGGACAACTGGTAACACAAAGGAAAAATACATTAATCTGCTGTGTATTATCAAATAATGCAATTACAGCTGGGTTAAGAAATAAAGTAAAAATGGTCAATATTTTCTAATGTCAATACATATTTATTTATTTTTTTATTTTATTAACTGCATTGTACATATGAAGCTTAAACGGTACATAATAAAAACAAGAGTTCACAGTTTTTGTTTCCTCTTACACACATAGAATAAAGGTAAAACATATCCCTACAAGATTTTTAATTAAGTTTGTTTCTGACAGGAAATGAGACAGTCATCTCTTAAAATATAAGAGAACATGAGAAGGAACATCAGCTTAGATTTTTAGGTTTTAGAATACTTTTTTTTTTAATGGCTTGTCTTTATTGTCAGTGAGGCAATCAATCTCTCATAATTACGGACTGGCTTTTTGCATGCCTTTACTTTTTCTCATGATTTATCATTTGTAATGAGCTCCAAGTCTTTGAGGTCAGAAAGTCTTCTCGCCATCACCCTAATTTTTGGCTCTCTTCACAGATTCTATTTCAGACGCTAGTCAGTACTTTGGCTAGGCCACTCCATCACATTAATATTACATCCAGGCAGAAGAAACTCAATTCAAGTCCAGTTTATTTGTATAAGACATTTTAGCAACAAGGCCATTTCAAAGTGCTTTCCAAAAAAAAAAAAAAAAAAGGTAATAAGCAATTACATTGAGAATATAAAATATCAAACAAGCAACAAATTTTAGATTTTCTCAAATGTCATCACCAAAATCATCATCATCATCATCATCATCATCTGGAATTAATAATATCAAATATTAGGATGAAGAGTACAATTAATAAATATTCCAGTTGTTATTGTTCATAGGCTATTTAAACCTAAATCTGCTCACAGGTGTGAATTATTTTGAGTTTTATATATACATTTATATATATATATATATATATATATATACATATATATATATATATATATATATATATATATATATATATATATATATATATATATATATATATATATATATGTATATATATATATATATATATATATATATATATATATATATATATATATGTATATATATATATATATATATATATATATGTATATATATATATATATATATATATATATATATATAGAGAGAGAGAGAGAGAGAGAGAGAGAGAGAGAGAGAGAGAGAGAGTCAGGAAAAGCAGGTTTCACAACAACTGTTAAATGTCATGCTTTGGTTTTGGTGGAGACCAAAATGCAGAGGCAAGGATTGCAAGACTGTGGCGAATGAAGAACTCAGAAGATGGGAACGGACTGTGTGCGTCCACCACAAGGGATCGGACAACAGAGCAACCGATCCACAGAGTTCTGCTGCCTCATTCTTTCACACACCTGTGCAGCGGATGAGTAAATGAACAGACGAGGAACAACTGTGGAACAAAATGAAACTAAGGCACAGAGGGGAAACATTGAGTAAACCAGGAGACAGACAAAACCAAACACTAGGATACCTAAAATTACAAGCATAGGAAAATTCACAAAAACAACCTGAAATACAGCACAAGTACTTAACTGAACTCAAAGTCCACCAGGCTGACATTAAATCATCTGATTAAAAATACACATCATGCATGTTTGCTCCTATTTTATTTAACGATGCTTTGAAAGTAATATATCCTTTTGTTTGCTAGAAATGGCAAATATTCCATTTCTTTAAATCAAATGTGACTATAAAATCTCCTGTTGTCGTTGCTGGTGGTGTTGCGCTGCAACCCAGTGATTTCAGTGAGTGTGTTTGTGTCTGAAAACCGAGTGAAAGGGTAAAAAAGAAGTAAAAAAAAAAAAAAAAAAAATCTAAATACCAAAATGAGTAATAGTGAAGATGCTGTTGTCGCATTAATTCCTCGTGTCTTTTCTCCTTCTTGGCCCAAGTTTAAATCAACTGTCATGCTATAACTGAAGCGAAGAAATGCAGTGGTCGTATATGTATGAATGAATGAATGAATGAATAAATATGATTTGCCTGTCTTGGACCCTCTCAAGGACAAAATCTTGTGCTCCCTTTGTGTCTCTTGTGAGCTGCACGCCTGCATCTCAGTCTCCGTGTTTGCCAGTCGTAGACGTGTGATTGTAGTTTTGACTCAGAATTTTCTTGTGTGTCTGCGGGTGTCTTCATCTGCATTTACAAGGGCTTGTGTGTTGCTACAGGATGTCCTGTAGGGCTCTCTCCTGCTGTTTTTTTTTTTTTTTTGTGGCATAATGACGATCTACTTCCCCCAGCAGTGCAAACACAAACAAACACCCATCTCTCCGCTGCTCCCCCGTCCTTGCCTCATCTGTGGAAGTCACATTCACATACAGCCGTTTGCAGGTGATGTACCCAGGAAACGCTGCCCTGTAATTGTGTCACTCTGTCTTCCTGTGGTGAGGTAGCTGATGGCTTGGTGCCTGCAGCCTGCGACTCACCAGAATTACCAACTGAGCGGCGAGTGGGAGAGGAGGGGCTCCATTAAAATGCAAAATCACCACTGCTGTGCACTGCGGCGCCTTGCACCCTCACTTTTTCTCCAAGGCAGCCATCTTATGATGGAATGAGTATGTGCTTGATGGTGTGTGAATGTGTGTGTGTGTGTGTGTGTCTATGTGCGTGTGAAAACGCGTGTGCATGTGCATCTCTATGTCCCTGCTTTTGATAGAGTGTAGAGTTGAGCCACGGCATGGAATGGTGAGATGGTGTGGTAAGCAGGTTTGTGTGCGGGTGTGTGTGTGTGTGTGTGTGTGTGCGTGCGAGGCAGGGGTGATAAATCAGAGCTAGGTAAAGGCTTTTTAATGCAGTGGACCCCTCTCCCAGCCTCCATCCTCTGTCAGGGCTCAGTAAAAGATGAGAGCCCCCTGGGGAATGGCACTAGCCCGCAGAATAGCACGGCTACGCCGCAGGTCACACACACATGCATGCAAACACACACAGGGATAGACGCATAGCCACTGACTGGGCCTTGTGAATGAGTGAATACATGAATAACTGAATCAACTGAATGTATGAATATATAAATAAAACTTTGCACAGGAACTACATTTATTGATGAACACCCCAGCAAATAAATGTGTTTTTCAAATGATTTCCAAATGAATCCCTAAATGATTTATGGCCGGTGATATTGCATTTAGATCAGAGAAAATATTTTTGCACAAAACAGAATGAATATTTGGTTCATTTCTGCCTGTGCTCCGAAGGTCAAACAGAGTCCCTCTCGATGATGTGCCTTGAGTCTTGAAGCGGCCCCAGGTTTCAGGGGGCCGGATATGAAAAATATGTGGAATTTGCCAACATCTGACAATACTTAGTCGGCAATATATCTCCTGTCTGATAGAAAAATGTGTTCTGAATTGCAGATACGCTCTCCTTTCTGGCATACCTTTTTAATTTGACTTTAAGGGAAAACATGCCAAGCTCCGAGAGAGACAAGGAGAGATATGACCACTGAATTTTGGGCAGACCTTTGCGGATGGGGCAAAAAAGGACTCCAGCAGCTTGGCTCAGAAGCTGAGCACAAACACTTGAGAACATAATACTTGACAACGAGCCCGGAGTGTCAGTGAGGGGCCCTACAGAGAAAACTCTGGCATGTGTGTTTAGAGGAAAAAGAAGAAAAAAAAAGAGGCAAAAAAATGCAAAAGATTTGATTTTTACTCAGGATATCAGATAATCTGGGATAACAATTTATGCCCCTCTTTTTTTAAAATATTATAAATTAGTTGGACTGTTAAACAGTCTAGCATTACTGTCCAGAGAAGAGAAGTGCACATAATTCAAGGCCACAAAAATCCTTTTGTTGGAAAACATTGTTTTTTGCTTTTTTGTTTTTTTAAATGAAATGAAATTAGACACCATCTGACAATGTAGGAAATATCTACATACACACATAAGTAGATTGTGGTGTAATTCAGGGATCCATTTTGGATCCCTGAAATAAATACATGCTTCTCAACGGAAAGGTTTGCTTTTTCATAGAGATGGAAGGACCAGACCAGTAAAAATCTTAGGGTGGCACAAAAAAAAAAAAAGAAAAAGAAAGAAAAGGTGGCCACATTTTTCCAGGAGTGGCCATGGCCCTTGATCTAGAAGAGGTGCAGTGCTGGATGGCTAATAGCATTTCACATTTTAATGACAGAAAGTCGCCGTAGGTCTTATCCATCTTATCTTGGATCCCACTTTATGCCCTTGACATTTTATCTTCTTCCCAGGTCAAGATTTTAGTTGTTATATTTAACGGCCATTTGGACTTTTATAAAGAGATTGGCGCTGTGATAAAGAATCATGTCTTAAATCTCAAAACTCAAATACATTCTCAATAACCACGCCATGAAGACAGCGATCACTGCTTTAATTGAACCCAGGTCGGACTACTGAATTCCTCTTTGTTTTGGCCTGAGTCAGTCTCTGTTATCTTCTGCTGCCTTACTTCTGACTGAAACCAGAATAAGAGACAGAATCGGCACTGTGTTTTTATCACTTATATTAAGTATAGACTTGATAAAAAAAAAAAATGTTAAGTTTTATGAGGTTTGGAAACCCAAAAATATTTCCCAACTATCCTTTCTTTAGATCATAGAACTTGGACATTCTAACATTCTAGATTAGTCGGTTCCAGATATTATTCTTTGACTGAATAAGTCCCAAAGTTCTGCGACAGCCTCCTCCTCTCTGTTAAATGTGGGTCTTCCATTCATCCCTTTACAAACAGCTTAAGCACATGTATCCACTTAATGCTTTGGAAAATTTTAATGTAAAACTTGTAGCATGATTTGTAACTTTATTTACCATTTCTAAACCTGGTTTTACTCATTTTATCTCATTCATCTTTACAGTGTTTTTAAAGATTCTTTTCACTCTACTTTGATTTTAGATGTGCTTCAGAAATAAAATGTATTCAACATAGAGAGGCAAAAGCTGTGTTCTATACACTGTTTACAATTTGACAGTGCTATCAGAGGTCATGCACAGGTGGTGCATGACCTCTGGTTTAAAAAAAAAAAATACACAAGTACTAAACTTAGCTGACATGTACCCTGTCTTGCATCTTAGACATTACTCCTCTCTGCTTTTATTTCCACGTTTAGGAAGATGCGCTTCAGTTTGAACTCCGCTTAGAGACCTCGCTACATTACTCACAGAGCCAATGTGCATATTGCCGTGTTTATTATTTCTCGTGTGTTTTTGTATTTGTGTCTCTGCGCATCGTTTGGACGGAGCAGGTTAATGCTGGCTGACACGTGCGGCTCACTCATCTCCAGGAGGAATCAAGACTCCCGGCTAAACCGTTGCACACAGGTATCCATGGCAACTACTCAAATATATTTCTTTTTGAACCACGGCAAGTTGGAAATTCCAACGCTAAAAAGCATTGTCATTACCTGGCGGCTTCAGACTTAACAGGGTTATGCTTTCTGTGCCTGCTGTTGATGTTCTTTATTGTTGCCTACAGTTGTAATTTAGAATTTGGTAATTTCTTGCTGCACACACTGTCTTTCAAAAGTATACGTACCACTTAAACATTTAAACAATTTCTCCCAATGCAACCTCACACTTTGATGTACTCTGTTGCGATGTAGGTAATAAAACAACAAAAAAGAAGCATACATTTCTTCAACGGAAGGAAGATGCTGCAACAGTTTTAAAATCTTTTAGCGTATAAATCTCAAAAGGGTGGCATGCATTTACAGTTGCTCCTATTATCCCTAAAAAAAACAAAAAGCTCATTTGTAAGCAAGCATAAACAAAGCAATATTTATGGAAAGCAAAGCATGTATTGTTTTCCGTAGCTTTTTGTTGGTCTACAAAAAATTCAATTAAAACATGTTAAGCTTATTTCTGTTGTAACACAGAGAAGTTCCCAAAGTATGAACACTTTTGCGAGGCACCTACACAAGAAAACGTTGCAATTTTCACTTGGATTCCCTGGGATTTAACAATACCGCAGTTTGTCAATAAACCGAAGTCAGATCGGCAGGACGTTATCAAATATTCATGGCACTTTACACATGTTCCTGCTTGTATTTGGTTTCTCATGTGTATTAAGTCTGGTTGGAGCATTGATTGATGGAGGACAGAAAACACAAGTCTGCGCTCTTCTAGTTTCTTCCTTTGTAGTTGCTGATGACTGTTGGTTGATTGCACAATGATTCTGATGCTTATGTTAACTACAAAGAGCCTTGGAAATGACTGTGTAGTATATGAGTTTAAATGTAATCCTATATGCAGTACTTTAACTGAGCAACACAGTTTACAAAAAAAAAAAAACATCCTAACCTAGAAAGTGATTCAGGTGTCTCTATACACCTGCAGGACATACAGCTCAAGACAAATGAACCTATATGTAAAGTCAAAGTGATGAAGCCCTTAGGGTCAATATATATTTTTTTCAAAAGAGAAATAAAATCAAACAAACAAAAAAACTCAATTGCATACCTCCTACTTCATTTCTTTTAGGGGAAGAACAGAAAAAAAAAAGCACATTCTGTCCTCCACCGCATTCCTGGACAAGCAGAGGTTCAATCACATTTGCAGAAGTTATCAAAACTTTCAAAGGGCTCAGCTGGCGCCTTAAGCCACAGGAAATTCACTGGGCCATCTGGAGGGATGTGTGCAGATTATTGCTCATTTAGTCTGCTCTAGACATCAGTAGGAAGAAGACTGAGATGGCTAAAGTCGTGCACAGACAGGACAGTGCGTATGCGCACACACACACAGATGCTCGTGCTGGTGCGCACAGCACACCTGTGCGTAATCCCCCCCATAATGCCCTTTGGTATCTTGTTTGTCCCGTCCCTTTGCCGCTCCTACCCATCCAGTCAGATGGGTGGGAGGAGTTCAGTAACAGACAAACATCTTGCAACTCTTTCCAAGTAAGGTATGAAACATAAAATTGTAATATATATAATCTTGCTTGATAATTGAAAAAAAAAGAAGTATCATCTTGATTAAATATGTCATTGAAATCATAATTATTTTAATCAATTTCCTATTGACTTTCTTGCTCAGAAACACGTTTTCTATTCCAACAATAAGACTCTTAAGATGCTATAAAATACATTCCATCTGTCATTATTAGTATTACCTTATACTATTAATTATCTGTGGTTGAGTCGGAGTGGAAAATGACGGATGGATGATTTATTATTGCAGCAAATTAACAATGCAAACATTCCATATTTAACACATTCACAAATTCGGCTTAAATTTGGTTTTGCAGAAGGTGTGTATAAATTGAAATTTTCAATTTTTTTTTTTTTTTTTTACATGAAGTATCTTAAATTTAAATAAAAATAAAAGTGACAACAATGATGTTTAGATCTTCCCCAGGTGTTGGTTTGAAATTTGAAAGGAAATCTGAGTAACTTCACAGCTTTGTATTTTTGACTAAATATTAGTTTCATAGGAACAAATATTGTTCAGCAATACTTTTTTTAAAATCATGAAATGAAGTAAAAAAAATAAAATAAACTAACTAAAATGCATCAAATAGATTTCATACGGTAGAAATAAATAGATATCCACCATGTTTTGTTGAATGCACACACACACATCGCCCAGATTTTCCGTCAGTGTCGCAGGCGCAGATCTGGCTTTTAAAAGTTCTAAAGAATAACAACCTTTGTCGACCTACATCATGAAACACAGCACTCTACAGAGCATCTACGCATTTTTTTTTTTATTTCCCCATTCAGCTTACACATATTGGGTCGGACGTATGATAATGTAAAAATTCCAAATTACCCTGGGACCTGAGATCAAAAAGGAAAAGGCCAAATTCCCTGAATTCCCAAACCATAGATGCTCCAGCTTTGTGTGAAATGCAACCAGACAAAACCTAAACACCATGATAAAGGCAAAGGAAATTACTTTCCTTATTTTAGGTGTGATTGATTGTCCCCCTGACCTGCTAGACTGAAGAGGTGGTTAAAAAGAAGAGGCAGACTTAGATAATTGGGCCCGGTGGTATCCAAAGCCCGGCAGGTGTTGAAAGAAGTCTCATAATGCAGGTACCAGCAGCGGCTGCAACCCTGAACTTCTGCACACCTAGGATTTGTCTACCTTGAAGGAATTTTGGTGTTTTATGTTTGGCATGTCTTTTATTGAATAGATGAAATATGAGCTACTTGTAACTCCTATTGACGTATTGGACATGCCACAAGAAAACAAAACCAAAATAAAAAAAAAAAGGTATAGAGGTGTCAAAAATCCTCAGAGATGTCGACAAATAAATAGAGCATTTTTGTTTTATCTTTTCTTGGCACGAAAAATAATGTCATTCAGTCTTTGAAAGTGGTGTCAGTTGTTAGAAATATCTTGCCGATACATGAGGGATGTAACTCCCTTACCTGTTGAAAAGTGAGTAAGGAGAAGGATCAGAGATGGAATTTAGTTGAACAGAAAAAGGCACAGATGTTTTCACTCTTTAATTTCATTAGTGAATCACAGGGCTATCCGAGTCCTTCTAGCCATTTCAAATGAAGAGGTAAAAGCCAGGCATGAGCATTAATGATAACAGTTTTTTTTTTCTTAGAGGAAAAATATGCATGTTCTGTCCTTGCTATTATCTGCAAGCCACGGGCTCTGTTCCAATTAGAGAATACCACAGACGTACCATCCAACAAGCATGCACACAAACGAACCTACAATAGGTACAGTAAAGTACCCGGCATTAGAGAGCCAAGAGAAGAGCTTTTTACTTAAAAAAACTATTTAATCAGGAAAATCAACGCTTCACATCAAAGAAATGGAGATGAGGGACAGGCGGATAAAGAGGCTCATCAAAGAAGGAGATCTAGTTAGGGATTCAACGCCCTAATTCCCTTTCTCTTAAAACCGTCGTCAGAGGGGGCACAGGGCCAATTTGCTCCCTAAATGGCTGCGTGTGAATGTGCAGATTGCTTTGCATAGCCGCTGGGAATGTGGGTTTCCTCCTCTTTTTCTTCTCCACACGGAGCCTGAGAATTAGAAAAGATCCAAAGACAGATAGGCTTAACTGAGCCCCAGCTACCTTCCTTAAGTCCAGAGCCCTGCTCCAACTTCCAACTAATTTAATACATGTCCTAACTCAATTAATAGACTCTAATGCAATGTTTCTTCTTTATCTCTTTTTCTTTCCTGAGGATTGGAGGCTTCAATTAGAGTTACAGAGTAAGATCAGCAAAAAAGGTTTGGATTGTAAGTCTCTTTGAATGTTAAGACAATGACATGTCCCAGTGGCATTAGGGTTGATCATATATGCATCCTTAATCTCAAACATCGTCCTAATCTCACTTTCTGGGACTTACTTCACATTAATGTAATGTAGTGCATAAAATATTGACCATCGGTCTTTCCTATCTGGGGCTTTATATGCATTAGTGTTGCATTCATTAGTCAAAACGTCCTTGATATAAAAGAGGACCTCAAAGAATCCTCAGGATGTGTCCTCTGTTTTCCACAAGATGTCAACCCAATCATCATCTAGGATTGTAACACCCACCTCGAGGTTTTAAGTTTTCTTTTAATCCATCGCAAGACTCCGTCAATACTTCTATAGGAGGTTTAAACCGTACAATTGATTCATGTTGGATTACCTTACATTACCACAAAGGACATCTGCCACAGAGACTTGGAGAAGTTCTAGGACAAAGAAAGAAGCCATTGGTCAGTATCACATAAATAATTTAACACAAGATCAAACCAATGCAACAACCCGATGTTCTTCAGGGCCCCCGCGAACCTCATAAGTAGAGATATTGCATGCTTTATTCTCTTAAGCCCAGCCAAAGTCTCATCTGAGCGCAGATTCATGCGTTTGTGCCGGTAGAACTGAGGCCGTTTCCCTCTGCAATAGGCTCTCTGTTACGCCTGCAGTTACAATTGATTGTCTTGGCAATCAGCAATTAAGCACTGGTGATCAGAGAAGGGAAAAAGAACGAGTGGGAAGAGGAGGTGGATAGCAACCATCACAACCCCCCCTCCATCCCACTCCTCTCTTGTCAGCCCAGGAAAGGCTTCACTCAGCTGGGGTGAGTTTGGCCTGGGGCTGGGCTCACTGGTGGAGGTTAACTCCAGCATAAATAAGCATCTTTGGACTCATTACAGGGATTAGAGAGTAATTCGCCTGCGAGGAAGGAGACGACTGCCAGGGTTTTGGTACAGTTTACTACAGTCTTATAGGGGCGAGGGCCCTTGAGATTACAGAGGGAGAGAGACGGAAAGGCAGCAAAAGAGAGAAAGGCCAAGGGAAAAGAGAGGATGGCTGTCAAGTGTGTGTGAGTCAATCCAAGCCCCTGGCTGCCCCCTTGATCTTGAGCATGTTGGGGTGCTGTGAAAACGGATAATGGGAGTTAGAACGACCAGGCCTGTCTAGAGAGAAGTGTACTGATTGTTATAACTTTCCCTCGTCTCTTGCTCTCTCTCACTCCTCCACTTAACTAAATAAACACCCAAGAGGTAGCACTCTATCAATTTTAATGATGTTGAAATACAATTTAGGCACAAAATACACAACAAATGCTAATTTGGCCATGATGAGAGGCATCAGAAATTCCTCCCATTATTTATTCAGCTGACTTTCTGCATTTTTCATCAGAACAAATATTCCCATTTCAACAAACACACACACACACACACACACACACACACACACACACACACATCCACGCGCCCCATCACAGAGCCAATTTGGAGCATAAATCAACACATTCACTCATCAAATATATGCCCCGTGTGGTGCTCTGTAGTCTGTCCAGTGCACCAAAGACAAATAATTCCATCCAAAGTCCAGCCAGAGAAACAGAGGGCACAGAAGACTGTCAATATATGCACACATACATTAGACATAGCAGACAACTGTGTGCTTAGAAAAGACACAGTAAGGAAAAGTCCTCCCGTCATAAAGTCATACATGACTAAATATTTTTGAAAAAAAAAAAAAAAAAGCAAATACTGGGAACAGACAAACACAATTTCTTCAGAAATTAACATCTCCATCAAGGAGATAGGAAATAGAGGTAGGAGATGAACTACCAAAACTCGTACTGAGAACCAAACGGAAAGTTTTTCCAGTCAGAGTAACGGATATAAAAGAAACAACATGGGAAAAACAAAACAAACAAACAAAAAAAATAAAAATAAAAAGCTGTTTCTACTTTTGTATACCACCTTCACCATCACTGGTGGCACACAACTTCCTAAGTCTGTTTTCTGTGTAAATGATCAATGAATAAGTCAATCAAGTTTAATAATTGGCTTCTCTAGATATGACTGTCCAATGCTAACATAAGTTTAAAGGGTTTTGAACATTTTTGCAAAAACAGTTAAGATGTTTCTGAGACTCAAGTCGCTTTAAGCTGATAGAAGTCTGATTTGGTCATATCTGTTAGCTTCAGCTTACTGATCAGGATTCATGTTAAAACAAACAAACAAACAAAAAAAAACAGAGTTATTTGCTAAAGGTAAAATACTACTAGCTTCTTACAGTTTACCAAATCTTCGCTTAAATAATCCTCAACTATCCCTTTCACTCAGACCGAGTTTCTAGCAGTTTTCTCTCAGCAGGATGGAACCATCACCTGCCCACAACCCGCATGTCCATCTTCACCACATTGGGCGTCCCTGCTTCTGCCCCACATTTCGGACATGTGAGGTAAGCGTCGGCGATGCTGTGGCTTTTAATGCAGTAGTAGCAGAAAACGTGCTGGCACCCCACCGTATGAGGCATTGTTGGCCATTCTCCACATAGTCCACAGATTTTCCACACGTCTTTTCCCGCTCTTGTGCCTTCTTCCTCAGAATCTTTTCTTCCAAGCACATGCAATAACACCGCCGCTTTCAGTTTCCTTAAATTTACCAGCGGCAACAAGAAGATGAGGAACTCGGCAAAGCCGTGCCACAGTAGTTCCCGGTTCATGTGCTGGTAAGTTACATCTCGAACCACATTAGGTTTACTGAACACAGCCTGAGCTCCCGCAATTCTTTCAGGTAGGACAGGGTGACGGCCATTCCTTAGGAAAACTAGGAAGTTGACAAAGGTAGCGAACTTTGCCAGACCAGAAACAAGAGTCAGGGCTTTACGAAGACTTTGTTGCAGCAAGCCACCATCCGACTCCGAAACAGCCCCTCTTGGACTCAAAGCCAAACATGGCAGGAGACGGTAGGAACGCTCCTGCAGCCAACGGGGGCCTGCAGTAAGTATGGCAAGACCCAACTTCTGACGACGGGACAGCGGTCTGTAGTGGGGAGAAGATGAAGATGTGCTTTGATAACGCAGGCTCAGTAGAGATTGACCTATTGTGGCATTGCTAGAATAAAGAGTAAACCTCCAGAGCAACAGATAAAGTAATGCTTTCAGCTCAGGCTCCATCGGGGTGAGCAACCCTGGGCGGCAGTTCTGGAAACACTGAGTGAACTGGGTCCACAGCAGTTGCTCAAGGGCCGAGTCCAGCTCCAGGGCATCCAGCTGGCTGATGCGCAAAACTGGTGGGTCAACTGCAGATTCTGACCCATTAGTTTGAGCTGTCCTTTTGTTGTGGTCCCTGTTCAAACCTGCTGGAAAAAAAAAAAATATATATATATCAAGACAGATATTAATGAAGGCTTTGAGATTTGTGTTTGATGTAGAATTTGCATAACGATTTAACTTTGGTTTAATTTGGAAACCAAGTCATTAATACAGCTTCTCAAAATGTGGAGTTCAAATAGAAGAACCTGTGAACACTAACATTTTTCCAAAGGGAACCTGGACAGCAAGATACAAACAATCAAATGTTTTGAAGCAACAGCTTAAGTTGAAATAGAAACAGAGTGGATTTTTCCCAAGGTTCCTACAAATTTTACATGTAAAAATTCCATATATTTTTAGACTCCAGAGCTTCCAGGCACTTTTTAGCCCATTTTGGAAGTAGACACACTACAATTCATAATAAATTCACAACAGATGACAGGACAGACAGATGTGATTGTATAGACGAATGCATGTATGGATGGATAACTATACCATCTACAATATTTACTCTCCAGACTTTATTTCCAGGCAATATACTCTGGATTACACTTTTTACCATTAATCTTTTCCCCATAATTTTTCAGACCCATGGACCTTGTTCTGAAAAATTAGCAATAATGAAGAACACTACTGTCA
Organism: Poecilia mexicana; assembly: GCF_051168715.1. Taxonomy (NCBI): domain Eukaryota; kingdom Metazoa; phylum Chordata; class Actinopteri; order Cyprinodontiformes; family Poeciliidae; genus Poecilia; species Poecilia mexicana. The sequence goes on from NW_028263389.1 coordinate 8,506,695, forward strand.
TACAACCACTAATATTTTTTATCTTAAAATCTATTTAGGTTAAAATCTGCTCTGAGAAAAAAAAAAAAAGTATAAAGAATCACTTCTATTACAGGACAACTTTGTTATACGGAGCAGAGAGGCCCTGGAGGGGAAGCCCATCCTATTAGAAAGGTTATTTTTCTTTACACAGAAACGAAAATCACTTTTCACATGTAAAACCCGTCCTTAATGCAAGCTTTGAGCTACGGCACACGGTGAGGCAGGGGGTCTTAGAATGCTTTCTCCACTGTATAAACACACACCATTCTACACACTAGACACACACCCACACAGTAGGCAAAGCTAAGGGGCTATCGTTGCCTGCTCCCTCCAGAGATAGGGGTGTGTGTACAAATCACATCACCAGGGATTAGGCTAACGGCACAGTCTCTGGTACACCATAAACATCTGCCAAATGTGGAACAATCCCCCCCTTCCAAGATTCAGCTCCATATGGGATCTCACCATTGTGTCATCTGGGCTACTTTGTGCTGCATACATTTGCAAACTGCTCAGTTCCCCGGTTTTATCTGCCCTTTGCCCGACTGAATCGCCTAAGAGGTGGAAGACTAACTAACACATTGAGAGACAGACGAAAAAGGCCACCGAAGGAGAGAGAGTGAGAGAGAGAAAAAGAGACAGAGAGAGGCCTTTTCTTGACAGTAGCTTTTGTGTCTCGATGAACAGGATTTGTCACGAGGCTTTAAAAGAGATTTCCACCGGGTAAATATGGCAGTTTTGACAGAAAGAGAGAGGGATGATGGTCACTTTAGATGCTTCTCAAGAAGGTTAAAAAAAGCCCATCCTAACATACTGGGCCAATACTGAGGTATACAGGACTGTCTGTGCATTCAAGACATTTAAATAGAGCCAGGATACACCATCCAAATAAGTGAGAATTAGCAAACCGATGAAAAAAAGTGAATTTACGCTGAACTAAGCAGGTATGACAAATTTATTGAGCTTTCTTTGAAATGCTGCCATGTTAAGCGACCAGGACCTCGTTTGTGATGGGAGAGGAGTGTGGATTATAAAATATATATATATATAAAAATACAGCATAAAAATAGAAGTAGTCTGAATGTGTATGCCAACCAATAAACAGGCTCTGTTTGTTCTGCTTAATCTGAAAGTTTTCCTTTGATGGAGGAAAATTTAGAGATTATATGCATGTGTGTCTGGCTATGAATGCATGCCAAGGAAAGCCTTGATCTATGTGGGGCTCTAATGCAACACTAAGTTAATCTATCAGTCTATAGCTGACACACACTCACACACACACACACACACGCACACACACACACACACACACACACACACAAATCGACAAACACACACACTGCCAGGTGGTGGAAATCCCCGTCACAGCAGCAGCACTCTCGGGAGAGTAAACCCGACCGGGTCCAATAGTCTTTTCAAAGCTTTTTATCGAGCAGTTTACAAGTTATGAATGAATATGTTTTATTTGGGGAAACACGGTATTGACAACCACCTATCAATAGTAATGTGACTATTGTCAAGGGTCTGTCAATATTAATGTAATTATGATGTAGAGGGATCAGAGGGAGGCTGCAGTCGAGGGCCAAGTAACATCTCCTGCCCACTGCCATATCAATAGCTGGGATTGTTATTGACAGCTTCCCTTCAGACTTGCAGGACTTGCCAAATATATAACAAGCAGGCACTTCAGTCAATGCCGGGCTGCCTATAAAAATTAAGCATTTGAATTTACATGGCTTTTACCGTGGACAGCTGGAAATCCATGTTCCTTATGTAATACTCAAAAGTCACAGTCGATACAAGTGTTTAGGGAGCAGTGACAGGGTGTGTTGGAGGCAGTGTTTTTTACAGTTCCCATACAAACCTGAAGGATCAGAGATACAGGGAAAGACATTATTTATTTGAAATAGGTAGACGCATATAGTGGCATCCACAGATGTTAGCAGCCAAGGAAAAATGTGAAAAAATAAATAAATAAATAAACCTGTCTTTTATTTCAGTAGTATGATATTATGCTTAGATTTTTTTTTTTTTTTTTATAAATTCAACCTTTTATTCATGTACATTTGTTAAGTGAGTATAAACTCCCATATTAGGCAATAAGTGTTTATTATTATTATTATTATTATTATTAAAAATACAATAATTTAAGTCACAATTAGCTGCACACTTGCTCCAAATTTTTTGAACCACATACTTTTTATCAATAGGTCAGGAATGAACACTGAACACTCATTTTAAAACATACACACACACATATATATATATATATATATATATATATATATAGTAAAGTCAACATGGGACTTTTGTCTCTCACTGCCTAAAAGGGATTAAATAAAAGGTATGACTTCTCAAAAATATTCAGTGTGAGATTATGCTACCACAATAGCAGACAAATTCATCTGAGCAGATTTAGGAATTCTTTTGGTCAGCCAACCAACTCACAAATAAAAAGAAAACTATTTAGGGGAGTTGGTGGCAAATGAAAATGAATCTGAAAGCAAATTCACCTGGAAAACCTCTGGACTTACTTTTTTTTTTTTTTTTTTTTTTAAGTCAGACCAGAAAAAAATAATAAAATAAAATCACATTCCTCGGAATGTTAAAAGGTATTTCAATTCAGATCAGGGTTGATTCTCTTCTTGTTCCATTAGTTTGTGCATGCTATTTAGACAAAGATAGCACACTGACTCAAGGCTGACTATGATAGCTTAGGGACAACAACAATATCCAATCTAACATGAAACCCACTGTAACACTGCTCCGAGGCAAACGGGGCCATGGCCAACGTGAGGAAGGAGAGGAGAGGCTACAAAAAGCATACAGAGCATCAGCCTAGAGCTTCGGAGCAGAAATGGGTCCTCTGAAAGCTAGACAATAAGCTGTAATGTCAGTTACCCTACAGAACGATGGATAGACAAAAAGACAGACACGTCAGCCGGCACATCCAGAAACCGCCAGATGGGAGCTTTGAGCTATCGTCTACAGATACATTGAGACAAAAAAAAAAAAGAATGGCTGAAAAGATAACTAAAGTGAAAAAAAAAAAAAAAAGGGGGGCGGGAGACAGATAAGCCCAAACCTTTCCCTAGAAGCTGACCTTGAGGATGACGGTCACAACAAAGAAGGAGGGACCATCCTGTAGCACACGCAGCTCAGCCACACTGAGGTGAATCCATCCAGGGAATAGCCTGTAGACAGAGGAAGACCTCACTTTCTTCTTGACCTTGGCTTTGGTGTCTGGGGACAGCAGGAGGGTGTTTAGGACAGGGGGCTGAAGACTGGGGGGCGGGAAGGGGGAGGCTGGGAAGATGGACAGTCTCTAGGGAACTGCATTTTGTGTTTTTATTTTTTCCTGCAGCAGTAATGCTACGAAGCCACTCACAGAGCTATCACTCGCTGTCACTGGAAACAGTCTGTCCAAAAGGTCTCAGTTTGGCTTTTTATGTATTGTAACACTCGAATTACTGGGCACTTAGGTGTGGTATTTGCATAATGTATTTGCTAAATTACTGCATAAATGTTCACTTGGCTTTCTATGATGCTTGGAGAGGAAAACAAGCTGTGCATTGGTAAAGCATGCTGGATTACAACATTACATTTTTTTTTGTTTCCTTTTTGTGCATGCAAATTAATTGCTATAAAAGCTCTGGTGGGAAAATATCGAAAAAAAATATCTCTAAGCACTACTGTTTCTTTTGTCCAACTTCCCTTTACTAGCCTTCTATCAACGGGAATGAGTGAGGACCTATTAGTCAAAGCTTGCCATGTCTGCACTATATATATGAAAAAAAAAAAAAAAAAACAGATGAGAATGTCAAATTTAAAACTCTTAAGAGAGTGATGTCATACAGCAGACTACAGGCAGTACTGGGGACACTAAGATCACCCAGGCGGTAAGCAGACTAATTGTTATGAGTCCGTTTCATGAAAAATGAATGTGAGTAGATGCACAGAGGGGTCTTTGGGTTGTGTGTGCATCAGAGGCTAATGCTTTATCAAGGCTTCCCCTCTTTCTCTAATCACCCAAGACTCCTTTGAGCCATGGGGTGAAAGCCAAGTTAATGCATGAACACACACACACACACACACACACACACACACACACACAAAAAGAAAAAAAAAAAGAAAAAGAAAAACTACACACCAGCTAGAACCGTACATGTGATGCACAAAAATGTCTTCTCCTTATTTGGATTTGCTCAGAAGGTAAATTATTTAGAAGAGTTAATTGATTTCATGAGTACGAAGGTTGAGTATGCTAAAACTGTACGAGTAATAAGTCTGAGGGTCTGCGGCAAACAACTTAAAAAGCCATGAAACATTAAAGAGCAGAAAAGCACAATGAGTGTGGAGGAAAACGCAGAGCACCTAATAAATGCGAGAACCAAATTTGCGTGTTCCTTAGGAATCAATGAGAGAGCAAGTCATGCAAATAAAACATGTTATCCCGTTGAATATTTGAGCCGCATGTTTTTTTTTTTCAGCTTCTCCCCGTGTCTGAAAAGTGGGAAAATATATAAAAATAATGTTAGATAAATGAAAAAGCTGATAGTTATTTAAATCTTTTATGCTATTTGCATGACTGTTGGGTGGAAATTTTTCAAAGTGAGATGAAGCTGCTCTTTGTCTACTGTAAAAGAATGTGGGAGAATGTGAAGGCTACAGTAAACTCAATCAATCAAACCCAAAGTACAGAAGCTACTTTTAAAGGTTGTGATTCATTTTAAATTGCAAATTGAATTCCAATAAAAATATTTTTGCATTTTGACATTGCACACATTTCTGATTAAATATTCAGTAAATAGCTTCACTGAAAATTTTGTTGCGTCAATTTAAGACGTGAACATAATTTTTTTCTTAACTTTAAACTTTAACTTTTCCATTAATGACCTCAGGCAGCCTGTAATACTGTTGATAACAATTCCTTTAACAGATTTCAGATGGTAGACAGCTCTGAAACTGTTTGTATGTAATTCAGATTGTATACAAAGAGTCTTGAGATGACATTTGTTGCTTGCAAAATATATAATTGCAATGTTTTCCTTACTTTTTTCTTTCTAAAAATAATGCAGTTTCTCCGCAACTAAAATTTAGCAGCAAAAAGCCTCTGAAAACATAAAGGAGTGCATATGTTCCTCTATTTTTAAAGTCTTGGCTTTAGGTACACGTGTGCTCTAAAGCAAATGACTTGTGATATCATTATTGGTGTTGGTACCACACATCTGTCAGATTCACATTTACATTTACTTTTACTATAAAACACATCCAGATCTGCTAAAACATGATTTCTGATCAATTAAAAGTAGAAACAAAAACCCTCAGGGAGGCATCATTGTTTTTAAAGCTCTTCCGTGTGGCTTCGTGAAGACTTGGCATCAGTAGAGACCGTTTTTCAAAGCAAACTGAAGAAAATATTGTATTTTTTGTTTGGCTATTAATTTACTTTTGCTAAATAAAATGATGTATCCTTATTTTAATATTTTCTTTCTAGACATTACATTGCCAAAAATATTGGGTCATCACTCTAAATCACTAAATTAAAGTGTTATAATCACTTCTATGCCAAGGAGTGTATACAAATCAAGCATCTACTCATGCAGACAGCTTCTACAACTACAACAGGATGCCACCTCCTGACATTTACACACCACTAAACACCCCACAGTCAACTGTTTGAAGTATTATTACAATATGGAAACCATGAGAAATGACAGCAACTCAAAAGAAAATGCCACACTCCCAATTTTCTGGGAATTGTTTCCTTTCTAACATTAGTGTGGATCTGTCCACGAAACAATGTCTAAAATGACAGGAATAAGCAAAATAGGAAAGAACTTGACTGTCTGATAGAACATCTTTAGAAAGAAGAGTGGTTGGTGTCTGCTAGCCAGGCCTTCACCCCCAAGATCAGTGTCTGGTCTCACAAATGAATTTCTGGAAGTATGCTCAAAAAAATCCCAGAAACACTCCTAAAAGTTGTAAAAATCTTCCCTAGTTATACCAAATGGGTGTAATTTTTTTCTTTCTTTTTACTAAATGAATGCATTATGTGGGTTTAAATAAAAACTGCTGGCTAGAACATGCAAAACAAATGTAAAGTGACATTTCCCATCCAAGATAAAAGTCCAAATGGTCAAACCTAAAGCACACCGGTTTAGAATAAAAAGTATACTTATGCCAGCATATTCAGTTGTAGATCTGTGATCTTAAAACACATATTGTTTAAGCTGAATTCTAGTCTCCATAAATTATTTCAAATGCTATATAATCATGTTTCAAATGTGAGCATGTCAACATGCCTATAGTTTTTTGTTTTAGATTTTGCCAATTGGTTTTTAATATGTTTTTTTCCCCCCTTTTTTGTGGAAATAAAGCAAGATCATTATGCGATTAAAGGGGCAGGAGAATTGGATTTTGGTAGCAGATTTGCAAACAGTACAGTCAGCACTGGAAAAGAGAGATATAACCAAAAGACAGATAACGGTAGAGGAGAGATGATTGGGTTGAGAGGAATGAAGTGAGTAGTCTCCTGAAGAAAATCAATAAGATCAACTTTGCCTTGAATCTCAATGCGGAAGGTTTTGATCTCTAGCCCTGGTTATTTTTGGGAATAACGGAATTATGTGCGTGGATGCAGAACATAATCTTGAAAGAGCCCAGAGTCTCACAAGGTTACTAATCAAAGTTTCATTAGGTATATATACACCTGGACCGCACACAAATTGAATAATAATTCCCAGTATATTTGATCGTTTGTGTTGTATGCTGTGTGCATTAAACATACCGATAGACATCAACAATCGATTTTACTTTAAATGCAGGCATGAAGCAAATGGAAAATAAGACCATAGAATCGAGGGAAAAACAGGAAACCCTGACACTGCAGACTAACCGCAATGCTGGACTAGATAGAGCTTTTTAAACGCCATTAAAACGAAGCAGGTTTGCCATTACTAATAAATAATACAGAGATAGTATCCAACTAATGTTAATACATGTATTCTTACCCATTTCTCTTCGGTGAAACATACACATCGACCGTTCTCCCCCCTGATATGCTGCAGACAGCGTGTTTTTCCGGGTTCTGCAATTTAGCCCCGCCTCTTAAAGGAAACAAACCAATAGTGTAAAAACAAACAATATGATTGACGGAGTTAGAAAGGAAATTAACCAATAGCGTCACGCAGTTCAGAGACAGCGGTACAATACAGAAAATGAGCGTTGATTTGCTGGGATCGATCCGTATTTGCATAAAGTAACACAATTAATATAGTTCACACAAAATATGTTGCGTGAATTGTACCATAAGTCATACAAGTTTTGGATTTAAAATAAGGGAAACATTCTGCAGCTTGCTGCGAGCCGTCCCACAGCCCAACATAAGCCCAACATCGCCTTACGTTTTAAGACAGATTTCCAAGAAATCGGCCTATCACTTACAAACTACAAGTAGGTGTTCAATCTGATAGACCTACATTTGAAATGATGTGGACATTTTATGTAATTATAGACCCCAAAACACAAAAAGAGAATTGAAGCTTTTTTGTTTTACATCTTTACCAACTTTATCTATATGATATAGTTCCCTTCAATGTCATATCAGGCAGAAAATGCATTGTATTTCAACATGAAATGGGCCTTAAGCCCTTTGTGACATATAATTGTCATGAATTTTTAGAACTGACATGACGCCGGCTCCGCCCCCATGCGGAAGTTGAGAAAATGCGTAATGCGTAATTTTGCCAACCGCGAAAAACCATCGAAGAAGAACTCAATGCATTATCCGAGACATTTTTTGAGTCATTTATGCCTTGTCAGCCAACACTGAGACAAAGACAACAGGCAAGAAAATTCTCCGAGTCTTACATCAGGTCTGCAAGGTTATTTGCGGGAAACTACTGAACAATCAGATTTGCAGCCAGAGGAAGAACGAGGAGCACAAATGTAGTGTGAAAGCTATGTTGGACGCATCTTTTGTACAAAACGTGTGAGTAATGACTTAAATAATACTAGCTTGTGAAAATTTGCCTTTAGGAAAATGCTTAAAAAAATAAGCAGTAGCATAAAACGGTTTTTAGATATAAATACAGCAGTTACTGCAGCTTGCTGCCTTAGAGCTTTGTATCAACTCAAGTATAACTACTTTCCCTTATTGATCTTTGATTTAACTATTAATAAGTACTGTTATGACAAAAAATGGATATTTACAAACAGCTATCTTTATACAGATGAATATGGTAGTTTCCACCGATTATAGTTTCATTCAAGTGGACTTGAGGTTGACTGCAGGCCTTGAGCTGTTTCTTGCAATGTTTCAGACTCCTTTTGGGTTTTGAAATGTAATAAATTGTATTCTGCCCTCTACATGCTCTGGGTCAGGGGTGCTCAAGTCCAGTCCTAGAGCTACCATCCTGCAACTTTCAGATGCGTCCCTGCTCCAACACACCTGGATCAAATGAATGGCTCATTACCAAGCCTGTTCAGAGCTGAATGACTGCTGGTGAAGGAATTCAGCCATTTGATCATGGTCTGCAGGACGGTAGCTCTGGAGGACTGGACTTGAGCACACCTGCTCTGAGTAATGGCTGCCTGGATTGCATGTTCCCCACTGACGACGTTTGACCATAATTTCCTATTATTTTTCTCAAAATCTCTCAGCTTATTTGCAACGATGAACCCAGCAATTTAGACGGAAGTTCAGTTCTTCCAGATAATGGGGTGTGTACTTCGAGACAAATGGCAACCACTGATTGGTCAGTTGCTGATAAACCCCTAGAATGATTGACATTTTACGGGATTTGTCATATTTTGTTTCTATTGCTAACGGAATACAAAATGCGGATTGTCAGTTATAATAATTATATATATATATATATATATATATATATATATATATAAATTTTGGTCCACAGAGTTAAGCATTTTTTTATTTTTTGCTCAGGATGGGATTTACAAACATCCATTGTGTGCAGACACCTACCATCACATAGTTACCTAGAGCTTCTGCAATTTCAGAACATTATCCAGACTTAATGACTTATTTCAGTCAGGTCTGTTGAAGCAGGGATATGACTAAATTTCTAAAGTAATTTCTAAAAGACTGATGGTTTGACAAAGTTGATTTAAAATACCACTTCACACTATTTATTGCAAAGATTTAAAAAATATAAAAGCAACAATCATTCTTACTTCTGCTAAATGGAAATTGATGATTAATACGATAATAATAAGACTTCAAACATTTATTAATTATCTTTTATTTGATACCTACGTACTGTGTACCCCTAAAAGATTTAGCTGGGGTACGCAGTACCTGCAACAAAGAGGAGCGGCCATCTGCTGGAAAAAAAAAAAGGAGAAAAATATTGAAGGCTAACTGCCGTACATTAATTGGTTAATTGTCAGGCTGTCAACTCAGCTAGCCAGCCTACATTTAGCTGCTTTACATAGATGCCATGTAGCTTTTTGACTGCAAGAAAATACTATATTTTGATAACGGTGATTGGAGGTTTTCTTTTAGTTTCCAAAAAGCTGGCTATTGGTTTGTGAAAAGTGTAGGAGTAGCTGATATTATATGTAAGCAAGTGAGAGAGAGAGAGATTGTGGCACCACTCTGCTCTTTACACTCCGGTCAGTTCAGTATTTTATCTGGCATCTCATTAAGTGAACTTAAAAATGCCATAACGGAAACTGTAATAGCATTTTGTACCTCTGACATTCAGGGCAGTGGATTACAATGATGGAAAATTTAGGGATATCTAAGATTTTTAGTTAAAATTGCAAAAGGATGTTGTCTCTGACACAAATATAGTGATGCTTTCTCCTCCTTACTCGGTTTATGACAGCAGAGTGTACATGAATTTAAGTTTTCTGTGACAAAAAAAATAAAATAAAAATGAAGACAAAATGTAAAACTACTTTAATAAAATCCACATTGAAGAGATTGGGTTAACCCTTCCAGTTAACTGTTTAGCCTTCCAGACATTAGACTGAACTCATTGATTAAATTATTAAACGTATAAAATATATCTTCAACGTACACTCCTTACGTGTGTATATTATCTTATTCACGTTATGTGTAGCTTTGAAAAACTGTCCTTCGTTTACTATTTATCCATTTTCAATTAGAGCATCATGTCCACCCTGACTTGAGCATCAGTGGATGACCTCTGTCCTGTCAGACAAATGACAGGAGGAAGCGCCGCGGTGCTTTCATAAAGCCACAGCACTTGTAACAGGTGGCAAATTTCGTTACGCTTCCATCTGAGCGGCAGAGCTCAGGAGCACTGATCCACACTCGTATTTAAACAAGAAGGGTTTCTAATCATCAAGATTGTCATGTGACATCATTTAGCTGCAGAATGTAGCCTGCGTGAGCCGGACTGTGCATCAAAGCAAAAATAACAAGGTTTCAGAGATGGCTTTCGGTCAGCTGGCCCCAGTTGAAGGCCCACATAACAAGGTTATGTGTTTAGAACCCAGGAGCGCCCAGGTCTTATAGGTTGATGTGGTCAGTTAATCATAAGGCTTGTCTTCTGAAAGTATAACAGTCATCCTTTGTTGAACCTATGGAAGGGTTGTGATGCTTCCTGAAATATTTGAGCAAAATGCTAATGAGAAATTCATATTATGTTTGTTACATATTTGTTTTATTTATTTACTTATCCATAAATACACTTGGTAGTTAGGCTCATACAAATCTGAAAACTGAAAAAAGTGGGTTCGCGACCTTCAATGTTACGAAAACGAACTGTCACGTCTTCCATTTTTGTAAATATCCTTTGCTTGAAGATGCGCACAATATCAGTGTTGTATTTTATATCAAAGGTGCAGTTTAAACTTTTTTAGTAATGCAGGAACCCAGTAATTCCTCCGTAGTTCAAAAGCTTGGAATACAAACAAGATTGGAAACCTTACGAACAACACACTTGCCAAGACATTATTTCTCTAAAATGACAATGTGAGACCATCGGATTAAATTAGTTTTAAAATCTGTTTATCAATACATGCATCTATTGTATGTACCAGCTTGTCCACGCAGGGTTGCAGGAAAGCTCTTCTCTAATTTCCAGTGAAAGTCACACAGGAGATAAATAGCATACTTTAAACTTTAAATAAAATCTCTGCATCCACACACTGTATACCTGATTATTTGTGCTTGGAAGAGGTGGGGTTTGGTGCTGTTTCAATTGCCCCGCTTCAGTTCAAGGTCACAAACCTAAGATGCCCACCTTCAACTTAATCCAGTGCAGCCAGTGACAGAGTGATATATTGTCATGTTAGAATATACATTTATAACATGAGAAGATTTTGCATTGAAATGTTTTTTTTTTTTCCCTGTAGTTTTTCTAACATGCTGCATTCATCTTAGGATAAGTTTCTGCAAAGTTCCCTGTGCTGCTGTAGCTCACCCATCCCCAAAACACCAGCGATTCAAGCCGTTTGGGTATGTGATGATGTTCAGGTGGTGTCCCTCCTTGGTAATTTTGATCTAAATTATACATTTTTATTAATGATTGGCATTAGCATTTATTAATAGTCATTCAGACAAACCAAGCTTGTTGTTACATAACACACCCCAGCCAGGTGAATGTGGGTAGGCTAGAAGAACTTTGTTTTTTGCCACAAATGTGTTACCAAGATTTCTATGATATTTTGATTTCCAGAGAAATCCACTCTTGCGTCATTTCAAGATATTTTGTGAGCTAATGTTCTCAATGCACAAGAATCGTGATTCTGTTGGACACATTAACGCCATTCCGACAAAATGTTGATAGATGAGCATGAACTGAAGCACATTTTGTATTTCTGACTAAGTGCAGAATGTTTTATTTATTTAAAGTTCAAATTGAACATGTCACATGTTTATCATATTAAAACGTTTTAGGCAAGGTAAATAATGTAAGCTAAAGGAATCAATGTCCTTACAATACAGAGCATTAACCACTAATAAAATACACACAAATAATAATAAAAAGTTATGATGTGTTTCAGGACATAGGAACCTCACATTGTTTTGAAATATTTTATATTTTACCACAACTATAAATCTCGGTTTAATCTGGGATGTTTTTTTTTTTGGTACTGTACATCCGGCAGAGTAAAATATGTCAATAATAAGGGAAGGCTACTTGTAAACAATATAAAGTATGCATGGACAGGACAGTTGAAGTAATTTATTTGATGTAGCAAATTGAGAAAAGGAGAGAAGAGCAGTTCATGGCATTCTTTTCTGCAATGCCATTGTATCGAGATCTTTTGTTTGTGTACGCTAATGGACATGGAACCATTTCCAACCTAATAGAATTCAGCCAATGGCCATCACAATGAATATGGCTAATAGTACAGTTTGTGACAGTTCTTTATTGGCTGGGTAGAGAAATATAATTTTGCAGAATAATGGCATATAGAAAAGCAATTAGGAGCTGCATGGCGCTGTGCATCAGTTTTCAGTGTTTTTGCATAATGGCAAGCATTCTTTGTTCAAGATACATTCAACTCTCGAATATAAACTAAAGAACAAGTCAAGTAAGGTCCAGTGTAATTACTTGCGAAGGTTGCGGCCTCCACCATTTTCTTGAGAAAACTACAAATTATCTTTCGCTTTTTTGCAGAATAAAAGTTTAAAGCAAAAAAAAGAGAAAAATCTTCTGTTGAGGTTTAAACTGAATTATGCAGTCTTCTTTAAAAGACTGCAGTGGCACGAGAAAGAACTAAAGACATCAGCACCACTTAATGTAGTGACCTTAAGTTATTGTTCCATTTTACTTATGGTCTGACTTCTATCAGTATTCGCTGTTGTTACTGAATTTTGCACACAGAAAGTAATTATAGGCCTATTATGCATGAAAGTACTTACCTGCTATTATCGAGAAGGTCAGAGGAATAACTTTATGTGCTTTCTATACTGCAACTACACCATACTGTAACTGTGTGTTGCATTTCTTGATTCTGAAAGCCATCCAATAATTTTTATGAATGCCGAACTTTACTTATTTCAGTGACCATACTTCCCCAACAAAATGCCAGAATCTTTGCAGTTTCTTCTCCATCATACTTCCATACAGATTAAATCTGTTTTACTGTATGCATTTTCCTTTAAAAAAGCAGAAAAAGATGCTGAGAAATGTCCTTTACAGATTTGCTCTGTTCTTGCTCATTAGTTGAATTTGAATGTTTCAGATAATCAAAAATAAATTAATATATATGTTAAAAAAGTTAGTTATGTCTAAAAATAAAGGCTAAGAATGTAAAGTTTTGAAATGCCACAGCAAAAATCCGGCCTTAGACCTTAAATATAAAATAATATGTTAAATCTTACTGAATATCTTAATACAATTACTTTTTTCACCCAGTTGTTTATTTTGGTTTTTCAAAATAAAGTTGCTTAAGGAAACATTGTCATTTGACGCTGCTACTGCTCCATCTTGTTAGCCTATTATTCTCCATTTTCACCCATTTTAAATGATGCTCCGGTAGTCTTTTTATGTTACTTTGTATATTTTCAGAGTCTACTTTGGTAAACAAATACAAATAAATGGACTGCCTCACTCAACAGTCTATTAGGATAGTCAGGGGACAATGGTGTGTTTCTGCTCTGATGTCCGTAATGTGAAATCCAATCAAATGAGGAGCATTTAGAGGTACTTATGGACCGTTCCACCATGAAAACGATGCAGTGAGCTCTGTAATAAGAGCTTGGCTAACGTCTGATTGAATCGTAGTGTATGGTCTTGTTGATGCACAAAAGGGCTAAACTCTAATGGACACTAAACAGAGTTTGTTTTGCGGTCATAATGTCATCAAACCCAAGGCTTGTATTCTCTGTTTAGACTACCACAATTAGCCTGTCCCCTGTTTGTCATCTACCAAATGACTGAAGCAGTATTAAAACCTCCTATGCATACAATTTTGACCTGTTTGTTGGAAATGAGATGAAATACCAGTTTTAACATGCAGCACATTAAAAGTCATCTTAAGGGCAGAAAAACAATTATGATACATTTTTTGGTGACTTCAGAAGATATTTTTTGTACTCCATGGGGTCCATATTATAAATGTATTTGCCTTGCCTTTTTAAAACCCACCTCAAAAACACCAACATTGTTTCTAAAACTAGAAACAATATATTTAAAAATAATTCATATAGCTTTCCATTTGCTTTATGCCAACAATATGTTATTGCAAAATTCCATTCTCTCAGAAAGTTCAATAATCACCAACATGCATAAATTTAAATTGTGTAATACATTGTATAAAAGGCTAGGCTTAGGATAACAGGTCCGTTTTTACATTTACTAATATAGATTTAATACAACAGGCTTTTCTAGCTGTTCTGACCATTTAAAGTACTTTATTCTTGAACCACATTCACCCATTTGCACTCATTCATACAATGACACACAGATCGGTAGATTTCTTGGGTTGAGTGCCTTGCCCTGGGGCACATCAACGTACAACAGGAGGAAGCTGGAATTAAAACCACAACTTTACAATTGCAAAATGACTACACTAAACCACTAAGCCGCAGTAAGCTGTTTTCCACCCTCAGCAGGTTTATCTGCATCATAATAAGCTGTTAAATCTATTACTTAGATTAGATGGAAACTGAAAGATCCTCAAGTGTTCCTGACCTCGCTACTTACTCAGAATGGGCTGCTCACCATGGCATCATGGTCGTTCCACATTCCTGTTTAACCCTTACAGCATAAGGTTTGTTTCTACCTTCCGAGGTGGATCAGGGTGAACTTCAATATAAGTTGGAGTACCCGTTGTGAACCCACACATGCGCAAGGAGAGCATGTAAACTCCATGCAGAAAGACCTCAAGCTACGGTTTGAACCCAGAATCTTCTAGCTGCAAGGCAGAAGGGAAAACAACTGTACCTCTCCTAAACTACAGCTTTTTCAAAACTCATATTATCTTACTTATAGCCCATGAGACTATAGGTAAGACTTCCTTTAATAGTAAACAGTAGTGATATCTCCAGTGTGATGTATCGTAGATTTATGTGGAATATGAAGCTTTTTAAAGCGCAAGAAACAGAAAAGAAAAATTAATCCTATGACCTAATCCAAGATAATGAGAAAAGATTTTTATTTCTGTCTAGTAGAGTCCATTTCATACGTGCCGTCCCAAACGCAACTTAGCTGCCTAGGCTGTTATTAAAACAAAAATAGTACAACATGAAGAGTGCGTGTAAATTATACTGCCTGGTGAAAACCTCTTGATCTTCAAAAGAGGAACATTTCTGGAATCAATCAAGCAGCCCCATGATCAGAATGACCACAACTGTTAGCTTTACAACCACATATGAGGGCGCATTAACACTCACTTTAATCTGTTTCAATGGGAGAGCAGCGACACAAATATATTTACAGCCGTTTCCTCAGCACTTTAGTTAGATTAATTCTAATGGCAATATTTATATACATTTTTGTGCGATAAAGGATGAATAGCACAATAAATCCGGCTTACTTATGCACAGCCCGTTCACTGAACATAATGCAGAAAGCACTTGCTTCAAACCTGGCTGACCCTGAGTTGTGGTGATGGCTCTGTTCAAGTTAACGAGAGAATGTAGAAACTCAGCTCGGCTCTGCATCAAAACCAGCCTCTGAACTGTGTGACCTTTATCATTCTCTCTCCTCACGCCCCTGCCCCCTCTCATGCCCTCACACAGACATAAGTATTTGCTTGTGTAGCAGCTGCTTGGAGGTAGAGAATGAGTGAGAATGAAAAAGACAGAGCTGGGGAGGTCAAAGGGTTGTGATGGTTGACTATGCTAATGCTGTTGTTAATGACTTTGCTGTGAGTGATAATTGATCGTTTTCATTACCGTATTAACTTTGCTGCCCAGACCAACTATACCCTAAGCAACCCTTTCCTCGCCCTCCCCTATTCCAAACCCCCTGCCTTTTTCTCTCTAGGCAGTAATGAATGCCCCTGTTTGATCCTTGGAATAATGAGCTAATTAGCTTAATTAAAATCAATAAAAGTGCCAATATCATGTTGGACATTTCAGGGACACCAATTTATTCTGCAGAAAAAGGAATTTTCTGAAAATGCAGGTAAAAATGGCAAAGCGATACGTAAAGACAAGGTTAAAAGAACTAGAGAGGAGCAGGATGAAAGGAAAATGAGTTTGTTGAAGTCAACCAGCAAGGGAATGGAATCAGAAGGGAGAATCAGAGGAATAGAAAACAAGTCATTTAAATGGCATGGCTACAAGTTTTTTTAAATGACAAAATGGAAGACATAAAATGGGCAAGCTGGAGTGAGGACAAGAAAGCATGAGAGAAATGGACAGAAAACATCAGAGGAATGGAGAAAGCCAAAGAGAGGGGAGTCTAAACGAGAGAGAAAGAGGGCGAAAGAGGTTCCTAATGCTGATTTATGAGTGCTTGACGGTCGTTAGCTGCAATAAATGGCTTGTAGGAGTGGTTGCAGCATTACTCCCTGTACACGATACTAAGTGCATTGTAAGGTCAGCCATAAGGCCAAACTTACATATGTAAAGCTATGCCCTTGTAAACCTTTGCTAATGAATCTGCCACAGGATGGAACTGTAACAAGTCCATCTGATATGCTGCGGCTCCCTAAATCTGTGTGGTGATTATTTTTTATCTCAGTGTCATTTTAAAATAAAAACAAAAGTTTAGCAGAGAGAGAACTTGTTTAGGAAACTGCTACAGCAAAGAGCTGATGCTGCAGTATAGAACTAAAACAACTCTGTAGAATCAGAAAAAAAAAAGTATAAAATGATCTTATCAAATAAGTAACCACAAAAAGCAAATGTACTGAATACAAATAAATACATAAATAAATAGCCTAGTTTATGACAAACCTTAGAGTTTATTTGGTATCACTTTGGAATTAGTCATAAGGATGAGACACATTTCTTTCTACAAGCTATTGGCCAGTGAGTTAAAAAAATATATACAGGTAATAATAGTTAAAAGACATACTACATACATATTAAACTTGTGTAAGTATATGCACTTATGCATATAAGTGCATATACTTATCCTTATACTTATGCATATAAGTGCATATCCCATAATATTTCTCTTCAACAGCCTATGGCAGAAGTAATGGAGCAGTGGTATTTTTTTTCCTTCAGGGTATCAACATTGCTGCATCACTTTACATTTGAACCAAGCTCTATTTTTTTCCATACTTTCAGTGCACTGTAAACATAAAGAACAACAGTTTTTGTGAGCTCCTCCAATTCACCATCACTGTGACCTGAATTAACAGTCCCATTAATTTGTCACTATCTGTTGTGACAACTTGGTCTTCCTCTGTCTCTTTCATTGACCAAGTTCCAGAGACAAGGACTGAAGGGGAGTGAATATAGGCAATGATTACTTAAAGGAATTGCTATTTTGTTATATAAAAAAATAAAACTGAGGAAGTCCATATACGGCAGAGGAAGGTCAGTTTAAGGGCAAATGGTTTAGACAAAAAAAAAAAAGTTATGCAACTTTGAAGAGGTTGAAACAAGCAATAAAACGGGAATAAAACTTGCATAAGGTCTGGATCTTCCATTGTTATTACAGAGGTGATTTATTTTCCATCTGGCTGTCTCGACATGACAACTCGGGTGTTTCATCCTTGTCTGTGATCTGGCAGGATACGCTGGTGATGAGATAAACGTAAAGAAAACAAGACAAAAAATAACAGCCGTACAACTAATGAAACCTATCGTAGTAAGACAAGCGAGAGGAATACAAAGGGAAGTGCTTGTCTAAAACAAAAAAAACTTTTTTGTTAACAAAATAAGTCTAATGTTATTGCTTTATTTTTCAAAGTGATCATCACTGAACTGAAAAATGTATATATATTTTTTACTTATTCTGATTTGAAGGCATTAATTTACTAAGTTCTATAATATTCTGAAACTTAGTGTCTTCAAGCTACATGTATATATATATATATATATATATATATATATATATATATATATATATATCACACAAATAGCCTACATTTGATGACTTACTGGATTATTTGTTTGGACTCCAGTATTGTTGCTGTGTACAAACAGGATTTTTATTTACAACTGACAGAATGACTCAATTGGACAAAATTGTTCCAGAACTAAATTACTGACTTAGTTTACGGTAGTCCATTATCGCACCACAAAAAATTATATTCTGTTATTGCACATAAAACAACACTCCTGCTAACAAATGCATTTACCGTACTTATAACCCTCCCAGGGCTTATTATCATGGATTGCAGGCCTTTTCATAAAACTGAGACCAGTGGTGACAGATTACTAACAGGATGGACAGAAACATACAGTCACACGCAGACACAAATGCACGCAGACACAAATACACACGCACACAGTGATCTCTAATGAGACCTTATTCCGGACACACAAGCCAGCTGCCTGTAAATTACAGCCGCCACTCCGCTATACATTCTTAATCAGCTAATGTTGTTTTATTCCTTATTATTAATTTGTTCCAGTTTCTGATTTATCTAAAGCTCTTTGCGTCACACCAATATTTTGCACCCTTTACAGTTCATAGAGGCAGAGCACAGGGGGTAGAGCCATGGGCTTATTCATTTACTTAAGGGATTGCATCTGTAATGAATTGACTGGCTGTTTAGGCATACATAACGGAGCCTACTACTCACCTTAATAATGTAAGCAGGTCGTAACTCCTGCTAACCCAAGGGTATATAAGACACCCGCGCACACACACACACATGCAGCTACACTACTAAATACACACATAGCCTACCTATATCGGCCACTGACCTCTACAATTGCCAGGTGATCTTATTGTCACATTGCAGCTGCAATGGAACATGAATGTTTTATGAAGGGGGAGAAAATGTTGTTTCTCGGATTTTCTGTCCGTCTTTTCAGCCTAGATGGAATTTGTGTTTTGTTTGTTTGCATTTTACCTCATTTGGAGCCAGTCGGAACCTATCGTTTGTA
Organism: Poecilia mexicana; assembly: GCF_051168715.1. Classification (NCBI taxonomy): domain Eukaryota; kingdom Metazoa; phylum Chordata; class Actinopteri; order Cyprinodontiformes; family Poeciliidae; genus Poecilia; species Poecilia mexicana. The sequence continues at coordinate 8,525,680 of NW_028263389.1, forward strand.
AAACAAAACAAAAACAAAAAAAATTCTGGTTGAGAACCTGTAGAAAATCAGACAAACCTGCTTTCCAAGAGTGAACTGTAACATTATTGAGATAACTTGAAATGATATGTCTTGCAAAGGTTATTGAGCAACATTTTTCAGTGTTACAACCAGAAACCTTAAAATCCTTTAGAATGGTATAGTCCTCCCTCTTTATAGGGCTTTTATGTGATTGACCTAAAAATATCAGCAGTTTATGGATTCTAAAGGCTTTTTGAATGAAAAATCGTAAAATATAAATTCAATCCTCTTGGTTTGATACTCACAAATGCAATCAAGTGTAAGCAATTGGCTTCAAAGGTTACTTCATTGCTAAGTAATGCACATCTATGTGTAACTTATTCTCAATATGAATACAGTTGGTCTTTAAAGACCTTGAAGACTTCTTGGAGAAAGCTGGTGAACAAACGGAATCATCAAAACAAAGGAACACAATCAGGCAGGTCAGGGATAATGTTGAGGAGAACCTGAAAACATGGTTAGGTTATAAAGAATTTTCCAAATTTTGAACATCTCAGAACACTGTTCAATCCATTATCCGAATATAAAAACAGTTTTTTATGGCTTCAAATTTGTTAAGACATTCTCAACTGACAAGGGTGGAAAAGGAGAATATCAATCGTAGAGACAACCAAAATGCACATGCTATCTCTGAGGAACCTGCAACAATTTAGGTGGGTGATTAGGTCAACAGGAAAACAATCAATTATGAATACATTTTATCAAAATGTCACTAATGAAAGGAAGCCACAAAAAAGTCATTTACAAAGTTTGCTATAAGCCGTATTGGTGACACACGTGGCCAAGAAGTGCTTTGGTGAGGTAATACTAAAATGTAACTTTTGGTCCACATGCATTATTGTAAAATAACACTTCTCTTTAGCCTGAACATACCATGTCCACGTTAACTGGTGGTGATGACAACATTGGGTTGAAAAATAACATGTCCAATTCAACTTCTAATTGAGAATCTGTTACAAATCTTGAAACTGGATGGTCACAAACTCGGTGTTGCCATGAAATGATTTTGATTCAGAATTTGTGTCTGACTTTGTAAAAGGAAAACATAGATTCAAAATCTCCACTGTGGACCGAGGTGTAAAGTTTAGTTCTGGCATCTCATGCCAAAATGTCTCTGGAATCCACCAACCTCGCACCTTAAACCTGAAAAGTATATTGCTGGAACACCAAAAAATAAAATGGTGCAAAATAGTATCTTACTGTGCTTTAATGTTTCCTTGAATACCTCTTGTTTGCTTATTTGGCAGTAAAATAATATCATATACTGTACTTCTGCTATTTACATGCAGTTTCTCCTTCGTTGGACATGTTTTGTTCTTTTGTGTTCGTCGATATATTATAGTCAGAAATGCACAGTTTCACATATGCACACAGTAAGCATATGCATAATTGAAGCACACACACCAGCTTTTACTCACAGCACACTCAGACACACATATACTCACTCTACGTGTTGACCTGTGAGTCACTGCTGCCACAATTGATTTCCTTTTCTTAGAGTGACCCCAGTCACCACAGCGATAGAGTCGCCGATATTTCAGCAGTCCTGCACTGTGTCTCTTTCTCTGTCAAGCCTCATGATTTTCCTTTTTGTGTTTTGTTTTAAACTGTCCTTTTTTGCTTTTTTTTAGTTTAAGTGTTTAGTTTTATTGCTATATCCCCCTAAGCCACAGTCATGCGGTAACATGTATTTCTTCATTTTCTTCACTAATGTTTAGTCAGACAAAAATCCCACTGGGTCAAAGTCAAGTAAAACAGGAAAATGCCACCCATTTTTAAGTTGAAGATTGTGTGCGTGTGTGTTTCTTTTTGCCGCATGTTTTGTTAAATATCTTTTCACATCCAGAATCTCTACTTTTCATCATCGTCTTTTCAGAGCAAGTGACATCTGACTCTACAACTGGGTGACTCTATAGTCTTTTTGAATCTTCAAAGAGGAAAACCAAAGTAAAGATTAGAGTCTCATTTGTTCTTCCATCTTTGATATTATTATTTTTGGACTGAATTTGTTCTTTTCAACATTTTATTTTAATATATATTTTTATACAATAGAATTTTTATACTGATGTGTTCACCTTTTTCTCCATGATAATATTGTCATGTTGCTTTGTTAACAAGATGCTAATTCTCAGCCTTAGTCAGTGGTGACACTCCTCACACTTAAAACCCCTGAGAGCTGTCAAACCTTATCACAATTTGTAAAACATATTAAAATCTGTTGTTTTTTCCCCCTTCCCAGTTTTAATTCTTTCAGCTGTTTTAAATAATAATCCTAAACAGAAGTGAAACAAAATCTAAAGTATAAAATGGCAGATTTTATAAAAGAAAAAAAAAACAACAAACAGCTTGTACAACTCAGCTGCACAAGAAGCTCAGTTCTTTTAGAGAGAAGGTAAATAACCATGTCTTTTGATTGAAGACATGGTTTTAGTTTATAATTAACCACCACATTCAAAGTCAAGTTGATAATGAGTTTGTACACACCCACTACAATTTATAATTCATCTGATTTGCCCCAAATAATGTGAAGCTAATTTAAGAGGTTTTCCTGTTTTTAAATTTTTTTTATTTATTTTTTATTCCTAATCTACAGCTAAGGCCATGACCCACAGACGGAAAGCTTTCAAATCATCTCAGGGATCTCGCTGTCAAAAGATCACAGTCAGGAAAAGGGTACAAAAGACTTTTTACGACATTATCTGCTTCATGAAACGGTCACAGAAAATGTGACTAGAGCAGCTCCAAAATTAAAAAAAAAAAAAAAAAAAACGGAGGAAAAATAATTCATGTGTACTGTGAATTATTTGCACAGTACATGTGAAAAATAATTCCATGTATTCTCTATATTTACAGGCTAAGTAAGTGATTGTAAGACGATGTCAAAAATTTCCCAATGCTGGGGAATCTGTGATAGTCTGATAAAGTCGTGGTTGAACTTTTTGGTCATATATTCATACGATAAAACTGGTGGTGATAGCATCATGCTTTAGGGCTTTTTTTTCTTTTGTTGGAGCTGGGGCCTTAGTCAACACGGAGAGAATTATGGACAATTATACACATAAAAAATTTAAAAAAATTATTTGTCCCATGTTTTTATATCGCACAATCCCAGTATTTTAACAAGATTTAACCTTTTACGTTTTATAGTCAAATGCAAGTGAAAAAACATGTGCTTGAGTCAGCAACATAATTTGCCAAGGATCACTAACATAATTAGATTTATTTGATGTTGTACAGAGCAGATATCAATATGCATAGGAATTTAAAAGCTTAATCAGGAAGGACTGAAATAAGTGAGATATTATTTTACCTCTGCAGAAGTTGCCTTGAAGGTCGCTGGTTATTACATAAACTTGCCGCACTGATGGTTTCCATACCAGTGCAGGTATTCAAATGTAGTCCGTTTAGCTGAGTTTTGAACCAACATTCAATCCTCATGGCTCCAGACAAAAAAAAAAAAAAAACTGTTTCATCTCAAGAAAATTGTACCTTCTTGACTAAAATAGCTATTAACTTCATGACTCAACCTCACATAAACTCATGAATATGCTCAAATACCCACCAGCATAAAAAGGTAACATTGCCGGCCTCAGGGACTCTATCTGTCCTTAGGGAGGTTGAGCTCCCCAGGGAGTCACTGCAACATCACTGTCCCCATGGCAATATGCAAATACCCCATATGATATTTCCCACCATGCAGCTCTCTGAAAGCCCTACAGACTCGTTCTGTTTCAATCTTTTTCTTCTTTTTCTTCTTCTGTTTTGGAAGATTGTCATTTTAGCTTTCACACATTTTGACAAGGCTAATCAAAGTAGCATTATGTTCATAATCATAAATGTTGTTATTCTTTTTCTTACAGCCTTTGACGGACAATTAAACATATCGGACGAGCAAAGGCTTTGCTAAGAAAATATTGTGAGTTTTGTATTTTGAATTTGAAAACTGTTTAGCAAATTAAACAGTGCACCTATCGTGGTTTTCAAATGCAGTTTGCCTGCACGCGTTTTGTAGTAATGTTGATCAAACTACTGCATTTATCATTCTAAAGGATAACATAACATTTGTTGTGAAGGAAATGCTAATTTCCATATAAGTGGGTAGCTATTGCAGTCACTTGTTGTTTTCTCCAATCTGTCATTTGAAACCAAAACGCATCCAAATATGGTCAAAAGTAACAGTCAGTAGTGTGACAGCCTGCAGTGCAGCCAATTAAAGCAGCCAGCCAAGCAGGAATCAGTGGTCTTGCACAATGTGACACAGCTGAGTTTGTTGCCGTGCAAGGTTTCTTTGCCATGTGTGTAAAAGGGACCGAAGGCCGTGATGGATCCTCAGTCAGTGTACTTGCTGTCAGAGATGTGGGGATTTGCATCACACCTTTAGCGTTTTAAATGGGTGCACATATAATATAATATAATAAAAAAAAAAAAAAAACGAAATAAATGAAATGAGTAAATCAGGTCTCATGAAATGAAATGACAGGCAGGTTTAAACAGCGGGTGAGTGTGTGTGCTTCTTGCCACTAGCGTCAACATTAAACACCATCAGATTGAAGCCACCCTCCAGGGTAGCATCACTCAGCCAGGTATGCCAGTGTGTGTGTGTGTGTGTGTTTTTCACTTGGTGAAACCTAAGTCTTTTATCTACTTTTCCATTTCTTCTGTTTTTTTTTTTTGTTTATCTACAAATTTATTTATATATTTCTGGTGAAATGGTGTACAGAACACACACACACACACACACACACACAGAGACTCCCCCTCAAACACACACACACACACGCACACACACACACACACATGCACGCACATTGATCTATCAATGTATTGATGTGTGAGTGGATGTCAGTTTTTTTTTTTTTTTTTTTCCATTTTCCATCTCCCCCAATATTTTAATTATTTTCCTCAGTATAATCTCCTGCAGAGTTTTTTACACTTGAGTTACCTTGAGTGCTGTTTTCCTTTAGCAGAAGCAGTCAAATGCTGAAAGTTAGTTAGAAAAAAAAAGATGCTTTGACAGAATATCCTGATTGTCATGTGGGAAAGGTAGGAACTTATTTCACACACAGTCAGTATCCCTCAGTGTAGCTGTTCTTATTCAAACTCAAAACTTTTTTTTTCTTGTTAACAGAGGTAATAAGATATTTAGGCTGCAAGGGAGTGAAAGTTCTTAATATATATTTAAATACGTGTCTTCACAGCACACCTTGCTTTTCTGTTGTCCAGCTGTTTCACTGACAGCCACTGATCTCATCCCTTACTGTTTTTCCCTTTGCACTGACACTATAGATGTATTACCTCTTACCTCTGTCTATGTCTCCACACTCTGTTTATTTCTCTCCTTACCTCTCTCTCTTCCCTCTCTCAGGACAGAAGGAGGATATGTCTCTTTTTCTCCATATTGACTTTCCCAGGTCAGGCTCCTCTTCTCCTATTAGGCCCAGCTAACTGATCAATATGTGGGCCCGGTGGGCTGCCATATGGACATGCAGGCAGGCGCACACAGTGGACTGTGTACTGGTCAACCACTATGCTCACTTACAAACAGTTGTAGCATGCATATCTACTTATTCATTTAGCCTTTTTTTTTTTACAGTGCAAAATCATTGATCATAGATAATCCTGTCAACTTCCAATTACTGATTTTAGAAGCTCTGATGTATTCACCTTGATTTGAGAACATTTTGTTTATTCTCCGATATAAAAATGCATTTAAAAAGTTTGTATTGCTAAAAAACTATATTTCTCAAAATCAGACCAAAGTTACAAAGTTGCTTTTTTTTATTTGTAGGAATCTAATAATTTAATAAAATCCAGCAGGTTGTTATTTGACAGACATTTCTGTAGAAACGACGCCAAAACAAAAAGAATTATTTAACAATTCATAAATCTGAATCTCGTTGATTATTTCTCTGTTAATTACATCGATACACACAACTCCTCCTTTTTCCCCTCAGTTTTTCCTCCCCTCTCCTCCCCTGCTGTTCCCATCTGGCAAGTTGTCATCTGTTATGCAGATGTCATCAACGTGACATCTGCAGTGCTGCAACATGGATAAGCAGCTGCCAGAGATGATGCTACGGAGAGCAGAGGAGAACGGTAAAGAGAAGACAATGCTGGTGCAGAACGAGGAAGGAGGGGTGCCTTAGGAATTGCTGAAGGACGGTGACAACCAGCAACAGTTAGATGTTCAGCGGAGGGAGACCTGACTGCCTGTGTGTGTGTGTGTGTGTGTGTGCGTGTGTGTGTGTGCTTCTGTGAGAGCACTGGTGTGGGCATATGTGCATGCATGTGTGTGCATGGCAGCTTGCCAGGCAGTGCCATCTGGCTGCTTGACAGAGCTCCTCTCATTAACAGGGAGGTTAATTGCTGTGGCAGCACCCAGGCTGTGTTAAACACCACCCTGGGGACTTGGAGGCAACAGACTATCTACGTGTTGGTGTGTTTACAAGCTCTAACATGCAGATAGGAAACCCCAAAACTTGTTCTTCAACATAAAGGGGGGGCAATAAATGAGGCCTGTCACGTGAGGGTGGCGCAAGGGACCTTTGTCCTTTGTGTAGGTGATCATGCATGCATGTCAGACTACATGTATGTTTATATTCTTATGAATTATGCCTTGTTGCTGTAATGATGTAGAAAGAATTGGGTTTACAGAGCCAATGTCTATAGCCCTGAGGGCAAACACATATACACACTCACACACACACGCATGCACTTGGGGTGGGGGGAAGTGGTGGCAATTTGCATGTTATTACTGCATATTCATGACTAATTTGGTTAGCCTTGCTTAATAGGCCTGAGTGACAGCTTGAGAAATCGAGAGCTTGCTTTAATATCGCACACGCTCACAGTGACACACACACACACGCACACGCATTCACTCACCCTGCTCTGTCTGTCCACAAGCTAATCATAACAAAGCTTATTGCTTTAAACAGGAATCCTGTGTTCATTTGTTGGTTTGACATTGTGCCATTTGTTTAGTGCAACTGCTTATAACAAAATTGTAAGTTCTATGGACTCGTTTATTACATGCATAATCATGACCTACAATAATATGCACACATATACTTGTGACAGACATGAATAAATTTGCATTTTGACATTTTTGCAGACAAAAAATGGTGACAATTTGCATTTTACTTGGCAAAAGAATTATTAAATGCTTTTGTGGAACTTTTTGATTTTACATGGATACTTATCAATGATAATAAAGAGTTTTAAGGACATTAAATTCTTTTTTTTTTTATGTAGCCCTGTTTGAAAATGATGGCTCTGCATTTCAGCTGCATCTAGTACAGCAATACATGTTCAATGCACAGAGTCAGTCTTAGTCCAATAAGGAAGAAAAAGTGAACTAAACTGATTTGTTTTTACATTTTAAGTCTATTTTCTGATGTATAATTTATTTTAGTTTCAGGCTATTTTCTACATAAAATTTGCATTGCCATGCATTTACTTTAAGCATATGAAAAACAAACACCAAAAAATTTTGAGCAAACTGTCCTTTAATTCTGCTGAGAAAATATGCCCTTAAGTTGGGATACATAAATAGCAGCTTATCTGTTATACTGTTTGCTTAAGCAACAACTTTTGAAACGGTACTACCCAGCCCAGTAATAACTCAGAAAAGTGGCACTGAGGTACTGAGGTGGAATAAAAAAAAAAAATAAAAAAAAAATTATCAAGTGGATTAAGAGTAGAGCACACATCCGCTCATTCTTTTATAGACACTAAAACAGACTTCTAATTTAAAGTCGGATTTTTCACGTTCTCCTTTGTGACTTATACTACATTTGACTGAAAAGTCTCGGCGCGCTCCATCTACTCACATGTCACTTTTGTCAAATCTTACCATTCCTTCTCTGCTTGGTGCAAAAGTGTAGACGCGCTTGATCAAATGTAAGTTTAACATTTTTTAATCTACACAAAGTTTCAGCAGAATAGCTGATCTCATGAGGCTGGTAAATATGAAATTGTGTGTGTGAGTGTGTGTGCGTGAGCGCGTTTTTTTTGTGCTTGCGTGCGTGTTTGTGAATTTCTTCCACCCAGAAGTGGAAGATCTGTTTCTTCTCCTTCTCATTCCATCTTGGGTGTGTGACAGCTGTCACTAGTGAATCAGAAAGGTGTCTTGGGCAGAGCTAACAAATTTTCACCGTTGGGGAAACGCACAAACTCACACGCAGACGCACTTCAAATGTAGCTGCTGTCGACTAGCACGGATTTAATCAGGCTCTGCACACGTCTTGTGCTTTAAAACAAAATGTATTTCATTCTAATGTACACAATGTACACTGTTCTCATTTTAGTTGTCATTTAGCAAGTCGAACGTATTGGGCAAATAAGTTAAACCAACAATGTGCTCTTACGGCTTGTCTCCCCTTTCGGAATATTCTAAAAGACAGACATTTCAAGCTGCAGTGTACACATTCATTCCACATCTTATATTTTTCTTTTGAGAATCCTTTTCCATATGTACATTGATTAAACTTTGTCGCTCAAACCATAGAAATTGTTAGGAGTACTTTAACACAATTAAGAGCAGTGTGCTATACTATAAAAACAGAATATTGTAGAGTTTGCACAAATAGACATGTATTTCTGATTGTAGTATTAATATGTTTCTCTAATCTGTTAGGTGTGTTTGTCCCCTTCTTTGCCCTGTTTTGTTTTCCGTAGGTCTGTCATAGTGCTGCAGATGACCTCTAAATTTAAGCTGGAAGACGTGGTCATCCAGCTTCACGGCGCCGAAGTGGAAAGTAAGACGTCTTCCAACACACTCACGCAAAATGCTTATATAAACATAAACACAAACTACATAAACAAAAAAAAAAGAAAACCCCAACAAACCCCCCCGTCCCCCTGCTATCTTAACAGAATTCTTTAGTGTTGCTCCAAGACTGACCACACTAGTAAATACCTAATTTAGGAGACTGTTTTTGCTGCATGCTTCTTGTTTAGAAGCCTGCCCGAGAAGTGGCAAAGCCTTTTTTTATGATATTGGTTTGGCAGCTGTGCTACGGGCGCTTCATGTGCAGCCAGATTTAACAGGAAACCGTGGCGTGTGTGATGAATTACCAGCATATCTCACAGCCCTGGGTAACAAACATGGCATTGCCGGCTGGGATTAAAAGGGAGAGTTTTTTACGGCCTTCCCACACCTCCTTACAGGGTGTCACTAAATTATACCCACTGCTGTTTTACTGTCTTCTGTGGCTTATGGTTAAAACACAAGCTAACTCACACTCGCAGGCCTGCAGAAATGAACACCCACAGTCATATGTGTTTGTGGTAAACCCAGGGTTGTTAGTTGTTTATGTGCATGTTGTTTGGTTACCATTTATCTATGATGCATGCGAGTTGACTTATTTGTACTGTTGCTAATTGGCGGTTTGTGTAATTACAGAGCCTTAGAGCAGCAATTAAAGTATGCCGAGGTTGTTCTGTTAATGATATTTTCAGTATTTTTATCTTTTTTTTTTCCCATTTTGCTTTTGCTTCATTTTGTTTCTGTTTGGGTCTTAAATTGCACAAGCAATATCATACCCAAACAATCCTTTCACATTACATGTCCACGAGATGTTCTTTTCAATATTATCTCGGAAGACAAAAATACACATTTTAGGACCTTATTGGGTTTATAGAGTCTTCCAAGTACTGAGCCATATTAAACAGTTGCATGCAAATAATAATGTGAGGAAATATACTCTGTGTTATATATTGTGTATCTTCTTAGATGTATTTTTTGTATTATAGTATTAAAATTTTTTTGCTGCTATATACGTGTTTTATATGAACAACTGTTGCAGTTAGCTTTTACAAAGACATCAGTGTCTGTGTTTAGTCCTTTGAGAATTAGGATCTATAAGTTAATATTTCAAAAACTTCCCCTACATTTTTGAATCCATAGTATATTTTGGGCATTCAGAGGTAGAAGGCTGAAAAAAATAGAATAAAAAAGTCAGAAAATGCTGCAGAACCCGTAACGTTTGCTTAGTTTGACTCTTCTTCCCTCAGTAAGAGGGACCACACAGAAAAGTGTTGTTCTTGTAATCTGGCCATAATTATGCACGGTGTGCACAAACTGATTTTTGTCTTTTGGACTAACCAGTCACCGGACTGGGCAAATCAAGATGGGAATCGTCTGACTCAACTCAGCAGCTGATTTCTCAGTGCATGCCTAAAAAATAACATTTTTCTCTTAAAACAAACAAACAAACAAACAAACAAACAAAACAACCCTGTTACATTTTAATAGCAGTAAGGCTGAGGGCAATGCCAAAGCTGGAAATGAGCGAGAAGTTGTTGCACCTGCAGAGGAAGTAGTTATTTACTCTGTTGTAACTGCATGAAGGTTATTGCTAAGAAATGACCACATGGCAAGCCAATCTAAGCTCTTCAAGCCGATTCTAAGAACAAAGAGATGCTCAAGGAGATGATGAAGTTAGAGCTGGGCAAAACATAAAATGAAACCAGAAAAGCAGAGGTAATGAAAAGGGAAGAAAAGTGAAAGTGAGAGAGAAATGCATAAAGGGGAAGGGGAGAGAAAGAAGAGAGTTGAGGAGAATTAAAATACCAAGATTCAAGCTGTTAGAAAGTGGCAGAATAAGGCAACTGTTCTGGACTGTGAGGTAAATATATTACTGCTGTTAGTGACTAATTTATTTACCGAGCTACAAAGCAGTAGACAAAACTGTCTAAACTGGGTTAAAGAAAAAAACAAAAAAAAAACAGGCATGCTATATTTTTGGCTTGCATACTTTAATTGTCTGGTGCGAGATAGTTCATTTATCATCTCAAAGAGCGTTAAGATTTGTACCTTCACTTTATAGACCAAAACAACTTAATGCATATAAATATAGATTTTTGCCATGGACTGAAGTCAAAATATCACACTCTATAACATTCATGTATGATGAAAATAGTACTTTCACTAATGATGTGATCTACTCTCCTGAATAAATTGTTCATTCCCCTTACTCTTTTTTTTTATTTTTTTTTTTATTATTTCTTCATATTACAACCACAAACCTCAAACCAACCTTGGGTTTTCTTCCAGGACAGTCCTGTACATAGTTCCATCTAACTTCCTATCAATTCTGACCGGCTTCCAGGGGCGTTGGAACCATTTGTAATGTGGGCTGGGAGGCACAGGGGGAGGACATTTGGCAAGGGCAAGAATTGCTAATGCGCCACTTCTTTCTCTGTCCTGTGTCGGTCATGGCATCTTGACTGGTCTGTCAAGGTTCTCATTTTAACTGCAGTTTGTGGAGTACTTTATTTTGGAAAAAAATTAAATAAAATTTGGGAAAATATCAACTTCCACCAACGTTCAACTTCTTTCCAGCAAGGTCTCTGGAAAGAAGTTGACAGAAGTCATGTTGGCCCGTTGGCAGAGCACACACACATACTGTATGCCTTAACACCAGTGTTACAGCGACACCCATGACAAATTACTATTCTGACGTACCATTTGAGCCACTTTGTGTTGATCTCATACATAAAATCACATTTGCAGTAAGAAAAACAAACAAACAAACAAAAAAAAAAACTTATAGAGTATGAATGGCACACACTTATAATGTGTTTTCTGTTTTTGGAGAAGCCATATTTCGGTGTTTTATTTTGAATTCGAATGCATATATTTCCAATATGCTACGTTTACACTAATCAAGAAGATTTTAATGGCTCCCTCTAGCTGTCCCAAAGACATCACCACAAATGGACATCCACACTCTCAAATTCGAAAGAGGAAAAAAAAAAAAAAGAACATCACCTTAATTCAGACCTCAGACACTCTCCCTTCCTCCATCCCCACACCCCTACTTCCTTCCATCCTGCCATCTCGCCACAACTGCTCCAAATTAATCTGCAAAATATTGATTTGAGTACCAAGGGTGTGTGTGTGGAGGGAAGGGGTGGAGGGGGGCACAGGATTGCGGCCGCATATTAATACGAATGAGCCGTACTTCGTCTCTCCTCTATACTTTAAGATCCTCATATCTTCATAATTGATTAATGTTCCTTTGTGAAGTGGGGATGAATAATACATTAGTGGGCCTGCTGCACCCTCAGGCTGATGAGAAAATGTTTAATTTCAGTAAATGTAGCGCTCCTTCTTTCTGTCTCTCTCTTTCATCCCCCCCCCCCCCACCCCTCCTCTGCTTATTTGTGAGTGTTGAAGCCTGTTTGTGAATTTTCACTTGCAAGCTCGAGTGCTGTTGATTTGCTTTTTCTCGTGTTTACTGTCGGCCTTAAGCGCATGTTAAGCATCGCAAAGGCGAGCGTCTGCATTTGCAAACATGAATAAATAAATTGGTGGAATGAGCTCAGCATTGTTCTATTAAACGAAATACCTTCAAGAGCAGTTTCACTTTGCAAGCTGTTAGCCTTCGCAAAAGATCATCATCACTTTGGACATTTTTTTTTTCTTTTTTGCTCTTATTGCCATGATCTGCGCTGTAAACATCACTGCTGCATTATCAGTCGGCCCTCAGTGGGAGAAGTCAAACGTGCTAAACAGGATCATTTTTAGGAAGACTCCTCCCCTAGGTCTTGGAAAGCAGTTGGGGAAATTTGCACGGATCATACATAATGACTGGCACAGCCTGGTTCCACTCGGTTCATCTGGTTAACAGCTTTAATTGTGCCATACGGAGGCTTAATGATTGTGACGAGGGCATTTTAGAAGCTGCAACGAAGCAAGCTTGGTGTGTGTTTTGTGGTGGGCGTCTGGCACCTGATGAGCATCCAAGTGTGTGGGGAAAGATAAACGACGAGGCGAACAAACACGTCGACACCCCCAGATCTAACTCCATGTCGATTCAGCTTAGCTTCGTTTTCATTTTGAACTTTTGCCAGGGACCACGCAAGTCTGTGTAGAGCTCCGTAATACACACAGAGAGCTAATTGAATAAATATCACTTATCCGTTAACAAGGATCCTAATTAGTTATGCTAATCAGTCTAGATAACCCAATTAACCCCATGGAGTGCATCAGAGAGGTCTCCTCTTTGTGCCTATAAGTGGGTGTGGATTTCTATGCCTGAGAGCATATTAGAGGCACTTAAGAAAGCATGTTTGCCTAATTAGTTTTTAATGACAAAGACGAGCTTTTTCATGTAACAGCTGTTCTGCTGATGAATGCATAGTAAGGAGCTTTTCCCCTCTGAAAGAAGTGAGGTGTGCGGAATGCGTTCTTGCCGTCGCACCCAGAAATCTGTGAATAGCTGCACTTTACGCATATTTCTGCCTGCCCTCTGCCAGTCTCTCTGTTGGTTAGCTCGTCGCGGATATGTATATTTTCACAACTATTACGGTATTTTAAACAGAGTGTGTATTAGTTCAGAGAATGTCTGCCTGCTCCATTAGTTTATGTCTTTGGAAATACAATTTGGCCTCAAGTTCTCTCCGTTTATTTAAACCCTTCAGTCAGCGTTCCCCTCCTAATAGTGAGCCGTGTTTCCTCTCGTTTAGCTCCGCCACTCATTATCTGGGCCATGTGGAGAAGACATTGTTTAGAGAGGAGAGCGAGAGAGGTGGTGGGGGCTGGCGAGAGGTGGGTGGGGGTGCTTGGAGAGGGACAAAGAGGGGGGAAAATGATTAAAAATGAGAGGAAACCAGAAAGAAAAAGACAGAAGGACTTAATGCGTGACTGAAAGAGAAAGAATTTAGATTGTCTTTGAACCTGACTACAGCTGCTTTTGCTGCTAATGAATGGGGAGGAGAAGGAGGGGAGGAAGACACTCAGACAAGACCGTCTTTGTTGTGCCTGTGCCAGAGACACAGTGAGAATGCAACAGATTCATGTCTTACAGGAAGTCTCCCAGATTTGGGGTGTTGGAAGCTGCCTAATCCAAATCAAAACCAAACTGTGGCTTCTTTTTATTTATGGGCCTAACTACTGAGTTCACTCGTCTGTATGGGAAGTGCCTACATTTGAAAGAATTAGACATTCAGTTGATAATCAGTTTTGTGCTTTGGAAGGTTATTCATATACTTTGAACTTATCCACATTTTGTCAAATTCAGACAAAATTTTGCCAATGTCTTACTTATTAGGATTTTCCATAATGTATAAAAAAGTAACCCATAATAATAAAGTTGAGGAAAAATGTTGCACAGTTTTTCTTTTTGTTTTTTTTTTTGTTTTTTCCCCAAACCTAAAATGTGTGGCACGCACTTGTGGTGAATTCACATCCACAAACCACATGTTACCAATTTCATCTAGGTCTAGACTTTGACTGGGCCACTCTGACACATGACTATGGTTGGATCTAAGCTATTCTGTAGCTCAAGGTAGCTCTCCTGGTGTAAAGCGACATTTCTGTGTGTTTTCATTTTTATTTTGAAATCTGCTGTCTGTCAGGTGAATGACCACATCTTTTGCGCTTGTGCCATACTGCAGGGATGTTGTTGTTTCATACTTTAACACCATTATTTTGTCATGCTGCTACTAAATTTAGTTGGTGTTTTTTTCCCATCTTTTGCTTAAGTCTATGTACCAGTTTCAAAATCACAATAAATAAATGCCATATAATATTCTTACATTATAATACTGGACATTGTACTTTGGCAACAACAGGAATAGGTTTTTTTTCTGTTCCATATGAAAGTAGTTTGGCAATTTAATACATTTTTTGTTTAATATATGCAAGATAATGCCATGATTCTGTGTTATTATGGTTAGGACTTGTTCATATTTTTAATCCTAATGTTTAGCAGCATTTCTGTGGATAGCCTTAAAATGAATTGGAGGACAAAGAAGTTGCAGCACGCTTTATCCATTCTCAGTGATGGGTCATTCCTCTCTTACTGACATGCTAATGAATTTTTGAGGGTGAGCTTAACTGCTGCTTTAATGTCCAAAGCATGCGCAGCACCTGACCCAAGATGCTGCTTTGTGCACCGTAGGCCTAAAACGGTTTAGATGCTAATATTAGCTCATGCTCACATCAGCTGAGTCATCTCCTCTTTGTCCTTGGCTTATTAACTGATTTAGGAATGATTAGATCAGTCCTGCAAGAGCATACACTGGCACACTCACTTGCAAAATTTGAATATCAAAATGGAACTGCCTAACCAGTAAAAACTAGATTAATTCAGAATGTTTGCATCAAGGTGTAGGTGAAACAGATGACTATGCATATTTTTAATGCAGCTTGCAGGATTTAAAGCCATTTATGACATTAAGTATGGCTCATGTTATGCAAACACATCTTGCAAGTCAAAGTCACTTTAGTTGAGAATATGTGATGCTCTTTTTTTCCCCATCTTTGGCTTGATGTAGCTTCATGGGATAATTTGCATAGGTATTGATTTTGCACTTTGTTAGATGGAGTTTTAGAGAGGTACTTTGCATGTACCTCATGCCAGAGTATCAAAATGATAATGGGTAGATGTTTTGCGACAGGACAGTAATTTTGCTGTGATGTTCTTTTCATCACATGGTGCAGACATGCCTTAGATATGTTAATAAGAGGAGATTAAAATATTTGTGGGTTTTTTTTTTTTTTTAAACAAGGATTTATTGCATTTTCATTTGATTGAATGGCCTTTTGTCTAGCACTGATGGGGTTAATCAAACACATTAAACGTCACTCTACTTCCAATTAAAGGCGCCAGGCAGGTTTTCCTCTTTTGCTACCAGGTTGAATGTCCTGATAACCTGACAGCACGAAGGCAATGTACACTTTGCATTGAAACCTCCCACATCCCCTCTCCTTTATTTGAAGAATAATTTCTTTCACATCGTAGTTGCGGCTGATGTGAGTGCATTGCACTCCTGTTCCTTCTCATTTGAACGTGTTGCTCACTTCTGCTACAAGCTGTTTGATCAGCTCCAAACATGATGTTACAATTTGACATACTTGTCTTGGCAAATAAGAGAAAGTTGTTTTGGTGTCTGTATGATTTAGTCAGCCTATGTAAAATGTGTGTGCTTGCGTGTCCTTCTGCACAGGACTGAGCGTTTCTACCTCTCTCTCTTTCTGTGTGTGTGTGCGAGTGTCTTTGTGTGTCTGTAAGTCTGACAGTTTCCTCACGAGATGTTAATTCCTCCCCTCCCTGTTGTTGCCATGCTTCCACCAGCAGTATCTGCACCAGGGAGACGAAGACATATTGGTGTTAATGAAAAGCCCTCCTAAACTATCCTCCCCGCATGAATGTTTAAACATGCTTGTCATAACATTCATTCGCTCACACATGACAGCTAGCATCTGCAGCTGCCTTGCTCGCCCTCAATATTTTATTATAGCATCTCCCCTAACCCCACACTAGCACAATGGCTGTGTGTTGGCCAACTGAATTGTAATGACTCAAAGCTGGCTGTGTTCAGACCCGCTGACAGCACAGGCCATACATAATGAATTCGGAGACACCACAGGTCTCATAATCCACATTTAGTCCGTCTTAAATATATAAAAGGGGGCGGGGGGTGGCTAAATGAGGGGTGGGTTGTTGTGGAGCAAAAACAAAAATGCTGAACAGATGAAAGCAGACAAGCAATTTAGACTCTGAGAAATGATAAAGAGAAGGAAAATAATAAAAAAAAATAACATAAATACCGCTAATAAAAAATGTCCATGTACAGCAGGGGTGCCCAAAGTCGGTCCTCGAGGGCCGGCATCCTGCATGTTTTAGTTCTCTCCCTAGTGGTAGTAACAACCTCCTCAGCAAGTCAATGTTCTTCTTAGGCCTTCTAACGAGCCATCATTTGATGCAGGTGTGCTAAACCAGGGAGAGAACTAAAACATGCCGGACGCCGGCCCTCTAGGACCGACTTTGGGCACCCCTGATGTACAATTTGCTAATCAGAAACCCCACAATGCTCTAGGTCAGCTTTTGTGACCTTGGTGGTTTTGACAGAGAGGATTCACCATGGTAACGGTTGGTCTAAAACCCTCAATACAGCTCTGCACCCCTCATCACTCATCAGCCTTCCTTACTGCATCTCTACCAATTTGATTGGATACACAACTGAAATGTCATGCCTCAGCAAAATGCATACAGAACCACGAGAGCTTTCCCGACTGCAGGAGCGAAAGCAGAGACCAGAGCATTAAACACACATTGGTAGGTTATTTGGCGGAGCTTTGAAGCTGTGTTTCAGAGCATTATTATATGTGCTTCAGTATTAGTTTTTTATCTGAAAAATACACAAACGGTTTGGTGTTACGTGGTGTATATGCCACTTTCTATTCTGTAAGTTTGTAGTATCTCACATCAGCTTCATATGTACATCCTTGCATTTTATTTGGATTGTGTGCCATGTACAACAACAGTGCAGCTTACTATTGAAAGTGGAAGGCATATATATTTTTCTTTTTCTTTTTTTTTTCTACTCGCCCCATCCTTCTCCCTCAACCAGTCGCACAAATGCATGACACACTTTCCAGATACTTTTTAATAAAAACGAAAATCAATACTTATTTATATTCTTTTTTTTCCTGATCATAACTATCCACGATGTTTTGCTGAAGTTTCACATACAATTCCAATTAAATTATTTGTAGATTGTGTATTAATGTAAAAAAAAAAAGTTTAAGGAGGGTGCTGTTGCTTTTTCAGAGAAAAGCATACACCTCTCACTTCCTGTCCAATCCCTTCCACTCATTTAACTTGAAAGTTGAAATCAAATCCAGGTTTGACCGTCTTGTTTTATTGCACTTTTAGTAAAAGAAGCAAAATAAAATTAACTAAAAACAAAACAGAAAAATAATAACGCAACATAAATAATTTGTCTGTCACTATAATCACCAGGACTTCCAATCTCTGTGTCACAGCAGATCTTGGGTCCTGGGTCATTTATCCCATGTTGTGTGAGCAGCTCAGCTCAGAGCAGCACTTATCTGTGTGGGTCTCTAGCTTCTGCTGATCTGCATAAGTGACTGTGCCACACATAAAGCCCCTTCTAAATCAGTGTTAAAGCCTTGATAATAGACCTCACTGACCAATTGATTGGCCTTCATATGTTTACAGCTCACTTTAATTGCCTCAAAAATACAATTTATCAGCCGAGTGTGTTCCCGGATGCATGGATGTGTGCGTGTGCACGCGTGCCTCTACAATCGACAAAAAAAGTCTATTGATTTATCAGCATCTGGATTTGTCCTGTTCACCATACATAAAACCCCTGCATATGTGCTGTTCAAAATGGGAAATGGCCCCATCGATTCCCTTAAGTTGGAGCCCAAATGCTAAAGATTTTTGGATAAGCTTTCTCATTACTTAAGCTGAAATCAATAGGGGGGAGCATGGGTCTAATGAATGAACGGGCCACAGATCAGATGGGGTGTGCTCATCCCTGGCCTGTCCTGGTCGATCTGTGTTTGTGCGTGTTCAACTGCGTGCACACGCATGTGTGTGTGCGTGTGTGAGATAGAGAGAGCGAGAGAACGAGAGAGAGCAGGGCAGAGTGAAACTAAAAATGACTCTTTGTACATCACAAGGCATTTTCTTTCATGCTCACAACAGGAGGTCATTTTGCGATGGGATTACGTCAGCTGCAGTACCAATGAATTGTCGGCCCACACCGGTTTACAAAGTACGCTTTCAATCTCCATAGACTGGTGGACAAATGACCTTTCAGTTTGCTCGCAGAACAGCAGGTAGATTGAGATAACGGACTTACACCTGAAAACATTATTAGCATCGTCAGAATATGTTGGAATTCAACCGAGTAAAGTTTCATTGTACGTCCATTCTATCCGTCTCGTGTACTCCTAGATGCTAATCCCTTCAGGTAGGGGCACTGCGTAAAATCAACATCATGTGATGACGTTATATAATGTTATTCCCTCATCAGAAACATACCTGAAGTGTTGCTTTGATTCTGTCATGCAAATTTGAGAAATTCTGGAATCGCCTTGGAGATGTAGTCCCCTGCTGACACCAAGCTCCACAGGGCCCTGCAGTCTCCCCTCTCTCCCATTGACACCCAATGATAATATTTCATGTTATACTGTGTACACATTATCTATGGCCTGGACGGACACTCCATGCATTTATGATCAGTGTGTGTTAGTAAGACAATTAAGATAGTGTAATTGCCATTGTTTTATTTCCCCTCACTCCTACTCCCTCTTTTTCCAAAGTCTCCTGACATAAATGTAGCTCAAAAACATGACACAAGTAATAAGAAAGAAATGCTGTGCTTACGTCACATTAACCCAGATGTGTCCTCCTTTACATGTGCAACTTATACATATGTAAATGATTTAGAATTTCAAAAACATATCCAGCACTGATCCACAGTATCCACAACCAAAATCTAAATCAGACATATCGCTGCATCGGAATGCAATATGTAGCACAAGTGGTTATGCCTTCTAACCTGATTTAGCACACACACTCGCACACAGAACCAACCACAGCCCCTTTGGCTGACTTTTTGGTTTTTCCACTTTCCGTTCTTTCCACTCCTTTGAAAAAGGCAGATCAACATGAAGTGGCGGTTCTCTACAAAACTGTCTTTGACCAAATCTGCAGAGAAGGCCTTTCAGAGTGCATTGACCAGAAAACTGCAAACATTCAACAGTGAGGCTTGCCCGACTCAGGGAATATGCTCTGTTAATTGGCTACAACTCACACTGAGAAAAGTTATTTCGTCAACTGAACACTCAAATGTCATTAAGAAAGTCTTAACATTTTTGCTGACATGCATTTTGTGTGAATAAAATACTGTAATTAACAAAAATTGCATCACTGTTACATGTGTGTTACTTGAGCTATGAATGTAAAAAACTAAAAACAATAAGATTCACATGTCAGCAACACCAAAATGAGAAGAACCGATACAACCGTCGGTAACCATCCGCATTTTGCAAAAGTAAACTCCGTCTGCCTTCCTGCGATTCTTCTCTAAGGTGTTGCGGCTTTTTAACTCATAAATATGGAAGTCAAAAGATGATGAGATTCACAGACAAGAAAGGAATCAAAATCTATTGTAGCGTGTCCTTTTCCCCGTGTAAAGTTTGGATTAAATGTCACACATTAGCATGTGAACTTTTAAATGAGCTTGTTTGCTCTCCACGGTGTGGGGCATGTAAATATCCATTTTGAGTATGGAATGGGGATTGCTTAGTGGGGGGCAGGTGGAGCGGGGGGTAGGGTAATGCAAGAACTGAGAAGTGCAGGACATATTTGTGCTTTTCACTGGCAATTAAGCTCTGGCAAAGGACTTGAAGCGAACAGCTCTATTGGCTATTTTGCATTGCAGTTGTGATCTTCACCTGAAATGGTAGCAAATTGAAATCTTCTTGGTGGCGGCGATGGTTTCTCGGAAGGGAATAAGTGACTGTACAGACATTAGATAAGTCGCAATCACTGTCAATGTAGCACTACTGCTGGGTAAATCCAGATGCGAGGGAAGTGAAATATGCGCAGGGGTTGGGATTTGGGATTTTGAGTGTAGTTCTGAGACATAGATCTTCACAGATTTTACATAATAGCTAAAGAAAGTCATCAAATTTCATTAAATATATTCATAATAAAGCTCAGGTGAAACCTGAGGAAATGTGACGGAGACCAATGATAAAGAAAATCTTTGCAAAGACCTAAAGAAGAAGTTTATCCATGAAACAGTTTGGGGTTAAAGAGATGTCAGACGCAACCCTACGGTTCTCATCTCACAATGGGTGCGTCTGTCTTTCTGCAGGTGGAGACAACTGGCTGTACTCTATAAGATATTTGTGTGTTCCAAAACCCTATTGCGGTTACACATCTGCAGTTTCGTTGCATTGACCGTAATTCCTCTTGTTTTAAAATATGAGTCTGGTTATTTATTGATACAATTTCCTACCAGTGAAGGGCTTGTGTCTATAAAACACATTAGAATCATATTGCAATCTTTGCTTACCCAGGAGCAGCGTCATTGTTCTATTATACTCTGCGAACAACAGCATCGCAGCCTGTTATCAATCCAATATCTCATAATGTGCTCTATGCTCGGTCATTTTGAATATAAAAAGATCTTTTACTTGCATTGTACCATATTTCCTATATTTAGTATTAATCTCTTGTACCGACATGAGTCTGACACATCCAATATGATATCTGATTAGTTGCTTTTTTGTTTGTTTTTCTTGGTCTCCAGGTGATATTGGATACATGTGCCGAGCTGGTACTATGTTGGCTGTTTCGTCTGGGTATAAAAATGATTTAGTGTGTACTCAGCACGCAGTGTCATTGACTAGCTTTAATTTCACTGCAAGGGTGGGCTTTATTGCTCTGCTCTCCAAATGCGCGCGTGTATGCGCGCGTGTATGCGCGCGTGTATGCGCGCGTGTATGCGCGCGTGTATGCGTGCGCGTATATGAGAGAGAGAGAAGCACAGAGATGGAATGAGATTGTATATTTGTGTGCATATATCTGTCCTATTTTATACGCTGTAGTGTAGTAATGTACCTCACCTGTAAATGCGCATACACACAGACACACTCGCGCACAAACGCATTAAAAGCAGTCGCAAAAATTGCTTTTCTGTACTGTCAAAAAGGCTACTACGAACCTTATTAAACACAATCAGCTTTTCTGACTAATAAGATCTTGTGGCACAAGATACAAGCAATAGTAAAACACCACTATAGTTCTCATGTAAGAGTAACCTGTCTAGTTGTTGGCACCACGTGACTTTTTTCCATTTAACTAATTGTGAGCAACTAGTTAAGAAGATGTGTGCGTTTAGGATGACACCATGTCTTAACTTTTGAGGCTCATATTTTGAGTAGAAAACCTTTAGTTGCATTGTTGTGTTGTCAGACTTGGCTAATAATGAAGTCTGCTAGTCTGATTGAACAAACTTGGCAAAACAAACAGTAAATAGTTCCCGACCGCTTTTAAACTGACTTGTGTGGCAGCATTTGAAATTATTTTTCAGCACTGTAAGAATATTGTGACTGACTATTAGGCCTTGTGACTCTGAAGTGAACTGAACAGCATTTTCACAGTTTTGGATTTTATTTGATTACCTCTAGTATAAAACGGTTTGTTTTGAAAGTAACATTGTTTTTTTGTTTTTTTGTTTTTATTCAAAATAATCAATTCCATATTTGTCATGTGTGTCACAGAAAGCTGCAGAGCTTCCACTAACTTTCTTCACGCTGGGGACATTTTTTTTTTTTTTTTTTTTGGAAACGTCAAAATTTAAGCTTTGCCGTTCTGAGAGGCTGTAGTATATTTTACACATAACCACCACTGTTAGACAGTCAAAACAAGTGCTGCTCAAGTGTCACGCCACCGACTTAACAATATGATAATGCAATTTCATGCAACTTTGTGCAGATGCTGGGCTTGCAGTAAAAATTATCATCTGACTCAAGTGAATATATAGTATCTGATATCTGAACTGTTGAACTGACTATCCGTTTCCTGCAAGTAATTATTTGACTGATTTCAACACATATTGACCAACAAACAATTATATCCAGATCACAAGGTATTGGAATAAAATATATAAAATGAGATGTTGACATAATGGGATCAAGGATTCCTGTCCGGACACAACTGGACACTGTTTTACACCCTCCCGATACAAAAATACGAAAATGCTATGGCATCAAAAGTTAGATTTCCTCTGTTAGACCATTGCGTTTGTGCTTTTGAAATTATCTGAGCAATGCAATCGATTTTCTGAAGCAGCACATTAATTGTAAGTCTATTTGTTGTTCTCGGTAAGTAGACTTATCGTTGACACTCACAGGTAGGACACTGTGGTCATCCCAGTTCAAGAAACCAAGGAGCTCCAGTATTCCTTGATAAACCTTACTTCTGAT
Source organism: Poecilia mexicana (assembly GCF_051168715.1). Classification (NCBI taxonomy): domain Eukaryota; kingdom Metazoa; phylum Chordata; class Actinopteri; order Cyprinodontiformes; family Poeciliidae; genus Poecilia; species Poecilia mexicana. Next base: position 8,548,511 of record NW_028263389.1, read on the forward strand.
CAAATGCTACAGAGCCATGATTATGGTTGTGCCACTGCATTCTTTAACCTTTCCATGACCCCTGTTGAATGCCAGTGGCCCAATCACAGAACCTAATTGAATCTGCTCAGCAGCATCCCCTGAACTGATGAAAAAATAAAATTGGAGGTGAAAAATGAATACAACAGCAGAGAGAAACAGAGTGCAAAGAGGGGAGGTGATGCTGGTGTTGACGGGGAGCGGGGAGGAGTCACAGTGCATCTTTTTAAATGCAAAGACGTAACTCACAAACACACAGCCAAACATGTACACACATTCGCATTTTTTTTTTTCTTTTTTTTTTTTTCTCCAGTCTGACAGGAGATGGGAAGTGGGAAATGGCAGAGAGAATGGAGGAGAGAGGTTCGGGTGGTTTCTCATTACCCCCTAGCCTATTTGGAGGATATCCCTATCTGATTATCTGATTTATTTGCAATTTTCCTTTAAGCAGCTTAGTGTTTACCTCTGAGATTAATATTTTTTCTCTGTTATTAATATCAGACTGCAATTAGGAGTGATCCGTCTCACTATACATTATTCTGTGGTCGCCAAGCAGCCAGCTGAATAAAACTATTGATGCAACTTCCCGGTTGTCAAGAAAAAGATTGAAGAGGAGAATCTTTTTTATTATTATTATTTATTTGTTTTATAATGTGGCCATGTCTGGAGAGTTGCAGGGCAAGGGTGTAAGACTACAGCATAGTGCACCTTCCAGTATGTCCAAGCTGTGTGTTTATGCAGCTACGGCTGCTGGAACGTGTGTTTTTATGCGAGTGTGTATTTCTTTCGTGTGTGAGCGTTTGTGTGACGGTGTGATGGTCCCATCTGATTGATAAGGTGTCTGTGGCGGCTGCAGATTGCTCTTGCTGATTGCTTCTGAGAGCTCCAGCTGATTTATAATCAGAGCAGGATGAAGGATTGGACTGTGGATTGCTTATCTGTTTACCCCCACCCCCCCAACATAAACTGACAAATTATCATGTTGAACACACACACAAACATGCACACACACACACACAAGCATGAGCATGCGTCGACCTTCTTATTAGGTGAACTCAAAGACATAGTCATTCGGTTTTATACAGGGTCCTACATAATATGGACTTTACTTTTTTTAGTTCTTGTCTACTTTTTTAAACATTATTCTATCCAAAACAGCAAAATTTCAGAAATTCAGATAATATTTGAAAGCTTTACTCAGCTAGAGGTCAGTACATTAGTCAGGCAATCTGCTCTCTAAAAAGAACCTGATTTCCACCATCACAGAAAGGATGTTTGTACTTTGGCAGCTTTAGTTTTAAAACAGTTCTATCTTAAGTTGAGCTCTCTTCCAATTTACACAGCATCACTGCTCATGCGGTGGCAGAAAACATTTCCCAACAGCCAAATTTGACTTTCTTTTAGCTGTAGCAAAGGACCTTTTCTCAATTTGCCGCTTACCATAAAAGCAGTGCATTGCTGACTTGATGTTGTCACAAGTTACAACTTGACAGTACATATTATTTGCTTCATATTAAAGAGTTGCTCAAAATGCACTTTTTTCTTACTTACATAATCCTATTGCTTTTGCTTATTCTTAGGGAATGTTGTCTGAAATGCAAGCAGGCTTCAGCTGAAGCAGGTGAAGTGACCGATCATATTCAAAACACTGTACTTGTTCTATATATGAATAAAACATGCGTTTTTCTTAATTTTTTTGTAAAAAAGGTTGCCGTAATACCCGAGACCACTTGGCAAGTCAGAGTGCAAGCTAGCAGGTTTAAATGCTGACAGCTCTTCTGTGCCCCCTCAGCTCTGGGTCAACCTTCTCTGTGTGCGTGAGTGCGAGCGTGTGTTTCTGTTTCTTCATCTTTCTCTTTTCCATTTTTACCCATCAGCATGATTATTTGATGCTTTCTGTCTTTTCACCTTACCATTTCATTAATGCACAGTGACGGAATCATAGGAGTAGGACAAAAGCACAAAGTACCTGAAATACAGACACGCGCACACACAAACCCACTGACGAATGGCAGCAATTAGATGAGGAAACCAAGCATGTGAGGACAGATGAGAGCTGAGGGGCTTCAATTGCTGTATGGAATGTGTGTGTGTGTGTGTGAGACTATTGTATGTGTTTGTGTACATTTAGAAGGTTTTTATCCCTCTAATGGACCGTCTATCTGTCTAAATATCAACACCGTCTCATAAGTCAGTGGGCAGTGAAGTGCTGGGCTGTGCTGAGTTGTTGGGTGCTAAGAATTTCTATTGTACAATACAAGAACTCCAACTGCTGCATTGTTACTCACAAGAAGGTAATTGATCTTTGGAGCAAATTGAGCATTCGGTTGCAGAAACACTTGTTTTCAAAAGTATTTTTGAAATTACACAGGCAGAAAATGCTTATAATTTCTCCCCCTTTTTTTTTTTTTCCTGGTAGATTTTGGTAGATTCTGATTTTTTTCCTGACAGATTCTGAGACCTTGAAATGTTTGTAATTCTCTACTATCTTTTCATAAGATGACACAGCTCCAGATCTTAGCTGAAGAATTAATATTTATATTCATATAAGTTGAGTAACTTACTAGTTTTCTAATTAGGCAGTTCGCTAAAATAAAAAGGAAAAAAAAAAAAGGCTGTCCCTATCCAATTCTGTAAATATCCACAGCAGTCTTTTCTTTCATTTACAATGTCAGCAGAATTATGTATTTTCATGACTGACATGATGCTAGAAGTTTAAGGAAAAAAGACCAAATTGCTTAAAAATATCCTGGAATTTGATTTTGTGGTAAATTGTTCCTGTTTTTTTATTTATTTATTTTTTATTTTTTGGTAAACCACTTGGCCTTTCATGATGATTCAGCAAGTCTTATTATTTTCTCTGATTCACATACCTTACGCTATGTTTTTTTTTTTCCTGTTTTTTTTTTTTTCTTATATTTAGAATTATATTTAGTTAAAAGTTTCTTTTATGGGGTTGGTGCTTAATATTACATAAACTTTTTGGCTCTATTGTTTTTTAAGAGTGGAGAAAAAAAAGTCTATGCTTTGGCTTTTTAACATTTATTTTGGAACCCAGTTAAAACCACATTAATAATACCCTGAGAACTTAGAAGGGAACATGAGTTGTATCCACTTTTATAATGGTTAAATAAACTCACTGAGTGCTTTTCTAACTAATCTCACAATCGCATCTATTAATTCTTAAAAAGTTCATAGATTTTCTGTGATGCCATTTTAATTAGAGTTGTGTTGAACAGTATATTTAAAAGCCACTTTTCATTTGTCTGGGTGATTAAGTAACAGAAGTGTTGGGAAGAAATGTGAGATTCTCTGTATCTGTTGTTTCTTTGCAGAATCTATGTGCTGTAAATCACATGCTCCCAGTGAATTTACTCCTTTTACATACTGATATGAGTGTGTAAGTTTATTTTATTGAAGAAACAGTCAATTGCTCACACTGTAAATCACCCCCATGTTTTAAGCCATCACATAAATAAGTAGCCCTGCGTGTGTGTGTGTGTGTGTGTGTGTGTGTGTGTGTGTGTCAGTGTGTCAGCAAGACGGAGAGAAAGCGGTTTTGAATTCAGGTCTTCAAAATGAAACGCACCGTTATTTACATACAAAATAATGTACATAGTAAGTTCATATATGTAGCTTGTGCATAGTGAGTATTATGAATGAGTGAGTATGTGTGTGTGTGCAGTGTGCCTGTGTGGTAACCCCGCATGGCTGGCAAGCTCATTTCTCTCAGAAATCAAAGTTAAATGGGTCATCTATCATGAGAATATGTGACTGGGACTCTTGTCTCCACCATGCTCCGTGTGTTTTCGTGTGTATGCGCGCGTGTGTGTATGTGTGTGTCAGGCACACATGCTAGGTGTGTGGCCGAACACCAGTGTGAGCCTTTGCCTTTGCAGCTGTGAGTGTGCACACAGAGACCTGTCTGCGTGTGCGTCTGTGGCGGCCACTTGTCTTTGCCTACGCTATGATTAATGGTTTACATTGGGCTGTTCAGTCATGCATGTTTCTTGGTTTATCGTTTTATGCTGTCTCCAATTAAAGCTCCATAACTTGAGTGATGGCTTCACGCCAGTGTCCATCAATAGAGGCCATCAGCGGCCTCATGCATTCAGGATATGGAAGTCACACACTAACTAATATCCTCTTGTGTCAGGGCTAGTGGGCAGTTTGGGTGTGTGAATATATAAACCTACAGTGTTTGAGTGTGTATAAGAACATAATGAGTACTGATTCCACCTAACTTGTCTCTTTTTGCAGACTATTGCAATTTGAAGCAACTTAAAATACTTTATGATGTAAAATAACTCTTAATGTTTGTTTAATTGTGCATTTTTCGATCTAAACCTAAATAATTAACAACATGAAAATTTGGTGTCATGATTGTTGTATTTAAGTTCATCACATTATTGAGATATTATTAAAATAATGTTTAATATATGCCAAGGGAATTGTGGCATCAAGCGCTTTTTATTTGAAGTTCAAAGCATACTGTGAAGATGTTGATGCTTTTGAACAAAATGCTCGTCAGACTTTTTCGTTCAATGGGTTTGCTCATCAGTTAGGCTGTTCTGCTGTGAAAGAGTAGACTTTTGACTGCAATGTCACTAATCCAAGAAATCTAACAAACTGGTAAAAACTGACAAGGAATCATCTGGTTAGCTCTCTGAGTCCTGACTGCTTAAGGTAGTCGATGTTTGCATGATGTTTCATCCTGCATGAAGTAGGGATAAGAATATATTTCAAAAAACACAGCTACATTTAAAATTTGGTGGTAAAAATCTCACTGTCACCATCTTCTTCTACTTGCATCTGAGACACGTTTTTTTTTCTAAGCAAGGTCACCAAATACAGTAATATTTCATTATGCTAATCGTCAAAACCAGTGATTGCATCTTGACTATCTACACTATTAAGAAAGCAAATGTATATTTATTCTATATATATTATTACATGTGGTATTTTTTTGGCTCTCTGCATCAGTCTGACACTTTGCATCTCTTTGTCTCCCTGCTGAAGGGATTGGGCAGCTGATGCATACATCTTGATGTGTGAGCTTGTTCATGTGTGCGCCACACAAGCACACAGATGCACACACCATGGAGTATTATTTCATGCAATATTATTTCTCATATAGCTGTAATGACATTAGGCCGATATGTTGATTATACTGTCGGAAAACAGCAGGCTGTTGATTGGGTTAGCATATTACCTTATATCACATCTCCCCATTCATCCCTGCGTTTTTTTTGTTTTTTTTTATTGCCCTCATTTTTCCAAATCACTTCTCACTTCCCCAGTTTCCAGGGCGAGGTTGCAGGCAATGCAAGCAAGGTGATGCGAAGTAATATGATGATTGGAAGGCACACAACAATGCAAGAGAGGAGAATACGAAAAACCTGGGAGCACCCAGTGTTTGTAACATTATGGTAAAAGCCAAGTGTAGGGGTGGCAAAGTGAATACATGTAATCAAGCTGACGGAAAGGTAAAAGAGAGCACAAATTAGACATGCAACGCTCTCTGCACACCATGTGCATTTCACAAATACATTAAATGTGTTTTTTTTTTTTTTTTTTTTTTTTGTGGACTGGTAAAGGAATAGCGGGGTCTGACTTGGTGGAAAAAAAAAATCAGAACATAAAGGAAGGGCACTGATGCAAGAAGAGAGCGAGATATTTTGGAGTCCTCTACTGAGATTGTTGGAGAGAATGAGATTTCATTTGCTGCTGGGACAGTGAGTGATGACCCCACAGAGAGTGTCAGTGTGCATGTTTGTGTTTAAAAATCTCGTTGAATGTGCATCTACACACTGAATTTATACAGAGTAATAGATGCGCTGCTGCCTATGTATATATTATGCAAAATTGCATGCTTTGCTGTTGCAGGTCGTTGAGCGTTTTATTTTATTTCTGCTTCTCAGTGATGCCCCCTAGCGACCCCCCCCCCCAAAAAAAAACAAAAACAAATAAGAAATCATCTGTAAACTTACTACAGCTGTATAGGTACACTTATGTTTCCCTCTTGCCTAGCTGGTATGTACACACAGGCAAGAAAGACTACAGTATTTGCTAAGAGGAAACAGAGTGAAGACACCACTGGCAAAATTGATGCTATAGTTTAAACCAACCTTTTGTGCTGTTTGGTGCTCAAACACAGAAACATGAACATGCCTAAAAAGACAATTTTAGGGCAAATCACTAATGGTCTTGTGCGATACATGTGGCACATGCAAAGGTAATGATTTACCCGCGATCCACATTCAGTCGTACACGCAAGCAGCAAACAGAAACAATGACTCGCATCAGCCATTGCTAACACAAAGGCTGCTACACCATGTCATGGCTGGATGACACTGGAAGAAAAATGAACGGTGGATATCATGAAATTAAAAAAGGGAGACTGATTTAATATTCTACATTGGCTGAAGGGGCTGGGGGAGGGTCGCAGAAAGCAGACCCTGTGATGGGGGGAGGGGAGGTGTGGAGGTGATGAAGAGGAGGGAAATTAATCAGTAGTATCGTCTTCAAGGGAGTTCAGCCAACCACCCACCTCAACACTTTTGTCCGCCTGTGAGGGTGGAGCACATAAAGCATCTGCCAAACTGAGACACAATGACATACGGCTATCAAAATAAGATCAATGTGAAGCAGATCATCACCATAAGCCCCTGGAAGAGTATCCATTTTTAAAGATGTGGTTTTTGAAGAAAGTCAGACAAGTGCTCTAAGTTGACAGAAATGACTGAGGTGAATGTAGCAATCCAGGAGTTTAACTACAAAGTGGAATTTTCTGTAGAATATGTTAAACACCACCCATCTGCTTCCTAATGTATCCCACCAGCAGGCGACCCAATGAAGAAATGATCACTGGAACCCACTTCCAACCGTCAGTGGTCACAATGTCATTCTTGTTTGGGATGGAATGAATTTAGAAACCTGTAGAACTAAGATAGGGTAGCATTTTCAACACAATGCCTCAAAGCGACATTTATAAATAAAACTGCTGACTAAACAGTTTTGCAAACATAATGTAAACATAATGTGCTTGTTACACTCTGTACGTGTGGCTGGACGTAATCAAGAATAATCCAAGCACATGCATTTATTGAGCTTGTTCTGTTATGTGGCAAGTAAAAATTTAAAACAAACCTACTTTGTGCTGACTTTACACCCGTTTATCACATAAACTATCACTTCCAAATGATTAAAAGGCAGAAAACAAAATTAAAAGTGAACTGATGGTGCTGTGACTGTGACAGCAGCTTATTATGACATATGAATATGAACTTGTCTCTTTTTCTTTTTCTTTTTACCCAGAATGAGGTAAGGGCGTGTTTGAAGGACGAGCGCTGAAGCTATGAGAGAAGGATGGAGAAAGAAGAGAGGGAAGATTAATCAGCTATATGAGGAAGTTAATGGAGTGAAACATAAGGTAAGATGTCTGCAATCATGCCGTTACTCAGTTTGCAACGCTTGTATACAACTGAAACATATTTAGCAAAATTCCATAGATACACCTTTTGAAGAATCAATGCTGTACTGATCTTGACCATGTATGTTGTTTGTAAATGCAGTCTGCTTTATGACAAGACAATGCTACAAAAACCCCCCAAAAAAGTAAAAACAAAAAAAAAAAAAATTCCCCTTCAGATCTGAAAATGTTCAATGAGCTGAACAGTATCTCACTGCACAACCTCGGCTAACATTAACGGTTTACCCCCTCAGATTCTGTTTGCTAATTTAACTGCGCCATCTCCGTGCCTCAATCAGTTTCCCCACCCACTTATATTATACCTTTTGCAATTATACAGATTAGCACCGCTGGTACAGCTTATTGAGCCGTACTTTTGATTCAGTGGCACACGGCCCATTGAGGCATAAGCACTGGCAGATATGCGCACACAAATGCACCAGCACACACCACTTGATCTGCATATCATTACGCTTTTGATCGAATGCCAAGGTTTCGGTGAGAAAGACATCAGTGTCAAACGGAGCGAGCGTGCACACCAACACCTGTAGGATTCGCGTGGCCTTGTGTGTCTGCGGGCGCGTGCGCGCGTGCCCATGAGAGAGGCAGCTGTGAAAGCTGCACCTGTTTAATTGAATTAGCCTCGTTAATGTATTCACACAGGCTGCCAAAAAAGCATGGCATCAACAAGCTCATTAGAGCAATTAGTTAATTAATTGTCTGTATGGCAGAGGCTTCCCAGAGAGCTGTGTCTTCATTATCTGATGAATACCGCCTGTTGGAGGTTTGAATGAGAGCTGGTAATACGATCTGTGCGTGCCAATATATCTCCACAGATGTCATAGATTTTTTTTCTCCCCTTCTCTTTTTTTTTATGTGTTTACTGCATATGGAATAAATTTGGATGCAAACACATAAAAATACAGCCCACTGCAAGCATGCTTGTGTGTTTGTCTGTGTGCGATATGATTTGAGCACGGTGGCCAATATCAGTGTGCATATTGCATTGAAAGGTTATGTGGGGGGCGTCACTCCCACAGGTAAAGACAGAGCAGTCCTCCTACCCACTTTCTAATCTCTCTTTTATTAGAAGTTAATATCTCGCCTGCTCTTTCTCACTCCACACTCCCACCTGCTTAGAAACGGCCCCGCTCCATCTTTTTAATTCAATTATATTAGCCGTCCTCTCCCTTTCCCTCTCCTTTCCTCTGTGTGGTACTAACTCTAAAATTCACATCTCTCTTTAATACACTGTCTGTCCCTTTCTCTCTGTCTCTTTCCATCTCATTCCTTCTTTCTTTGTCCTTAAATTTTTCATTTCTTTTCCTAATCCTTGAAGGAGGATAGACTGGCCAATCAAGGATTTGCACATCAGCCTTTTTTCCTCTCCAGTAGCTTGGTAGCAAAAAAAAAAAAAAAAAAAAAAAAAAAACAGATGACAGTGAGGAGAGAAAAAGCAGTTGCAATTGAAGGAGGTGGGAAGCAGCAGTTGAAGGGAGAACCCCAGGGGTGAAACTTTGATTGCTAAAGTAATGAGACTTGATCAGATTGGGGTTTCTATCTCAATAGGAGCTCTGCTAATATGAAAGACCAAGATTTAAGCACTCATTTGAAATAAAATCACAAATCTGATACTCTTTCTTCCGGACTCCAGCCAAGGTCTTATAATCCCCCACTGCAGAATTACGACTTCAAACAGACCACATGGGAACTTTTAATCATCTCTGATGGGGGCACATTTGGAGATGAGAAAAATCACAGTGATGTATTAATTATGTAACAATATTATAGAGCTGACTAAGTCAGTGCTTTAAAGACCTTGAGCTATCCGAGAATTTATATGGACAATGTGATCTTTAAGCACAGCAGATATATTGATAAGACAGACATTTGTAGACCCTGCTTGTTGAGCAATCCCTAATGCAAGCCGTTGTCTGTTCCCTAAAAAAACATCAGATTTTTTTTTTTTTTTTTTTTTGCTGCTTGATCTACAGTGAACTTTTAATGGTTTCCACCTGTTATCATGCTACATCCAAACATTTTACTGAATTTTACTTTGATTTGATATGATTGAGCGATACAAATGGGTGCATAATTATGAACTAGGGTTGAAAATGAATATAAAAAATGAATATGTGGGTCTGAATGCATATCACTGAGGAGAAATAATCATTCAGCCGTCAGTCTGATACTTCTAACTAAAAATCCAGGGCAAGCAATGGCCTTTCGAAAGTCATCAAATTAGTACATAGGTGTGTAATTTAAGCTTTGTAGAAAAAGAGCTGTTCTGTAAAGGCCTCAGTGAACATTCAGCATTATAAAGACCAAAAAGATAAAAAAGGATGACGTTCTGGAGAAAATTAAATGAGGTTTAGGTTGCAAAACAATATCAAAAACTTAGAAATTCTCACAGAGCTCTGTTTTAAACCCAAATCCAAAAATGGAAATCTGGGAGAAGAAAACCATTGCAGAAAGAAAGCCACATGAAGTCCAATTTCCAGTTTGGCACAAGACGAGCAAATATGTGGAATACCGTGCTCTGACAAAATGATGCCAACATTGAACTTTTAGGCCCAGGTGTAAAATGTCACTTGAAACTTATATTGCATGTTACCCTGAACACACTACCCCTACTGTGGGAATGATTGCTTTTACTAGATATTTTTGATATGCACAAAATAAGAGGGATTAATGTTTCAATTGTTAGCTGTTTGTTCTTTATGATTTTTGTGTTTTTATGAATTAAAGCACTTTGAACTGCCTTGTTGCTGAATTGTGCTTTACAAATAAACCTGATTGATAAATTAATAATACATTAAAAACATGATTTAACAATCGTATTTAGCCTTCAGAACCAAATAAACTCTTTTTTTAGGACATGTGACGTGTGACATGTACAGCTTCATCATCCAGATTTAGGTCATTTGAACATTTTCCCTCAAGCCTGCATTCACATATGCTATAACCATTCCCATGAGATTCAGTGCAAGTCTTTAAACTACATCTCTTGTTGCTACGACGATTTGTTTTAAGTTGACAAGTGCACTATGACTGGAGAAAACATAATGATGATGGATGGGAGTGGTTGAAAAATAATGCTTTACGACATGTCTAAGCCTGCATGTGTGTCGGACATGGAGAAGAGGCTAAAACTCTGCTACAAAGGAGGCCAGAGGTAGCACAGAATTAAAGAAATAATAGTGAATATATTCAGTTATTCATGTAAGGTTAGCATGAATTACTTAGAGGGATTGTAGCTCTAATCACAGTAAAACAGCTACAGTTCTTCAAGTGTAAGAGCTCTCAATGCCTTAATTTTGTTTTACGTTAATGGTGATAATATTTAAAATCTGCTAAAAGAAAATATGAGCTCACCTGCATCATTTATCATGTGAAATCCCTCTTGCACTATAGACAGATTTACATAAAAGAGACGAACTTTTGAATCCTCGTTTGATATGCTGATCCTTAGCGATCCTGAGGTGCTGAAATTCATTCATTATCGTCTTAGTTTTCTGAAAACTTTCTTTATTTCCCAATAGGCACACTAAAATGTGAGATGTATCTAGATAAAATAATAATTTTAGTACAATGTGGTGAAGCTAACTGGGCTATTGCTGGGAATTTTTTATGTTCATTAGCAATGTTCTGCATTAAGCTACATAAAACATAGCTTTGACTTAAATTATGTTGGATGTGACCCTTTATATTATCTGAGGTATATTCTGAATGAGGCAGGAGTGAGATGAGTCAGTCCAGAGAAGAAAAGATGGTCCTGAAATGAGTTCTGCTTCTAGATAACACATGTTTGTTGGGAAAATCAGAAGGTAAAAAATGTGGTTTTTATTTCCTTCACATAACTTAGTTACTTCATTTAGAAAAAAAAAATTAAAAGGCTGCTGCTTTTGCCTTGAAATGTGCATGTCTGTGTATGATATAATGTGTTTGTGAAATTTTATTTGCATGTCTGGTGATTATCAGTGGAGCTTCCTTGCTAATCTAACACATGGCTCATTTAACACTGCGCTAATGAAAAGCGTCTTTGATTTGGTTGGGGGCTCTGATTCACAGGCCTACTCAAACTCACATTCATCTGCAGGGTGAGGAGTTCAACCACTGTCTGTTTCCTTTGAAATTACCATTATTTTTCCCTCACTAAGTGCTTAACTACTGATTCGGAGTTTGCTGCTATTCATACTCGGTGAGGCACATTTCAATTTTTACGTTATTACAACGCACACTTAATTTTTGCATACACACTGGAGACGTTACGCAAAGAAAAACGCATATTACTATGGATAAATAAGCTAAATAGTAGCCGGCCATACGTTGTAAAACCCTGCAAGGTTTTCTTCTGAAGTTATCCTTTTAACATCTGCCAGCACTGTGTGGTTCACCAACATTTTTGGCAGTTGACACAATTCAGCAATTCCTGGGTTCTTTACCAAACAAAAGTGAGCTCATGAGGCTCCATGTAGGAGACCACCCCAATGAATATCAAAGTATTAAGAAAAAGAAAAAAAAGAAATCATCTAAATGACTTGGAAGAAAGCCTGGGTCATGGCAGCAAATAAGAAATGAAAACACACAAAAAGCAAACAACAACAAGAAAATAGTCATTATTTAATCATTCTTGTTTATTACTAAGGTATTCCTAACTCTTGAACTATTTTTTCTTTTTATTATTTCATTGCATTGGAAACACAAACTTCAATACATTTTGTGGGATTTTATTTGACAGGCTAACACAAATAAGTGAGTAACTGAAGTGAAGAACAATTGCTTGTTTTTCCAAACATTTTCCTTATGAAAATCTGAAGTGTGGATTGCATCTGCATTTGACCTTTAATCTCATGTCCCTAAATGAATTGCTGTACAACCAGCTATCAGGATACATCAAATTTAATCTAGATATAAATCCAGTTATTCTTGCAGATTTGTTAGACTAGATTAGTGAACAAACAACATAATAAAGACCAAGAACACAGTAGACCCGTCGGAGACCTTCCAGGGGTGTGAAGACTTTTAGAAGGTTTCGCAGAAAATCATATTTTTCATTTCGCAAAATGAAAATACACCTCATTGTTTTTCTGCAAGTACATTGGTGCAATGTTTCACTGTATTTAACGATACCTTAGGAATAAACAATAGAGGATCGTGTGTGTCACCTGAATCGGCATGTGGATTGTTTGCGAGCCACACAAGATTCGGTTAACGTGAAGGAGAAGCAGTCTAAAGAGCTGTCACAGTGAAACGCAAAACTCAAAAGAAAGCCTGACCACACTGCAGAGCAAAGGAGGTGGCAAACACACTGCCTGTCTCACACACTCACACGAAGGGAGTCCTTAAATAAGGAACAGAATTGGACTGCGTTCTCTAAATCAAATCCAGTGTAGTACATCAGGGAATTCTCCTCATTTTTTACTTCCTTCACAGTTAATCATCTGTCCGGTTCCCCCTCCTCCTCCTGCTCTCCCCCTCCCACTCTTGCCCTCTCTCCATATTTAATAACTCATCACCACCATCTTGGCTCCACTGAGGGTATGTTAGTCTTACAATAAGGCACCATGTTTGCTTGAATATTATTTAGCAATAGAACAGTACAAGGCCTGCGGAGGGGTTAAATATGGCTTCTGTGCTTTATTGTTATTTTTTTCTTTCCCTTTTTTCTAATCATTTTTACACTTCACTTTTTTTTTTTTTTTTTGTATCTCATCTCTCTTGTCCAGTCTCACCCTCTGCTCAATGAGAACCAGTGGTAATGAATGTGAACATTAAAGAGTCATATGCAAGATGAATGGAATGGCCTTTAGCTTTCGCTCATCGTCCTCTCTCTCTACTTTGCTCCGTCTCTCTCCCACTGCTTTTCTTTCTCTCTTGCTTCCCTTGTCTTTTTACCCCTCAAGGTATTTCAGAATGGTGTGTGGCAGTGATGTGTTTTAGGCTTAAATTAACCCATTTACTGTGTCCTTGACCAAACTAAGTCATTTGTCTGCTGCTAGTGGTGTAGCAATGTTGGCTACCTGTCAGCCAGCTAAATTAAATATATTCAACTTTACATAAAGGCAACACAAACCTTATCTCACTGTTACTGTTCACAAATCACAGTTCTGTACACTGGGCAGTAGTAGTTAATTGTGATCCATTTAACCCTTCATGTACATTTGTCTTATTTATGTTGCGATGCAAAACTGCTGCAGTGTCAGTTTTTTAAGCAATAAGAAAACAAGAAACTCACTTTAAGCATTACAAATGGCCCTACCCAGAGTTATGCTTTAAAAAAAATCCCCTTAAAGCCATTTACAATACCTTTCATATAAATCAATACAATCTGTGATGCTTGGCAGTTGCAAAAATATTTTTCGAGACCACCGACCTCCCCTGACGTAGCAGCAGACCACCTCTTTTGCCTCAAACACAAAAGAGGCACGCACAGACACACACACACACACACACACACACACACACACACACACAGAAAAATAAAGAGTTCCCCATAAATTTTAGATCCTGGAAAAATAGCCAAAAATGACTAAAAGAAATCAAAGGAATTTCACATTTTTTATTGTTTTTTCCCAGCACTTCTGATAAGTCTCCCAGTGTCAATGGTATCAATTATTATTGCATCTTTCCACTGAGACTTCATCTAAAAGGGGCCCTGACATGCTTTTACAAATAAGTACAAAATGCCACAATGATTCTCCACAATTCCTGTCCATGTTATTTGTTGAATTGTTCCAAAAGGGATTTAGCGAATATTGTTTAGCTGGTCCTAATGTTCAATTGCTGATTAGTGTATAAAACATCTTAGATATATGCTTAGCAGAGTTCTTACATTTTTTCAGTTCCCCCCCAGAATTTTCACTTTGCCATCTGCAATGTTCTATGGTTTTGGCAATATAATCCTTTGAAATGAAATGCATGTGTTACATTAAGATAATAAACCTAAACGTGTTAAGTGTTAAAGATGCACCAAGATATCAGCTGATGACCAGCTGACATCTTTTTAGCCTGGCAAGTGACGACTAGGGATACATGACCACAACATATGTAAGACTTTTACTTTGGTGTAAAAGTTATTACTTTGGGAGAAGACTCAAGAGAGGCTATTTTCAGTATTATGAGGTGAAATCAGAAGCCTTGTATGCATGAGACGTTATCTACAAAGAAACTGGTTTCTACAGAGGCAAGTCCACAGAAGCATCCAGGCCACCATAACGTAGACTACTAGAGTGCAGTCAGTGCTAAAGATTTAGCCTCTTAGCCAGTCTAAACTTTTGCAGTTTGGGTTTTCAGGTACCAGTCTGTACCAGTCAGGAACTAGTTAAGAACTATGGATGTCGTGTTGAATTCCCAGAGGTTGAAATGAATAGCAAAGTTACTTTGTTTTGTCTTTTTGAGCATCCATTGTCTGTCTGCCATGAAACATGTGTGAATTGGAAATTCTGGTAAGGATTTACACTCTTTCAAGAAAACACACAGAGACTGCCGTTTACTCTAATTCATGCAGACCACACAAATCGACTCCTCTTGGACACACGGCGTGACATTGCTTCTACTACTGCTATAAATAATAATGACTTCTCAACAAGGTTGAATGCAATGTACTGGAGGGTACTGTCAAAATGTGGAGTACATTGCTTTTTATTTTTCTCTACTCTAGGCTAGTCTGTGTCAAAGAGGTGCTGGAACGGTGACTATTTGAACAAGCGTGGCTAACAAAGAACTGACAGCTTGAATATGGGTATACCACACAGTCGTCATACTTGTGCTGAAGTTTGCTTGTTTGAGCTTTAGAAACTTTCCTTGTTCTCACCTTTTATTCTAAGTGCTGCTTCTCTGTGTGTCGTGTTGACCCAGGGAGAGGTCAAGTTAACCTATTGAGTTTACATACAGAGTGCGGCAATTGTTATTTATCAAAATGGTAATGGTGAACAAATGGAAGAGGAGTCACGGCACTTGCAGCTCTTCATCCATTTTCGTGACAGGCTTCTTTAAACATGGGTTCTACAATTTAAGCTGATCGAGCAGCTATATATGTTCAGAGTTAAAGCAGTAACAGCAGGGTTCCTGTCCTCTACATAAAGCTTTTATGATGTTCCTATTTACCACTGTAGAGACGAACCAGAACCCAAACCTCTCTGCATCTTACAATCGCACATTCCCTCGCCATGTGTGCCAGCTCGTCCCGTCCCTTTTACACTTAAACAAAAGAGCAAGCAAACTTCAACTTCCGGCTGTTTTTCTTTTTTTTTTTTTGTCTCTTTACACTGTTGCAAACCATGGAGTGTGTGTTGAACAGCAGCAGTAAGTAAGACCCTAAATCTGAGCAGAATGAGTTTAAACAGAGACCTGCAACAGAAAGAGGAAAATCCAGAATGAACTGCATCAAGTCAGCAAAGAAATGGAACATTGACAGCAGAAGCTAACGATTGCAAACTTCAACAACAAACTGAGCTGCTTGTTTGCTCCATTGCTTAAATATTGAGGATATAGAAGGATAATTACCAACATGGTATTTGGGTTTTGAAAATTCAAGTGAGTTCATTAAGGTCAGTAGGTCAAGAAACATTTTCTAGACAAATAGGGCTAACAAGGGAGAAAAAATTGTTATGCCAAATTTACACAGCATTGAGGGTTGAAATAAAATATTATATTCACTTTATTTGCACTACTTTGTCTTTTCCTGCAATGGAATTGATAAAGGGGGTTGCACAGGTGAAAAATTCATTTAAACGTGAAATTTGCAAACCGTAATATTCATTGTGACGGGCTTTTTGTCTGTTTATACAATGGTTTTCATAATAAGACTTTAGATAGCATATAATAGGATTTTCTTATATTCTAAGCCTTAATAAAAATGCTCACTGATGATAAAGAAAAGTTTCACAGAAAATTATGTAATTTTTGCTTTTAGTTCATTTGGATGTTAGCAGACTTTACTCTTTCAATATTTCAGTGCTCCAACAGTTCAAGAGTTTGTATTTAACCATAAATTAACAAGGTTAAAAAGATAATTCCTCAGAAGCTGATTGTGATCTCAGGTGATTAGTTACTTGTAAAACAAGAAAAAAAAGGAAGTAGAACAGGTTTTTTTTCTTCACTGGCAAAATACCTTATTACTATTTGTTGTCACTGGGAAGGTCAAGATCACGTTTTGCTTCCAAGTATTATTGACAGAGATTCAATGATTCTGTACTCCATAGAGTTCACATGGAAAAGGCTTCATTTCTCATGCTGTTGTTTAGCCATTAGAGAAAAGGTGAAAACAACTATCAAAATATTTTAATAAATCAGTCTGGAGGAGTAGATATAATTAAGGATACACAGAATGAAAGGAGACACAGTTGCACTCTAAATCCTCGACACAATTTCTAATCTTGGGGGGGAAACATGTCCGCAATTGTCTTTCACAGTTTAACAGTTTTCAGGTGTCTGTGCTTGTACATCCATGACTGTGTGGCCATGTGAATGCGGGTCTGCATTTCATGTTGTGCTTTAAGTCGCTGGATGGATCATTACATTCTGTCCAGGGATCTCATTTCTGCTCCACATCTGGCCTTACTTTGGGCAGGAAAACTGTTTTTCTCTGATCCCTTAAAAGGCCCGTCTTACACACCCACACATGCACCCACACGTGCATCCTCCTCACACATTCACAGCTTTACATGTTCACTCCACTCCATCATTAAATGGACGCCGCTGGTCGTATGCGTTTCTAGAAGAAAGTAAGCGTGCCTGCAGCTTCTCGTCCGTAAGCGAAGCCGAGAACTTAGTAATAAGTATTTTCTGCTGCAACTTGAGACGTCTCAACATTAGCACAGCTGAACAAATACTTGTCAACACACTCTCATCTTAAAGGTACTCTGCTTATTTTCTCTTCATTGTACTCTTGCTCCATCTCCCTTAGATTTATTTATTTATTTTTTGCTCTGAAGAACAGAGATGCAGTGTTACTTTTCTGTGAATGCTCCTCACCAAAGGAAAACATGTTTTAGATTTGCTTTCATAAGTTGTCTTTCTTCATGTAAAAGTTTAAATAATGATTGTGAAAACCTGTGATGGAATAGATTCAAGATAATTATTCAGTAAACATGGATTTTTGTTTTATATTCAGCGTTTCATATTTTCCATTTTTGCTCCTTTGTTTTGTAGCCCTCCTGCCTTCTATCTGCCCACCTATTAATGGTTCACTCAATCTCACCTGAAACGCATTACCTGATGAGCCGCGTGTTCATCAGGTAATACGGTGATGTTGTTGTGTCCTAATCCGACCCAAACTTATTAAAACCATTAACGTCACATGATGGTTTACTCCAGACAAGAGGCATTTACATCTTAACGTTCATGTTCTGGGTTTGACATCGTCAGTAATCCATATTGAAAGATACAATCGCTCACAGCTTATTTTAAAGATCTCTTAATGTACAGATTAAGCAAAAGATTATTTTTGACTCATAACTTGACAGGTGTTGACAGGCGTTTGCATTATGAGTATAACTATTAACGAGCTCATGCGTTTTCATCATTTTGGGGCCTTGACGCACCAGCTGCGTGCGTGCGACGTTATTTTAACTAGGAGACTAGGAGAAAAGGAGACAGAGAATTAAAGCAGTTCTTTACATTTCAGATCTTTATGTGCACCATTTGACACATAATGGTCTTTTGCAATTAATGCATTACAGTGACAACTATTTTTGTTTGAAAACAAACAAATGATTTTCTGTTTTTCTAAGGAAAAATGTTTTCTTCTGTTGTTGTTTTTTGGGGGGCGGCCTGCGGTGGGAGTGCTGAAAAATAAGCAACATGAAGACAGGCATAGACGTGGACAGGCATTGGTTTTGAAGAGAATGCTCAAGAACTATCAGGATATCTGACTGATTTTTCTTTCTGCTTACTTTTCTCTTGATCTCACTCATTTCTCTTCTTGCCATTCTGCGTCTTCTTTTCATCCCCCCCACCCCTTTTCCTTCAGTGAACCCCACCCCCAACTGTTGAAATATTATTTTCCCCCTCCTGTCGTCCTGCCCCCCCCCCACCTACCCCCACCTCTCTTTATCTTGTCATTGCCTGTCAGTAGGGATTCTGTCTACACTGAGTGTTGTGTGCGTGCCTTATGTGTGAACACATTGAGACTGAGATACACTTAAGAGCTCATTGATTTAAAAATACCTTCGATATTGGAGATCCCCTCCTGCAGATTCGTTGAGGAGCTTATCACACACACTCACACGCACACACACACACACACACACACACACACACGTGTGTGGAGCTACGCAGAAACCAAAGCTCCACTCCAAAGTTTCTCCTTAAACTTTGTGATTGACCTAGTTAGCGTGTCGTTTGACAAGTTGTCTGTTTTGACACGATATCCTCTGGTGTTTATCAACATCCATTCTGCCTATCACACGCTCACATTGGGAATTCACATATACACACGCACACACCCTCAAAGATAAATCAAGCTAAGATTTCAAAATTGGTTGGAAGTTACTGCTGTATTTGCTCTGGGTTAAGTTGAATGAAATGCAATTTCAACATGAAGGAAAGCTTTGGTCAGTTTTTTTTTTCTCTCTCTCTCTCCACTATGTGTCTGTGTGAGGGACAGATGAAGAGAGAGAGAGGAAGAGAGAGAGCGCATGTTTGTATCTGATGTCTATGGAATTCAAAACACAACCCGTATCACATCTGTCCACAACACTACCTATTTGTATGGGCCTGAATGTTTACATGAATCCTTGTGCGTGATTTGCTACGCGCATCATACATGCGCCGCGTGTGCAACTTTGCTTTTTGCCCTCCTTGCAGAAGCTCAGCTTTACTACGTTAAGCGAGCCTGGTCACTGACAACCAGAGGTGAGAGGTCAAACTGCCAAGTTAACTCCATCAATCCCCTTGGACAGTTACAAACAAGCCCTCAACTCTGGTCAAAACAATCCCTGGATCATGGGGGGAAGGAAGGGAGGTGGCGAGAGATAGAAAAAGAGGGAGGGAGCAGTTTACTCAATTTGGCATTAAGCAGTGATGCAAATTAAAAGTGGAAACTACTTTCCAGCAAGTATGTTCAAGCGTTATAATTTTAGATTTCTTCAGTTATTATTTGTAATGTCATGGGGTGAGTTATTCTCTCTCTCTTTTTTTTTTTAAACTAGCTCCTATTTTCAGTAATGTAACACACAGTGCCCTTGAAAACGATTCATACCCTTTGAGTTTCTCTTTTCTTTTCTTTATTTGGTTTATTTTTATGTTTTGTTTTTTTTTTTCAAATTATAGCCACAAACTTCAAGGTATGTTAATAGTTTATGTAACTGCAAACAATTGAAGACTAGAGCAGTATTGAACCCATGCCATACATCCAGAACGACAAAAATGATTTCAGATCAAAGCACGTGGGCGTTTTGGCCAATCAAAAAGCAGAGTAGCCAGAATGAAAACCTGTGGCAACAACGTTTGTTCAGATGTTTTTCAATCCAATCTGAGCTTGAGAAATTCGGCAAATAAAAACAGGCAAACATTTAAGTCTCTAGATGGACAAAACTGGTAGACACATAAACCACTTAATGCCCGGCTCTATACACAAAATATATTTTTGATGTACTTTGGATTCACTTTTGATGGGTGCTACAGATGACATGAATGCAGACTTCCTCGTTCCCAGACTACGTTTACCTGTTTGAAAGAGGTAAAGAGGTCCGGTAGATATTTGTACTACTAAAACGTTGACAAGTCTGGAAGCCTTTGAAGTACTGCAGAAAGATAATACCAGAAAAAATATTCCAAAATACCTTAGAAACTAAATTATCAGTGGCCCTCAACAGACTGCTTGATAAGATACAAATGAAGAGAACACAAGCAGGAGACAAAAAAAAAGAAAGAAAAAAAGTCTGAAACATTTGCCCTTGCAAACTTGCGAGGAATCACACCCACATGAAAGCATGTGCAGACATGCACATATAAACACACACTCTCATTTGGCATACAGCTGAAGAGGGTAATTAAGGAAGGTCACCAAGGAAACAAGCAAACACAACCAGTTGCGAGATATACTGTATACTCAAGAGTGGAGAAACCATCTGTTTCTCTGTACAGTCATCCACCCACCGCCACCATTATCTCGAACACAAATATGAAAACAAAACTGGGAAATTTAATCTGAAGTTCAGTGAACAGTCAGTGGAGTTCCCCTGTTTACTGATGCACAGCGATTGTTGCCAATGTATAAAAAGATGTCAACTTCCACACAAAATAGTGTCTTTGTCAAAATAGTGCTATGAAAAAAAACCCAATTCATTTGTTGTTGTTTTTTTTCCCATTTTTCAATGGATTTCTAGCAGAAAAATCTTTTAATCATACAGATGAAGTAAAGGTAAAGATGTAGAGACTTTTAATCCGAGTAGCTCACAATAGTAGGAAACACTAAATCTGATTGCTTTACGACTTCCTACAGTGTTTATTTTTTTGATGCGCATGAGAAGCTAAATGTTTATTGAACATTTAATTTAATGAAGATAATCTGTTCACCCAAATATATATATTTGAGACTGGAATTAATTTCACCTTAAGCTAAAAATATAGGTTGTAATGTTTAGTAGTTTTTCTGTGTAGCTACGTAATATCTTTTGTGATATCTTAACTACTCCATTATGTGAATATAGCGTACTGCGTGGTCTGTGATATTAGAAAAAAAACATTTGATTGTAAAATGTGTTTCTTTCCATTGCGGAATAAAACTGAAATATCAAGAACACAGTCAAAATGTTGAGAGAACGGTCAAAATGTTTCAGTATTAAAGTCGAAACATTGAGAGTGAAGTACTGTGTTCTTGTTTGGCAAGTTGGATATACGTTTCATATCAAATGTGTATCTATAGGATGTTCATATAATATGGTGTTTGTTCTAACGTCAGTGTAACGTTGCAAGCTTAATTTACATGAGACATGGCTGTCACAGGTGTTTTTGTGTTCAGATTTTTCTGTAGATATGGTTTTTCTGAATTTTTCTAACTATGTAACCTTTTTTTTCTGTCATTCTCTATTGAATCCAAAGGCATTTAAGAAACAAACCCTTCATTCCAATCCCTACCCCCAAACCTCTCCCATATGACTTGAATGCAGTGTTTTACATCTACTTTAATACAGAATCAATTGTTACTAATGAAATACTGTTTAAACATTTTTATTGCTTTTTTTTCCTGCAAAAAAATAGAAAACTGTATTTCTGATTATCTGCTCATTTTCAAATCTGTCTTGGAGCCGAAAATCATTTCTACCATAATTCAAAACCGCTTGATTCTATTCCCCCCCCCCCCTTTTCTCATTGATGCCTTGCTTCAATGGGAGCAAACAGGGAAGGGTCCAAACCTGCTATAGACCTTCACTGTTCTCTCCTATGCTGGTTCAGTGGAGCGGAGGGAGACACAGCACTTTGCTAAAAGGCTCCTCAGAAGTTGTACCCAAAGAAAGCCAAATTGTTACGCATTAATGTTTGCTCTGCCTAAATTTTTCTCTGCCAGCCCCAAGGCTAAACTAGGAAACTTTTGTTTGAGTC
This sequence comes from Poecilia mexicana, assembly GCF_051168715.1. Lineage (NCBI taxonomy): Eukaryota > Metazoa > Chordata > Actinopteri > Cyprinodontiformes > Poeciliidae > Poecilia > Poecilia mexicana. The sequence goes on from NW_028263389.1 coordinate 8,570,550, forward strand.
GAGCCTGATTCAGTCACTTTTGGGTTGCCGCCACGCCCTTACTTGTCCTTTGTTTGTAGGTGTGCAATATATGATAGTGAAATATTGTCATGCTTTTTGGCTTTCAACTTTTTCCTCTCTCTCTCTCTCCTTACTTAGGAGAGAGAGAGTAGTTTAAGAGGTGAGACACTTAAACTACATGAGCAGGAAAATTGATGAAGAGCTACATTCTCAGCTCCCCTCTAGTCAGCAACAGGTAGAGGAGACCTTAGTTAATACAGTTTTAACTCCAGTTGGTAAATGAACTTCACTATTTGATTTTGATGGAAAGAGCAGTCAAAAATCTCACTTGAGTTTGTTATATTCAGCTCCACAAAAGTGGCGTGTCCCTGGTCAAACAGACGTGAAACAAATGGCTGCATTACCTCCTCGATGCAGTCAAGCTCTCCAGAGTCCTGCTCACGACCTGCATATTTGAATCAAGTGTGTTGAAGCAGAAACGCATCGAAAAGTTGTAGGACAATCCCAAAGAAGAGGAGAGCTTTCATTTTTATCTAATGCCTAGTCATATGAGTCCTGATCCTTCAATAAAACCAGCTACTGATCACATTTAAAGAAGAAAAATGAGAAGCAGCTGGGCTCTAAATCACCAGCTTTGTTTTGTTGTCAGCTTAGATAAGCCTCCATTTACGTCATCTGAATTACCAAACAAGATAAGATGATCCTCTGTTTGTCAAACTCTCACATTTAATTGGATTCAAACATGAATACAGAACATAAAAAAAAAGTAGACCAAGCGATTCAAATGAGATGATTTAGATAAAAATAAAGTTATTATCAACTAAGGGTCACCCCAGGTAGTCATGTGACACCCACGATTACTTAAATAATAAGACAAATGAGGTTTGTCGAGTCATAAGAGTTGAAATGTGTTTTCCATCATGTCTTGAAAGCTATTTGTTTCTCTAAAGCACAAGCTTCTAATTATGGTCACAAGAAAGCGATAGTATCTACATTAGCTCCTGTTATGGGGTCTTTCATCCGGTGCGTAGTTGGAAATCTTCCGTAGCTAGTTGAACCTCAAGGCATTGGGTTCATCACAATGTAGGAGATTCCGTCATATATAGAGTTCAAATCAAATGAGGCCACAGAGCAATCCGTGGCACTTCAAGTTTTGTGTCTGTGTGCTAGAGTCACTTTAGAGTGACCACCCACATTCAATATTTATGACCATCACTGATCCAGTAAAAGTGTACACGGGCTAAATCGATGGCTTTTTGAACAGTCCTCGCACATATTGCTCCTCATCTGTAGTGGTTCTTCGGTTATTGACTCAACAAAGTAACGAATCACATGCGATGACTTCCGTTGCCTTCTCTAATTTGTGTCTTTTTTTTTTTTTTCCCCCATGAGCGTGAGCAAGTTCCCCGCTCACTGTTACCCAGCGTTGGTGCTAGATGGGCCCCGTTAATCCCTGGTTAAACCAGGCTGCGGCGAACCGCTGAAATCTAACTAGTTGGCTGTCATTAGCTGTAAACCCACATGTTCTGATCCAGATTACAACAGGATTAATGTGGATGAACTCAAGCTGAGTGTTAGAGCGGGTTTAACTTTCTCAACCTCTACCCTTGAGAGGTGAGCTATGGTAGGATTCCAAGTGTAACGCCAGGATTAAGACTGGTTTCACTTCCTTGGTTCCCCTGTCATTACAACAAAGGTTGCTGTAGAGCAGCTCAGTATGAATGTCTGTTGCTCCATTTTGTCCAGGTATATTTTTGTTTCGCACTGTGCAGTGCTTCATGTTTGAGTTCACTGAACAGGATAGTGAGAATGGTTGTTTCTACATTTGTTCAGCATTTACTTTTGCTTCCTTAAAATATCCCCTTACATTCTTTTTCACATTTTGGGAAAATCCATAAAGTTGAGTATGTTTCAGTAGGTGCTCATGTGTTTCTTTTACATTGTTTTTTTACGTTTGAAATATGAAAAATTCAGCGTACTCACTGTTATTCAATATTTACCCTCTTTACTCTGCTATCCTTAAATAGAATCCAGTGCAGGCAATTCTCGTCAGAAATTATTTCGTTGCTAAATTATATCTCTGTGTGAATTTTAGTAAGCGCCACAAACAGAGCTGTCCCGAAACACATTAGCGTAGTTAAAAATCAGTCAGCCCCTTGTTCTCCGCTTTGCTTCGTACACAAGACCTGGACTCTTGGCTACTGTGAAACAATTGCTCGCTGTAGGTGTGGACTCTGTTGAAGTTTGAAACAACTGGATCTGTCCATCCATCCATTTTCTTCCACTTCATCTGGGATCGGGTCGTGGGGGCAGCAGCTTCAGAAGGGAGGCCCAGACTTCCCTCTCCCCAGCCACTTTTTCCAGCTCCTCCGGGGGAACCCCAAGGCGTTCCCAGGCCAGCTGAGAGACATAGTCCCTCCAGTGTGTCCTGGGTCTTCCCCGGGGCCTCCTCCCAGTGGGTTGTGCCTGAAACACCTCACCAGGGAGGCGTCCAGGAGGCATCCTTACCACATGCCCGAGCCACCTCAACTGGCTCCTCTCGCCGTGGAGGAGCAGCAGCTCTACTCTGAGTCCCTCCCGGATGGCCGAGCTTCTCACCCCATCTCTGTGTAATAAAACATCTTACAATGACATTTTAATTGAAATATGTAGCTTTTATTATTGAATCATAAAGTATTTTCTTTTTTTAATATATATTGATGTATAAAACCATATCACTACTCGCTGAGTAATGCTCATTGGCATTACTCAGTGTATGAAGCAAAATTTGTTAAATATGATGAATTACTGTGTAGGATGTTTCAAGTTCAGACCACTTTCAGAAACAGAATAACTCTTAAAATATATCTGCTTAGGACTCTTAAAAAAACGTGAGATCTTAAGAAAAATATAACTATACAAAATGTGTGCTTTCAGAAACTAAAAAAAATAAATAAAATAAATCAGGATTCAGGAAGTTCTTTGTCAGCGCCTGAATGAAGCCAAAGATGAACTTAAAGTTTTCTGTTTAAAAATTAAGCGCAAGAAGAAAAAAATAACTTTTTTTTTTTCTTTTTACAAAAATACACAACAGCAATAAAAACTGCATAAGCTTCAAGGCAATGTGAAACTTCTGCAAAAGGAGATTCAGCATTGACAACAAAAGGTGTTTGATTGTTGATTAGAGTGTCTTATCTTTAGTTTACAAAAGCTCCCATTATTGTCTGCTTAGTGCCTGCCAGTAGATTCAGTGCTATTAGACTTACAGTCATGGGGGAAACTTAAGTGCACCCTTGATGCTTACATAAGGTTTTAAGATGGAAAAAGTAATCAAAGCACTTGATTAAATGACAATCAGCAAGTTTGACACAATAGAACAAGTTAGCATGGCAGCCTGCTTTGTATGGAACATGCTCATTTGTGTTAGCACAATGCCAGAGTGCTAGGATATTAGCAGTGACTTTACAGTGGCAATTTTGCAATCTATTAATCTTGGAAAAGTTATAGGTCAATTTTTTAGAGAGCGTCACTGACCCCTTTCTATGAGGAGGATCAGTAGCTGTAGTTGCATGCCACTGCTATTTATCAGGCTGGATCAAAAATAGGCAAACCTCTTCCAGAATGGGGAGACTGTGGTACCCTCTTTGAGCCAGACCGAGAGGGCTAGCTAGCACATGCATGGTGGTCCAGCCTTGACTCCTGGAGCTAAGCTAGGCATAACATGAAAAAATAAAGAAGGGCCAACTTTATGTAAGCCCATCATCCAGGGAACCAAAGTTAAGGTTGGGAGGAGTGTGAGCTGAGTGACTCAATCCAATGAAAATCCAATTGTGGGACTTTGAGAAAAGAGTGGAAAAACTAATTATCATAAACCTTCATAAATCATTTAAAGAGTGTTAAAATTATTGGAAATAATAAATATGAATGAGGCTTATAAAATCATAAGAAAGGGGCTTTAAATTACCTAGACTATTTCAACTCTTTTTTTCCATCACATGTATTGAAAATAACACAAGTTCACCATTTTCAAAGACTGTAGACTTTGCCAGCAAATTGTTTTTCCTTTGGTTCTGAGCTTGTTTCCATTTAAAGTTGTGCTTATTCCTATTTAATTGGTAGCGCAGAGACTCGCATTTAGCAGCTCATTCAGTAAAGGAAGAGCTTTCCGAACTGCTGCGGTGTTATGAATTAAGGTTAGCCAGTGGAGAGCTTGGAGGAAGCTTTTGACAAGTTAAAAGAAGAACTCCTGAGTGAAAGTCAGTGAAAAGTGGACCACTTCAAGAGCCTCTTGGGATACACATGGAATCCGTAAAACAGGTAAGAGCAAAATGTGTTCTTGGTTTTAAACCACGTAGAGAAAAGTTTGACTCAAGACCAAAGAACGCTCCTCTTTTCTTGGTTGTGTAAGCATGTGCTTGCCAACTCCCAACAACACAACATGGACGTATGCATGCGTCCTTGTCCGCACGCATACGAGCGTGTGCAAGCGTGCATGTGGGCGCTGGGGTGTGTCACTTAATATTTTGTCCTCTTTCTTTCTGTTTTATATTTACTACGTCAGGCAACAAATGAATCATCTTTATTACGGAGAAATTTAATTTGGATGAACTTAACTGCTGCCGCCAAGGTCAGACGGGCAGAATGTCATTTTAATCCAATCAACTTTAATCTGTTGGTTATAAAAGAGTTAGGCTGTTGAAGAATGGCTGTATCTCAGGCCCTTTATTACACTGGCTAATGACTTTGATTGTGAGGCGCCTATCAAGAGGTTAGAAGTTCTTATGGAGCTTCACGTCCTGCTAATTTGCTACCTCATGTCACTTTTGGGCTCAGCTAACCCGAAAATCACATGTGCCTTTTTTCAGTCTGTAGAAAAAAAAAAAATATATATATATATATATTTAAACACATTATTTTAACGCTGTGTGGGTACTCAAAGAAAATATTTAATGTTTACATTAAAAAACTAAAATAAAAAATACACACAGTGTAAGTATGATATCTTAATTCTGTATTTGTTCTGGTCAATTGGTATTCCAGCATGAGAACAGTTCAATCTAGCTGAAGATCTGAAGATTAAAGCCAGAGGACGCATGCTGTAAAAATTTCTTTCTCGTGACGATGTCTTCTTTTGAATCGGTGACACAATTTGCCTATAAAAAGTGGCAGTTAATAAACTGAGATTGTGAACAGCGATATGGTATGTGCAATTTAGTTTAAATAAAACAGAGAATTTAAAAGATGGAAAAAGACCGTCAGTGGTAAAAACAACTAAATTCTTTCCCCCTGAGATTCACTCTTCGCAATTATGGCATTCCTAAATTTATTGGTCATACTTGTTGAGTTAGATTTTCTAGCTGTTTATAAAGATGTGATGGGGTTTGTTTGCCATGTCTGTCACACTGTGGCCATGTGTCTTTGTTGAGAAAAATAAATAACTGGGCAACTATAGTTTTTCCTTATTTATTGGGGTCATTGCCATATTTTATTTGATTAAAATGCCTATCGTGAGAATAAATCCAATTTGATTGGGTTCTATTTTTGATCATTTGCGGTATCATATTTTTCTTCTTTGCTACACATTAGTTATTTTCGGCATTTACCCTCAGAAATGTCATCTCCATCAGCAGGGCCATTCTCGTTTTGATGAGGAGCGTGTCGGCGTGTCGAAACTAAGAGAAGCGCTACAGAAGATAATCCCCTGTAATTGCAGGACTTTTCATTCACAATGCTGTAAAACATTAAGATATTGCCTGCTGCAGTTCCTTTAATGAGTTTTATTATAATTTCACCTGGTTGATACGGCTTGATTACTTTCTAAAAACTCCTTCACGTTTAGCATTGCCGGAAAATTAAACAAAGTTTTTTTTTTTAAAGTTTATAATATGTTCTTTGGCATATTTATGTGTGTTTCAGGGCTGCGCCGAGAAAACTGAATGCCTCACAGACTGTCAAAAGGCTGTTCTTGAGATTAAGTCAGAGCTGGCACGGCAGTAATAACAGAGTCTATAAAACTCTCCTCTCCTGGGCTGATCCCAGAGTCTGTCCTTGTCTCTTTTCTCATGCCCTTTCCATTTGCCTCTCTCTCATTCTCCTAATAGTCTACACGTCTAATGCTAAACAGCACTGGGACTGTAACGTAGCGTGTACGGATATTTTTGTTTCAAAGTTTTTTGGGTCAGCTATCTACCTTTTTATTCGTGTGCAGAGTTGATTCATAGGTCATTTTGTCATGATCAGAAAAAAAAAAAAATTCCAGCACAGTTCTGCTGTGTCTCATGAGTCAGTCGTCAGCTGAAACAGGAAGTCAGCAGGAAATAAAACAGGAACTAACATGCTCAAAGCAAGAGCTTCTCAACATCCAAAAATTATTAAAGTGAAGTTGATGTGAATTATTTTAGAGAGAATAATCTCAAATTTTTCAATTTTTATTTCAGAAGCCTCATTCTTAGTCCTGAGCTCTTACAGATGGATATGTATGAAGTATGTCTTTCACTGTAAATGTGTTCTTGGAAACACTTGAGAAAGGCTGCATGCACTGTTCTCGAGAAAGGGCTATGAGTAAGTCGGAATTTATTTAGAACTTGTATTATTTCTTAGTATCTAAATGAGCTGGTCTTCTTGGTAATAAAAGGTCATGATCACATGGAAAACAGAAACAATGAAACAAAAAAATATATATTTAAGGGTGTGTTGATGTGTGATTTTAATAGAACAATTGTGTCTGATTGAATGTAGGTTTGGCTCAAATCCAAGTTGATTTTCTTTTCATTTTTAGTTATTTTCAATGTTATTAAAACATGCCTATTCACATCGAACAGGCATGTTTTAATGCATACTTCATCATATTTTATTGGGCTGTCATGTGATGGAACAAAACTCAGTAGAGCAGAAAAAGGGCAAATTAATTTCAAAATTATTTTCAAATACACATTTTAAATGTGATATGAATTATTGCTTGAACATTTCAATTCCTTGAAGTCATTCTCTGATACTTATTGAGCTGCTTTAGCATAGCTGACATCATCTTCTGATCAATAGCCTGTGAATTTTTTATTAAATTTGTTATAATAAGGGGTGCACCGATTTTGGTTTTTAGCTGATCGCCAATTACTGATGTTTAAAAAGCCTGATGTGCCAATTCAGATTTTGGGCGATGGCGATTATTTTTGTCTGAAACGTCACTACCTATAGCAAGAAAGTTGCTGAGTAGGCAGCAGTGGGGCGACTTCAGTTAACTGCAAATGTGCAGGCATGACCTGGTGGGCCAGTCTGTCAGTCAAACCTCTCACATCAGAGCAGAGGACTGTAAATGACTTTATTGAGATATATATATATATATATATATATATATATATATATATATATATATATATATATATATATATATATATATATATATATATATATATATTTGTTTTTTGTTTTTGTTTGTTTTGGTGTTGTTGTTTCCTCATTTGGCCAGGAGTTGTTTGTTGCCTTTTGACCGATGTTTTGATTTGAGGGTTTTTTTTGGGGGGGGGACAAGGTTGCTAGGCGATCTACACAAACTTCTGACGGTAACTGATGGTTGGCTGTTTTGGACATAGTGCAGAGAGTGAGCGAACATACGAGTCACGGTTGAGGGGAGATAACTAAGGAATAGTCCAATTAAGGTCCAGACAATCAATTAGCTAGTGCTTGGTTGATGAGGGAACAAGGTGGGTGTTTTGATGAGTGAATTGTATTTATTGAGCATGATGTTTATGTTTCGACATGAAAGGGTGTTAATATTTGATTAACTGTCGAACAGCTGAAACAGTTGGAATACGTTTTAGTTCATTTGTAATATAGAAATGTTATCGTTAATTAAATACATGTATTGTAAATTTAATATTACATAAAGTAAGGTTTATAGGTTAAGGTAAAAGGTTAGAACCACAAAGAGTTACTAATGATATTTTATTTGTATGTTTGTAGCTCTTACGGTGTGTTCGTGTACAAAGGTTGTTGATTAAAGAAACGTGAACCATCAGTTAGAGAGACCAACTTTTCAACCGGGACGCTACAGTAAGAGCTTGACCCAAGCTGAGAAGAGCTTCACCCTGAGTTAAGAAGAAGTTCAACCCACTCTCAGCATCAAGCATGGAAGCATCTGAACAGGAAATAAAGTACACCAAGGACCTACAGGTCAATGAAGAAGAGGAGGCTCAAAGCTCTGTTCATCAAAGGAGGCCTACAGAAAAAAATGCAAGCATATCAGGAGGAGGAAGCCCACAAAAAAAGAAAAACGTCTTCTCAAAGTTTATGATCAATGGAAAAGGCAAGGTCGTACAACAAGAGAACAATTGAAAGGAGACGTAGCAAACAGTCAAATTGCTACACTCATGGACATCTTAGAAAAGGAAAGAGATAATGTCATAAAGTTATACACAGAAATAAGGGAAATCATTACTCCCTGCTGTGATACAAGGCGACTTATAGATGCATGCAAAGCAGTCACCAATGACATTATCAGAGTTGCATATGAAAGACTCTTAGGCATAGATGACTGACAGTGGGAAAGTGAAGGCACATCTACGTGAACTTCTTGATCCAGACTATGCTCAATCCATTTACAGTTCTTCCATCACACACTCACGTAAACGCTCAGCTACCAGTAATTCAAACTCTACAAGGTCAGTAGGCAGAGGCTGCAGCAGAGTTAGCGGCCAAGTAGGCAGAGTATGAAGTGTTATTAGAAGAAGAAAAACAAAGAGAAAGGATCCAACTTTTGGAGGAAAGACAGAGAAAGGAGTTAGAATCTCAAAAATGTGAGTTAGAGAGATTAAAGTCTGAAAAGGAGTTAAAGGCTGCACGAGCTAGATTAATAACCTATGACCAGGAGATAAAGAGTGAGAGCAGTGTTTATATTGACTGTACCAGAGCAGCTCAAAAGGCTTCTATAGATTCTGCTCCCATTCAGGTCCCTAACAGCAACATTGTGTCCACCTCACCTCCACAAGCAGATCTCCTTTATTTAGCCCAAGCATTACAGGACAGTGTCGCCATGAACAGACTGCCAAAGCCCGAGCCTTCCACGTTCACAGGCAATCCAATAGAGTTCACTGAGTGGAAAGCTTCATTTGCTGCACTCATTGATAAAACGAACATATCACCTGCAGACAAGCTACACTACCTAAGGAAATATGTAGGGGGTTCAGCTCGACAAACGCTTGATGGCATCTTCTACAGAAACGACAGTTATGCCTATCAGGATGTGTGGGAATGCCTCCACCAAAGGTATGGGCATCCATTTACTGTACAGAAAGGGTACAGAGAAAGACTAGCAAAATGGCCAAAGATACAAATGACTCAATAGGATTTAGAGCATTTGCTGATTTCATTGAAACATGTCATGAAGCTATGCCACACATAGAAGGTTTAAGCATTCTCAACGATTGTGAAGAGAACCAAAAACTTGTTCAAAAATTACCGAACTGGGCAGCTGCAAGGTAGAATCGTCAGTACCCAGTGCATGAAAGAAAATGGGAAGTTTCCAAGTTTGAGGGAATTTACTGAGTTCATGTCCACTGAAGCTGAGATTGTGTGTAATCCAATCACGTCATTTCAGGTTCTTCACTCAACAGACTTCACCAAAATAACCAGCAAAGTTAACCAGAAAGATAAAAGGCCCACCTCCAGTGTTCTCCATATGCAAGTGGTAACAGAAACGGAAGGCACAAAACAAAGGTCAAATGTTAAACCAACATGCATCCTCTGTCAAGACAACGGACACAAACTTCACAGTTGCCCTCAGTTCGAAGACAAACCACTCGAGGAACAAAGGAAATACATAAAAGACAAAAGACTTTGCTATGGGTGTCTTAAACCCGGACACGGCGCAAAGGACTGTCGTTACAGACATGTATGTGAAATATGCAAGAAAAAAACACCCTACCTGTCTGCACGACTTTAACTATGACGGCGATAAATCACAGACAAGCCAATTTCAAATGAGCGCGGAACAGACTGCAACAACCCTGTCTCTCAATGCAAGAACCAATGAACAATGTATAAGCACCCTCTATGATCGTACCAGTATGGGTTTCTTCAGAGCAACAACCAGGTAAAGAAAGGCTTGTTTATGCACTCTTGGACTCCCAAAGTGATGCAGTGTTCATTGACCGCAATGTGTCTAACGATCTCAAAGCTAAGGCAACCCCAATAAGGTTAAAACTTACTACAATACTTGGTAAGGATGCAGTTGTCCCAAGCGAGCATCTCAGGTCTCAAGATGAGGGGATACAACTCTTCAGACATAGTCATTGAACTCCCTCCTGCTTACACTAAAGACTGTATACCGGTTAACCGCTCTCACATTCCTTCCTGTGAAACGGCAATGCAATGGGATCATCTCAAGGTAATAGTGAATGAGATCCCCCCACAGCTAGAATGTGAAGTTGGGCTGTTAATTGGCTACAACTGTTCCAAGGCATTAGCTCCAAGGCAGGTCATCTTAGGAGAAGAAGGTGAACCCTATGCAGTCCGCACAGCATTGGGCTGGAGTGTCGTAGGCCCCACATCATCTCACAGTGACTCTTTTAGCATATCTGCTGTGTGCCACAGAGTCACAATCAAAGTGCTTCCTTTAATGACTCCCACTGATGCACTCAAGGTTCTTGAGTCTGACTTTAAGGATAACAAGGATAACAAATCAGTGTCTCAAGATGACATTCTATTTCTGAATACACTAGAGCAAGGCATTTATAAACAAAAACAAACTGTCAAAAGACCAAAGATACAAGGAACAATATGTAAAGTTTATGGACGAAGTTATAGAGAAGGGCGAGGCAGAGGAAGTTCGCAACGAAGCAAAAGAAGGAGAAAAGTGGTATATTCCTCATCATGGAATATATCATCCTCAAAAACCAGACAATCTTTTCAACCGGGACGCTACAAGGACAACAATGGTTGATTTTTAGATCAATTAGATTTATCGACCGATCACAGATCTCCTAATATTAAGGAAACCGGTGCAATAACTGCTGCTTCTTTTAGTAGAAGATACTAGATGCAAGCAAAGCTCTGATTTATGTCAATGCTACTTATTAAGGTCAACATTTGCAATTCTTGGTGATTCACGAGTATAAGGTGAAGTTAATTAGCCTTCAAGTTATGACCAGGTTATAGGAAGGACCTGAAGTGGATGTAATGTTGGATATGTTGCAGGTTGCAAATGGATGTTTTTATGCAAGTTGTCTGTGCATCCCGAGAAAATGATTTAGAGATCTGTTTCAAGTTTTTATAATGAACTACTTTAACCACTACCACAGGCACCACAAACCACCCACTCATATGATTGTCCTGTGATCGCCTGGCAGAAACAAATTACCTTGTCATTAATTAAAGCACCAAACAGTGCCAAGGCTATTGAAATTGACTCCAATTAAGAGCTCAATGGGACACTAAATATTCAAATTACTCAAAGTGGTGACTGTGGTCTGGCAGCTTGCCAATGTGGCTCGCAGTGTTGGACATGGTATTTGTGTGTGTGGGCATGCGCGCGCGTGGGTGTGTGTCAAAGCTTTTTGTGCATGAATGAGCGGATATGGTAACAGTCATGGGAATTTAGCATTTCTTAATGTGTGTTGCACGTTGCTCTCAATAAGATGAGTTGTTTGTACAAATGCAGTTTTTGAAATATGTACAAACAGAAATGTTATCAACAGTAATATATATCATCTGTTTTTCATCTTTCTGGTGGAAAAACAGCAAAGTTACTTTGTCACCTGTAAGAACATATAAATTGAAAGTTACATTCACATCCATAGCATGCATAATGCATGTGTGTACATTATTAATCATTACCATTATGCAAATACACGTAATTGACAAGAGTTTATCAATTCCATGAAGAGTTAGGTATGCATATTAGTTAAATGGCAACTGACAGTGAATTTTTAAAATGAAAATAACATAAAAAATATATTTCCATAGTAACAATCCATTTACAAACATAGTTCTGTTGTTAAAATTATTGTGCAAATAGTGTTCTGTTTAAAGAACATTTGAATAAATTCTAATCAAAATAGAATAACTAATGTTTTATTCATGTTCAAAGTTTTCACCGTCACATCTATGAAGAATTTTGAAAAAATTCACTTGAGCACAATGTAGTTTCTGACCAGTTTAGTACATCCATAATACTCCATTTACGGGGAGAACTCGGACAACACTTTTTATTTGCTTCTGAACTAACATACATACTTTCTGTGTTCATATTTGCAGCTGTAAGTACACGGCAAATATATTTCACCTTGGTGAAAGCAGATGCAAACACCACATAAAGTGATATACGAAGAAGCTGGACATATTTTAAAATTGCTTTCTGGCCAAATGTGGTGTGCATTCCTGACCTGAGGGCAGGGAAAGTCCCCCTCGTGTACGGTGCCTTGGAAAAATAGACATTCACTTGGAGACTTTTTGTCACTTTACGCACACAAATGCTGTGCATTTTCGGGCACTTTTATGACATAGATGAAAACAAAGTAGCGGATGAGAAGGAAGTGAAGGAAAAAAAAATATAGTTTCTACACTTTTTTAAAAAACAAAAAGAAGAAAAGTGTGACATGCCTTGATATTCAACATGCATGCGCCAGTACTTTGTAGAACCACATTTTGCCACAGTTGCAGGTTTATTGGGGTATTTGTATACCAGCGTTTCCCATTCAGAGATTACACTTTTCTATGCACATCTCAGTTTTGTAGGGTTATACAAGGATGTCGATATGAACCTTTTTTTTTTTTCCCTCACTCAGCTCTTTGATCCACTCATCACAGTTATTGTTCTTTGTGAACATTTTCCTGCTGCCTAATAGGCAACACTGAGCTGCAAAAAGGGGGTGTGCCCTGCCTTTAAGGGATGATTCAACCCAGAGTGCTGTTAGCTTTATCAGCTAGCTCAAATTAGCAGTTTGGTGATTCAGTTGCTCACTCAGAAATATACACACACACACACACACACTGAGGATAAAGGTTTTTTATTTAACGGCACACTGCTTTAGCTGTATGGTAATGATCTGGTTTACGAGTGTGGGTGTGTGTGCGTGCGTGTGCACGTGTGTGTGTGTGTAAGACTGTGTCCTTTGTAGTGGTGTGTCAGTGCAGGAATGGTGATGTTTGGGTCTCTCTGGGCACAGAAATGTCTCATTAAGAATTAACGTACATATCTACGGTCACGGCAGGCAAACACCTCATATACGCACACTCACAGTCATTTCTTCCAACTCCCACAGCTTTAATTAGCACACACATGGATCCTCAAAGGTACAAACACACACACACACACGCACACACACACACACACACACAATCACCTATTGTCCGCAGAGAGATGAATCTGAGGTCTCTCTCTCTGTGGCAGACAGTGGCTGGCTTGCTCAGTGAACAGTCCTCATTAACAAGATAGAGACAGAAGGACAACGCTGTGTAGCTTGGCCTTTGTCTGTGATCAAAACGCATTCCCTCAACTCTACTCTCCACACAAAACCACATATTATTCAGCTTTTACCTTCAGCAGATACAGTGCACCAATGAAGAGCCTATTGTAATGACTTAAGATGAATAAAGATGCATTATTATTAGAACAGTGGGGGTATTGTTTACCTGAATATTGCAGTGGTCTGAATGAACTGGAGTTGGCTTGAGAAATTACTGTCAAGAACAAAGGCCCTCTTTAATAACATCAACCTTGTTGTGGTTCTTTTTACATCATGAAAGCATTGTAACCACGTTGAATGATAATAGATGCGATAGTGCAGGATGGAGTGGACTGTGAAAAGCTGAAGACGACAAAATAGATTTTCTTAAAACATAAGCATTAAGAAGCCTTGAATATTGAGGAGAAAATATTTTTTTCACAACGTTATTGTCGCGAGTGCTATTAACTTCTTAAATTTTTATATGTTGTGGTTAGGCATGGGTAATTTTTATATTATAATAACCTAAACTGAAAATTATCAAAAAAACTAGAATCAAAAAGTTTAACTACTTTATTTAAAGCAAACAAGAAAAATATAACGTATTGTTATAACAATGTTAAACATTTTTTGTTTTATAGTTATTGTTTTAAGAAAAAAATACAATTTTACAGTAAAATTCAAGCAAGAATTGTTTTTTTAAGGGTGCATTTCCACCAGTCTTCTTTTATTGAACTCTAGATTGTCCAGTCCTTTTTTTTTTTTTTTCTTGAGGAGTGGCAATAGATGTCTGATACGGACCAAAAAAGCAAAGTCAGGTCCACCTAGAAACCTAGGTCTCTGTTCGGTTGAAGTGAACTATACTGCTCAAAAAAATAAAGGGAACATTTCACTTTAATTTTGTGTGTGGCTCCAAATCCAGGCCTCCATTGGTTAATAAATTAGATTTCCATTGATGATTTTTGTGTGATTTTGTTGTCAGCACATTCAACTCTGTACAGAACAAAGTATTCAATGAGAATATTTCATTCATTCAGATCTAGGATGTGTTATTTGAGTGTTCCCTTTATTTTTTTGAGCAGTGTATTTGCCCGACTCGAATGCATACGTGGATGCAAGCGGACCAGAGCTCCAAAAGCAGGTCATTTTGATACAACTCAACAAATGCTGGCGCTAGCAGGAGAAGTGGCTTGCGGTCTTATGCCAAAGACAAAAGAGAAATCCTACAGCCAGTAAAATGAGTCCTGCTACTCCCTGTTTGTTTGCATTTTGCAAAAGAAAGAAGTTGTGCTCGTCTCATCTTCAGAGATTTTTGTTTTGTTTCCTTCAGTAGTTCTTGGTGTACTGCCACCACAGGTGAGGGGGTGAACAGTGTGGCATGAAGGCGAACCTCACCAGCTGGAAATGTAGCAGATGTTGCAATTTTGGTCAGCAATTGAACCAAGTCTGGACAATCGGGTGTGAAAACACATTAGAGACACAAAAAATGCAGACGCACCAATCAATCAGGTAGAGATTGGAATCATCCACTTTTATTTTGACTGACTGCCGTCGTTGACGAGCAGGTTGCATGCTGAAAATGTGAATTCTATGTTCTCATTATTAACCAAGAATGCCCACATTGTTGGTCAATAGTATGTGTCTTGCTGCAACGTTTTAAAGTTAGATGAAATTCAGAAAATGGTGGGAAACTTATGCTTGGTAATAACCTTTTAATAAATTTTTTTTGTCAAATGTAAAAGTACCCCCAGTGCCTTTTTTCTCATTTAAGTGTTGTAGTCCTCATGACAAAAAAACAACAACAAACAGTCAGAATCAGCAGGTCAGACTTGAAGCAAAAACAGAAATCGGTTGAAACAGCCTGATTGATCCATCTTTAAAATCTAACAAGGTGAATGTAAATATTAAATCCACCATGTTATTCTGTTGACTGACTATCTTAAAAAAAAAATCCTAACTTTTATGAAACATTTGTTTAATGTTAATGCTTCCCTGCATTGCTGATGTCCATCTGCCCATTCATATGGTAAAATTATTTTGTGAGCAGGTGTGTGTGTGTGTGTGTGGGTGTATGTGCTGATATCCAACCTGGATCCCTGGACGCACACATGCACCGGCCTCTCTCCTCCAATTCACCTCTATTACTAGCTATAATCCCATTTCACACTCTATCGATCCCCAAAACTGTTGTTCACCGGAACCAAGAGCAAACACTGGCATTTCTCCCCATCATTTCACAACTATTGTTCTTTATTACACAAAGAACCCCCCCTCCCCCCTCGAACCCCAACCCACCCCTTGTCTTGGAGCAAACTCAGCCCTGCTGAAATATGAATTATAAATGTATGGCTAATAAAAGAAAAGGGGGGGAAAGAGAGTGAAAAAGGGAGAGTTAGAGATAGAGAGAAGTGGTTGGTGGAAACATCAGAGAAAATGACTCCTTTACAAGAGTCTATTGATCAGTTTCTATCAAAGGAGGATGTCAGACATGAGATTACCTGGCAGTTTGAGCATTAGGTGCCGTGTGTTATAGCCCCAGGCCCTTGTACCGCTGCCAGAGGATTGTAAATAAAGCGAAGAGGAGAGAGCAAGAGGGGAGTGTGTTGGGGTGTAAGTGTGTGTGAGTTTAAGAGTCTCTGTGTGTGTTTGTGTTAGTCTTTGTGAGTCACTGTTGTGTGCATATTAGTGTTTTTTTTTATTTTTTTTTATCTTGTGCTGTATTTGTGTGCATGACGGTGTGCGGCTGTGTACCTGCACCTTTTGGCTTATACCCAAAAGCAGTGTTGCAAGCCTATGAAACTTCAGAAAGAGAGAGTAAGAGTCATGGGAGGCTTTGGGACGTCTCTGGGGAGCACCTTAGCCAGCTACGAATCCCCCAACAAAGCCAAAGGAAGCTCCCATGAAGCCTTATGAAGCTTTTATGAGGGCCTGGCAGGGCCCAGCCCAGCCCCAACCACTGATTCAGGGTTAGCAAGGTTTTCATCCTTCTCATGTTAAAGGTTAGCTGTGAGAGCAGGGTAATCTGACCGCAGATCTGTGATTATAGCCTGATGCTGTATGATGGGCTTTGAAGTGCCTACGAAGGCACTGAGAGTGAGAGATCTAGAGAGTTAGATCACGGACTAATATCATGCCGTACGTTGTGAAGCCAGAATTAAAGGGTCAAAAAAAGTGTTAGACTGGGAGACTGAAGATCTTAGATTGTGGACTACTGTCATAACTCATGAAGCCTGTTTAAAAAAAAAAAAAAAAGCTGTAAAATAGATCAGATTGCCTGGACCGTTGCTCTTCTTAAGATGTTAAGAAGTGTCAAAACACACAATCTTCTGCACATCCAGGTGTTACGTGGAGAAACGTGTCAGTATTTGGTCATCTGTTTGGGGTGAAACTAAATGCATTTCTCATTCAGGCAGAGTTCAGATATGGGATTCTCATCCTATTATAACCTCTAGTTAAAACTCTGCTGTTTTATATCTCCCAATTACAGACTAACATGTTTTTTCTTTTTACATTAAAAGTCTTGTTTATATAAAACCAAATGATTACAAATATTCCCACAGCACCTAATCAAACTATATCTGTAGGATTAAAATCTTATTAATGTTGCCTTCATAATTTATTTTATTATTTTTCTTTTGATGCATACATTTAAGTCTAAACCTGCTATATTTAGCCATAGTTTGATGTGCTTATTGCCCAAAGAATTGTCCTTTTTTCGCATTCTGCTGTATGTAATGTAATGGTGAGAGTATAACCGTTGGTCAGTCCATCCTATCAGGTGTCCGGCCTCCAGTCGTCTGCTTGACAAAGATGCCACTTGTAGCTTGACAACTGTACTTTTAAAACACCTTTATAAGTCTAATATGATAATCTATCACTGCTTTTATTATGTCTTTTCTATTTTAAAGATTGTTCATTATGTGTAAACAAACATAATATTTAGTAGTAGTACTAGTAGCAGTAGTATAGTAAAAGAGTGTAGCACTCTTTTTTTTTTTTTTTTTTTTACCTTCCAGACCATCGTTGTTGACGTTTTTATTGAGTGGAAATATTTCAAAACAGCAGAGTTTATTTATATATGATTTTTTTTATTGGGGCAAAGTGTCAAAATATATATGTATTTATTCAATCAGCTGACTGGCAGTGTAAAGCAATTACTTCATGTACATAAAGGAACTCAAATCACTCTGGGACTTTTTATATAGCATGTTTTATAAAAATAAAAAAAAAGACTGAAACATTGCATGGTAGAACATTTTTGAAGTTTTAAAATTTGGGTACAAAATACCTCATAACTATAGTTTAAGAAGTGATACTTTATTAGGAAGGAAGGATGGCACGTCATGACTCTTTCCCAGGCAGCCAAATTTGTGTTTCTCACAGACAGGAAAAAGCCGTGGCCTCTATCTTTTAGCCAGATGTCCTGCAAACACGAGGGAGGGTCAACAATGCATTACTGTCTGCGCCATATAGCTGAATAAAACTTTAGTCCCTAGAGCACATTCTTAGCACCTCATTAAAAGGGCTTCAAATTGTGTGGCAGAATTGTTTGCTATTTTGAAACTCTACAATTTAAAAACGTGTATGTAAGTAAGCCCTTGGTGTCAGCTTTAAATTTATTTTTGTGTCGTTTTTTTTTTTTTTTCTTAAAAAGTTTAAGAGGAAAAGTTCTATCTACTAATCTTTTCTAGTGTTGGCACTTTTTATTTATTTATTTATTTATTTTTTTTGCAAATGCTTGTTTGTTTGCAAATGTTTGAGTTTGGGTAAACGATCATTGTGAGCAGCTAATTGCTCTCTCTGTGGCTTCCCCTTTTGGGAGGTGTCACCGAGGTCACCTCAAGACTAATGCCTTGAATATGAATTTGATCCCCATCTCAAG
The DNA here is from genome assembly GCF_051168715.1 of Poecilia mexicana. Lineage (NCBI taxonomy): Eukaryota > Metazoa > Chordata > Actinopteri > Cyprinodontiformes > Poeciliidae > Poecilia > Poecilia mexicana. The sequence continues at coordinate 8,588,850 of NW_028263389.1, forward strand.
TTTTCACATCTCTGCCTTATTGATTATTGAGATTCGCTGCAAACTTTCACCTTGAGGTTCAATAAAATAGCCAAGGTAGGGCACATACACACACATAGACACAGAAGTAAAACTGTTTGTGCATCATAAAATATTTAGCAGCTCCAGCTGCAGCTTCAATTTTCCTAGGGCTTTAGTTTAAACTGTTTGGATGCTACCAAACCATAAATTATTGTTACTTCTATTAAATGTAGATTTCTTTTCCTATATTGTGGTGTTTGTTTTATTGTTTTACTCTCCTCTGGTTCAGGGTGTCTCGCCTCTATTATCACATCAGGGTGTGCGGCCCTAAAAGCGTTACAAAAATTCACTTTGCATTTTCTCTGTTTCCGTCTTGCCCAGTCAGACACTCATGCACACGCACACAAAAAGTCAAGGTCTGTCCAGTAAATATTCAGTGCACACACACACACACATATAGGTATGCACACATACCCCCCCCACACCCCCCAACCTACCCCTTCATATTCAGTGAACACACCCTCTCAATATTCACCAGCTTTGGCCACCGATGGCTGACAGTTTATGTTATATTCAATGAATACTGAATTTAGAGAAAAGATTTAAGGAACTGTGAAGAAACACTGACTCACAAAACACCACACAGAACAAAAAGGAAAAGAGAAAAAAGGAGAAAAAAAAAATCGAGGAGGAACGTAGCGTAGGCAAAATTTGAAATTCAAACTGAAAAAGGCCTGCAAAGCAAATCTAACTAACAAACCTGACGAGTGGTTTATTATGTACCCACTCGATGTGCTAAACTCCAAAGTGTAGAACAATAGGGTTTTATTGCATGTAGATGCAGGACACGGTGAAAAAGGCAGCGTGAAGGGCTGTAGTGTAGAGAATCGGCACAAGTGGCCTGCTCAAGGTAAAGACTGCCATCTATTGACCAACTCCGGGAGCACTTCTTTTGTCTCTCAACAAAAGGGCAGCCAGCTCATCCAAGTTTAAGCGGTGGAGGGCTTTTATTCCATCTTTCCTTCTACATTACTGAAACGCATTCAGCACTTCTCCGGATGAGATCTTCAGCTGTTTGAAACCTGACTCACATTTCATGTATCCCCACAAAAAAAAAAAAAAAATCGGCTTTACAAATTCTGTAAAATCGTTATTTCTCGATCTGCTCTGAGATGCGACGCGCTGCAATGTTAGATGTGTGTCGCTACGCATAAATTAAAAGATGATATAAAAGTTATATCACAATGTAAGCAATGTTATTGTATTTATCCAATTTACGAATGAGTTTTAACAAACAACGCCTGTGAACTCTTCCACTTTTCCTCCTCTGTCTGTCATCTGGCTCTGTCTCCTGTTCAGTGGAGGAGTTGGCAGCACGTGCAGAGGAGGCGAGGCGGATGGGGGGGGGATACCTGGGAGAAAGGAAACCGGCAGAGGAGAAAATAAGGTAAGAAGAAAGAGAAGAAAAGGGTGGGGGGGGAAAAAAAACCCCTGTATCCTCTCCCGTTCCTGTTTCCCATGCCTCCCCTGTGTATGCGCGGTAATCAAAAACATTTAGATGTTTTACGTGCGGTGTACAGTAGGCTCTCTAACTGAACATGTGTTTAACAGAACAGCCCTAAGCTCTCGGTGCGTGCACGTTGTTTCTGAAACTCTACAAAGAGAAGGACTCTCCCTTTTTACATATATGTATATATTTTTTGGGGGGTGGGCGGTGGGGGGTCAAACGTGATACGATTCTGCACAAGTTGGTGTGAATCTGTTTTTATTTGTATTGTTTCATGACTAATGTAGCGGCAGCATTGAACTGCAGTGAGAAAACAGATGTGAGGACACAAGAGTTCAGAGTTCAGAGGCGAGTCCCCTGGTTGACCCCTTGTGTTACCAGAGCTGCGGTGATGACATCAGCAGGCATGTATCACCCCGTATAGAGTGTGTGTGCGTGCATGTGTGTGTGTGTGTGTGTGTGTGTTTGTGCACGCATAGCTGTGGTTGTGGCTTTGGCTTCAACACGACCTCAGTGCAACCGTCTCGCTCTTAGGGAGTTTCTTGGTTAAGTCCGGCCAAGCATGGAACATTTTCATCGTCAACCGACAATTTAAAACTCAGTATGGAGACTTTTTGGAGGCTACGTCCTGAATTCTTACACTTTATTAGATTTAAAGCAATATTAGGTAGTGGATGGTAAAACATTCGCTCTGTCTGGATATTAGATCCATTTGCAGAATCACGCTGTTTACTATTAACCCGGTATTATCTAATAACTGCAAAGACATGAAAGGTTTTTAAGCAACAACACCATGTTAATGGCTTCCATCTGTGCTGTGGGAAATCCCCTTCGTTCTCTACAGGATGCCTCCTCTCTTTCTATCCTTTCTTCCAACCGCTCTGTTCATGCTCTGATTTCTTTTTTTTTTTTTTTTTTTTTTTAGTTTTTCTGTAGACCAATCTTTTATGATAATTTTGTTTATTTGTTTTTGATTTGGTGGTTGTTAGAAACTGCTTTATGTAATCAGTTTCAATGTTACTGCGAAAACACTTTGCTTGTCAGTTTAGTGTGTGGTCTCATTTCTTGTTTGGGAAAATACTTGCATATGTTATTATGTTTTATGTTCATTACTATTTCATCTATTATTCTTATGCAGGAATATTTAACGTTTTTCTACGTATCTTAAGATTTTTTTAATGCAGCAAATGTTACAAATAATTAAAAAAAAAGTCCTACTTACTTTTCTACACTTTTATGAAGAGTGCATATTTCATGATTGTCTTTTGATTTCCAAAATAATAGAAGTCAGTTCTGCTGCTTACCATGTAACGCATTAATACATTCCTAACATCGGACAACAGGTGGGTCAAAAATTGTGGAACACAGTTTTTTAAACTTGGACAGTAAAATAAGCACAACAACTGAAACATATTTTGAAAAGTAGAAACAACTGTGGAGAACCACTACAATCTAATTAAAGCAATGTTTTTTATTTTTTTATGTTTACTGGACAGAAATGTTTACAATGCTTTTTTTTTTCTTTTTTACAATTTTACACTGCTTTAGAGAACTTAATATGTAAACACTGTTTTATTTTTTAAGTATCTATTTTTTTTGTTATTGTAATTATCTAATGTTATGATAAATTACTGATACATCTTTTTTTTGTTTGTTTTATGTCACTGTTAAATACATTTCAACTCCTAGCCATGTGCATAAACCTTTTCCTGTAAAAGGCCCAAGTATTTTTAGTGCCCATAAGGTTGTGATTTCACAATTTTATGTTGGTTTTTGAGGTACAGTGTAGGTCAAAGGTGTGGGTGGTTTGTTTGGGTTCTGTGTGTGAGTCTGTGCGCGCGCGCGGGTGTGTGTATGTGTGTGTGTGCATGAGCGAGCGGAGGTCTGGTAGGGTGTGTGTAGGCTCAAGAGTGGCCAAAGCCAGGCTGTGCAGGGAGGTTTGTGGAAATGGTAATCATTTGTTGTATCGATTCCGCTGTAGCCAGGGCAGCCGGCACACGCAAACTCGCTCGCACACACGCGTGCGCTTGCTCATAGACACCAACTGACTTGCACGCACGCAGACGCACAGCTCCGTGGTAGAAATAGACCCCTCCATATTGATCCCCTTCACATTCCCTTAGCTGTGCTGCCACACATGCGCACAATCGCACACAGATATACTAACACATTCATGAACCTGCTTGAACACTTAATAGCCACGTGACGACAACAAAAGTAAAATGTGCTTTTTTTTTGATTCGTGATACATTTTTAGCTTCATAAGTAGGTTAATGTTAGATTGTGGGCTAATTTGAAAGATGTACGTTTGAATATTTACGTTTCAACAGGTGAGCTTTGTTTCTGAGTAATAATAACCTTGTCCTGCTGATTGTTTATGTAGGTCAGTGCCTGAAAGGCTGCAGGAGGTGACGGAGCTCAGGGAGAGACTTCTGTTGATCGGAGTGTAAAGGCAGAAAGAGAAAAAAAAAAAAAACGAGATGCAGTGGAGCAGGTAAATAATTGTTTGGGGTTTGTTTAAAACAGCCTATGTTGTGAAATGTAAAAATGCACCTTCATTAAGAAGCGTTATGAACACAGAAAGCTTTTACCGCTTACACCGCTTCATGTATTTAAATATGATTATCAAAACACTCTGTCAGCGAGAGTATTGATTTTTTTTTTTTTTTTTGTACTGTCGCTCCTGACACAACCCACTCGGGGTCAAAAATCTGAGCCCGGTTTACTGTACTACAGCCTAAACAGGAATGCTAAAAGGCATTCTGTCCTCTCCTTTCATTTCCTCCAAGGTCTTCTTCACTTTTCCTTCCCTCCCCTCGCTTACCTTTCAGATGATTAGTGTCATATATCCAGCGCTAGAGCCTGGATTATCTTGTCTGAGGGAAGGAGGGGTCTGTGCAGGACCTAAATCTATAGCAAGGTGATTTGGAGCGTTAATTCTTGGGTGTAATATTCCCTGATACTCCCTAATGTTCCGGCTGGGAGCTGAGGGAATCTCAGGGGAGAGCAGTTGTCAGAGCTCAGCCACAGCTGTACAAGGGCAAAATGGATAATTAAAAGGAAAGGCAAAACAAGGAAGCGATGTCCAAAAAAATGTTTAATTCTCCTAAGCTTCATCTGCCTGTGTTTTTCTATTGAGTTTGAATTTTAATTTGTTTATTTTCATATTCAGGAAATACTGTTTTGCTTCCGATTCTTATTTGTTGCTTCCCCCCTCTTCTTTCCATCAATCTCTTTTGCTTACAAGTTATTTCCAGTTCCTTCTTTACTTTTTCTTTCACTTTTCTTACACCTTCCTATTTTTTTTTAATCCTTGCATTTAATGTGACGCAGATGGCACGGTTTCTCTTTTTTTTTTTGTTTATTGCACCAGGGTGATTGCCCGGGGCCAGTAAAACACCAACTAAGGCCAGTTGATTGGTTCGTCGGTAGTCAGACGAATACTCCCAAAGAGTTCTTCAACTATTTCACGACTGTTAAAAATCCTTTCATCTCCGCATTTGTAGTGTGACAGGCCCTCTTTTCTCTGTTGCCTGTGATCAAAAATGTTGCATGACATGTCAGAGTTTGCCAGGAGTCTCTCATGCCACACGACTGCATAAAGCAGATATGGCGAAGGCTAGTAGCGTTTGAATTATCATGAATAAAGTGAAGGTAGGTTTCTTTAATATTCAAAGCTGCGGTGTCTGGAGTCTGTGGTTTTGAATTGTTGATATGGTTGGAAATCAGTGCTATATTTTTAATGAGCATGTTTTTTTTTCTTCTTTTTTTTTTTCTCTCAAAACTCAAAACAGGTGCGATGTTGCTGCACTGGTCACATAAAAGATCTTGGGTTTGAACTTGCCTGTCAACTGATATGGACTCCCTTTGCTTTGTGGCCTTCCTTCACTGCATCTGTAACAGACATGTGGGCGCAAATACACCAATAACCAAACGTTCTGTCTTTGAACTTGAGCTTTTCTCTTTTGTCTCATATCAGTACAAAGGCGGATAAAATGGGCCTCCTGCTAGCAGCTCAGAAGTTTACTAATTACAACAAAACGGTCCAGATTTGCTTCATTTATCTTGCCAAAGTGTACTTTGGGTGCAGAGTGTTAGGTTACAGTATAAAAGGCATAGTCAGCTTTGTCAGCAACAAAGCAGGCCAGTATGTATTCATGGAACGTTTTGTTTTCAGAATGCAGAATGTGGCAAAGGGAGGATCCAAATGAGGCACTTTGTGGTACACTCAGGCTTGTGCAGGCGGGACCTTGCCCATTCCTCTATTGTTTATTTTTCACAAAAATCTCCCCCACCCCCCGCTCCTAAAAAAAATATATATATATTCCTTTGTGAAGAAGGAATAAATTTGTGCAATACACAAGGAAACAAGAATATCTGTGAGAGATGAAATTCTGTACATTTATTTGACATAAGAAAAGAATACTTGCTCTTGACTGTCAGCCCCCAATGTTTAATATGTACTAAATAGATTTTCATACAACATATAATTGATTAATAAACTGAGAAAATATGTTTCGCAAATCGGTTGGCATAATCAGTTTAATTACATCTGTGTAGACTGATGTTGTTCTGTTTTAACTGTCATCATAAGCTGCTTTTTTTAATAGGGCAAAATTCCCAATAAATATCCAATAACTTGCATCTGTTCCTGCTTTAGATGACTTTAAGTAAGAAAATCAGAAAGTTTTTTTTTTAGAAATGTGGGACATTGTGGCATTTGTGGCCACTTTCAATACACTTACAAAAGTCCCCAAATGGGAGGTCATGTTCTGAATCCAAATGTAAGAGAGGTCAAATCTGGATCCAGACCAATTGTGAGTACATGTGCTTTCTTCTATAAATCTTTTTTTTTTTTTTACAGTTTTACCATGTTTACTGCAGTACATTTTAACATGTGCAGCTTTTCCAGACATTGCGCTCCTTGTCGTATCACTGCGAGAGGCAGCAGCGGCCAGTCTTTCTGCAGAGAGAAGTCAGTTAGACGAGAGGTTAACGCATCCAAATACTGAATGTTTAACATGAGTGTCTCTGAGAACCGACAAAGGAAACAAATGAATGTTGTCAGTTTCACTGGAGTGACTTAATTTTGTGGGATATGAGTGAAGGACAGAATATTTAAGGGAGCAAATCAACTTCTAAAATTAGAGCAGAACCATTTTAATGTCAAAGAACCAAGTTTGACTGATCCCTCGGTCATTTGAGGCAGGCCAGCATTATTTTGAGTCAATACGAAAATTAATCCGCTCAGCAGGTCTTACAGAGTTCATGACTGCAATCTCTTGCTTTAGTTGGTGGTTCTTTTTCCATCAAGAAAAACAGAAGAAATTAACATTCTATATTCAGATGAATATTTTACTTTCAATGCTAACCTAATTTTCTTTAATCCTGCATGATTAACTACCAGATCAGCCAGGATTGCCTTTTAAAATTGTTAAGACTTCCGCTCAACATTTTTAGGCAAGTATATATTGTATTCTGCAAGCCTCTCACAGTGATTTACTGGTTCCAGCATTTGGAAAAAATGTTTCTCACTTGTGCTAAATATTGTGTCTTTTAAATCCCTCCGTCTTCATGTTCTGAAAGTGTGTTGGTTTCTACAAAGGCTTTCAAATCGTTGCTGACTGTAAATCATGCTTTGATTGTCATGCATTTTGTCACAAACAGTGCTTCTCATACAAAATAAATGCCCTTATGTCGTTTGTATATGTTCACTAGCTGGAATCCTTTGGTTTTACATTTTTTTGATGCACCAAAGCTCTGTCCTCAATCACGTCAACAGCGGAGGAGGTTTTCAATGAATTTGTCTCCAAACAGTGTTTAAACATCACGGTTATGGCTGCTGTGACTACAACTCCTTCATTAGGTCCCAATCTCTGTTATTGACCTACAGAAGATGAATTATCCACTGGTGAAAAAAATCAAAGGGTTTGAAATGGTAAATGGTACACTACAGTGGCCTATAGAGGAAATCTATATTACAAATTGCCTCAGTGCGCAGAAGCTGAACCTCAGATCGCTTTGGCTCTACTGTGTCTACGTCTCTGTAAGCACAGTTGTTTGTGTCTTGGGCTTTTCGGGATTTTGTCCAATTTCTTAACAGAAAAAAAAAAAAAAAAAGAGTTGCATGATATTTTTTCAGCTTTGCGTGCCACTAACCACATGCGGACACAGATAAACATGCATGCTTCTGTCAGTCCCGTCTCTCGGCATGAGTCCAGTTCAAATACAAGATAAACATGAGACATGTTTTCTCCGACTGATCATATCACACCCCTCTCCTACTCTCTGAATTTCACTGTGCCACACACACTCACACAATCATAGTCATTAGTGTGTTTATTTTGATTGGGTAAAAGGCTTTAATGAGAAGTTTTCAAATAGCAAAAGTTTATGAGCATCTGATTTGAACTTTTCTGAGCTGACCAGACACACAGCCGCAGATGTGTTCTCCTAGAACAACAATGATGGGTTCTAATCACTCTCGAGTCAGTAGGGTGCCTGATAAGATATTAGTAAGATCCATAGAGGGGGGGAAACAGGATGATAAAATGACTAAGTAAACACTTTATTTTTTTTTCCTGGTGGAAAAACAATGGGACTTGTAAGTCAAATGTTTCCACCTGTGCGTTTAAAAATGTTCCTCAAAACTTTTGCACATGGCCTATACATGCAAAAAAAAAAAAAAAAAAAGTCAACTAAAAAAAGTGCAATGTTAAATCAATTGTACTTTCGTTGTTTAGCATTTTGATTTTATATAGTAATACTACTGCTTGGAGCATTGTTGCTCAGTTGTAGAAATTATATTATGATTAAAACAGGAAATACCAGACATGCATAAACACAATAAAGTCATATAAAAGGAAAATATATGAAGATGTAATAAACACAAAAGCAAACAATCACAAACTATTAAGAATTACATAAAAAATGCAAAAGAACAAAACAAATATAAATACACTTAAAAACTCAGATAAAATAAATAATAATCAAAGAATATGTTATTATAATAGTAATTATAATAATCTGATACTGATTGCTGGTATCAGTTTTGAGATGTTTTCCAGGTCATAGTAAAACATATTAAACTCTACCTGCTCTCAGGCTCATCTTATTAGCCTAAATAGATTTTAAAATAGTCTGAAATCTTTAATGACACTGAAGGGAAGGCACAACAATAGAGTTCATTCGTTATGTTGATAAAACAGCATGGCTGCTACAATTGACTGTTTCACCACGTTGTGTCTTTTTAGCACGTGCATAAGCCATCTCACACAGTTCATTATTGTGTAATTTATTTTAAAGCTGAGAAAGAAATTCTCTTAGACAAACATAATGTTTTCTCTTGGTGTTCTTTTTTTTTTTTTCCCCCGTCTGCACCTTTTAAACGACGATGCGCCGTCGTTTCTCAAAAGGAGACGGTTTCTTCCCTCTGAATCAGGTGAAGGAAATTTAGAGATTCAAGGCAGCAGTCTATTACAATGCAAATGCAATTTTAGTCAGAAAGGATACCATGAAAGAGTTGTCTTGAAAGGAAACTTTTCAGCCTTTTCTGCTGCTCTTAGTTTTAAAGGCACCGTTTCAAAGGTTAACCTATGCTGAATCTGTCTTTAAAGACTTATTTATAAAAGTGAGTGGAAAAAGTGATTACACCTATTCAGTCTGATTATCCCAGACATAATTCATTAATAATGAATTATGCTCCAATCATTTTCTCCACAAAACAGAGTCTAATTTATGCCTAATACCTATCTCTTATGAAAAACTGAACTGCCAATTTCCCTCTGTTTCTGAAGTAAAAGTCACCCACTGCCAATAAATGAAAGACGTAGCCTCTGGGCCTGAATTTGCGATCTAGAAGTTGCGTATTGGCATACTTCTTTTTTTTTTTAACTGTGCAGCACAGATAGAGGAAACTAAAAATTAGAAAATAATTATAAAATATCATGGCTCAAAGGGATTCAGTTTGTTATAACATTTTTATAGATGGGAGATGTAAAAAAAAGTTTAATTGATATAAAGTAAACTGATTCAGCAACCCTCACAGTTATTTTGCTCAACATAGGTAAAAAAAAATACATATAAGAAATTAGACTTTTGTTGAAGTGCTATAATCTCACAGTGAAGGTTTGCTGCGGTATTAAATATGTTCTTGGATATCCATTTAAATCCCGTTTGCTATAATAATTGACATATTGTCTCAATTCTCGCTTTTGAACTTAAATTAATTTCAGTGTAGCTACTGATTTGGCTGTAGATACCGACATCTTTATGTATTTTTCTTTCTGCGATTATTGACTTTTGATTATCAAACCGGCTGTGCCTCATTTGTGTTCTCCTGTCTTTCTGATTTTGAAGAGCGACTCTTATGCTTCACTTCGTTTTTATCCCGGCGCACACATTGTGATTCGAGTCACACTTAACTTGCAAAAACTATCGCAACAGCACTCCTCAAAGTTTTACATCTTCTGCCTTTATCTTTTATGTCATTTACAGTTTTCAGCACCAAAATGAATGACAACTAGTCAAAAGAAAATGCATCGTACTTGCCATACTTGAATACATTTTTTTTTCTATTCTTTACAACTCGTAGCATATTTAGTTTGAGACACCTGTATGCATTAAAATGATCCATCTTACTGTAGATGAGGAGCTTCATCTTAGTGAGAAGTGAAATGAAAGCTGATAACACCACCGCGTTGATGCACACTAGATGCAAGATAGGGTATTTCCGTAATGGCAGCTTCTGATAAACAACCCAGCAGCATGCGTAGGAGAGAGCGTGATGAAAGGACTCAGGCAAAGGAGTTAGGCCATGCCGCAGCAGACGAAGGTAATTAAAGAAGCCATCATCAGCATCATTAATATGCTAGATCTGCTGTGGCCCACTGACTAGTCTAATGGAGAACATGTCATCATCGTCACCATTAGGGAGAGTAGGACACACACAAACACAAGCACACACCGTCTTAATGTTGGGTCGCGCCATGATTACCACCATTAAACCCAGAGTGAGAAGGCCTGCTTAGGAAGCTGGATTCTCTTTTGTACTCTCACACACACACACACACACACACACACGCACACCCCCCCCCCCCCCACACACACACATGCATGCTTAAAGATCTTTAATTCAGACCATGTGAGTGATAAGCATGCATATTTAAGTGATGTCAGGCCTGTTGGGTCTTTTAATTAGACAGAATGAATGAATGTTTTATAAAAAACGTGTTTAACAATAAATGTGTTCATTAATTTGATGAGAGGATGTGGCTCTGATGAGCTGAGTGCAACAGAGTAATGGCCTCGTATTCGACTCTGGTGGTTTGGTGGTGGGAGACGCAACAACCGAGCTGCGCGTTTCTGATTTCATCCTCATTTTCCATGTCCTTCGCTTTATGCAGAGGAGTCGGCCCCGAATGACGATTCAACCGTGACCAGGTCAGTTTGTACTGCAGTTTTAGTGAAAAGTGCTTTTGTCCCGAGTAAATGCGAATGCGAAACGCACCTGCACTTCATAGAAAGTATAAAAGATTGAAAACCCATTAACCACAAAGGTCCACACAATCAGTTTCTTTTACTATCTGCAGGTATATGCAAGGTTTTCTTACTCGCGTGTATTCATTTTAACTGTTGGCACTGAGTGTTGTTGAGTTGTTGGCTAGACATATCAAGTTTATCGTGATTTTTATTTTTTCAAGACAGATAAATTCCGCTCCATCAGCTATAAAAATGTGAACCCCTCCCCAGCATCCCCATGTTCAGTCCACATTTAGCAGCCTAAAGCGAAAAGGACAAGAGGTACCACCAAACTTTGTTATGAATGCATTTTGATGCCCCTTTTAGCCCCTCATCATCTCCTAAAATATTTGTGCAACAAAACCAATCTAAATGTTAAGCAGGTATGCTACCTCAGTCCACCCCCATTTCAGTCCAGCCTCCTTGTCCCTTTCGCATTTTTTTTTTTTTACAAATGTCCCTCTTTCTCCCTCAAACACCCCTCTTTCTCTCACCCCTCTTTTCACTGCCTCCCCTGACACTGGTGGAAACAGAGTGATGATGTGTAATTTAGTCCTAATCACAACATCAGACTTGTGCCGCGATTTACATCCCTGCACCAGCCGAGCCAGTCACAGAGTCAGAAGGGAGATGTTAATGTGAGACCGCAGGTAATTACTGTCATTACAGCTTGCTGTCAGTCTGCCTGGTGTGTGTGTGTGTGTGCGTGTGCGTGTGTGTGTGAGTGTGTGTGATGATGTGTGTAAATGTCTTATAAGTGCGGATGCCATTTTTTTCTTTTAACTCCTTAACTGGTTTGACGTGATATATTTTTTACATGTTTGTGTGTCCGGATGGATTGGATCCTCAACTTAACTCCCGAAATGGAGATACATCAATTTAGACAAAACCAGAGACGAATCATACGCAGCTGAGGGCTGGTGGTATTTATTCTGTTGCCGATAAATGCAGTTACAATTGATACCCTGACTCGGTTCATCCCTGCAGACTAAATGATTTTCTAGATGTAACTTCATTGTTTTCACAGAATTTTGTCACTACATATTTGCTGAACTGCAACCCTTCCATAACCGAAATGTAATTTAAAATGTTTTTTTCTCCTTTTTTTTTTTTCACCGTTTTATGCAATTTGAATTATTAAATGTCGACGTCATTTTAACAACTTCTTCTTGAATAGCAGTACAGCATTTAACCTGATATCATTGGGAAATCCAAATTACCTTCTGGTCAATGTACATATCACGTGATTGCATATATACCATTTGTTTGGATGATGCTTGGAGAAATTATTGAAATTACAAACTCTGACATTACCTTATTATCCAGTTGATTCCCTAAACTCCTTCAATGTGCAGAAACTGCTTGCCTCATTTAAATCAGGACTGAAAAGATCATTCTTTACTGCAACTTTTGACGAAAGAGTCTCCCTAATGAAGAGTTTGAATGCTTGAAACTGTAAATAACTAGTGTAGATATTTACAGTTGACAACTTTTAGACTGTTTTTCATTTAACATTTAGCAGCAGGTATTCTAATATGTGTGTTTTATCCCCCCATCTTTGAAATGATTTTGGTATTTTTATTATTAAAAAAAAAAAAAGCACACGAGCTGATGTGCATGCACATCGACATTCATCTGACGACAGCAGTTGGTATTTTGACATCTGCGGGTATTCATTTGACATTTTTATGTGCTTAAATTATGTCCCACGTGTTGGAAAGTTTTTTTTTTTTTTTTTTCTCCATATTTGTCCAAATCTTTGTGGGAAGGTGGTATGCTATATCAAGGTGTTCCTATGGCGATAAGGGTAATATGTCAGGGTCCCTAGAGTTTAGGCCTGGAAAAGGTCCTGACTGATAAGCAGAATGAAAAAGTCAGCAGTTTGGCCAGTGCCATCCAGTTGCTGTTTTTACCCCCCACCCATCTTTTTCATTTCTCCAATCTCATCTTCTGCTCTTTCCCATCCTCAATCTTTCCTCTCTCCCCCCTGCTGAATACCTCACCTTGCTATTTATACCTGTGTCTGCAAATGCCATCTCTTTCATCCTCCATTATTCTCCATTTACCCAATTTCTCCTAATGTTTCTATTATGCCTTGTTTTTGACATTTATATCCACATTTTCTTCACCTTCCCATTATTAGAACCTCACTTACTCCCCCTTTTGCCTTCCTTTAATTACACCTTTGGCCTTTTCAACTCACATTTAATGGTGAATATGATTTGTATGCATGCATAGTGAGAGAGAGGGAATTTGTGCAATGCAAAAAAATCAAAAATCAAATAAAATTATGCAATCATTGGTAATGTTTCTTTTACGTGAGACTATTTTAAAACTATAAAGCTCTGCTCAAACTAACGTAGTTAAAGTACTACAGGCCAATTGGCCTCTTCGCTAATTTGTAATTCTTTCTTACCTATGTGTTGCTATTTTATACCTGTAAACAAACCGATGTGAAACCAGGCACTCAACCAATTCCATGGTATATTACTTTATTTTTCTTTACTGCCGAACATTTTAATAAGTTACAAAAATGTGAATATTACGTCTATTTTAATTTTATGTTGTTTTTTTGAAACTTTTATGATGCACCCTCATTTCATATGCCCCAGTAGACATCTTAGCAATATGTCCAATATCTACTACTGAGAGAAAAAACATGTGTTCATAGTGGAGAATGAGTGAAAGTGGTCAAAAGCGCTCTTCCCTACTGGAAGTTTGAATTTTACTCATTTTCATTTTTCTTTTTGCAAAAAAACAATGTTGTTCTACATTTCTTCACTTTGTGTAGTGTTAGCTTAACCTCTTAACTGTTATGAGAACACTGTGTCTCACTGAACCATTGTCTGACATGTAAGCGTTTGTGGGTGACTGTCAGAGGCGTACTGACCATTGGGAGATTTCCAAATGACTGGTCTGTTCCAGGGCGAACCAACCGGTGGTCGGATCGTTTTACCCCATAAAACGCACTAGTGCTCCCATCGCAGCCGCCCTCTGATTTTCAACCCCAGCCCACCCCTGGCGACAGCTAAGGGCTTAAGGAATTCGTCCAGTATGTTTTCCAGATCTTTTTGAGGGCCTGATGGCCCAGATCAAAGCTCAAAATAAGGTGCTGCTTACTATTAGTGAAGAAAAGAAACAAGGATTTATTATCTGAAACATATGAAGATCTTCTGTGTCTATGTCGTGCATAGCAGTTTTTTTTTAAGCTAGAAAAGAGTGCTCATCTAAGGCATATTTGAAGAATTATCAAAGTGTGACCATGTGAGTCATGTGTGTGTGTTCTTGTAGTTCAGCTGACATATTTGCACCTGGCAGTCAGAATCCTTTTATGTCCCCTTTACACTGTCAAAGTATGAAATGGTGCTGATGTGGCAGACTTCACATGAAACATGTTTCCATTGCATCCAGTTAAGCAGGTAGCTCTTAATTTTGCTAGAATTTATGCATTGTGTAAAAGTTCTCTCTCCATATATGTATACAGGACTTGAAAACATTATCTCACATAAACAAAACAATTGTAGCATAAGTAATAGTCCTGGAGTCTGAAAGCTGGTATAACAAAATACAGGAGTAAATACACTCAAGGGTAAATGTTTAATGGGTGTGGAATTTCATTTTATGGAGGCTTTGAGAGTGTTTGTGTGTCAGATGTGTTGTCTGAACCTCCAGCTGGAAAGACAGAGTTACGGGCACCATGACCTTTGTGTGGTATATTTTACTATGTTTTTGCCTGAAAAGTTTACAAAAGGCTCTTGATGATATGTGTCTGTAGTACAATGCTGCTCTCTGCATATTGTCTATTAAACTGTCATTGTATCTTCTTCCTTTTGGTGGACACCTTCAAGGGGCTAATGACTTGCTAAAGGTAGAGATGGAGAGAATTAAAGAAGGGGTAGAAATGAAGGGAAGGGAGAGATGGAATGCTTAGAGGTGAACAAGTGCGGGGTCAAAGTGCCATAAACTACAAATTAGAAGAGACAAAAAAAAAAGGAGAGTTGATCACAAACAGGATTGTTTTTCAAGCTGTAATCGTTTGCAGGCCCAGAAACAAGACTGGGGCATCCAGAAAATGTGAGTCATCTGTATGCGTGTTGTTTGGATGTGTTGTATGTATTAGGAGAGAGCGTAGATGAAAGTCCATGTGTGTGTGCATTCAGCACCTGATCAGATTTAAGCATTCACATCCAACAAAACTGCTGCCCACCATGTGTCGCTCTTTTATACATGATCTGGCCTGAACTGGCGAAGGGAAGTTTGGCTCTTTACAGAGAGCTGGCTGTTTTGGTACGGCTCCCAAATGGCTCTTAATTTATCATTATCTGTTGCCTCATATTTTAGCCTAATGTGAAAAACACGAATGCCTTGGTTGTCAATGAAACTTTTAGCATTCAGTGCTTTTATGAGAAGACGTATATTTGCCTAAATGTATGCATTTGTTACGATACGAAAGCAGGCATTTGAACAGAGCTAAACTCAGTTACCAAACTATGCCCTCTGCTTTGCTAGTACCAATATATTATTTACAGGTGTCCACTATATTTATAGGTTTTTGTGTCCTTACCGCTGTCTACAGACTGAGGGAACAAACATTTTCTGCACACGTCTGTCCCCTCCTCTACTTTCACAGAACGGTACGACCTCATATCCTCAGATGTGATTGGCCACAAGGTTGCCATGCTGCGAATCAAATCGAAGCTCTGCCGTGAGCAGGGTGGAATCACTGAGAGTGAGAGTTGAGCAATGAAAGGGAAAAAAAAAGAAGTGGGGAGTCAGCTCTTCTGATTCACTACAAATCAGAACCTATTGCTTTTGAACATGACCCATCGCCAAAGCTGATGACGATGACAACGGCAGGATTGTCAAGTTGTGGATGAAACACCCCATAGGCCTTGGCCACCTGTGTGTACCTAGTGTTGTGTGTGTGTGCGTGTGTGTGTGTGTGAATGTATGTGCATTATGTGTCTTCTTCAATCTGAATGCGTCATTCATGCTGGGCCTTTAACAACCATTACACTCCAATCAAGTGCCTGTCCTCTCCTGCTTGCCACCCTATGGCTGTCAAATGGCATTCATCAATAGAGAGGAGATATATTTATTAGGTTCATTAAGGCAATGAAAATGAATGTTGCACAGATGGGATTGGGTGTAGGATGGAAGTGAGAAAGAAGAGCGTGCATGTCGGGGGACGGGTGTTTGTGCGGGCACCTGCCTGAAGCAGTATCTCCCCCCTCACCCCTCTGTGCCGCCAGTGTGTCCCCCACCCCCGAGGTATTCCTCATTAACAGTCCTCCCGAAAACCTCACCCATTTTGCACACGTGCACCCTCTCATGTTGCCCCCCACCACCACCACCACCCCGCCCTCCCCTAACGAACCACCAGGCTCTGTTTCCAAAACGGATCAGATTTGTTTTGACTGGGGTAGGTTCCCAGTGCTATTCAAAGCTGTCAGTCATTTTAATGATATCATTAAGGGGCTGCGACAGAAAGATGAATCGCCTTTCTTTGTCTTTCCCTCATAATTGCAAATGAGCGAGAGAGTGGGACAGAGAGTGAGGCAGTTCATATAGATGTATGCATAAGAGAGGGTTTGATTGAGCAAATATAATAACATGGAACAAGATATATAAAAACTGTGAATGAGAGCGACTTCCACAGAGCCTCCCATTGTGTTCCAAGCTTTTTCTTATCTTCATTTTTGTTTATTATGAGTATTCCTAATTCATTTCATTCCGTTGTTGCTTTGTTATTACGACCACACAGACACACTTACCCTAAATGCCATATATATGATAATCTCATATCGGTAAGAAAACGAATGTGTCATGATATTTGCATGACAGGCCTATACATTCTGTACCTAAATCTCATTACTTGTGGCAAAGGATTTAACTTAACAGTGCCTCCAGTGCCACTATCACTGACAGCAATCAGCACAATGTTGAGATTTCTTCACTGGATAGGGGTTTATTAAAAAGATTTACAAAGATAACTGTGTCTACTTTTCCAAAGAAAAAAAATTTAGCAGTGCAAATGGTATTTTTAAAAAATAATCCAACCCATAGAAAGTCTGACAAAAACACAAAACAAAAAGAGATATAACTCTACACTAGGTAAAATACTAAAGTTTGTAAGGATGAGTCTTATGTTTTTTTATTTTCTTAAAGTGTAATATATAATATATATTTTGCATTCATGTAAAATCTTTATAGTGTTGCAGTGTACCGTGTTCACAACAGCAGTTGTTTTTCTCTTATTCAGACTTTCTTTTTAAAATGTCTGATTTGCTTTGTTCTCCAGTTGTCATATAATCAGTGGCATAATGATACATTCATCTCATGAGACGAGAACAAGATCTGATCTAAATTGTTTTTGAAAATTAAAAAAATCCGGTCTGTTGGAGCAGGGATGTATCTAAGATTTGCAGGACGTTGGCTCTTTACCACTGAAGTTGTAGGTCTGGGGTATAGAATATTTCCGTCTGGGTTTCTCTTGTCTATATGTTGCAGTTTTTGTTTTCGTCTTAAGGTTGTCCAACTTCCCAGAAATAGGATGGCTTTTTTTGTGTTCTTACACAAAAAAATAAATGCTGGATGAATTAAAAAATATTTGTTAAAGAATCTCTGCTAAAAGTAAGTCTTTCCACTTTAGGTTTTAGCAATTTAAGCATATCTGTAACCATCTCAGTGTTGCAACAACTTCTGGATAAACATCTGCCCCTCTGCCATCAGTTCTCCTTTCTACCAAATACCTGAATTGCTGCTACATAGCTGCCTGGAAGCGGGTATTTGTCGACTCTTTCTATATAGCAGGAAACCTTAAAGAAACGCTTTCTTTCAAACTTCAAAATAAGAGTTACAAATAGGAGATGGAGTTCAAGCTTAAATATCCGGAGCTCATAATGGCCTCAGATGAAGTTGACAGCAAAAGGATAGTGCATCACATGGCAAACTTTACTTGGACATGAGATCTCATAAAACCCCTATGAATGGACATAACTAAAAAAAGAACAACATCTGTCTGCAATACATTGTGACCACTTTACCGAGACCTCAACCAGAGGCTGTGCAAATGAAGCAGAGAAAATGCAGAGCAGAGATAATTGTCTGGTGGGATTAAAGTTCTAGATTTCGCCTGGTGAGTAAACAAGACTCTTTTACTGAAATGCCCTTTCTCTTACTCAAAGGGGTTGAGTTCAAACTGTTTCATCCAAGATCGAAATCTCTGTGACTTGAGGAAAGAAGTTTAATTTATGTACAGCAACATATGAAAGAGAAGCTCCGCATGGGAGTTCAGTTCACGAGGCAGAGCTGACCGTCTATTATTGTGAGCGTTAACGTTTGATCCCTTTCTCAGTCACATATCAAAGTATTTAATGCCTTTCACAAGATCTCCACTACAACGTACAGTATGGAAACAAATTGCATTTAATATGAAAAAGCAGTGAAATATAAGCCCTTTCCCTGCACATTTAGGTCATTGTCATGTTCAGAATACAGTAGCATATACGTTGCCCTTTTTTTTTTTCCACCAGTGGTTTGAAACAAATTTATTGAACAATGCAACGAAAGCTTTACTCTACAACCAAAGTGTTAGCAGTAAAAGTGTATGGAGAGAAGGACGTAGCTGCTGAAAAAGGGCTAAGTGATGGAAGCGGATACTGATATGCTGCTTGCTGCTGGCAACACTGACTCAGTTGCTGTCTGACACGAAGCGTGTGAGGGAAGTGCTCATAAAGCATCAGGCTTCATCAGTCCCACGGCTAATGATGTGCCTCCAATTAAGAGCAGCCAGTGATCACAGCAGAGGATTTGTACAAACACAGAGAGCAGAAGTGACAGAGAAACAGAGACGAGACGGGCGATAAGAGTGTGGCTGCGCAAGCAGGGCGCCGAGTCTTGCATAAAATTTACAGCCAAATAAGAGCAGTAAATAAGAAAGATGAGTGAGACTGGAGCAAGAGCGGGAGCGCGTGTTTTATTGGCTGGTTTAGAGCGCAGTCGTTTGGCTTTGACGGTAATGACTGTAATTATACGCACATTGATTGGGTTAGGCCGCTAATTACACTCGTCCGTGTTTGGGTGTAAACAGAAGAACATATGTTTACACAGGCGTCATGCCAGGAGCTCCGCGCATCGCTGTGCTCTCTCGCATGGAGTGCATAAATCTCACACAGTTGTCTCAGCAGCGGCGATGATTCATGATCTGCTGAAGACCACATTACCATCGAGAAAAGAGTTTAAATCATTTGAAGAATCTGCGGCGATGTGGCGCTTTGGATTTCATAGAGCTGGTTTGTACGCAGAAGTTCACGCTGCTTGTTTTTTTTTTTTTGTTTTTTTTCTTTTCTTTTTTTCCCCCCCCTCGGTGGTTGATTAGAAACTCATGGAACTCAATTTTATATCGCAATGTAAGCGATCAAAGGGAAATTTCAGCATTTCTCTTATTAACATTCTGTATCATCTTTATGGTGTGAAATTAAAAGATCTGTATGGGTCAGTTGCAATTATCTTCAGTTGGTAAATGTCATTTTTGGGAAATGAGTTTTTCTTTAAAAAAAAAAAAAAGGCTTATTATTGGCCGAGCTAAATTAGTTTGCTTATAAGCAGAGATTCAGATTACAACTATTTGCTCGTCTGTCTATGGATTTTTATTTATTCAGCATTTTCTCATTTTTAATGTTTTACTTGCTGACATAAACTAATAAAAGTATGCACAACTCCAGTGACGTATACAACTGAAAAACGAGGATCTTTATTTTTGCCTGTTTCACATAACATTGCACAGTGACTACAAGGTTATATAACATGCATCTAAAAGCATAAATATTCCTATGCAGTCTTAAAATTCAAAAGCATAATATGTGAAAGAAATCGAAACCAATACTATTTTATGACAGTTTTTTTTTTTTACATTCATTTTATTGTTATAGTTGAAGTTTACAATCGACTAAAACACAAGAACTTACGAATCGTACAAACTTTCCGTGCAAATTTGTCAGTTCACATAGTCTCTCAACTTTCTTTTTTTAATTTAAATGTTTTAACTTGTGGCTGATAAGAGCAAACATTTCAGACTCTGTGTGTCTGTGTCTGAGTTCCCTCCCCCCAGCCCTCCGCCCTGAAACCCCGACGCCACCATCACATCTACAGGAACAATAATGCCATTTATCAGCGTTTCGAGGAGTGCATGCATCTTCTCAACTGAAGCAAAACGGGACTGTCTTCCCCATCCGCTGCTCTGATAGAAAATCCCAGCTTGCTCTTTTACAAGAAAATTAACATAAAGGAGGTACAGTGGTACTTTAATGGGCTAAGAAGTCTTCACTAAAGTATTTAGAAGGGGTTTTTTTTTCCCCCCCGAATGCTAACTGGACAGGTTCATTGGAGCATGAAAGAAAAAGCGTAAAGCGGGGGCAGCAAGCTTTTCAGCTCGCACAGAGCACCATTATCCACCGTCGTTAATTTAATAGTCATTCCTTAGTCAGCCCTGGGTCTGAAGATACGAGACCCTAACATTTGTTTGTCATTTCCCAAAACAGATTTAATAAACAGTTAAAATCTTAAATGGCTTCTTGTACTCTTAATGTTCCCTGTCTGCATTTTCCTTTTTTTTTTTCTTTTTTCCCAGATTCATATGCATTATAATTTAATGATTTCAGGAACCTATTTGCCAACCCATCTTTGAGTTTAGTAATAAGTTTTAATGAAGGTAGACATAACGAAGATGGTGCATCTTAACCTCTTGTGCTCAACATTTTCATCAGTATTTGGCTGCGGTTGTATGAAAATATGTTTCTCTGTATGGATAGAAGCAAATATAAAGTATCTGTATATTTTTCTGAATTTTACATTTTTTTGTTTTGTCTAATAAAATTTCATTGAAAACGCACGCAGAGACATTTGTTTCTCCACATTTTAAAACAAAAGTTTCAAAATGTTACATTTTTACAGTGGATCCGTCTATTTGCTTTTTGTGCGTTGCCACAATGTGGCAAAAATGTAAAACTAATAATTGCTTTTTGTCTTTTGAAAACGTCTTTGTGATTGTTTGGAGCTAGCCTTTCAGTTGACGGCAGAAATAAATATTTAATTCACCTGCTTAGCTCAAGTTTAAAGCGACTTTGTCTAAAATTACTTCCATACGTTTGCTGGTTCGGAGGCTTTCACTTGTCTTGCAGCACTGAAAAGAAACACCGTTGCTCGAAACCTCAGCAGAATCGAGGACATGCTTTCGAGACTGCAAAGCAACCTGGAGGCCATTGGCGTATTAAATCAACAAGTAAGATTGTCATACATGCACACGCACACTTGCGCGCGCACACGCACACACAAAGACACGCCACGTCCTGACGGTCCTTTTACCCGACAGACACAAACACAAACCCACACACCAGCCCACCTGCTGTTGAGCTCACACAGAAGAGGAAGCTTTCAAGCGTCCAACTTCAAACACGCAAGCGCACTTACACAGAGGCACACACAGACATCCATTTCCTCTTCCTACGATAAAAGTGAAAAGTCTGTAGCAGGGTTGGGATGGAGGGTTGGAGGTGGTGGTGAGAGGGGGCGGCGTTGGTTTGGTGAGGGGGGGGGGGACAAATCGTATCGGGAAAAAGCAGTGACGTTTCTTTTCTCTGGTAAATGATTTCCCTTTCATGAAACTCAGAGAAAGATGTATATCAATACAGCCGCGCTGATCTCTCCATGACAGCGCAGGGAAATGGCCCGCTGTGATAAAACAATGTGGGGGGAAAAAACACAGAGGAATATTCTTGGGAAATGCTGACATTTTTTACTGTGTTGAACTTCACAAGAGTCAACAAATCACCAAAGGAGAGACAAATCAAAAGCACTCCTCAGCCCCCTCAGTTCTCCAAAACTCCTGGGCCCGGGGAATGGCTCACCCGACTTTTGTTAGTTTGCGGAGTGGCCCGCTGATTGACGGGCTGCGAGGAAAGCTGGTACTTGTTGAAGTTTTAATGCCGACATTAGTTGCAGGTTCCAGACGAAGGAGTATGGAGCAACACAGGAAGCAACAGACGGAGGGAAAGAGAAAGGTGCTGTTTAACAGGTCAGGTGTGTAATAGCGCCTCTTAATCTCCAGTGTGAATCATTACACACATCGATCCAGCACGGACAATCTACTTGCACACAAACGCACAAGCTGCCGGGAAAGGCAAGGGTAGAAACATTTCACTGGTCTGCTGGACTCTCACACCTGCACACACACACGCACACAAATATTCAGATATCCCTGAAGAAGTTGGATGATTTTGCTAGTTTATTCATGTATAAGCCGTCAGGTTATAAATCAGGTCTGTCTCATTGCATCAGTCTTATTTGCTCATCAAACAGAGGCTTTGCTCTCCCGCTCACCCAGAGGCTCTCCACAGAACACATTCACCTGATTTCCATTCCACTGTCAAGCTAATTTCATGCAAACTTTTCAAATGTCACACCAAATTAACAGAGATCATGATTATCATTAAACCTTAGGTTTTTGATTATTTTTTTTTTGTTTCTTTTTTTGTTTGTTTGAGAATGTCGTGTTATTTCAGGCAGAGATGAGAGAAAATGCATTAGATTGGTTCACTTTCAGGTTAAAGCAACTCAACGAGTCTGATGCAAAGCAAATTTTGGTGGCTTTATGACGTGTGCAAACACAAAAGTAGAAATGATCACGTGCAGTCTTTTAAAATATTATTGAAGCCATAAAATTGTTATGGCTTCAATAATAACATATTGAAGCCATAACATAGGAACATATTGAACATATTGAAGCCATAACATAGGAAAAAGTTCCTAATTTCCTATGTTGGGCTAATTGCTCAGATGCCTGCACTCACCTGCCTCGCTCACAGTTTTCCAACTGGAATTTAAAAGCAGTGATACTTTAAAAAAAGACTTGCTGGTGGTACTATAAATTTACACACCAGGACAAATGTGCATTTCTTTTTAGGACTGTAAAGGTTTGATCTTATATGGCGTGCAGAACCGGCTGGAGGGCGGACTATGCTTAAAACATTCGGAAAGAGCTCCAGCCAGTCCAACATTTTTTTTTTTTCTTCTTATTTCATTATTGCTAAAATTACACAAGAACACTATCTGGTATCTTTGTATTTTTGGATGGTGATGGGGAAAAAGTTCCACGTTTACACAGCACGGCCATGACCTTCAACCTGCTGTAGTTGTGATGCCAGGCCACTACATGGCGCTGTGATTTTAGCATATTGACGAAGCGTACATGTGCTTTTGACCCTTTTAGTTTCAGTGAAGTATTTCCAAGACCTTTTGAATTTAGTGACGGTTTATTTTGTGTAAAATAATCTTTATCTGTAATTGCAGCAGCATCTACTTCCTAAGTAACATAATTTAAATTAACCACTGCTTTCTTCATTAAGCTGTTTTGAGCTTTTTTTTTTTTTTTTGTCATTTCCAACAGAGCTATTGAAATGTGTTAAATGTCATAATCCCCACTTACTGTGCCCTTCTGTCTTTCTCTCAACCCCACTTATAGATGTGCTCACGTCCTTTTTATCAAACCGATGCACGCCAGTTTACTCGTGGTATGTGACGAGTGAGCTGACAAGCTTTGATTTTTAATTTTACCCCCCTCCCATGCAATTAGAAAAAGGTACCCCGAGCCACCAAAGACGAACAAAATTAATCAGGTCTGTCTGAATATGCAGTTAATTATAAATGTCAGCCTCAGTGTTTTTCATTTATAGGCTCTATTACTTTTGGCGTAGCATAAAATTAACAGACTGAAGGATGCTTTCTAGTTGAATACAGTATATGCTCTTTAAGCGACTTACGATGGTTTTGACACACAGTGTATTTATTGGCTTGGCAGAAATGAAGCTTAAGACTATTTCTGATCATCGGATGTCATACATTTTATCAGATCCATTATGCATCTTCACCTTTGTCTATATGTGTGCGTCTGCGTGTGCATGCATGCATGACCTTGTCTTTGAAACGACCGTTTAAGGAACGACTGCTGCTTATGGGGCCAAAAGTCCCGGCCCTATATGAAGAATTGCTGTTTTTGTGTTAGGGCTAGGCATATTCTGGCAATACAGTAGTTAAAGGTCAAGGGTAAGACTCTAGACATGAATGGAAGTCAGTGGAAAGTCCTCGTGAAAATAGAAAGACATGCTAAGTGTGTGTGTGTGTGCGTGCGTGTGTGTGTGTGTGTGTGTGTGTGTGTGTGTGTGTGTGTGTGTGTGTGTGTGTGTGTGTGTATAGAGGGCGGGGAAGGTGTCTGGATGGGAAACATCCGGAAATGTGTCTGTCTCATCTCCATTTGTGTTTCGCTCTCTTACTCTTATACACACACGCACACACACACACGCAGTAATGCACAGTTATAAGAGCACACATGGCCAGACATGTTATTGTGACATCATTCTTTAAGCGCAGCTTGCACACACAGAAAACAGATGCGAATGTGTGCAACTGTCAATATCTGACATTTCTGGGGGGTTTTTTATTTCTTTGCCTGTTTAACTTTCTCGTTCTACTCCTCCTTAGAGCTAAAGTGAGTAATTTTAAATCTTTCGTTCTTTTAATCTCCTATCTGCTTCATTATCCTTCTCTTTCAACCGGCAAAGTGCCGTGTTTTACAGCAGATGCAAAATTCTGTAATATCTAGACCTTGAAAACGACTTCTTAGCTTAAATTTCCTCCTGCTTTCACCTAAATGTTTTTGTCAAAAAAGGAAAAAACAAAACAAAACACAATTTCACTTGTCTGTAATTGCGTTTCAGTGAGCCCAATCATGTTTTGACAATGTGCAATTTGTTTTGTGTCACGGGTGATTTTCCGTCCAATAAGACCTCTAATGATCACTTAAATTGGTTGTGTTTTATGCTGAAATTTCTCCTGTCGCATGATTCCTATTTCCAACCGTGAGCACAACGCACTCCTCAAGCCCCCTTTTCCAACCCCCCATTTGCATTTCCCCTTCAGCTGTGAGAAAGGGACTGCAAAAGCTTGAATGAGAGTCGTATTGAAATGTCAGCTACTTGGTAAAACCTGATAGCTGTTCACTTCTGATGGTTCATCGAATTTCTGCGACTCTGAATGAAGTTTTGTTACTTGATCATGTGAATCTCAATGTTTGGGATTCCTCAAAGTTTTCTCAAAGTGTGTCCCTGCTCACATTGTTGTCATTTGCGTTCAAAAAAATGAATCATTTTTCTCTCTGCATGTCTTCCTCTGAAATGTTTTCTTTCTCTCTCTCCAGCTAAATGTCCTCCGCAGAAGAGTAAACGGTTGCGTAGGCTGTATGAGGAGAAGACGTCCAGGCACAGAAGACTAGAGCGACGGATCTTATTTTCATCCACCTCTCAGCATTACTCCTCCATCCACCTCTCTCTCTTCTCTCTGCCTCCATCCCCCAGCTTGTCTCTTCCTCTGAGAATCAACTCAGTGGCAGGGGGACACTGATGGGGCTTAAACCCAAACTAAGGTGAAAGGAGATGGTAGGGACAGATCAGGTGAGTCCCAGGCTCGGTGAAGCATTTGGGGATAGGCCAGCTGTGGGGTGCGCCGTCTCCTACTGTCTGGAAGGTGGCTGTCATGGAGGATGAGTGAACATCTGGCAAGTAGAACCCTCTGACTTTGACCTGTGATTACTTTTCAACTTTTAAGTTTCTTGTTATTTATTTGGTATGAGGGTTATGTCCTGCAGATCAAAGTCAAATCAAAAGGTTCTAGTTTTGCCTAGTTTGGCAGAACCAGAAGGCTTTTGCATGAAAGACAACAAATACTGTATCTGAAAGTTTAGTATTTTATAGTCACTCATACTACCAGAAAAATAAAACACCATAAAAGTTGCACAACTGTTTATTATCAGTTATTGAGACCATTTAGTCTCATTGAGTCAGTGCCAGTCGTAATACTGTGCAGCATTTACATTTGTGAAAATGTTTTCTAAGATTTTGAGCACAAAAAAGAAGAAAAAATACACCATCAGTTTGTATTGCAACACAAGTTGGTGTTACAAAACTCAGCAAACAAAACAAAAAACCTCTTGATCTCTTGATTACAGATTCAACACTCCAACATTTGAGACAAATGTGAATCTAGCCTATTGAGGTAAAAAAATAAAAAAAATAATAAAATGTCGACACTTATTTGTAAAATTCCAAAGGGTAAGAAAAATGAATACTTTCTGCTCAACTTGGAATCTAAATTACTTGCATACGATGTATGCAACTCAGTGCCACATCTTTAAGGAGTAAATCCGTCCTACTCATGATGTTAGCCTCGCAAATGGACGAATGAGTGTCATCACATCATCATCGTCATCCACAGACATGGCGCAGATGTTGGCATAAATGCTTCTAACACGTTCTCTCGTTACACTGCAGCTGCGCACCATGTGTCCCACTTCTACTCTCGTAAACACGACCACGTGCATTTATGTGTTGGCATGTTTCTCCGCGAGTCTGTGGAGAAGATTATTAGCACCAAGTCATTACATTGTGACTTAAAAGTACCTAAAACTTATTTGGCTTTTTTTTTGTTGTTTTTCATGGGTTTAATTATAGATAATGAAGAACAGACATACTTGTATTTGCATATCTCTGTACCTACTGTATTCATATTTCAGAGTGCCTCTATTAACGTTTCTCTGTCAGCTCGTGAAATGCTCCATAGCATAGATTGCATGTGAGTATAGTTACTATATTGTTGAATGTTTGACTACCATGTCAGATCTAAATGTAAATACATTGCCAGGCATGAACAATTACAGTAAATGAACTTAAATAAGATTTTGCTGCAGTGATACAGCACATTTATGCCTTATAATCCATTGTACATCTACAGTTGACACATCATTTTTTTGTAGTTTGAAGAATTAAAAAAAAAAAAAGGCCGGTGCTTATTCACATGAGAAAAGGGTTAAGAGAAAAAGTATGCAAATATTTAACCAGAAAGAGCGCTATTATACTGTGATGATGAGAATTTGGGGAAAACGGGTCTCGGGCTTCTGACGGCCTCTTCATCTTGCCGTTCTTTGTCTCCATCGCCCCCGTCTGTCTTTCAAACCCCCTTTCCATCCCTCATTGCTTGTGTATATACATAACTTTTGTATAGCCAGTCAGGATGTCGGACATTTTAATGATTTCGTGCGGAGCTCTATGTCCTTGTTAGCTTCGCTCCCCTCATTTGCCGTGTCACAGACGAAACTACCCCCTTTTTAAATGCAAACACACATGCACGCATGCACCTCCTCACACCTACACACACCTATGTTCTTTCACAAACACACGTGCGCAGTCACACAAATGGCACAGTCATTAAAAATGAAACCACAGGCTTTTTTTTTTTTTTGAAAACTCCAAGGACTCGGGGAAAAGTCAGCGACGCAGCGGTGAAAAGATTCCCCCTGGAAACAATGAGGAGAATGATCATTTGTTGTTCTTGAAAACCCGGTGAGGTTTCACAGAGGTTAAGCTTCCCTTTGATGTGTTTTTAACTCATTTCAGCTCTGTGGAGGGATTAGTGAACCACTCACACACACACACACACACACTCCTAAACACACACAAGCACACGCAGGCTCCTAATTTCCACACCATCAGCTGCTCTCTCACAAAGACGGAAAGAGCAGAACAGACTCCTTCCTAACCTAATTTTATCAAATGAGCATGTGAGGTACTTCACTCCTGTATGTGTGGTCCCTTGGAAGTCTGTGGTAAACCAGGAAAATATTGCAAGTCAGTATTTTCTTTTTATCCCAAATTAGCGCTTGGCTGTTTGTGAGCGATGTGGGCTCTGAAGCACAAGAGAAATGGAGCGATGGAGACTGAAGTTGTTGATCATCACAGCCCTCATTACTGTGTTTACGAGGCTTTATCCTTATTCTGGGTACAAATGATTGGGGTGTCTGTACCCATGTGTGTTACCAGCTCCAGTTTGGGCCATGTTGTGAGTCTGTCTCCTGTAGTCGTCTCTAACAATCGTAAAACCTGTGGTAGAATGCTGTCCCCGAGATGACAGCTAATTGCGTTTGCTGACAGTTTTAGTTATTTTTTTTTACCGTCTTGTAATGGGTGAAGGCACACAGAGCAAGTTGAATAAACTTTCAGTGACTGATAATGTTAAAGTGTATTCGGTCGCCATAAAGTATACCTATCGTTTTGCTAATTCTGCAAATGGACCAAAAAGCTAAATCTGGCAAAGATGAATGTCGTCATCGGTGAAGCCTGGAGCACATTCCCTGCTACATAGTCTGTTGTATTACTGTAGTCTAATGGAGAACTTTAATGTAAATTAATTACAGAAAAAGCTCATTTATAGGAACTAGCATGTGTCATATTAGTCATGTGACACATTGTCCGTTTATTTACCTTCTGCTTCCACATTGCCTATTCCAGGCCTGGATAAATGTAATAAAGAAAACACGGTTAACAAGATGATTTTTTTATTTCCATTCAACTATCCTAAAAGCAGTGCCTAAACGTTGATTTTTTTTTTTGTTTTGTTTTTGTCCATTCATCCATCTTTACATGTAAACTGCAAAGACAGGCCGAAAAGAACTAAGAACTTTGAATTCTGAAAAGTTGGAAATTGGACCAGAAAAATCTATCAAAACCTTGCAGTCGCTTCGGCTGTTAGCTGCAGAGCTTTGTTGTCGTTCTGTAATAACTCTTATTTGCAGAAGTGTTTCTGATGAAGACGGAGAGGGAAAAACAGGCCGAGAACTACATAATTCTGGCATAAGGAGCTGGAACATGTCTCACCTGGAATATAAAGTAAATGAATAAAAAGAGACAGTGATGCGCTTTTGTGGCTGCTTTTTTCTAAACTATGCTGCAGAATGCTGACAATCTGCTGTTGTAGTCAAATTTAAGCTGTAGGCAGAGGTTTATTTTCACTGTGACAAAATGTTCCAGCAGAAGCTCACTGATTATATACAGAGGAGCTTTATTAATCTTGTCACACATTAAACAGCGAATCAGCACTAGTTTTTAATCTGCAAACATCCATAAGACCTCAGCAGCGGTGTACAATGAATAGCATTACTCTTGAATTCAGACTTTTCTAAATGATTGGCCCTCTCCACTGAAAGAAGAGAGAAATAAGTTTACCTCATATTTTGTGGACTAAGTTTCCAGCAGTTTGCCTTTCAGATATTAAGCCCGACTGTGCCGTGCAGACGAAGTTTATGTAATTTGCTTTGTTTGATTGTATGTATTTATCTGAGAAAATAATGTATTAGGTAGGTTTGTCATATTTGCTACATTGTTCAAATATGTTTTGTGTATAACTGCTCATAAACAAAGTCTCTACACTGCACCTGGAAAAAATAAAAAATAAAAAAAGAAATTCAACAACAAGCTGCTCGGTAAAATATTGCTCAAAAAACTAAAATACGCCAAATGCAAAAGTAGTAGTTTAATCCTCAAGCCTATTACTGGCAAAGCAAGAGTGTCTCACAGACAGATGGCTTTAAATCAGTTTCTAAATCTTCCCACTAAAAATAAACAGCAGATGACATCAGCCATCATTTTGGCTGCAAAATGAAAACAAAATGCTTATTGTTTATGGCCGGCTTGGTATACAACAAAAGGACTGACAGACCTGTCTTTTAATTTCCTACCCAGCGCTGCGTTTATACTCTGCCCCCCCTGTTGAGTCTGACACAAACTGACTAGAGAACCTTTTTTCTAAGAGGCTCATTATTAGATTTGATTTTAACTGCATTGTTATATCCTCGTTTTTAAGTCTCTGTGGATGAAAGCATCTGCCAAATGCAATGTGTTTGAGGCACCGGATTTAAAAAGATTGTGTGGCTCCTGTTCATTAACCTATCCAAGGCATCTGGCACTGTGGATCACGGTATCTTGTTAGAAATTCTTTTCAGGAATGGCATCTCTAAACAAGCTGCCTCTTGGTTTGCCGATTACCCGGCGCGTTAGGACGCAGTGTGTTCAAATGGATGGATTTAGTTCCACCTTTCTTGACGTCAGAAAAGGTGTGCCTCAAGGCGCAGTCTCAGGACCCATCTTGTTCACGATATAAATCATTGACTGCATAACATGTCAAATGGTATGCTTCCTACCATTTATTGCAGTTAATCTGGAACATTCCTATTCAGATATTTGTTTTGGCTTCTTTTTTTTTTTTTTTTTACATACATTTTGTCAATATCAGGAATGATTGCTTTTAAACTTTTGACATTTCTGATAACATCTTGGATTGCCTAAGAGTGTAGACATGGTATTACCACTTGTTACAGCATCTCATCCTCATATCTTACTTGACTGAAATATCCTTGAATAATGAGTCATTAAAAACGGTGGTTATTTTTTAACGTGCATGCCCCACACCACACCATCGCGTCTACCTCACCAGTCTCAGCATGGGAAAGATTGGTCAAGCTTTTTATGAGTCCAACTCAACATACTTAATTCTACTGCTCAACCCAAAGAAGCATTTTGCTTAAGTGAACTTAAAAATGTATTTCTAATGGTATAAGGTTGATCTCAAGGTGTTATCAAGATTAAGACATATTCTCTTAATGTTCTGTGTTGCTATTGGCAACAGAGGCTGCAGAAGACTTGAGACTGGAGTGGAGGTTCTTTTTTTGCTGGACAACACTGAGCATGCACCTAGTGCAGTGTTCCTCAAGATCGAGACCTAGATCTAATAGATAATCTATGTCAAGATCACAGAATCATTTCACAGATTGTTCAATTTCTTTTTTTTTTTTTTTTTCTTTCTGAAATTTACGCCATCAACTTTTTGTGGGAACTGCAATAAGTCATGCTGAGGGTAAATGCCTCGTCGTTTATTTTAGAGCTTATGGCTCTAAGAGTTACAGATTGCGCGGATTTGCAACTTTTAATAGGTTACACGAGCATGTGGCTCCTTTCACCCGAAAAGGTTTCCACTGAGATTAGGACAAGGGGAAACAGGTGGGAATAGTACAGTTTAGAACAGCAGGGGGGCCTAGTGGGAGCGGAAGATTATTAGGCAATTTAAAACAGAAGAACAGCCTAGGACTATGGGGAATGAGGAAAACGGGTAGAAAAGACTGGGGAAAAAAAGAAATCCACAATTTGGAAAATAAGTTTCGAAGTCGGAAGGAAAGGAAAGGAAAGTAACAGACAGATGCAGTGGAAGACTGGCAAAAGCTGGAAAAGATGTAGATGTGGTGTGTGGTTTAGGGGATAAAGAGGTTAGTATTGAGAGTAACAGGTTTAAGAGGAGAAAATGAGGAAGTAAAAAAAGAGGAGGAGGAGGAGTAATGGGATATTTGGGAAGTGATGTTGAAATGGAAAGGAAAGCTAAAGGTGAGAGAAGTCTGCAACAAAAAGAATGACAGAAAAGGAAATGAGGAGACGCCGGACTGGGAGGGGTGGGAATAGAGCGGAAAAGGTAGAGAAATAAGAATAAGAGAGTAGCTTGAGATTTAGGGTGTATATGGAGGAGAGAGCGGCAAAGAGGAGCATATTGTCCTTATCGGGGGGCTCCAGAAAGCCTGCTCCCTAATGGGGCTGGTGTGAAGGGGAAATGAGGACTAGGCCTGATGCTACTTGATTAGCCATGGACTCAAACACACATCAAAGATGAAGAAGAGAGGGAGGAGTGTCTAGGTGCGTGTGTGTGCGTGAGGTTGTGGGCCAAAAGGTGAGTCACCGTCACCTCCTTCAGCAGGGCCACGAATGAGAATCACTCTCACTTTTTCGCACACACTCAGATGCAGACGCATGACTATTTTCCCTCAGCCTTGAAAGGGCCGGCTGCTCTGAATAAAGGAGGTCCTCTGAATCGGGAATGGAGGGGGGAGGGGGGAGGAGGCGAAGGAGGGGTAAATAGACAAAAAAAAAGGCAGCAGGAGGTGTGGATGTGGAGGAGAAGAGAGGAAACAGGAAGGAAGGGAGAAAAGGAGAGCAAGACATCAAAAGGAGTCATCATGCTCCATATTAGAGGAATAATGAAATTAGCCTTTTAGCTAACGACATCTCCTGACGGCTCTGTTTTCACATAAATTACAGCAGGCCAGACTGTGGCTGCCTCAGCACAAAACACAAACACATTCAAAACGATCAGTGTGTCGATCGGTCAGTGTCTCCGTTTGAAATTCAACCCTCAGACACCTTCATCCCTTTCCTAACCCTCACCCTAAATTCATTACTGTCACACGCTCACACAGCTCTAATCGTATTCATCATGCTCACCATAGCCGCCCCTAGAAGTCCCCTTAAGATTTCTATCAATGGGAACCCCACTATGGCTGCTGATGACCTTCATTAGCCTCCCTTTTCTTTCTTTCCCACATTCTATATTTGTTTTTCATCTCCTTCACACAGTGTGCGTTCACAGCTGTGCCCTCTCTTTGGATTTTCTCCTTCCTCCCTCATTACCGTTGCACACATTTGAAGCTTTTAGTTCATTTTATGCGTCTCGCACCTATTTCTTCGTACTGTACACCGTTTCCTGTGCCTTTACCGTCATCCCTCCGTCTTTTTATGTGTCACTTTTTTTTTTTTTTTCTCATTACTCCTGCTCTGTGTTTCATTAGCATACAGAGTAAGAAGATGGCGCTCCTGGTAATCTGCGTGATTTGCCGGTGACAAAATGGAGGGCGTCATCAGAGGTCGCAGCGCCGGCATCAGCCGCCGAAACCGCCGTCGACGGCTGCCTGTCACGCGCCTCGCGCTCACGCGTGCGTCGTACATATTTGAGGCGCGCGGGAGCGAAAAGAAAGAAGCATAGATCTGTAATCAGGTGTGACACATCCAAGTGTCAACGCCGCAATCGTACCTGACAGCCACATACACACCAGCGGTGTTTGCGCTGTGGGCCGTCAGGATGCAAACAGACATTGACAGGTATCTGAATATAGGCCTACACTGAGATGCACATAAGAGCCGCTTTAATGAATACAGCCACTTTGTTTTGCTTCCTTCACGTTGCAGAAGTCAGGTTAAAAAACAAAAAAAAAAAAAAAACGTAATAGAGGGAGATGTGCACGTCGACAGTGAAATGTCAAAATGATGACTTTTTTCGTCCGCCCGTTCGCACAGATCATCACTTAAGCGCACAGACAGCCACAAACTCTTAGTCAGTTTCATCTGAATTTATATCATTATGAACATTTTATTAATAGAGTGACCAATAAATGGAAAAAAAAGTGTAATTTGTTGTATTGTGTTTACTATCGTAAAGAGAGTTTCTACCTCGAATTATGAACCCCAGAAGGGCCATCCCATTTACAAGAGAAAGGTAGAGGAAGCGTTGCAAAAAAATCACTGTAGCCATGTTGAGAAAAAAGACAGTATTGGTTTCATGAGAATAAGAGATTTAAGTAATCATTCATTTTCTGTTGTTTTCAGTGCGTAAATGTTTGGCAAATTACAAACTGTGATTTGGGATAAGGGACTTTATGCTTGTCTAATTCTAAGGTGGTGCTGATGATGAAAAGAGCGTTGAATGCACTTTGCTTTACTTTGGTTTTGAAAAGAAAATATCGTTTCTGAAGAGCATTAAACATTTTTAGTTTCAAATCTATCCATTTTTGTAATCCATGGTAAGTTTTTCCAAGTTTTTCAACAGTATAACTGTAACTGTTGTACGTTGTATATTTTCTTTTCCTGAAAAATTTGAAACGATTTATCTTTATTACTCAACAAGGCCATTGCTGAGAACTTAACTTTTAAAGTGATTAAAGATGCTTACACCACCAAAGTCGGGAAAAGAGTAAAAATCCTG
Organism: Poecilia mexicana; assembly: GCF_051168715.1. Taxonomy (NCBI): domain Eukaryota; kingdom Metazoa; phylum Chordata; class Actinopteri; order Cyprinodontiformes; family Poeciliidae; genus Poecilia; species Poecilia mexicana. The sequence continues at coordinate 8,622,613 of NW_028263389.1, forward strand.
ACCTTTGCAGACCCAGTGAATCGCATTTACAAAAGCTGTCATGTTTTTAATTATTCTTTTTGTGTATTACTTTTTCATCAAGGAAACTGCAATGTACCGCGACAGGACAGCGTAACTCAGCGCACAGGGTGTGCTGATCAGCTGACGACTTCCGCCCCTCCTAATTTTGACTAGAAATAATATTGTTTTAATATTTTCTCCTGCTTGACAAGCCAACTGTGTTTCAACAAACCCCGTCATCCTGGACTCAAAAAAATGACAAACGGGGCGGAAGAAGCGACTGCTTCAACAATAAAGATTACAAAGCATGGTAGCCAAGAAGAGAAAGAGAAATAAAGAGAAAATGCAACAACAGAGTGAAGGATAAATTCTCAGGAGGCTCTGTTAAGTTGTATTACAGCATAAGCTTGTCACTAATGGTGTCCCTGCCATGGTTATGAGTGCTGGAAATGCTTTGGTGCTAATAGACAGATTATGGAAAGAAACGAAGCATGTCCTGAAATCCTCTTAGCAAGGCTTCACCTTTTTATGTATTTATTTCCTGCCATATTCTTTTCTGTCACCCCCCACCGCCCCTCCCACCTCCTTTCCTCCCTACCTTGGTGGCCTTGGCATTGTCTCGTTGAAAGTGTTTAATGTTTGATTGGTTCATGGTGGGGAACGTTGTCTCTTGCTTCCCTCGCTCTGTATCTTTTTCCGTCTCACACAGTTTTTTTTTTTTTTTTTTCAAAAGGCACTTTATTTATTGTCCCTGGGGAGCGCTACATTATGCATTAACCTGTTCAATTATGCATTCATTTATGCAGCCGTTGCCTTATGTAAATGCACTTTATGATTAAACAAATTGTTTCACTGTTTGGCTGCGTGATTTCCTGCACTGAGTGTTTGCCGGTGACATCATAAAGCAATAGCAACAGACTGAGTGTCTGCGGCAGCCAAGTCCTGCTTGTGCCCCGTTGAACTGGTGAAGGACCGCGGAGATTGCGAAAACCCACAATAGGATTTTGAAGCTTACATTAAGTCAGCTGACGCATGTAGGCTTCCTCTCTTCAGTGACTTGTTGCTTACCATTTGTTGATTTTGGTTCTGCATTGAATGTAGAATCAAAGCCATAACTGTGTACCTTTCAAAACTTTAAAATTAAAAGAAACAAAAGGTAATGATTGTTTTTGTGTCTGCTTCAGGAATTGTTGCATACATGCAACCAGACTTGCAGAGCCGCCTCTTTTACTCCAGGAAAAGTCCGTGTTTGGCCTCGCGCAATTTAATGGAAGGCTGTTTTGGCTTTTGATGGAAATGAGGACGGCCATTCACTGATGTATGGAGGATGCTCGTGCTTTGTATGTTGTGAAGGCTAAGGGCCTTGCTGAGTAAGGGCATATAGAATGTGGTACTCTAGAAGATGGGGGCTTGGCAGTAGAACAATTAGCTTAGTAAGGTTTAGAGCTAACATGCAGGAAGCGAGTAAACAACATTTTTCTTCTACTTACGTCGGTTTCTGTGATAAAATGATGGGTTATTTGCAAGAATGCAAAGTATATGGGTGCTTTTGTCAGAGAACGCCAAATCACCGGCTGTGATTTTGTTTTTGACAATCCACACAGGCTAATCTGCTCTTAGCAATCAGAAATAATAGCTGTAAATAATACTTAGTGAGAATGATGCCCATGCTTTGTCTCAGGGTGTGTAAGACTAACAGGAAAACATCTTTGAGACAGACGGAAACGAGGGGTGGCTGTTGCTTTGTGCGGTTTCAAATCTTTCTTAAACTTAGATTTCTGGTGTTTGTGCAGAAGACGGTCAAAGCTTAATCTCTTTGAACCGCAGAGATGGAATGAATTAGAAAAAGACAAATATCGCCGCAAACGGTTTGAGGAATAATTAAAATGTGTAAAACGATATCAAGCTCATTTGTCATAACGGCACTTTAATATTTTTCAGATAATGGTGTAAGAGAAGGTACCCTAAATTATCGATATTTACTCAATATATCTTAGATTTGTTTGCAAAGTTACATGCACACATAAACTCTCTTGTTATCTGCAGCTCGAGCACAGGAAGGCTGACTTTTTCTCTGCAACATTTTGGGCTGGAGCGAGCGCCAGTGGAATCACAGAGCACGAGAAGCTCAGGCTGCGCAGTGCCAGTAAATTATAAGATTAACTGGATGGATCTGTGCCACATAATTAAGGCGTATGTCACAGCAACGCCAGCGTGTCAAAAAGTTACAACCCTAAAGCGGGAGTTAATTTAAAGCAAATATGATTAATAGGCAACAAAGGCCTCTAAAGCCTCCTGTTGACTGGGGAAAGTTGCTCAGTACGTCTTAATCACAGCTATATATAGGCTTTCTCCTATCTGACAAGAGAAATGAGCAGCCATTTAAGACAGATGAACTGTGTCTGGATGGCGGGTAGACTTATCTCAACCACAGCCACACCTTTGATCTACTTCAGAATCTCCCACTGCTTTCCATCTGATACAGGCTATCTGATTTACTCACGCCACCAAGGGATGAGAAATCCTAGAAGAAAAGAGATGAATGGAATATGCATTATGACACCCTGGCTATACAGAGAGTCTATTTTTCCACCTTACATTCTGTCTTTTTTTTTTTTTCTTTTTTTGCCATACACAACCATTTCTCAATCATGTGGTCATAATGCTGCGACTGTAACCCCCTGCCCCCCTCCCCCCCCACTCCACTCCACTCCGAGCATTGCCTCCATTCCTCTTTCTCCCTCTTTACCGCCATCGCTCTCTTTTTTGTTTTTTTTTTTCCCCTGCCTTCCTACTCGGCACACCTCCACCTCTCCCCCGTCTCTGCCAGGGTGTGAGTGAGTGATGGAGTTTTAGTGGACCCTGTGAGTGGTCCTGTGGTTTTTCAGTGCCACACATCAGAAGCAGAGCATTAGCCTTCTGCATGCTTCAGGAGTTTGGCTTGGCAGTGCACCAGGCCCTAACTACCTCCTCTCCAACACTCACTGCTGCCAGCGCAGAGCTAGATAAACTACCTGAAGCCCATTCACAATATGCTGCATGAAATTATGCTGATGTCTCACTGTTTACATTTGTATTCATTAACTTTTATAAGAACATCTGTGCGTTTTTACGACATCCATTTCGCAAATGCAGCCTGACAAACAGTGAGTGGAAGTGGCTCCCCATCTGCATGATACACAGTAAATCCTAATTATCCAAACTTCAGAATGTACTTATTGTGCAAAATTAAGGGAATATGGATGGCAATACAAAATCACAGTCTATAAATTTTGTGAATTAATAATAAAGCTGCCAAAAGCAATGTTTTTTCCATAAAAAAATGATCCCGTTGGTGATTTTGGACCAAAGATGGCACTAGATATGTTCAGTTTCTATACGTATGTGCTAATATGCAGTATATTATGCGTATTAAAAAGGGGGGGAGAGAAGTTTTTTAGATGGAGGGGGAAAAAAATGTCTGCAGCCACTTGCGCAGCCCTTTCAGTTTCACATGCTCTGGCTGCAATCAAAAACAGACGAACATCGGTAATCTAAAGGGTCAGGCACATTGTACAACATAAGCCTTGAACAGGATCAAACATAAACATTTATTCTTTTTTTTATTTTTACTATGTATTAGTGAGTGTGCTGCACATAGTTCTGGCGTTCTCTCATGTTAATATTTCTACATTCCTAAAGCCACTTTTATTTTTGTCTATTTGTGTTTGGTTTTTTTTGGTTTTTTTCTGTAACCTTCTTTGGATGTTAGGTGAAGAGGACATTATTCTCATCCTTGCACTCCGGGTCATTAAAACAAACTAGAGGTCCTTTCACTTGTGGACCTGCACGATTTTTTTTTTTTTTTTTTTTTTTTTTGTCCCTGTACATGTCTTTAAAAAGCAGTCGTTCTATAACTGACGGTGTGATGCAGGCAGGAGGGCGTCAGGAGTCACGATGGCAGACAGATAGCCTCAGGCTGTGCCACACACCATCTCCACTGCTTCTGTGCAAGTGTCTGCTTGTGTGTGTGTGTGTGTGTGTCTGCACATGTATGTCATATGCTGTCCATATAAACTGTTCTTTATAGCTTGAATTATAAATATGCTGCTTTATTAAATGACAGTCATTGAAATGCCTTAAAATCTATCCCCTCTGTAGTGAAGGTAAGGGAACTGATGCACTTCTGTACATGAGGCTCCTGCTAACTCTTGGAGGTACATCGGGGCGATATACATTTCAAACAACTCCCAGGTTCTTATCATTTATTAAAGCATGTGCTCCGTTTTGTGCTTCACTTCGTTTGGTTGTGACCAGCATTAAGAGATTCAATATCTAGGCATATAATATGCATGGCATTATGCTAATGCTGAACACTTCCATTATTTTGTGTTTACATGGGGACATGTGTAATTTTATTACCTATGTCTGGCAAGTGCATCCTGTACAGTCTACATCTTAAAATGCAGATTCATTCAGATAAAAACAAAAAAAAATCATTGGATTTTTCTATTGTGTTTTTATATTATAATAAACTAAATGAAATAATGTTTTCATGTTTACATTTAGATGTATTTGTTTTCATAAGGAGCACGTAGCAGCCACGGTTTACTAATCAAATACTTATCATCATCAGTGGGACCAACTCTCTTTTTAAAAGCAGAATCTGTTTTGAGCCTTTTTAAAGCAGAGTCTCTTTTAATCTCGTTGAAGTTAAAAGAGGCGCCAACATTCACGAGAGTTTGTGTGGAATATGAACGTAGCCGAGTTCAGAACCAAAAGTCAAACGATGTCATGCTAGGAGGCATCTGCAAACGCCACTTAGGATGTTAAGAGTTTAAAACAAGACTTCAGAAAAAAACATTAAACAAGTCCGACATGTTTTTTTTACAGCTGCGTGAGGAAATCAGGTCCTTCTCTTTTAAAAGAGAACCTGCCACACGGCTTACGTTTACCACATTGCATCCTAACAAACCAAAGCCCCTTGACTGGCACAAATACGACTAAAATGGAAATGTCTGGCAAGAATGTATTGGGAAAACAAACGATAAAGTATGTCAGCTACTAATGCCACATACCAGCAGCCCAGCATAGGGGGAAATGGTGCTTATTTCGGTTTGCTTTGCACAGCTCTACCTGGGCAAATTGCAGTCAATGTCCAATCATGAACTCGTATGTATGCCGAATAATTTCAGAGTGAAATGTAAAACCATCCGTGGGAAAGCTGACACTTAGCGGAGTCTGGTTTTTGTGTTACAGGGCTATGATCTTGGGCACACAAATATACTGTGTCTAGTTCAGAAAAAAAAAATAATAATAAAATAAAAAATTCCAGGTATTGCTCTGACCCAGTTAAAGTTCAGACCTCATCCTGACAGAAAGACTATTGCAATACCTGAAAAAAGTTGCATCAGTTTTTGTGAGAAAAGTTTCAATAAGCTTTTGAATCGTGTATGTGCTTTTTTTTTGGCATTTTAATTCCCTTCTTTCTTTTTTTTAAATAAATAATGGTGCCAAGTAATGTGTCATGTTTTTTTCTGTATGTTTTTTGAAGTTGTGCATATTTATTATTGAGAGCTAGGAAGGACTGTGCGAGACAGAAAAGTTTAGAATCGTAACAGATCGTGCTCACCGGTTGCCATAAGCTTTAAAGGCTCCGCCACTTCCAGGAAGACTTTCGTGCACTTCCCATCAGCGTTTTTTAGAAAAGGATTCAGATATGTTTTACAGGGAAAGAAATTACTTTTTGATAGTAAGACTATATGCCAAATGTAGCAGTTTATAGACATTAAGTCAAAAGCTATAGCTGTACGCTAATGACGCTTAACTGGATGTTTAGTAATGCATGCATGCTCACACCCATGCACTCATTTACGTATCCAAATGACAAAGACGAAGTTTGTGGGTGACACGTGAGCAGTCTCATGCCCGTCCATATATCTATGATAATGGTCACCATGCTGATGATCAAGGCTATTTACTTTAAATGGGTCATTATGAGCGGAAGACTCTACCTTGTGATGGTGATGAGGGGCTTTGAAAGATATATTGCCGAATGGGGAATAGGTGGTGATGATGAGCCACAGAAGTGTACAGCTATTCTGCGCCTTAATTCTCTCCCTGTGTCTCTCCACTTCATTGTCGCTTCACCTCTTTGTCCTTTGGTTCAATTTTCGAATCGCAAGTCAGGAGCAGTCAAGTGGCTGCCATTCCGGCACACAACAACGTGCCTCGGAATCCTTAAGGAACACGTCTGGAAATGTATTAGTAACACAAAGTCTGTTTTTATTGAATTATGAAGAATTTATGATAGCAATTTGATCCGGCGTATCACTTTCAGCGAGGCTCTTGTTCTGCATGTTTTAAGATATAGAGCAGCTCTTCAGTATCTGTCTCTTTGGGGAGCTGGCGAGGAGCAGAGCGTGCTGTGTGACGCCTCACTCATCCCAATCACAGCTTCCAGGCTTCAAAGCAAATATGATGACTTAAATTTATATTTGACACGGTCATAATAAAACTACTTAAAACTATAAAGTCTCAGAATTCCCTCATTTTCACCAGCCCGTGTTTATCTCCACATTTTAATTATTGAGCACCATTAATTTTAATTTTTTTTTTAATTTTTCTTTTTTTTTTACTTTGCTTTTTTTTTTATCAGCAATCATTTACAAGCACAAGGATGATCGTGGTAATGTTGTCGAATTATGGAACACATTCCCTGGGTTAATTAGGTTGTTCTTTTTAATTAGAATGTAATTGTGTGAATTGGTGTCTTTTCAAGGGGAAAGGAGGCCCATCAGCAAGCCCAGGCAGCTCAGACTGTGGGCAACAGTGCCCTCTGGACGGTAAAAATAGAACTACATCAGTGTGGAGAAGCTGGGTCTCCTTGATTGATGCAAGTGGGGATTATAAGTAATCGAACATTCAAAGAATAATAGGATTTTATGAAGGATTGTGCTCTGAAATGTTTGAATTGTGAGTCGTAAACTAAATGGGCATACTTGTTCTTATGCAGAAAACTTTGGAATAAAAGTTTCCAGATTTGAGTTCTTATTTGAATGTCTAAACACACAAGTACGCACATACGTTCATAAAGTTTGTGTAGTTCAATGACCAAACAAAACATAACATGTTTTTTTTTACTTCTTTTTGTGGAGATCACAAATCATTCTTTAAAGAATCTTATTTTATTGTTTTAGTTCAATGTACTTTTAACGAGTAAGCAAAACAGCCAATCGTTGTTAGTCCTTATGCAAAAGAATAGCAAAATGTCCTTTTATCTCACCGCTGAGCTCAAATCCAACTCCAGCACTGTGTTGTTTCATGTAAGTATGCTATACACAAATGTTCAGAATGAAATTTTATAACACGATCTAAGTGCTTTTTGTTGTTTTATTTTTACTTTTTAAGTTTCCCAACTGTCTTAAAGCTGGACAACCTCAATTACCATGACAGGCGCTGCTTATTTCCGTTTTCATACCATGATCCCCCATGTTTAGAGAAATGGCAAAGTTTCTTATAAGCGGAGGGAAATGATTTGCAGTCTTCGTTCTGTTATCTGACCAACAGCGAAAAAAAAAAGGGGGAGGACAGCAGTGATACTCATAACCTTTTACCTGATATGCAGGATTTAAAAACAAAAGCAACCGCTAACGCCAAACACATTTGCAATTTCGAAACCTTTTTTTTAAGACTGATATGAGTAACCAGACCCTTCCCAGTTTTTTTTTTTGTTTTTTTTTCCTCTTCTCAACCTTTTTGTGCTTAATGCCTGCATGTGGTTGCACACGTGTTGCACACCGATGTCGCCCAACTTAATAATTCGACTGCTTTCCCTGTCTCTCCATCACGCCCACAAACTGCAACCAAAGCAGAGCACAGGTAAACACCGCTATCTCTGGGCCAATCCTTCATATGGGGTAAGGCAATTACAAACCCTGCATGTCACCTCGCCATGCCACCTACACACACACGCATCCACGCACACACACACCTGGAGACCACGCCCCTCGATTTCCAACCACCTTGCGCACACTCACTATTTCATCTTTCTCTCATTCGCTCTCCCTCCTTCTCTGCATGTCATTCTCTGTCACTCGCCTGGTGCAAAATTGCACTGAAGCGAGCTGCCACAGTATTGAGGAATAGTGTCATATACTGGCAATTTCCTCCCCAGGTGTCAGGCATACTTTACCTTAATATGTCTGCAGCGACTCTTAATAAAACAGTCTTGTCTATATACATATCTCTACCGCAGACCGGCCCGTGCCACACTGCACACGGCACTCAATAGCATGCTGTTAAATATTTACCTCCGCTGAATGTCAGCGGAGGAGGAGTAGGCGGAGAGGAGACGGAGGAGAAAAATGGAAAAATGTGTCCCTGGCTGCTGTTTTAACTGTCTGGATCTGTTGCATGGAGAAATTCCATATCAGCCAGAATGTTTTAGGATATTGTGACGCCGTATCAGTGTAGTCTGCTTGCTTGAGTGAGGAACAGAAAAAAAAAAGAAAAGGGGAAAAAAAAAAAAGGAAGGCAAGAGCTGGAAATTGAAAAATAGTTGGATATTTGTGCCTCAGACAGGGAAGCAGAGGAAAGAGGAAGTATTTGCATGCAGCGAATTTTACTTGCTACTGTCTGCCTTTTATTCATGATTTCCAAGCCACATGCGATGTGTCAGAACTCTATTTATTGGCAAGCATTTGACTCAGAGAAACGACAGGCCTCCTGCGGTGAGCCGGGGCAGAACTTATTGACGGTAACCAAGAAAAACCTGTAGCTCGGGATCAAGATCTACATCGCGTTGTTTATATGCTCCTCATAGCAAGCTTAAATATTTATTTTTACATCCCAGTGATCCAGGGATGAAATGTGCTACAGTGTGTCAAACTCCGCTAGAAAGAAACGGAAAGGTTTACAACACTTGAGGGAATAAGGAACAAAACCAAACATTTTACACTTGACCTTAATTTTCAGGCACATGCCGTAGATGATCCTGCGCTTCTGACATCTGGTACGTTTTAGCTTTAGTCTGGCTTTTTGCTTCTACTTTTTCATCGCATGTCGACCAGTAAAACTAACACAACAGTGTAGCGCGTTCGTTGTATCCTGTGAGATAACGAAGGAAGAATGAAAAGAATAAGTCCGGAACACTCTGAATGACAGCGTCTTGAAAAAGTATTCACGATTGTTGAGCGTCTTTTTCTCTTTCTCATTTCACAAAAGACCAATATACATATTAGGAATTTTAATATTACATAATCCAAAGAACACAACAGACAGAGCCGAGACAAAGTTGTAGAGAACTTTAGAAAAGTTGTGAAGAGCTATGTCATAAAACAACATCCCAGGCTTTGACTAGATCTCAGAGCACCGTTAAACCCATCACCTTCAAATGGAAGGAGTATGGCACGAGACATGGGTGTCCACCTCTGCACATCACCCTGAAGTTGTCATTCCCACAGCATGACACCATCATCTTTCACTGTAGAGAGGCTCTTTTCAGCAAGGAAGCTGGCCTCAATTGACTCAATCTTGTGAAGACAAACCATGGCGGCCAGAAAAGACTTCTGCTGGTTGAAGACCAGCTAGAGCTACAGAAAAATGGTACAGATCAAAGCGTATTCAGGTGTTAGAATGGTCAAAAGTTCAAACCTAAATGAACCTGAAACTCAAATGTGAAACTTGAAAGGATGTTATGCAAAAAGAAATCTGAGCTTGAGCTGTGTTTCAATGCAAAAGTGGAAACAATTTCAGTCTCTAGTTGTGCAGGGCTGGTAGAAACAGAGTCCAGAAGACTTAACAGCACAAACTGCAGCAGAAGGGACAATGGACAAACATGCATCCCAGACTTTTCAGTGCTGAATTTGCAAAAAAAAAAATAAAAATAATAATAATAAACCCAAAAACTTTGGCATTTTTAATCTTCCAATTTGACTTAACAGTTAAATCTTATTCCGCATTGGTCTATTTCATAGAAACCCAATAAACACATCACATGGCCAAAGTGCTAAAAGTGTTCAAAGAGAACAATCATGCTTCCATGGTGCTCTATGACTTCACTCTTGCTCCTCAATAGCAACAGACAAGAAAAAATAAAATTAAATAAAAAATGGAAAGTTCAGTGTCCAACCCAGCAAATTTTGTCACCCAGCAGTGGTTTTAATTTGACTGAAAGTTAGAAAAAGTATCTCCTGGATGTTAACTATGTGGCAGGTGATCCTGATAATAATCACCAGCTTCAAGGGAGGAAAGCTAACATCTCCTTCAAGTGCAGATTTCCCAGCTCTGACTTAAAGTCAGAAATATTCTCTGCAAGGGGAAACAGAAAAAAGGAGGAAAAACGGCAGTTGGGTTTTTAATGACTTTCTGCACATTAGAATAATCTGTCATTTCAATTAGTGGGATTGTCATCTGTGAGACGTCTCCCGCTGCACTTACACATAGACACACCCCGAGCGTGCACACGTCGGCACACACATACCTATACCTTGAGGTTGTCATCTGTACCTCTCATGGGAGACAAGCAGGGGTGTCAAAGCAACCCCCCCTCCTCCCCAGTACCACCATCCACCACACATGCAGACGTACCACCAACACCATCACCGCAACTACACACGCCATCCTTAAAAAACAAAGCAAGGTTTCAAGGGAAATTGCTTGACAGCAGCTTAAAAGCCAGTCAGGAATAACTTATCAGGCGAGGGCTGCCATCGTGCCTCACGGGGTCATTTCATTACGATTACCTTACCCTCCTTAACTCAAAGAGAGTGAAGAGAGAGAATGAGTAAGCGGGAGCAGTGGTGGGAGGGAGGAGGGGAGAGGGGTGCTAGGGGAGCACAGGTGGTATGGTGGTGATGGCAGGGAGGGGGTAAACTCTTCAAGAAACATAAAGGAAGGGAGAAAAAAACTTTCAGGAAGTGCTTAACTTTTACTTTTCTCCTTTCTCGCTCTCTGGTTTTAAAACTTGTCTCGGTAATGAGCTTACATCTTTCTCTGCTCTCCCGTACGATCTCCTCTTTCCTGCAGGTGTATGGCATTTCAAGCCGAAGAAATGAATTTACTTGGTCCCGTATATATTTTAAGGTTAACTTAGCCGTTGGGACGCATTTGACCCCAGACTTCCTTGGCCTACAGGGCATTCGTTGGCTTCGGAGTGCAACACGGCTTTAAAGCAGAGGGAAAAACAACTTTCTCTCATGTCCAGAGCAGTTATTGTATTCAGCTTTTTATGTTTGTTTGTTTCTTTGTTGAGGAGTAGTTGACCCACTTTTAAGTTGTTATTGGCTCTATCTATTTTCCAAGTCCAGGAAGCATATTTTTCGTTTTTTTTTATTTTTCTTTTTTCTCCTCCTCAAGGCAATTAAGAGGCCTCTAGAAAATAAGATTGTATGGCATGTAGGGATGATGTTATGATTGCTAATTACGCTCTGATGCGGCCCTGAGAAACGCTCTGCTCTCTGGCTTTTGTCTGGCCGACTTTGCCAGGCCCAGATAATATTTATGAAATGTAGACATTCTTGGGGCTAAGGCAGAGTCTTTATAATGGGAGACAGATGGGGTCTGCTTCGGATTAAGAACATCGACTCCGCTATCTGTGGGAACACCTCTCCTCCTCCGTCTGTGCGCACGCCGAAATCCGTGCGCGGACGCTTGCCCCGGTGCGTCTGCACATATGCGCACCTAGGTGCTCACTCATGTGTGAACGTGTGCGCGTGTGTAAACGCGATTGTCTTTGACAGCCGTGCCGTGGTTATTTTTTAATGCATTTCTGAGTTATGATAACAGTCTAGCAGCCTGTTCCTTCCAATGGCTTCTATGGCTGACAGTGGAAAAGGGAATAATTCTACAAAAATGCTTCTCGGTAATAACAAAAAAAAAAAAAAAAAAAAAAAACCCTCACAATTACATAGCTGGAGTTCATTTGGGCCAAAGTGTCGCTGTTGCCAACAACCGAAGCCATGTTTCTGAGTTAATGCTTTTTCAGTCCTGGTTTATCAAAACCAATGAACCTCCAGAACCTCTATTAGATGAAGTGATATGCAATGTGGAGGCAAATTGGAGATAATATATTTTGGACAAATAACAATAGACACTGCAGTGTATGGTTTGTATTGCCAACATTACAACAGAATGAGCTAACACGCTAATGACGCCTTAATAAATGCAATAGCAAACATCTTTTGGTCTGGTTCATTGCTCTGATTGCGATCTTTTGGAAGTTTCTAGAACCAGTCAAAGCAAGTGAAGGCAACCTGTTGTAATCTGTGCCGTCGTGTTCAGCAGAGCAAATAAAGGCTGCAAAATCAAAGTTTCACGATCGAGTCGGATGACCGTTTTATATGGCAGCAAATCGTAAAGTCCCAAACTTCACACCTTAATTTTAGGCTAAGCCAAGACTCAAATTACCACGAGACAAAGAAGACTAAAGTTAAGGTTAGCCTGGCACCTCAGCAAACATCTCCCTTTGCAATGATCTTTAAAATAAAAAGAGATGTGTATTTATAAAAATAAAAAATAAAAAAATCCTGTATTTGCAGAGTCACGGTCCTTTATAGAGAGAGAAACTTGAGAACCCCTGAGATATGGCATCACATCAGAATATCATCTGTATTAAGTCATTTTTTTCCACACATCTTTTCATCCTTCCCTCATTTTTTTAAGTTTTCAACTCTATTTTCTTTATATATATATATATATATATATATGTGTGTGTGTGTGTGTATACACATTTCTTCCTCTTTCTTGTTTTCTCATTCTGACCATCTATGTTTTTGTGTATTGTTCTTATGCATTCATCTCCAAACACCTCATCCTCCTGTGGAGCAGGTGTTGACAGGACAAGATGTATGTTTCAATAACCCACTCCGCTAAAGGAAGAATTGCTAGCAAGACCAGGGAATCCTTCCTTGAATACATTGTATGTAAGGAAGCATAAACATGTGTATGTATGGACATGCTGTGTAAGAATTTTTTATTTTTTTTTAGACACATGTAATCCTGTCTAGAGCAGCACAGTCTGATCTTTCGTCTGAAAGAGACGGAAAATGGAGTAAAACATCAGTGATTGCATTACCATTGACCACGGCTCAGATTCTACCAGCAAAAACACTGCTGCCATGAAATGCATTGGCGGAAATTCATAAAGACACTAACCCTATAGACCTGGAAAGAGGAAACCAGTAGTTTTGAAAGTGTTTTCTCACGTTAGAACTTCTTAAGCCTCGCTGGACTTCGCTCTTTCATTCAAAGAGTCTGAGACATCAAAGCGGCCTCTGCAAATGTAACACATATTTCGAGCTTGAGTTCGAGCTGAGACAAGAGAAACAAGGCTGCACCCGCTCTGTTTCTTCCCACGTTAATACTCATCCTCCACTAAATTGAGCAGATGGAAATTAAGTGACTCTGTTGAGGCCACATTAGTCCCATTTGGATGAGTGTCATTGAAAAGATAGGGAACAAAACTCAGTCGAATGACACTCTCGGCTCAATGAATTAGGTACAGTTGAGGATTAGCTCACAATGGAGGTCAATTGATTAACATTGTTAAATACAGTGTTAAATGTAATTTGAAGCACAGACGAGGAAAAAGTGGAATGCAGCATGAAACTTTGCAGGCAATCGTTACTTACTACAGGCGATTTATTTTTTATTTTTTTATTTTTATGCATAATCCTATTTTGCCAACTTGTGTGTTTTCCTCCCCGTCGAGCATCTGTTCTAGGAATATCAAAGACATGAATCTTCCCTCTTTTATCCTTCTTCTCTTCTCTCACTCCTAGTCTTTTATTCCTCCCCACCTCTGCCATATCTTCCCTGTCATATCCTGTCTTTTGTTGCATGCCTGGTTTCATTTCCCGACAATGGGGGTAAAAATTACATTTTAGCTGGAACGTTTCATGTAGCAAAGTACTAGGCAGCGTAATTTTTTTTTTTTTTTTTTCTTTTTCTTTGCAGAGGTGAAAACATCAGGCTGCATTTACAGCACTTCATGTATGTAAATCAGAACCGTGATGCGCACCTTCTGAGGCCGGCTAGACGATGCATTTAGACTGCTTAGAGGGCTGATTCAGCGTAAGCTTGCAGTGTTTATGTGCGCCAGTGTGTGTGTGTGTGTGTGTGTGTCTGTCTATTTTTTATTTATTTTATTTTTATTTTTATTTTTTTTGCAGTGCATGAGTGAGTGTGGTTATGTCTGTAGGCCTCTGTTTATACCCTTTAGTGACAGCCTCAACATAATCTCAGCCTGCTCTACAGGCATGGAGGATGATACTTCAAAGTAAATACCTGCTAACAGACATTAGTTCATGTAAACAGGGCATATTCCTCCTAAGCTGACTGTGTGGCACTCTGTCTGTCTGCGTGTTCACGCAGGCTGTTCCCACTTCGTGCATGATCGTTCAGTCACATATTAATGTCATTAACAGCTGCTGCGCTGCGCGGTTTTTGTCGACGCACGCAAAAGTATTGTTTTGGACAATTGAGCGCGGACAGACGAACACGAACGCCTGTGTGGAGGTATGTGAGGTGTGTTTGTCATATTTTCTCTGCAGTGGCAGGTGAGGGATACACATGTAATGAGGCTGTCTCCCTCATGGTTTAAACATGAGCACCAGAAGACGGAGACACAGAGAGAACCGGCAGCGTTTTCTCCAGGCGGAGAATTAAAGAGGGGCCGAGCTTTGGGTTGCAACAGTTTGCTGCATTTTACTGCAAAGGTAACCAATGTTTTTTTTTTTGTTTTTTGTTTTTTTAATCGAAGAAGGAGGCTTTTTTTTTTGTTACTTCGCTGTATTGATTTATTTTAATCACCCATGGTGGAGTTCATAAAGGATGAAACATGAAAAATAATAACGCTTCACAATTTAAAGATTTTGTGTTGCTCGTTGGGATGCGAGAGCGTTTAAAGGCCACACACGGCCACAAACAACACTACACCTGATCAGAGCTCTATTATGTCTTCAAATCTATAAAATATGGAATGCCTGCATCATCTTAATGTGCATTGCTTGGCATGTTTTCTACAAAGTCTGAACTGCTGTCTGATTTCTCCAAAATCCAGAGGCCTGTCTTTGTTTACTCTTTAGAGAAGCACAGGTGTGTGAATTACAAAATTCTGTGTATTCACACAGGATAGTTTATCTCAGAAGTGCCTTCCATCAGCTCTGACTAGCTTCTCAGTACCTGATCAAAAAAGGCATCCCTACAGCATGATGCTGCCACCACCACCCTGTCCCACAATGGTGACTGTATGTTGAAGAAGATGGTGTGGTCATTGTGATGTTTTCTTAAAACGGTCAAAAAAAAAATAAAAAATGAAATCCACTATGGAATCTGTGATACGTTGTTCTTCGGCTTTATGTTGAAGCTTCATCAGGCGTTTTCTTTGAGAAAAATTATGAAGCAGTAATTAAAAAAACTGTTTTATGATATGCCAAACCACAGAGGAAGTACACTAGACAACACACACACACAAAAAACATGGGAAAAGGTGCATGTAATGAATGATTATTAACCTTTTTTTGTTTTACAGCTTTCAAATACATTTAAGCTTATTTAAATCATGTTATTTTTTCTCTTCTTTACTATTTCAGTATACGTCCAGCACTCGGTTCGATTAACAAAATGAAAGAGGTTGTGTTAAAAATGCGAGCAAATAATAAAAATAATAGATAATAATGGCTTCTAATGATGATGTAATTTTTACGAGTTGGTGTCGTAAGTTTTCTTTCTCACAATTAGAAATTAGTGGAGCAGAAAATAGTTTTTAGCAACAATATTTCTGACACGATTGTTAACTTGTGGCCACCGCATTGTTGCAGAACTCCAACACATTGGTCATAACCTCACAACCTCAAAACTTGAGAAGTAATGAGGCAGACCACAATCAGACACGGTCTCATCCGTCTGTCATTTATTTGTAAGTTTTGAAAGTGAAAATTAGGTTCGGAGCGCCGCATGATTTACTGCAGTATACTATCTGTTGAGACAAATTACTTCCAAGTTAAACACCTTTACCCCATACTTCACAATGCCGCTGACAGGATATATATCAAGTGCACTTATCAAACGCCATTATCACACCTCTAGATGCATTGGTCACTGAGCCTGTCCAAACGAGCCAGTTTATCCTTCACTGTATATCCTCCCCCCCAACCTCCCACCCTGTTCCTCCCACAGTAAGAAATAAGAGTATGGATGTGAGGAAGGTGCAAAAAGATTCACCCTTGCAGACATCATTCCCTCGCTGAGAGCTTTTTGTGCGATTTGCCTTTTGTGCGACTTCCATCCAACATACTTTTTCACTTTCATCTTCCTGTTCTTCCTCTCCTCTTCTCCTCCGTCACTCCGTGCCTCCCTCTTGCCCGTGTCCCGACTCGTCTCTTATCGCTGCATGTTCAACACATTCTGAGGGACTTCTCTCCTTTTCTTCTTCCTCTGTCTCACTCTGCACTCCCGTTCCCTGCCAAGACAATAGGCAAGCAGGATAACCCCTTACTCTAGAATTAATTATCTGCCCCTTTAATTCGGGGCCACGCTGATTAGCTCTGTATGTAAAACGGAGTTCGCATTAACATAATATTTGGCTATCTCCCCCTAAGCTGAGGTCCCCTGACCTTTTCAACCTCCTAAGTCTTTCTCCCTGTGTCTCTCTGTCATCTTTTCCTCTCAGGAGGTCCGTGGCAGTCCCAGCCTATGAATGTGATTTGAAGGGGTAAATTAGATTTTGCTTCTCTCTCAGTTTTTCTCGTGTTTCCCTTCCCCGCCTCCCTCCCTTTCCGTTGGATGTGTATGAAACTAGCGACAGTTCATTTCCAGGCCCAG
Source organism: Poecilia mexicana (assembly GCF_051168715.1). NCBI lineage: Eukaryota > Metazoa > Chordata > Actinopteri > Cyprinodontiformes > Poeciliidae > Poecilia > Poecilia mexicana. The sequence continues at coordinate 8,639,416 of NW_028263389.1, forward strand.
GTATAATTACGTGAGATTTTTTTTTTTTTTTTCCTCTATCATTGACTGCTTTGATGGCAAGGCTGATATGCTGTGTTAATATAAACGTTTAACCTGGTTATTATGAGCCCCGCGAGACGTAAAAGGACATCTAACCTGTACTCTGATTGTCTCCCACACAGGACGTCCACCTTTACTGTCTGCAGACATTATTGCCCTTATTGCCATTTGTTGTCTCTTAGTTCCTCTGCTAATCACTGTATTTATATGCATATTTGTATTAGTGGGGTTTTTTTTTCACCTTTTGCACTATGTAATGTCCCTCTTGCAGTATTACTTTAAAGTGCACTTTCTTGAATAGTCATGACTATTAGTTTTGTCATTTAGGAGATGGAACTAAAGCTGTTTACCGGAAAATAGGAGGTCATTAGGAAATTAGGAGGCGAGAAGTTTACTTTATGTGCAAGAAACATAGTTTTAGCACCACAGACCAACCTTAAATGCTGTCATTGTGTTTTTTCAAAGGTGAAAGAGAACTTAACACAATTCAATTTTGCCCTTTACTTTTTTCTATTATGAAAATCTCAGTTATAAAGTTTTCATAAATAACTATACTTTGCTTGCCCTGCTGTTGCTACACCGAGCAAAAAACTGGTTTAACTTGTAGAAAATGAGGTTTTCACAAAGTGATTACAATAAGAAACCATCAAAACTACGTTAAAATGATCTGTAATAAGTGCATTCAGTGTAGTAAAATATGGCGTTAAGATAAACATCTTGAAAAGTGTTGTATTTTATTTATGAATAAAAAACATATTTTCTGTTGAAAGTTGTGAACCTCTATTGAATGCAATATGATTTTAAGGGGATGAAAAGTGTTTAATAAATTTTTATTTTTAATTAATTTGCAAAAATCTTAAAAAAAAAAAAAATTCCACATTTTCATAATGGAATGTGTGAGTAAAATTTTGAGGAAAGAGTCATTTTAAACATTTAGAATAATAACATAATGTGGAAAAAGTGAAGAGCTGTGAATACTTTCCAGATTCGCTAATTTACTCGCAGTAGTTGACGTAATTATTGGGTAAAACCTGCAACATGGGCAGGGATTTAAACTGCCTATTAAAAACATTTTTGCAGAAATAGGCACTGCTCTATCAGGGACGATAAACGAGCAAATGCCAGACAAGAAAAGAATGTTAAATAAATAAAACATTGCCCGTAAAAAAAAGAACAGATGATAATTATTTAAGATCAACTCATCCTTCAGTTATTCGGTCTCCTTACCTTGAGCAAAGCTCTTATTTCAGCACAAAATAGAACATTTATTCTATTTCGTGCACTGACGTGGCACTCATGTTGCTCCATTGTGTTTTAAAACATAATACATGAACTTGAACGCATGGCTGTTCTGTTTTTTTTTTTTTTTTCCTTCAACATAATGAAAGTTGAAGAAAGGCTGGTCCTAAATTCATATTATATTATTTGAGGTTCTGGACATTTTTCAAATCTTTTTCTTTATTTATTTACTGCAACATTTAAGTTCTTTTAACTCTACACAAGCATAAACAAACTGCAGCCCTTCGAGCTGTTGCTCTATTTCTCAGTAATACACAATTACAATTGCTTTCGCAACAGCCACAATCGCAACTAGGGATGCTGTTTAATTGCCCGGTCGTGTGTGGAAGAGTTTCTCAACGCGTGTGTACGGGGGCGCGCTCTTTCACCTACTCTTCAACCTATTAGCTATGGTGTGTGTTGTTTCAGCTCTGGGCAGGTAAACAGTCAGAAGGACATTAGCTTCCAATCAGCCGCTGCTAAATCACCTAGAAGTTTAATTAATTTCAATCCATAGGGCATGCAGTGTATGTAGAGTCTGCATTTCAATGTGTGTTTACGTGTGTGTGTCTGTTTCCATTTAGACTTCCTTATAACCCTTTCACGGTCAGGGTGTCTAAAACTGCTGTAAAGGTCAGCACATAATCACTCTCTTTAGCCTGCCTCAAATTTTAATTGACTATCTCCCACCTAACACCACACGTCCGCTCCACCTCCTTCCTCGCACACAAACACACACACACACGCAAACATACTGTACATAGACACCAGCTCCCCCACCCCCGTCATTACAGCCAGTATAGATCCCAGTATGAATTGATGATCTCCCCTATCTAAAGCCTAATCACTCTGCTGGACCTTAGGGAGACTCAGTGATCCGTTTCCTCTTCCACTGCACCACAGGAATCTCAGATTCACATGCTGGGCCTGTTGATGAGTTGAAAATGAGCATTCTACCTGGTTTAATATCGCACTTCATCACGAGTCCTGTGAAAAGTCTAAACTGGCATAAAATAGTTCTTGGAGACTGGCAGCGGGATTGGAAGGATTGGTAGTAAAGGATTAATCTTGGAAAAGGGAAAGAAATCATTCTGGCTTATTTTTTATCACCTGATAAACGGATGCAACGGACTTAAAAATGTGTAACAAAGATATTCTGATACATACTGATGTCAGTGAAAAACAAATGTCATATTCATGTTCAGCAAACTAAATTGGGATACTGCATGGCTGCCCATAGCATGCTTCATGAAATAATTTTTATTTAAAGTGTTGCATTTGAATACTGCGTGCAGTTTTTCCACATCCTTATTGTATTTTGATTTGTCTTCAAAACTTTGGAAAGTTAAAATAAAATGATCTGGTTTTTGGGGGTTGATTTTGTAGAAAAGATGCTGTTTGACAATTAGTCTTTTACCATCAGCAAGTCTATCATTTAAAAGCCAAATTTATTGGGAAAATGCATTTGTAGGTTGAGCAGCAAGTTGGAGTAGTTGGATTGTGACCATGAAAAGTTACCAAACTCTCTCTGAGAGTGGGAAAAAAAAAAAAAAAACACTTTTTGGTAGAATTAGTGTGATGGGAGTCAGCATCTACATTAATGTCAAAACAGGATTTTGTACAATCTACCGCTACTGGGGCATCATGTGTTGGGAAGCATTTTCAACACTTGTAGTTGGGTTTTCTCAATATAGTCTTTAAATACCAATGTCCTGTCCGTGTTTCTGTTCTTTTAGGGATCATTTTGTTAACGATTCCTATTCCAAAACACCAACCAACCACAAATCTTCTACTTCTTCTGGCTTACGGGTTTATTCCTCTGCTGCATGTGTGGCGCCACCTCTTGAATCCATTGTATTCTGCCTACCAGATGTGCACTGTCAATCTGAGTGAAATTTTAGCAGAATCTGCAGTATTTCCATTGACTTTGCCAACCCAAGTAAAAGAGACCTTGCTTTCATGTCATCTGAGGCAACAGTGTTTTCTGCTAGCCCATTGTCCTTCTGAGCACCTGCAAATTGGTCTTAGTCCTGTGATTTCAGATTCAGTGTAAAGAATCGAACCATTAACCTTGGTGCTAATGGGAAAAAAGTCGTAGTCGGCGATGTCTCTCTAAAGCAGGGAGCATTAAATCCACTTTCATCATTTCACACTGGTGTACAACTGTGCCTCTGGAAAGCTCAATTATTTGATTTAAGATAATATTTCTGGCTTCTTTAAAAACCCTTAAACCATGACCCGGCCACTTCGAAACGGTGTCCATCAGGAAGGCCTCCTTTGTTTAATCAACTACTGAGGTTGTTCCACAACCCATAGACAGTAGGAAGAAGCTCCCTTTGCTGCGATTCTACTGACAGTTTTCATACGTTTTCAACAGGTAAGACCAGTGCCTATTAAAAAATAGGCCCTCATCAGGCAGATATTTTTAAATAATAACTGAGACTTTACTCGCTGGCTTGCTTTTGATTATAAGAGTGGTGCCCCGATTTAGTAATTTTGATCTAAGTTGCCAGTTTTATTAATAATTGCCTTAAGCAATTACTATAATTATTCATACCCAAATTCAACTCTTATTAAAGCTCAGCATAATGCACAGAGTGATTTTTTTTATTTATTTGTTCATTTTTTTTGCATGTAATAAGTTGGCTGCTGCATCATATTAAAATGTCTGTCAAGTGTACAAAACAAATACATTTTGGAAGCATTGTGAGAGAAATTATAAATGCATACATAATTAACATTTACAACATGCCTTTCTGTATGTAAACATTTGTATCTTGTACACTGGGATATGCACAATCTGTCCAGCTGGCCAATTTGTCCTTTTTTAGTTTACAATGAAAATGCAGCAGAGCCCTCCAGTAGAAAGTTTTTCTACCACAATAGTCTTCCAACAATATACTACTGGTACAATGGTACAATTTTTCCTTATTATCAGAAAGGTATGGACCATTGTTAAAGTCCTTTATTGTCTTAAAATTGAACAGATGATGCATCTAAGTGCGTCAAACCGATTGAGTGCTCAAGCTCATGATCTTTGACCCTCCAGGAAGGGGGGCTGATGGGTGGGTAAACCATTAGCGCGCTTGTGTGTGTGTGTGTGTGTGCATGTGCGTGTATCTATCAAAGTGGATTTCCTCCCCCACTTTTCTTTTGCAAAAAAAAAAACACAATTTAACACCCAATCTTCAATTATTCAAACCATTTGCTTCGAATGCAATCTGACCCACTAACGCTATCACACATCTCTGGGGAAGGAATCTTGGATTGCTTTATCTCTCTGAATGTAATGTGTAATATTAACGTGTACTGTTGTTAACGAATGGCTGTAAATGTAACATTCGAACAACAAACGGTTAAAAACTTCTGAAATATTTCCACATTCATAATGGTATCATTTATACTTTTTCTTTTTTTTAAGGTGTGGCGTTCCCCCCTGTTATTGGAGTGAAATTCGGTTCTTATCGCCAATAAAATTCCTGCACAAAATGTCCTTGTGCCTTTCGTCATTGGTTATTCAGCGCTGGTTAGCACCAATTGCACATAGAGAAAGGACTCCTTTTTCACTCCTTTCTCCCTCATTTAATTTTTTTTTCTCCTGACCCCTCACAGTATCACCAGACCTCAAAATTGCATTGAATATATAAATGCTAATGCTAATAAGTGCTAGCAGGAGATGATAATGTCCTTGACTGGTACAAGAAAAGATCCTTTTCTCTTACATGACTCACTGGCTCTGAATAACATTAGAAGAGTTCACATTCCAGCCTCTTATTTCTCTCCTATACTTTTCATACACTTTTCCTTTTTTTCTTAATTTACTTGACACTCCCCTTTCTACCTCAACCCTTCTTGTAGCAAAAAAAAAAAAAAAAAAGAAAACCCAGCTGCAGCATAAAATATTAATTCATTTATCCAAAGTGATAAGATCTTGCTGGTTCGCTTAAAAATTCCAATGACATCCATTTGCCATTAAGTCAGTGCAACACACGGGCAACGAGGCCTCTGGAGCTTGTCTGTCTTTGCAGCCTCCTTCACATTGTAGCTTCATTTTAATGCGGCTGGAAGCTTTTCATGGTAGGAATTAAACTATAATACTTGTTTCAATGCCGTGCATGTTAATGGCCGCAGCAAAGCTGTCATTTAAGAGACATGACAAAATAGCCTCTCCCGGAAACACCCAGCATGTCTTGTCAGGACGTTTTATTGCTTCTTGAATGATGGAGACGGTTCCGTTAATAAAAATCCCCGCATTTCGGAAATGATTATTGAAACGGAAATGTGCGTTGTGATTGGTCTCGATTTAGGAGCGTCCAGCGGGCTCCAAAACCCCCCGTTTTTGTCTTCCCCGGTGGGGCCAGTCAACAACAATGGAGGAATTAAAGAAGCACCATAACACAAGTAAGAGGATAAACATTCGGTTGCTTCATATAGAAACTTGCTTCTCTTTGAGGGCGGATGTAAGGAGACCTAGATGGCAGAATTTGCCCTTGTTTAAGTTTTCTAAAAAATGAATTATTCCCCCTCTGACAGGCAGCTCTCCGGAGGTGAGAGGCTGCCTCTTAACGTGAGCAGGTATCAGTCTTAAAAATGCTCAAAGTAATTGTACCTTTGAAGTTACACACATCACAGATGGCACAGACAATATTGCACCAACTGGTGTAGGCACTTTGCTCCCACCTTTCCTACGCTTCCTTTTTTTTCGTGTCTTTTTCCTTGTGATGAAAACTACATTATTTGTCACAAATGTTTTATTAAAAGAGGCCAACCATCAATCAATCTTGCAATCACTCACGCAATCACATTAATCATTCCTCTACGCCTTATTTGCATCATTTGCTATAGAACATTCGGTCCCCAGGAGAAATGTACTTCACTCCTACTTTCTGGATCTGCATTCCCTTTCAACAGCGAGCTCCTCATATCATGTCGGCAATGTTCACTTGGAGCAATAGTCACAGATAAATGCCATTAGATTTCCCTGGAATTTCAAACAAAGCAACCTTTCAAGGTCTCCCTTTTCTTTGCGTTTTCTCAACTTTGCTGCAGCGAAAGTTCTTTGTGACCAAAGTGAGACGGTGTAGTTAAATGACATATATTATCATTTTTAAAACTTTTCCTTTTCAGTCGTGTTCAGACTCATACTTCACTGTAGTTGCATTCAAGTCTGTGCCCAAAATCAAGAATTGAGTGAAGAAGACGCCTAACAGAGAAAAAGGGAGCAAAAGTTCCTAAAGAGTGATAGCAGTATGTTTGGAGCATGGGCATCAAATCTTTATGCAGTGTCCACCAAAGACGTAAGTGAGGGAGATATGAAGCTCAAATGTCTTCTCATAAGGTGGAGACTTGGATGTCAATTTATCCAGTATAGAGGAGGACCTCAGGAGGAATGTTTTCTGAGAGGAACAGTTTGGTGATTTAACAAACTAGCACTCAATGAAGTCATTTAAAAGTACTCTGCATTGAGCCAAGTCTGCCTATGATTTAGCATGGATTTGAGCATTTTGTCTATCCTTACAATAATCGGAAAATCCAGGTTAGACAGTACAAAATGTGTTTCAGTTTTCATTCACCTTTCATTATTCTGATTTATTTAAATTTCACAAAGTAAATGTCGCCAACATTTATAGTTTTATATGCACAAGACACGTGATATTCCCTTGATGATCTGGCATCTGTCCTACCTATGTCCAAGCAGGACATGGTTGCATTGTGTACTCTTTGCCCCGCTCATGTTTGGTGTTCCGCTTCTATTTAATCCAACATTTCAATCGTTTCATGATCTTGGGGCAAAAAAAATAAAAAAAATAATTCTATGGAGAAATATTTTTGGAAGGAGAAATCTATCCTCTTCCACTTGCTTAATGGAAATCACATATTTTCTGCATGCATATGATCTTTGAAGTAAAAGTGCCATCAGCACATTGCCTCTGCTGCAAATACGAGTGTCTTCAACATTTAAAACCCTCCTTTTTTGATAAAGTAAGTGAGAACTTACTTATAGGGACATAATTCCAGAATGCTACTGATTATGCTATGGTATGGACATCATATTGTTACCTTCCTAAAATAATGTAAGTCATTACTAAGTCAAAAGTAATTTTTGCAAAAGAAGAAAAAAAAACACCCTTTTTTTTTTTTTTTTTTTTTTTTGCCAAATAAGGATTCAGGCAAAAACAAAAAAAAAAAAAACACACTTTTGGCAAAAAATAACTTGGGCCATTAGGTGACAAAATCTGATTTTGAGGCATAGCATAGAGCAGAGGTTTCCACCCCTCGTCATCATGGCCCTGTGTCCTGCATGTTTTAGGTGTTTCCCTGCTGCTGCACACCTGGCTTAAATGGAACAATTGAGGGCATGCTGAGGAGGTAATGTAGTTATTTGAATCAGCTTGTTTGAGTGGGAAAACATCAAAAACATGCAGGACGGTGGGCCCTAAAGACCAGGACTGGGAACTATTGACTTAAGATAAATTGTGAAGTTACTTGATAACTTGACTAAAGAATGAAAAGGTCATATTTATTTCTTGTAAGATGTTTTTTTTTTTAGGTTTTCTGGTTCCAAAATGTTTCTGTGTCTGCTCTTTAATAACTTAGCAAAAGTAAAAGCTTAAACCTTTATTGTTGTTGTGTATTGTTACCAAGATATTCCAAGCTATACTTGCACAAACGTGAAATCGCACGAAAGCCTTAATTTGTCTTGCACATAAAACAGGGTTTATGTTGTGCTAATTGCAAACAGACAAAGCCCCAAGATAGGATGAAGGAAGCTGTTAAAAAAGTTTAGAGGAAGTTGAGGTTTATAGAAAAGCTGGTCTTCACCACATACTGCCTGCATTACACAAACATCCGAAGTCAAATGAAACAATGAAAGTCTGATAAGCAACAAATAGTAAGATAGCCACAGGCAACCACATCCCACTGCAAAATACTGAAAATGAGCACAGCATTGCTCAAAGCACCATAAACACCAAGGTTTTAAGGGGAGAACAGGGACCAGACATCAATCCATGTGTGGCTCTGTAATGAGAAGATGAAACAGATTTATCACAGAGACACAGGAGTTTTTTTGGGTCTCTGCAGGTATAATGCCGTAAATCATTACCACCTTTCAGAATCACGGCTTGAAGAGGAGCTGTTACAAAATCCCCGCGCTACTGTGTGATTTTCTCAGAGAGAAAATTTATCAGGAAACCATGCGAATGAGAAAGACAGCGAGATTGGCCCTTTCAGCACAGAAAGTAAAGAGGGGAAAAAAAATCTAACAACACAAACAAAAAAAAGAGCATTGAGATGCTCTTTTTTTTTTTGTCTTCTTGTGAGAAACAGACAGCACAGGAAGACGGTGGGTAAAGTCAAGCTCGAGAGGTTACACAAGTTTCCTGCCTTGATTAATAAAGTCTGTCTGGGACTCAGGTCAACTCACTGCTCATCTTGGCCTGCTCCAACCTCTCACACATTTAATGCTGTCTGCCAGCTTTCCTGTGTTGACTGACATCCCCCCGGCCCGCTTTTAATTGTTTTTCAGATGGTGCTGAGCTCAGGGCTGAATCTGTTAGAAAAATACAAATTCAGTTATTTCCGTGGCCTTTTATGTGTCTGGATACAGCGAGGGTTCTGCCCAATTCTGACACCTGATATGCTGGCCTTAGTGCAACTTTCTGTTTAAAACGGCAGGTAAAAGAATGCATTGCACGAGTATTTCGGTGGGGCCATTCAGCATAACCAGTGATAACGCAATAATAAGGTCATATCAGTATTCATCTGACAGGCCGGAACAGGTTCCAGTGTTGATAGAAATTACATTAAGCCATCCAAGATTAAGCACATTTACTCAAATACATACTCAGGTACTTTAAGTCTAACCCCACATAATGGGTCCATTCAGCAACTGCATAATGGGGATCCTGTTTCAAACTGGATTTAAAAGAATCAAATAAAACATGTCATTTTGATCAAAAAGTAAGAAACACTCACCAAAATGCATCATTAGGACAGCCCTTGCCCACAGTTTAAGACATTAGGGGCGTTTAGCCATAAGGAGTGGTGAACATAATGGGCTGGGCGTGGGTTCATCGGGTTGTCTGCTAACATTTTTATTGCCTTTTTGCTCCATACTTTAGCCATTAAAGAGTTGGAAATGTACAAAAATTGTGTGCCAATTTGCCAGTTATTTGCCCGCTAAATGTTGAAGCACTTTGCTGTCATTTGAGGTGATCAATGCTTAATGAATTAGTCTGTTTTTCACCTCCGTTAAAGGCAGACGTGCTTAGCACCTTCCCAGTCCCTCCGAGACCCTGTCTGATGGAAGCCTTCCACCCCTAATTTATGAAAAGTGAGGAGCTAAGCAGTTCATGCGTCTAGAAGTGCTAGCTTTTTGGTAAATTGCTTTTCGTGAATTCACTTGAGTCCAAGACAGAACTCAACCTCGACTTTCATTAAACCCAGAATGAAAGAATGTCTTCAGAAGTGGCGGAAATAAAAAGGAAACAGAGACAGAGAGACTCAAAGATAAATGGCAAGAGCTCAAAGCAATGTTTACATGATGGGGATGAGCGTCCTAATGCAGTGATGATTGCAGAGTGTTTCCACTGATTCCATTTAGCCTATTGAATTAGACTGAGCCGGAGTCAGCACACTGGCCCCTGTGCTCCAGAAACAGACACCCATGCATCAAAACCCAATTAAATGCATTTGTTAAATAATGTAATGATTGCTTTGGCATACTTTTCAGTGGGACTCCATTCATTGTAAGCAATAAAAATACCATTGTTTTCTGAGCTTTGTGAAAGGTTATGCAGATTGATAGAATTAATTGTCTGGCGGGGAAAAAATATCATTAGAACACTCGGATGGCCACGATGGCCCATTTATATTCCCAGTCTGTTAGCGGCCAAACATTTTAATTTGTAACTTGACATGATAATGTGGCTGGTCTGCAGACATAAGTATTGCATTGATTAAAATGGACCTCTCCTTCCTCATTCAATTTTGCTGGACATGCAAAAACCAGGCAGTGTTAACTTCATCTTTCTGGCAGCATGAGCTTAAAAACTCCTGACATCAAACAATAATTAGCACATTTACAGCCATGCAACCAAACTTCAAAAGATCTAAATGGTGTTCTACAATTGACTTTGTTCTCACAGATTCCAACTGAGAACATAAATCGGTAAAAACTGGACAGTAATCACAAATCAGATTCTATGACTTAGAAAAAAATATATAAAAGGTTAATTTAGCTACCTACCTAGCTTAATTTAGCTATCTTTAAGAATTTCAGATCAATTTTAGGCAAAATGTTACTTTTTTTTTTTTTTACGTTTTTCTTTATCATGTATGGCATGAATAAGCAACTGACATCAACAGTTACTAAAGTTCGCAGCCTGAACAGGTCCAAACATCAGCTTCCATGTCTGTGGGCTGACAGACCAGACGCCAACATCTCTTCAGAGGTCTTAGATATGGCTTGAGACTTAATTAGGCAAGAAAGAAAAAGCCTCTGGCATCATGAGTAGGGGTACGGGCTATGTTTCCATGGTAACATATTCCAGGGTGCCGAAGGACTTGATCATTAGGCCTAACTGGACATTTGAAGGTGAAAGGTTAGAGGCGCTGCAGCCCAACGGGAGCAACTATAAATCTATCATTACACAGACTCATAAACATAAGGCACAGACGCGCAAACATCCCCACCACACACACACACACGCACACACACGCACACTCAGACGCAACATGATTAAGGGTAAACTGACAAATTCAAGAAAAGCTCATGATTCACAGCAATTAAAGAAAAAGAAATTATTTTCCTGATCATGGCCAACATGGCCTCTCTCTGGACGTGGCGTTCTGTTGGCAACTTCATGCCACACAAATCAACTCATAACGAGCTGTTCACAGTGAAAAGAATGTCAGAACATCTTGGTGAAATGACATGTCTTTACTACACCACAGCTCACAAAATCCACTCTTTTTTTTCAATTTTTGAAATTTATCTCACTAAACAATTTAAATCACAAGGCAGAAAATTGGGAAATTGATTAAATGTGCAGTGTCTAAGTGTGCAGATTTTCAGTGCAAGTAACAGTGAGATCATCATCTTCTGCTATGTTTGTTTTTGGTGTAAGTTAGCGGAAAATTAACAAATATATTTCAACTAGCACACTAACGTCTTTAGATGTCATCGTTTACAAGTTGTGTTCACCTGCTTTATGTAAAATGAAAGATCACAAAATAACTCAAAGAAAATCCAGCTGCTGACACTTTTTTGGTCTAATTTTGCCTTTGAACAAGACATGACAAAAAACGTGTAAGCTGGTTTCTATTTTTGATCTTTAAGAATTGAAGTCGGTGCTCACCAAACAAGTGATGACAATTTCTACAGCAGTCATATGTATTCTTATCAAACCTTATCAAATTTGTTTCAAAGCATTTAGACGTGTTACATGTCCGCACTTTGTGCCCAACGCCGAAAACAAAAACACAGCTGATGTCTAAGAAGATGATGTATGATTGCAGACAGTTAAAATTAGAATTTCAGCTTCACCAATAAACACATTGTGCAAAATATTACAAATGACACCTCAATAATGAGCTGCATGGCATTTTACATCATCAAAGTGTTACTTTGCAAACCCATTCTTAAGACTATCCCCTATGCATGATTTGAATGACAGAGATGTTTGAAAAAGGGAGATGAATAATCAAAGCTCAGCTGACTTTCTTAACCAGTCCCCCACCCGCGCCTTAAAATGTAAACAATTAGGTATTTGGAGCAGTTAATTTAAACTGAATGATGACGGGAGTGAGAAAGAAAGACGACAGACTTGAAAGAGGATGGTCAGAACCAATCAAAAATCACATTCCATTTCTTATTTTGATGTAAAATAGACAACAATTGCTTTGTAACCCGTTCACAGCGGAAAACAACATTTTTTATTTATTTTTTTAATTGAATTTTGAATGGTGGTGGAGAAAACGTGTGTTAAGTTCAGTCCGATCCCAGGTATGGCTTTGAATTTCAGTCCTTGCTTTTTTAGTTGATCAGTATTATTAGTCCCTGACAAATTTCTTTGGCCAATTTCTAAAAATTTCTAAGAATCTAAGCTTTTATTTACTCTTCATAATGATGTTAAATAATGCAGACCTGCTCTGCCCACTGCACTCAAATCTCCACAGACAGCTCTCAACATAGCAGAGAGACACTTGTCATAAAGTTTTACAACTTTCAAATCAAAGCACCAAGTTTCTCAAGTAAAATAACCAGCATGATTAACTAGATCTGCTTGGGGCACTAGGTTGCTTAGTGGTGGAGGAAGTGCACCATATAGGCCACTGTCTTCAATGCAGATGTCTGAGGTTTGATTCCCGGCCCCGGGCCCCTTACTGCATATCCTCCGCTTCTGTCTCCACTAGTCTCTTTGTCGAGCTACTAATGAATAAAGGCCACAAGTGCCAATGAAACCTTTAATAAAAAGATCTACTTTCATTTACGTCATATGCAAGATGAATTACTGTATTAACTAGATTTTAAACCTGCTACTCATAGCAAAAACTGACTACATGAAAACAACAGGCGCAAAAACAAAGTTTATTTTTCTCACTTAAATATTTTGGACTATCAGATCAATTTCAATAACACACTGATATTAATCATCTGACAGTTATGCTGAGTAAATTCAAATAGTTTTCCAATGACACTTCTATTTGTAAATGGGGGGAAAAAAAGCTTTCCACACCAACCTCGCCTTGTGTGGAAAAATAATTATGGTAAAAGTAAAAAATGTACAGGTTCTGAAATGTACATAAGAACAAAAGAGATGAGTAAAATATAATTTTCATATTCAATATACAAAACAACTTACAAAAAGTAGGATAGTTATCCCCTTTTTGCTTACATCTGGCCCTGCCACCAATCCATACACTGCAAAAACATTAAATTACATTTTACCAAGTACTTTTGGTCTAGTTTATAGTGTAAGAATCTTGGTACTTTTGAAGTAATACAAACTAACTTACAAGTAACTTTTCGGCAATTTATAGTAGATAGTTTTAAGTAAATAGTTCCTTCACGCTGATGAAAAAGTCCTAGTTCCACTGGCACATTATTTTACTTATAATATGGAAGAAGAAGTCTTGTTATAAGTGAAATAATCTGCCAGTGGAACATTTAGATTTGTTTGGAGTCAAAGTTTTTTAAAACATGTACAACTTTTCATTCTCATGTCATATCGGAGATCTTTATTGACTGACCTGTTAATAGGTAAAAACAAAATACCTAAGGTAACTTTTAAAACATCTAGAATCTGTTAAAATTATGCCATTAGACTGAGCATCTAGAGAAACCCGTTTTTATTGGCAAACCACACAGTAACACGAAAATATGCACAAAGTGCCCTTTGGCGTTGAGAGCATAACACGCCAACCTTAGAGCTATTTGATGTAATCATTGTCTTTTAAATGTGCAGCAAAATTCACTTAAGAAGGAAGAATAAGCAGATTATTTATTAATTCATGACATTGGAGCCCTAGATTTGACTTCCAAGTGATGCATTATTTCATTTTTTTTTTTTTTTTTTTTTTTTTTGGTAGGATTCTTCTCTGCGAGCTTTATGGGGAATATTAAAACTTATCTGCCTGTTTTATAAAATAGTTATAGTTAGTTTTGTTGTACTCTTCAGAAGTGCAGCTTGCATCAATTCTCAGTCTGTTCTAATGCGTTTTAAGTGCCTTTCCTAATAAGCAATGGGGAGTTGCTTGTGGTTGTCCCTTAACACTTAGATTTTGACTAATCCACCTGAAAAGTATTCTTAAAATTAAAACTGTAATCACTCTACAAATGCCTCGTTGACCAACCGGGTTCTAAGGACTTCTTAGCAGAAATAAAATTAGTAGTGAACATACCTCCGGTTTTGGGCCATCCAATTTGCCACATTAAGATACTCTTTCAGTGAATGTCCCCTGTTTAAAACATTTGGATTGCTCTCAATAGTATCCACAGGCTGAGACTCAGTTTTGGGAGCACAAAAATGTACCACAAAATAAAAGATTTGGACTAAAATTAATTTCAGGTAATATTCAATCTACACACCAGAGTATGTTGAATGCTATTGAAAACAATCTTGGCCCTTAATTGCAAATGTTAAGTCTATGTTAGTTCACCAACAGTAAGCATAACTGTTGATTTTCAGTTTTGTTTGCTTTCCATATGAATAATCTGGACTATAAAGCAGCACAAATAAAAATAACAAAAGAAGAACCAAAAAGTAAATGTAGCTCTCGGTCTCTTACTTCCCCTTCTCTGGTGGCACCTGCATATGGTTGCTGTGATGAACCTCAGTCACAGAAATGGGTGTAGATTGAACCCCATCACATTCGAGGGTGACTGGATAACAAGTGTGAGATAGTGAAAGAGAGGTGGAGAAAATAACCTCAATTTACACTCATTTTCACATTTCTTTGGCAAATGTTGCAACATATTGGGCTCTGCCTCAGCACAGCCTGTTTTATGTCCAGCTTGTGTGTGTACGCGGGGCATGTGTGGACAATGGGCAGACTCTCCCGGTCTCCTAGTTGTCTTAAACCCCTGTGGTGAGGCTGAATAACACACCTCATCCTAAGCTTCTTTTCTCCTGCTCGCTCATTTTCACACCCACGTTTTCTCTTCTTCCAAAAGGCTGAGACAAAAGCAGGCCCGCTGTTAATGCCATTTTGTTTGGTGTGTATGTATGTGTGTGTTAATGTATGTGTGTGTATATGGATGTCCTGTCTTTCTCCTTCAGAGAACAGTGCATCAATAGGCTTTCTCTAGATGTTACAAAAGCAAGCACCAACAGTCTGTGTGTAAGAAGGGTCTCAACGTCTGGGGCGTACAAAAAAAAAAAAGTTCTCAATTAAAACAGCGGTTTCTGCTTTGTGCAGTCAGTGTTGTGAGAGATGTTTGCAACCCTTTTTCCTTTAGATTTTTTTTATGTTATGTGAAAATAACTAATTGCATTTTTTCTTTTAATAAATCTGTTTCAAGAACAAACCATGTTGTGTCTGTAGAAATTATGCAAATTCAGCATCACAAAACACAAACATGGAGTTGATAAGGAGCTTAGTCTACACCGAAAAGCACGAGGAAAGTCAAAATATAGCTTTTTACAAAGTAAAATGACAAAAATAGTAACGCAAGCAGATTTGGATTAGTAACTTTAGACTTATTATTGGACTGGAAATAATGGCGTGTTAGATTATTTGTTACTGAAAAAAATATTGAGCAGCATTGTATACGAGAGAGATTTATAATGCTTGGACACTCCTCCTGCCGCTGATTGGTTGACTGGGAGCGGTGCATTTCTGCCAGTGGCTGTAAGAGAACTGAGACAAGGTGGAGGAGCTCAATCTTTTCACAGATTATCTGTCTCATATTATACTGTCACAGCATAGTCATAGTTTTGATAAATATGTAACTTGCATATTTTTGTAAAAGTTAAATATTGCAGTTTTAAGACTTCAACATGCCACTCTTTTCATTCATTGAAATAATTCCTTATATTACAGCCAATTGATACAGTGCACATGCATTATCCATTAGCTTAGCCTTACTTTCAGATTTGGAATTGATTGCTGACTTGCTAGTTTAAAACTTGCAGCCTCCGAAAACACCTGAACTTCATTTTCTTGGCCATATTATTCCCTCTTAGGGTTGTCTGCCCTACTTTTATTGGAGTGATTCATCTGATGAGACCAGGCCATCCCTCACTTCTGACACTGGTTGTTAGCGTGGGCCACGGATGGTTATTAGCTGTCTATGTGCAGAAGAGGACAACTTTTTATTCTTCTTTTAATAAAGAAAACATAAAAACCTTGCAGCCAGATAGTTCAAATAATCTGATAATTTTCTCACCTCCTTACTATGAAGGTTCATAGGAATTTTTTATTATTATTTTTTATTTACTTTTTGGAGTCACAGGAGCTGACCAGAAAGCAAACATTTCAATGTCTAAGAAAGGTTCAGATCCCTTTTTAGCACAGAGTGAGCTGCAATCCATGAATGAACCTTTCTAGACCACCTATGTAAAATAGGATATTTACATAAATCCAATTCTTTGTGTATTCACAAACGTCCTCTAATCTCAGATAATGAGTTCCTTTTTTCTTCTCATCTTTGTGTTTGTTCATCGAGTCATTTTTGAGGTGTCAGAATTTGCCCCCTGCCGCCCTCCCCTCCGCCCCCCCACCCTTCCCTTCTCAGTAACACACACCCACAGCCCACCTTGTCCCAGACACTCATTGTGCAGTTGTATTAAGTGGTAGGGGGCAAAATAGAAGGGCACAGGGCATAGAGGGAGAGGTGGTGGTGGTGGTGGTAACGGGGTACGGTGGGGTGGGGGCACATTCTCTTCTGAGGCTGACTTTGAGATTGTTATTATCATTTTCAAAGCATCAAAGCTTTCTCTCTGGCTTTCTCTCACTCTCTCTCCATCCAAGCTTAAAGAGATGAAAGTTTGCCTTTGTTCCATCCCCTGCTACATTACCTCTATGCATTAGGCCTCCTCTTTATCCGTGAAATTACCTTTTAGCTTTCTCATTCAGCGCAGGCAGCCTGCATGCGACGAGATGGCTCGCACTTTTTCACCACATCATAACCCCCCTCCCCGCCCTTGCACACCTCTCTCTCTCTCTCTTTGCACTAAAAAGATTGTTGCATTTGCAGTTTGATTTTGTCTACACCTCTCCTCTATCTCTATTTCACTGTAGTTCTACCTCTATCGGTCTCCACTTCATATAAGGTCCGTCTGGCCCTTCATTACATGGTTAGTGTTGTTCTTTGATCGTTCTATCTCCAAAGCAAACACAGGAGTCTATGTTGTTCCCCCCATCGCGCAGATGGCTGAAAAATGATGGCAGGGATACTTCTGTTTGTGCCTTTGTATAGAGAGCCACTTTTGCAACCTCCTAAAGCACTCTTTGAAGCTTCGACGAGCTTTTCTCGACGAGAAAAAAGTTGCTTGACTGTGACGCAAAAGCAGGTATCTATCTATCTATCTATCTATCTATCTATCTATCTATCTATCTATCTATCTATCTATCTATCTATCTATCATCTATCTATCTATCTATCATCTATCTATCTATCTATCTATCTATCTATCTATCTATCTATCTATCTATCTATCTATCTATCTATCTATCTATCTATCTATCATCTATCTATCTATCTATCTATCTATCTATCTATCTATCTATCTCAGGTGATGTGCTTTTACATACTGCTTGTTTTTCACAAGACTCGGTAAAGTATTCTGAAAGTCTTAACTAAGAGCATTACAAGCTATGAATTGAAAGTGATGTGAAGCTCGGCACCTGCACAAGCAGTGCCAAGTCAATAGATTTAATAAATGTTCCCCTGTCCATAAAATCCTTATATAGGAGGAGCCGTGTGCCCGCTTTGCAAAGCAATACAAATGAGTAAAAGTCCTCTCCACGTTTATAAACTCATCTCCAGAGAAGCAGTTACCGGGCATTGTTTGGCCGCAAGACAGCATTAATATACAAATGAGCAAAAGTGCATATACGGAGAGGATGGGAAACACACACAGGCACACACACACACACACACACACACGCTTACTCTACACAGCTGGAATGGCTCTCTGCAGACTAATGTAATTAATAGCTTTTTATCCATGTAGAATTTGAAATGAAGATGTAAATTGTTCGTTTAACATAGCCATAGGACATGGAGGCTTCTGCTGTCAAAGTCAATTACAGACTCAGCATAGTCCCAGACTTTATGAAAACCTAATCAAGATGTGGTCTGTGTGCGTATACGTGTGTGTGTGTGTGTGTGTGTGTGTGTGTGTGTGTGTGTGTGTGTGTGTGTGTGTGTGTGTGTGTGTGTGTGTCTCTGGTCGCAAAATAAGACATAGGAGTTCAAGTCGGTCCTTGTGCATTTGTGCGCTTAGTCTTAGTGCAAGCTGGATGTTTTACTCTGACTCTGGGCAATGACACAGATAAAAATTATGATAAAACCAAATCTAATCACCAGAAAATGAATCTAAGCCTGTTTTAGCTGCTGTAAGTCAAAATGTTTTTCTTTTTTTTTTTTTACCATTTTTATCAAGCTGGTATAGTAATTATATTGAAAAGTTTCTGCCATTAGGACAAAAGACAACATTAAAGCTACACTATGTAAGTTTTATAAAGAATGTTTGTTTTTGTTTTGTTTTTTTAACATATTTTTAAAACTGTCACCATGTGACAGTACATTATGATACAGATAATCTGTGAAAAGATGGGTCTCTCCCACCTTCTCCCAGAGCTATTTTAACTGTCTGAAGAGATGAACCAGGAAAACAACCAATCAAAGCCAGGAGGTCTTGATGCTGTCACTCAACGTCATATACTTTATATATGACGTTGCAGTCCGCTGTTATCAGTGGCTATGCTAACTAGCTTGAGCATTCACAACAGGATATGTTGACGGGGAAAAAACCATAGACATAATATAAGCATAGACGCCTCATGGACCGCTCCGGCGCAGGAAATACGGCGGCCATCTTGGAGCGGTATACCCTCCTACTTTGCTCAATCAAAACAGCAGAAGATGCCTCAGCACTGAGGGATATTGTTGTTCTGGTCGATGGATTATTGATGTGAGGGCTCCACAGACAACATTTCACAAGTAAGATGGACATATTATTGTGTATATATTGTGATTAGAATATTACTTTACTGTATTTATGTCCACCGGCGACATACCAGCTAATATTAGCTACAGTGCTTGGTGTAATACGGGTTCAGCCCCGCTATGAAGGCTAACTGAGATTCAGTAAATCTAAAAAAAAAATAATTATTCTCTAACATTGGCTTAGATTATCTGACACAAGGGCCTATATTAGAAATGAAACAATATAACACATATTATAAAACTTATATTATGTGTTATAACATTCACCGGCAAAGTTTACACAGGTGGTAAAGACTATTATTTATATTTTTTCACTCTGTCAAAAGTAAGATACATCCTAAATCTTCCGTTTTTGTTTTGAAAGTTTCCTAAAGACACGGTGTGAGGAAGAAGAGGGAGATATCTATAAAGAGAGACGGATTCACTGCAGCACGGATGAATCTCACATCGGATTTTGGACTCGTCGGCTGAAAAACATATTATATACATATAAACATATAAACATATATATATATATATATATATATATATATATATATATATATATATATATATATATATATATATATATATATATATATATAATTATATATATATAATTATATATATTATATATATAATTATATATATTATATATATATTATATAATATATATAATTTTTTTATTTTTGATTTTTTATAAAAATAAAAAAATAAAAAAATTTCCCTCTCACCCTCCGTGGGTGGTCTCTTTCATCCTCTGAGCTCGGGTCCTCTACCAGAGGCCTGGGAGCTTGAGGGTTCTGCGCAGTATCTTGGCTGTGCCTAGAACTGCACATTTCTGGACTGAGATGTCTGATGTTGTTCCTGGGATCTGTTTGAGCCACTGCTCCAGTTTGGGGGTGACTGCCCCGAGGGCCCCGATGACCACAGGCACCACTGTGGTCTTCACCTTCCAGGCCTTCTCCAGTTCCTCTCTGAGGCCCTGGTATTTCTCCAGTTTCTCATGCTCCTTTTTCCTGATGTTGTGGTCACTTGGTATTGCTACATCCACCACAACGGCTTTCCTCTGTTCTTTATCCACCACCACAATGTCCGGTTGGTTCGCCATTACCATCTTGTCTGTCTGGATCTGGAAGTCCCACAGGATCTTAGCTCGGTCATTCTCCACCACCTTTGGGGGTGTCCCCCATTTTGACCTCGGGGCTTCCAGTCCATATTCTGCACAGATGTTCCTGTACACTATGCCCGCCACTTGGTTATGTCGTTCCATGTACGCTTTCCCTGCCAGCATCTTGCACCCTGCTGTTATGTGCTGGACTGTCTCAGAGGCCTCCTTGCACAACCTACACCTTGGGTCTTGTCTGGTGTGGTAGATCTGAGCTTCTATTGCTCTGGTGTTTAGGGCCTGTTCCTGGGCGGCCAGGATGAGGGCCTCCGTGCTGTCCTTGAGTCCAGCTTTCTCCAGCCATTGGTAGGATTTCCTGATATCAGCCACTTCAGTTATTTGTCGGTGGTACATCCCATGTAGGGGCTTGTCTTCCCATGATGGTTCCTCCAGCATCTCGTCCTCTGTTCCCCATTGCCTGAGACATTCGCTGAGCACATCGTCCGTTGAGGCTTTGTCCTTGATGTATTTATGGATCTTAGATGTTTCATCCTGGATAGTGGCTCTCACACTCACTAGTCCTATATATATATATATATATATATATATATATATATATATATATATATATATATATATATATACTAACAACATATAATATATATATATATATATATATATATATATATATATATATATAATTCAGTATCAATCATTATTTATTTGTGCCATTATTAATCTTTATTTATTAGTGTTTGTATAGTTATATAAATATGTATTGATATTACTAAATGTATTAAATAAATTATGAACGGGTGTGTGCTTTGTAATATGCTCTTCATACATCGATATCAGAATATTCCATTCCTATTCTATTGTTATAGCCACTAAGCATATTTAAATATAATGAACTATGTATTAAAAACATACTTAAAAATACAATTGTTTATAAATGTTGCTTTGATAGATGTTTGAATATGGTTTACAGAAACAAAAAAGTGTGTTATGATCGATTAAATGCGCTGATACGTCATTGTGCTGCTAAACACGTAAGGCTGAGTGGAGTGGAGTACCGCTCCAAGATGGCCGCCCTAAATCTCATCAGCGACAATAGGCGAGAGCGGTCCATGAGGCGTCTATCCTTTTATTATGTCTATGGAAAAAACTGTAGCGGTAGCAGAGAGCGAGGCGGGGGGAGGAGTGAGCCAAGTCCCGCCTCCGGGCTCTGATTGGTTGTTTCTAGTTAGAACTGGGAGAATAATCGTTGCATGTATTTTTACATTTCCTGGAGTTACTGTATTTGTTCATAGTACATTCTACTGAACAACTTATTCATAGAGAAGAACTTTTGATCATTCCCAAATTAATTTGGCAGCATTGCAGGGGCTCAAACATAAAGTCTCAATGACTGTGGTCCAGTTATGACTTATTCCCCAACACAGTCCATATTCTCCTTTCAGGAGAAATAAAATCATCACCGTAGTCGTGGTAAAAACAAAGTGCAGTTCATATGTTTGTACAACTCAGTTGTATAAACATATGAGAACATCTAAAATTTAGCTGATCTAAATCTAAGCCCTTAAAAATATAGCAGACATTAGTTTGTTTCTGGTGACTCTGCTCAGCTGAAAAAAAACAATACTGTAATCCGTCAGGAAAAGGACTTACACTATTATTCGAAGTGCTTATTCTTTGTTTTTTTTTAATCATATTATACATGAAATAACAAATGGTATCACCTATTTTCGACGGAGCCAAGCAACAGGCTTTATGGTATCCATACAGCTCATGCAACATTCAGTCAGTCAAAGAATATATTACAGAAGATTGATGCAATTGTTATGCTTTCTGTGAGGCACTTGAGACTATCTATCTAGTAAGTCACTTCCACTTTGTTTCTGCTTATTGAACTTTCCATTACCTTTGGTATATTTACAAATAATCCACGGCTTTGACGTTTATTATTTCTGTTTATTTTATTTTTATTATAATGATCATTAATGTTGTTGAAGCTAACAAAAAAAAATGTGCAAAAACTGCTAGATGTTTTCTTTCCACCCAGTCCCATTCGAGCTGTGTTCAAGTGGCAATGCAAGGCTTTTTACTTTTCCGTAGGGCTATAATCTACGCCAGATTGTAGCCCGCTTCTCTTCTCTGGCAAACTTTTCAGAAGCTCCAAACATTTGTCCAAATTAGGGATGTGCCGATCAGGTTTTTTCCTGCCGATACCGATACCGATCACCCATGAGGGCCGATACACCGATACCGATCACCGATACCGATCACATAATTATTATTTATTTATTTTTTATCATAAACACTACCGGTTACATTATGCGGAAAAAGGAACCATGAATTCACCTTAATTTAGACAAACACTTGTTTTTAATAACTTTTTCCAAGAAGAAAACTAAACAAAACAGGCATTGTGCAAATTGTACTGCTATTGATAATACTATCTTTAACAGACTGATAACATATGAAGGCTCTGAAGAGGCTAAATAATGCAAAGAGCCAAAATAAAACCTCTCAACATTGCCAAGAAGTTCAAGTATAAAACTTAACATTCAAAGGCAAAAACAGGTTCCATTACAATAAACAATCCAGAGTTACTGAATGAAAACTTCCTGATAGCATGGCGGCTAGCTGATTACTGCTAGCTCTGATTGGCTGTTTCTGACTCAGCGGAGTAATTATGCAGATCAGGGAGGAGATCGATTATTTTTTTAGAGATTATCTGTCTCATGTTAGGACAGCGAAAGTTTTAATATGTAGGTAAAATGTATTTTTTTAAGTTAGATGCTGCAGCTTTAAACAGAGGTTCGGTGTGAGAGTCACTACCAGGTGGAGCAGAAGCGAAGCTCCGTCTGTCAAATATTACTACCTGTAGCGTAGCAGCGGTTCAACAGCGAGAGCAGAACCAGCGTCTTACATCGCAGATCGAAGACTTAAATAATTTTCCAGGTTATTTGTTTAGCTTTCTGACCGTCATGCTAATCCGGGTGAGTGTTTGTAGCTGTGCGCTGCTTTACCTGCTATCTGATCCTCCATATG
Organism: Poecilia mexicana; assembly: GCF_051168715.1. Classification (NCBI taxonomy): domain Eukaryota; kingdom Metazoa; phylum Chordata; class Actinopteri; order Cyprinodontiformes; family Poeciliidae; genus Poecilia; species Poecilia mexicana. The sequence continues at coordinate 8,662,554 of NW_028263389.1, forward strand.
TCTTTTTTACTGCAGTGAGCCTCGATGTAGCCAAACTCCGTCAAGTATGGCACTGTTTTTATGTCGTATTAGCTTCGTTGTGTTGATGCATTTTTGACGTGCTTCAATTTTCCCCACAACACGCATACTTCCCCATTCACTCAGTGCGTTATAGTTCCACATCGCTTAGGATTTGTTGTTGCGCGTTTGCGCAGAGTGAAGGAAAGAGGAGACCAGCTGCACAAGCAGGCTGCGAAATGAGAAGCAGGTGATCGGTATCGGTAAAAGAGACAATGATCGCCGATCACCGATCATGCACTTTTTCACGAAAATCGGCCCGATTATGATCGGTGACCGATCGATCGGCACACCTCTAGTCCAAATGTATGTAATCCTGTGTAAAATTTAATCTCTTGCTTTAAACTGGGAACTCTATCCCTTGTTCTTCCTGAATTTTTCCTTTGTTTCTTGACAGATTGATATACCAATGATATGCTCACGAGTTTTTTTCATGTCAGACTGATCGGCCCTGTTCTGAAATGAAATCTCTCTACAATAAACTCTACATTAAAGTGATTAATATGATGTTTCTTGGCAGTGTGCTCGAGTAAAATGAATTGGCATAAACTTTCAAATTCATCTGTTCAGCTGTTAGGCTTGTATGATTAAAAAACAATCACAGCGCATTATATTACATTTATACAAAATTTCACTATTCTTTCTGATGTGCCCCTGTACAGATTTAGCTTTTTTGGTCCCAAAATAATTTCGATTTAAAAAAATGTAAGATACACCTGGGTAAGTAAAAAAAAAAAAAAATGCTTTCAAGTAGTTAGTTGAATAAAGAAAATAGTTCAGCAAACCAAGGTTCATCCCCTGTTTTCTCCATTTGGCTTAAGTTGTTTTTTAGAGTGTTTTTTTTTTAGTTGTGCTACTTCTTTAGAATTGCACTGCTAATAATTCTTCAAAGTAAAAGCATTTTCTATTTGCATAGTTAAAAAAATCAACATTAACAAGTTTTATTTTATTTCTACAGGTTCTTTGTTAATAAAAAATGCGGTGAATATTAAACCTCATAATTTTCAAAATAGTTAATTCAGTTAAAATCAGCTTATTCTATTTTGAATTCAAAATGTTGGAAAAAATAAATGTTAAATATCCGTGTGTTAATAGGCTCAAGGATTATTTAAGGTCATGCCTTACAACCAATCAGTTATTTAGACAGACTAGTTAGTATGCAGCTGATGTGTGAATGTCAATAAACTAAAGACTTTACATCTGACTTGGACTTGCAGGGAACGATTTAAAACTTGACTTGGACAAGCCCCATAAATATTTGAGAGATGATTTAAACTTGTACAACATAAATTGTGAATTTAAGACCTCTTGCATACAAATAAATGTAATACAACAATCACTGATTTTTATGAAAGTTCTTGTGCAGATAACTACAAAGGCAACATCCGCCTTGTTGGCCGTTTAATCAGACAAATATCTTAAAAGACTTACCTGTCAGCATTTCTGCACAACTTTCTGTTTACCAAAACATCACGTTTTCACTCCGAAAGTCAGAAACCAGCAGTAAGAAATCTTGTCAAACTTTTTAATACAACTTGTCACGCCAGTGGACAAGTGACACAAATTCTGTTGACAGACTTCAAATACCCAAATGAGCTCAGTGAAGTAAGCCAGCCGGGCGGAGGTTTGCTTGTGTAGAAAGTCATTTATAAACGCCAAGGGTAGCCATTCATGCTCAATGATTTAGGACTTTCAAAACACATTTCTGGCTCATTTGAATAATAATGGTCATAAAAAAAACACTGCCTGAGGCGCAGCAAGCATACATCAAGCAACAACAAATGCCCACTGAAGTTGTCGAAAGGCCTACAAACATGAAAACAATTAGGACATGCAACTTAATTTGCAAACGGTATGTTTCTCAGCTAGACTTTGCTCATTCTAATGAGTTTCGAAAGCAGTTAGTGTCCGGAAGTTTGTGGTGCTGCTGATTGACCGTCGCAGGCGTTTAGTGTGTTCCGTACAGTACGACCTCGGTGAGTAGATATTCAAACTTTAGCCTGTTTACACATACACACAGTACATATTTTGTTTTCTCTTTTCATGTCAAGACATAATCACACTAGGTACCTGATGATAAGGCATTCAAGCACCCACATGCACAGACTCCCTCAAAGATGAATCAAACAAACCTATCCACTTCAAACAGATGACCTCGTGATTGCCTTACATCAAAACTAGCATGCAATTAGGGCTGAGTAGTGTTCATCAGCCTGGCCTTGCTTTGACCAGAGGCTTTTCATTGTCCAACGCACTTGGCAGCAAACATCAGAAAGAGATTCAAAGATGAGAGCAATTACATCGTACCAGCATGTTTAAAAAAATACACCTTTAACCCCTGAATAAAAAGCCATTTTGATTTTAATGTAGTCTTTCTACACCAGTTGGCTTTGATATTTCAGATGTGAACCTTTGTGATTTGCACTGAAGAAGCAGTAAATATATTTTGTAGCTTTGGGAACAGAAAACTAAATGCAATGTTCCACGAGGCAAATGCCAGGTTGTTTTCTCTTACAGTTGGTTATCAGGGTTTCAACTTTGTTACGTTCCACTACTGCAGGTTCTTCATATTTAACGTCACCTTATCTTCTCTGGTATATCCTCTCTTCTTTCCCCACCTGTGGTCAACTGGAACTCTTCTTAAATAGGCTCCAAGCCAGTTTATCAACAAGTCTCATCAAAACAAACAGTAAACTTCCTAGCGTTAGCTTAGAACTACAGCAACACGGTCTGAATGAAAACATGATCGGCGGATGTAAGTTTATTGAAATCTAACATGCATCCTGCTTTTTAGAGATGTAAGAAGGTGAGCTTAACAACAAAAATCACACTTAGCAATTAAAGTAGTCTGATCAAATCTAAGTTACCCACTTTACCTGCAAATAAACACATTGCACTGTTAAAAAAAAAAAGTTCCTGTCAGCTGAACAGTCAACAGTTGTTAGATCTACTGTTTATTTAACAGCATACTGTAGTTAGATTAATTCACTTTAACTAAGTTAATATCCTGACATGCACACAGGTTAAATTAATCCAAGTTATATTTCTGTGCTTAACCTAAACCTTGACTTATCTTTGATATTTTCCAGATAGTTTTTGGGCTTGTTTTTGCCTTAGATTAGTAGTGCTAATGTTTGCAGACTAAAAAAACAAACAAATAATAAAAAAATAAATAAAAATCAATAAACCCTGGCATGTAGCAGAGTTGCTTGAACTCTGTTGCATGACATGAGTCACGTCATGATTGTGATTGGTGTGGATGGATTGCGTTCTGACTGCTAAGCTAATGCGGATGACAGCATCCTGGGCCACCTCTGAAATTGGTTTGAAGAGAGCCATCCTCAGTGTGCATCCAACAGCTGTGGCTAGTGCTGCCCAGACTGAGTCAGATCACACGAAACACAATCTTGTAATTTGGTTGTGAATGGGGTCATAGTCAGAACTTTATAGCTTTCTAACCCTGACACTTTCCCTCCCTAAAACCCTGTTAACTTTGTGTTGGAGCAGCATATTTACGCACACTGGCAGAAACTCCTGTTGGGATAAAGATGTGGTTTTAGTTATAATACTGAAATGATTGTAGGCATTTGTAAGGACAGGTAAGTAAGTGTTTACGAACGGATATTAAGATGGAGATGGCCAGAATCAGCTGTTGACTGTAGCTTCAGTGAACCTGTACAGCCTTGGGACCCAAACCCCCCTCACATGAAGAGAAGGGCTCGAACAATGCGCTGCCTCCCTAATATCACCCTCTCAGAAGGCAGGTCTAAAGAAACAGCTTTACCTTACTCTTGGGAAGATAAAGATCCTATTACATCACAGATTTTTCTTTTTGAAACTCCTCTTCCTGCTGTTGGAACCAGAGGTTGTTGAATCAATAGTTATCATACCAGCATTAAGTCAGTTTCGGCCCTTCATGACTCGATCGCCAACATTCGTCAACAAAACTCCGAGACAGCTCTATTTATGCAGAGAATAATATGGGTGCACACAGATGGACTCCGAAGACAGTTGGTTAACCTTGATTTCACTTAGGATTTTTCTGAGTATCACAGAAACAATTACAATAGAAGGGATCAGCCTAAGTCAATGTAACTGTGTGAATACTAGTTTAATTTACAATGACAGTATGATAGCATAATAAAGAAACCAAATTATCTAAGAACTGAAGAAACTTATCCGAGCGGTAGTCTAGTTTCCACAGCCTGTTTGTCTGATAGATGTTGCACCACTCTATATATATAAAAAAATAGATTCCAAAGTGACTTTTTTCTTTATTTGCTTGTCACACTTTGGCCTCATGGATTGTCTTTTATCATCTTCGTATTTGTAGATAGCGACATCACACATTGTCTCCACTGGAGACCATGTTCCTGCATTCAGTTCATACATGCATCCACATATGAAACAACATCCAGAGGACAATACCCACCGCAGCCTAGGTGGAAGTGACATAAACAAGCACTCACAACTCACTGACTTAAAAAAGCTACGAGCAAACAATGCAAAGTGAAAGGATATTAATATTTAAATAGATCATTTGCAAGATTGGTATAATTAGTGCCTCATATTCATGTATTCACTTTGGGGATATCACATCGAGACATGTCTCTTTATTCAAATAGGATACAACATGTCACGGGGTGCATATATGCAAATGCACATATGCCACTAATTACACATTGCCTGTCACAAAGAGGGAGAGGCTTTCAGCAAAAAATGTTCAAAGTTTTTTATGAACTGTTCAACCAGGCTGCTCACGCTGCTCAGGTCTAATTAAAACATGCATGTCCCCAAGGCCTTATCAAAGCACTGCAGAAATATGTACATCTCAAATAGAGAAGAATTAGCTATATAAAGGACCTCCCTGGTGCTTTTGTCCTGCGCATATTCCTGGCTCCACTAACAAACTTTATTTCTGATTGATTCTCAAAGTCCACCTCAGGGATTTGAGAATATTTTGACCTGAGGCGGGGGACTTTTATTTTGACATCTTCTCCCCCGGCACAATCACAGATTTGATACCGCACTTGACACCAGCGGAATTCAAGGCGGTTGTGATCCGTATTGTTATTTTAATGAGGTGGAAATGAAATGTAAAACTTTCAGGAAGTGCTTTCTAATTAGCCAAATGATACGGCAAGTACGAAATGCCAGCTGACAAACCCATACATTGCGTAGTGCCCAGCTATGATAACAGGTTTTATTTTAAGGCATCAAAGAAAATGTGCTGTACTTATTATAAGGTTGCCACAAGTTTTGACTGACGCTCTGCAAAAGGCAATTCCATCACACTTGTAGTTATTTTTACACAAATATGGCAGTGTGAGTTAATTATGAATATTCATGAGTTATATTTTTGGCCAAAGTTTTTTAGAATGAGTCCATGTCTAACATTGGATAACAAGTTAAACTGCATCCTGCACAATTCCTTGATGGAAAACTCAAAGCTGCAGCGAATATTTCTGCGCATTGATAATATGTAGGCCTTAATTTTAGTTATGATTCGTAAAATCAAAGGTCCAACTTGACCATAATTAGTGTAGGATGTCAAAATAGGGTAATTATGATTATTATTACTATCCATTTTGTTATTATTAATATTGGCAGTAGTAGAATATTCAATTTTATTGCCTATCTGCAGTGAAACCTTCAGATTTCTTTCCATAACCATCAAATCTAAGGCTCTCAAATGGCAAGTTAATTTGAACTGTAAGGAGGGAAACATGAGCCCCGCACTGTCTCCTCATCTCACATACTGCTGTGCAAGTAAAAGCATTTGTTTAAAATAAAAGTGTCCACGTTTTTTGTTTCAATATATGATTCATATTATGACTTTTCAGTGTAAAAATCACCAATAATTAATCACAAATTGTACCACAAAAAAAACAAAAACAAAAGACCAGACAAAGGCAGTGTTTGTTCTGGGCTTCAGCAGGGGCTTTTCCTAGCTCATCTGCTTCAGTGCTTGCAAAAGGCGTCACTTGTTTGAAATAAAGTTGACCACTAAGAAGAAAATGACACATCGACTGTGTGTTCTAATACCACCATATTTTCATTTCACTGCCCACTAACTGGCTAAAACAATGGCCAGTCAGTCTGAATAATCGGACTCACTGATTACCATGACCCAACTTCCGCGAAAGCAAAAGGTTGAATAGTACAAAAGGCATCTTTGTAGCCACACAGAGAGGATAAACATAATGTAAGTTCACTGCTCAAGTCGTCATCCAAAGTAAATATAATGCCAAGCCAGGCAAGTACTGCATTAATCAGAGATCCAGCAAAAGATTTCTTTTTTAGAAGCTGCAAATATCCACAGCTCAGCTTGTCTCAGAATCTGTTTACAAGTCAATGTGCAAAAGTCTGTGTGTGGCAGAAAAGTTACCCTGCACACCACCTGCCATCCCCACAGTCAAGAATAGTGGTGACAACATCATGCTGTGGAGCTGGTCAAAGACTTGAGACTGAGTGTCAAGTATTGCATAAAAGTCTGTTGTTATTAATTGTGTTTGCTTTTTATTTCTTTGTGTTATGATCTTACGACAATTTTGTTAGCTGCCATTGCTGGATAAACTTTAAAATCAGTCCATCCATTATTACTTCCGTAAACAGTGGGCTGCTGTGTGATGTCATTGTTCTTCTTCTGGGCGTGGCGGTTGCTTTGGAGACACAAACCGTTCACTCAGAAACAAAAGTTTGAACTGACCATCAACATCTGCTGTGTGAACATAGCCCTAGTCATAGACTAAAATCCTTAAAAACAATGTACCTTGTTTTTTTTTTTTTTTTTTCAAAATTATGCCAATCAAAATTAGTGGAATCAAAATTCCACTAAAATACGTTGTCAGGTTCCTGGGTTGTTTTGGTTTCCCAGTCTTTGTCTCTTTTTTTTTTCATTATGATCTTCCTTAGTTTGATCAATCTTTTATTATTGAGAATAGATCTGTTGTACTTATTTATTATTTATTCCTTTAGATTTATGTTCTGCCTGCTTCACAGTTGATTTACTCCTTGATTGTATGTACAATCTCTCTCTCTCTCTCTCTCTCTCTCTCTCTCTCTCTCAGATTGCCTTCTGCTCTCCCTTCACAGCTACACCCTGTTCATAAACAGTGCCGATTCTTTGTCTACTATCAAACTTCGAGTATTTAACCATCTCTTCTTCACTCACTCCTCACTGGTGTCTTCCATTACCCTAACGGGTGTCTTCCATTACCCTAACGCTACAGAGTATCAAATCAGCTAATTTCTTGCTAAGTCAAGAGCATGTTTAGCAAGTGCACTTGTCAAATGTAACTGACAGAAATATATTTGCATTTTCTTCTGCTGCTTTTAAGTTCACACGATACGCGTTAATGTTAACAAATTGTTGCATTTTTATACATTGAAACAAAGGCTTCTCCATCTATTTCGTGGCGCTTATAGATGTCCAAAAAGGCTGTCTGTGAAAGGAATATGTATTCAGCTCAAATCAAAGTGCTGCTGCACATGGTAATCTCTCTATATTAAGGATGTCACTTTTTCAAATCTTTTTTGCAATTGCAGCTTAATATCCTTAACTGCTCCTATCTGCAGGGCCGGTGATCTTCAGCAAGCGTGCATACGCAGAGTCACTAACTGTTTCATCACATACATCCATGATGTGCAGGTATCCCACTGAAGAAGTCGGTCATGCATATCGTTCAAATACCAGCTGAGAAAGCTCTCGATTAAGATGGGAAGTCATGTGTGTAAAATTCACACTTTCTCTTTTGCCACCACCATTTTTTAGTGGAAAGGCATCCCAAGTCTGTGTGTGAAGCACACATATATGTAAACTCTAATTAAGTGAAGAAGTGGTAAATAGTGATATGAAATTAATTACATGCTGACAACTGAATTCCTTTGTAGATTTTAAAGTGAGCTCATTTCTAATTTCAAGCTAATATAATTAGATCCAGAGCTGTTTTAGAAATTCAATGCCTCATCTCTCCTATGAAAGGCGAATTATTTACACTTGGTTTGTTTTTGATGATACATTCCTAAAATAAAGACCCAGTAATGTTCTGAGCAGCAGGTAAAATGGATTAAAGTATAGTTTTGCCGGATTTCCTGAGGTCTTTTTCATCCTATTTTGCCGACCTGATTCAACTTAATTTACTCGTACATAATTAAAATCACACTGATGTACTTTTTTTTTTTTTTTTCCCCCACTTACTGATCATTTACCAAATCTACAGAATACTTGGGAAGTTGTATGTTTTCTATGAACTGAATTCTCTATGCCACCAGGGCAGAGGCAGATGCATGTTGAATCATTTAATTATAAAACTCAAAGACGTAGAAGATATGCTAAAAACTCACAGGAACCAGGGTTGGAGAAACGGTGGAACACAGCAGGAAATGACAAAAACTGGGAGACCTAAATAATGGGATCTGAGATTACTAAAAAAGGAGCAGGTGAATGATTAGAAACAGGGACTGTGTGCAGCTGTGAGAGAACGTAACTGAAGTTAAGCTGAAGAAATGGGGGGAGAGGAAATAAAGAGAGACGAGGAAGCTGCAGACATTGCAACCACACTTTACTCCAAACTGCTGCAAGGCTGAAGATGCAATGTTTGATACAGGAGGTGTGGTTGCTAGTGCTGGTGATCATTGAGATCAAGGGACAAATATTTCTGCCAGTCACAAACATGGACTATCCCCCCCTCCCATTTCTCCATCCCACTCCTAAGGTTAGTTGCCACATTTAATCTGCACAATGAACTTTGAATGATAAAGATCTGCTGGTATACTTAACTGATGCAATAATTGAATCATTTATAACATCTGTCTACTTGTTCCGTGTCTTGACTGGTTCCTTCTGTCATAATTTGTGATTCTTTTTTTAAAGAACCTAAAGGCAGACAGGAGTCTGGAAGATGCAGGGTGAACATACTTTTATTAATAAGAAAAACAAAAAAAAACAAAGACATACTTACAGGTAGTGCACAAAGAGATTAGGACTAGGAAGTGGTCTGCATAACAGAAAGAACCAGTAAAGAATGAGAGGCCTTAGACACCGGGGTATGGGTGGAAGATGGCATTGGATCTAGGTGAGCTTAATCTGGACATGTGCAACAGCTGCAGCAGGAGAAATCCTGAGTGGAGAACTAAGGAAAGGATAACACTATAAGACTAATAGCTCTAAAATGAGCTATCAGAACACACAAAGACGAGGACTAATAAGGCTTGACCTTTAAAACATAAACATGTTGCTTTGTCTGACTGCATGCAATGTTGCTTGACAGCTTTTAAAGCTAGGTTTTGAATATAAGCTTATCTTAATGAATGAAATATTTGTTGTTGTTTTTTTTACCTCATTCTGAAAGGTTGTTGGGTGGGGTGGGGGGAGGCAGAACGATCTAACAGTAAAAGTACTTGGAATTAGTTGAAGTTGTTTATGAGTTTTTGAACAACATTTAAACAAAGGTTTGAATCATGTTGGAGCTGAATTGAGGGTTGAGTTTATACAACGCAGTGTATGAGCTGTAGTGGAATGCACTGCAGAAGCACACCTGGTGGGGAAAAAAACCTCATGAGCAAAGGACTCACCTTAATTCAACCTTGATGTTGTTTCAAGTAAGAAGCTACGTGCAAAATAGAATGAACAATGTATCTTATTACTATTGAAAAAAGCTAAGACAAAGCTTTGGATCAGCCCACTGAGGTTTTTCAGATAGTAGACTTTAGTAATTGTGGGGAAAAACCTCAAACTCTGCTTTCATTTTGGAACATAGAGATCTTTGCCAAAAGGGGTGTTCAGAAAATGATCTGTACAGAAGCAGGTACCGCATATTAAAAATCAACTCTTAACTTTACACTTATAGCTGTAATTGCATTTAGAAATAGCAACTGGAACGCTGAGTTAAAACAAGACATGTAAAAAAAAAAAAAACTGGTAACTTTCCAACTCGTCGTCAAAACACTGCTGACTGCATATCAGTTTTCAATACACTCGCTCAGAGATAAACTAAAATATTACCTGTTTGAAAATGCAGATTTTTTTTCTTAGTTTATTAGTTTATTCATAGTTTTATTAAATAAAAAATAGATTATTATTATTATTTTATATAATTTGGTTATTAAATTTTAGTTATTAAACTGGGAACTCAAGCTATCCATATGCAAAATGCAGCATTTCGCATTGGCAAAAGAGTCAAACGTCTGGATTCTGAAAGAAACTATTTGCAATTTGCAAATGGATGGACATTTTCACACATAATACTTACTGTATATGATAACTGGGAAATGTAGGCCTTAAAATGACGCATTTTACAGCATAGCTGGTGAAGGTTATAAATTTTGCTATATGGTGTTCTATGTATGTCAACAATGCGGGCAAAGAAGTGGAAATTCCATGACCAATCCAGTTGAGGTGAAAGGAAAAAAAGGGTCACAACATAAAGGCAGAAATTTTCTCTTGAAAAACATCTATCATACTATTAATATACAAGCTCAAAAACCCCAAATGCCACAAAATTAAGACTTTTGGGAGACTTTAAGACTTAAAAAAAAAAAAGAAAACCCTACACACTGGACTCAACCCGTATGTACTAAATTGGGAGTGTGCATGTTTTTATCGAGTGCCAGCCTCATGAGGTCACCACTGCTTGGCACCGTTTGATTGAACTTAAACAGTAAAAGTAAGAAGCAAAAACATTTCCCTGTTCTATTCGAGTGAAAATGTGAAGAGGCTTAGTTAAAGCAACCGCAGCGAGGGCATTTCAACCTTCCTCGACTTTGATTCCATGCCTCTTAGTGTATAAATAAGGGCAGCATTCATGCACCTTTATTACGGTTTGATATGGCCTCTCATTGTGCAAAACATAGCCCACCTACATGCTACAATTTGCAGTGCATTTATTATTATTGACCAAGGTCCATGGGCTGCCTACATTCTAAGACAGCGAGCAAAGATTTCTGCTGTGCTTCTCTCCAGGATTCATCCTGTCCTTTGGATTGAAGGTGCTTTAGTGTCTACGGCAAACCAATGAAGACATTAGATGAGCATAAACGTATGAATTCTCTCAATGCAGATGGAGCCATCTGAAATCACGGCTCTGGGATTCAGTCCTCTGCCTCCTTCACTATTCTCTCCTTTTCTCCCTCGTCCCTTCTTTCTCAATTGTGTCCCTCGCCTCTGGCAAATGGGAGTCATTTGTTTGTGTGAACTTCCCATAACCCAGAGTGTGCGGGACACTTATCATTCAGAGTGGGGCTGCGTCGTGCGGAGTTGTAATACCTCTTCTTCTTCTTCTTCTCTCTCCCCTCTCTTTTCTTCCATTTTTTTTTTGCACCCCTTTCACGCCAGCTCGCTATGTCTATTTCAGTTGACTTTCACCATGGTTCATCATATATGAGTCTCCATATTTCTCAGTTTTTGTTTTTTTCCACTCCCCTTCAGAGCCCTGCAACCCCGTCCCCCTCTTCTACAGTACATCCCCCACCCTTCTTTCTGTCTCTCCCTTTTTGCTCTGCAATCTCATTCCCTGTGTAATCTTGGGGTACACAGGACCATTTTATTACTGCTCGACTTGTCTTATCATCCACACTGTCATCTCCTCTGTCTCATGTCCTTTTCATATTCCTTTATTCTAACAAGTCTGCATCTCAGGACCCATCAGTGGTCCACCCCTTTTCATTTCCCTAATGTAACTCAGTAAAGACACACACACACACACACACACACACACACACACACACACACACAAACTCACTCTCTATGCCCCTAACCCCTAATTTCATTGCTCTAACCTGCTCCCCATCAACATAATGCAGAGTGCACCTTAGTTCCCCGCATCTATGTAAATTACTGCATGTGTGTAGCCAGCTGTTTAGTAAGCAGTTTTTACCTTTTACCTATCTGTATGGATTATCTCTGCACGTAAAATAAGTGGAAGCAAGACGGCTTAAACAGGGGACAAGGTTGCAAAAAAGGAAAACAGACAGAATGGTGTGACTGGAGACAGAGGAAGAGGGGAGGAGAAAAAAAAGTGATTTTAAGGAGGGAAAGCTGTCATTGAAGGTTGAAGTGAACCCTCAACCCTGCCGCTTGCTTTAATCCCTCATTTATGTGAACTCAGCTTTGGAAATGAAGCTGTCGCCGTATTTTCCTCCCTTCGCCCTGCTGTGGTATAATCAGAAACCACACATTGATTCAAGCCATACGAAGTCGCAGGACAGAGACACAGAAAATCACTCAGGAGAGGTTTTGAAATTCACTCCAAGAGTTGGAGGCAGAGATTCATGCCGTCTCACCTTGTCTCCTGGAGGAGGAATCATTGGATATGTTGGAGACATAGGGGGAATTATGGGTAAATGCAGTGGCAAGGAGTGATAGTCTGCGATCTCTGGCTGTAATCTGGGGTCGCTGTCACACGCCATTCACTTCAGACTGTCTCAGCACCGACTGGCTTTGCTGTCTTTTTAAAATAATTTTCATGAAATGAACCCAAAGTTAACATTTCTAACAATTTCTGGAAATGCTTTTTTTTTCTTTTTTCTAACAATTATGGTGCTTTTATTTTAAATTGGTTGATAAATTGTCATTTAAATGACAACCATTTTCTTTGCCTTTTATTGTTTAGTTTAATTTTATGTTGTACATTATACTGTTTAACAACTGCACTAAAACACATGATGCAAGCTTAGTTTTTTAAAGAATATATATGTATATATATATATATATATATATATATATATGTATATATATATATATATATATATATATATTTATTTATTTATTTATTAGGTCAAAGTTGATTTACAAAGGACATAAAAACCATTAGTGTCATTTTCTAAAGCTACCGTAGACTTATACTGCCATCTAGTGGTCTGAGAGCAAAAAAAAAACTTTATTTAAAATAGGATGTATTCAGAAATAGAAAAAAAGAATGCTTTTCAGGTCACATTTTGCAAACTGAATATTGTGTCTTAATAGATTATATAAGGAACTGCTGATTTTTACTAAGTGAGAATTCAATGATGATGCCAGTTATAGTATTACTAGTAGAAGCTGGTCTTGGTCTTTCCTTTTTTAACAAGAGGGGTTCAAGTTGGATGAAGAAGAGTCTTAAAATGTTTGCCGGTGGAAAAATTAAATCGATACCATTTCCGCCTTTTAGCCAGATGCAAACCGGGACGATCACAGTTCATAAACCTCACTTACGGACAACCGAACAACATTAAATAAAAAAACGACATTTCATATTCCTGTCCATCCTTTGTTCCTTTATCCCTCTATCTTCCCCCCCTTGTCATCCTCCTCAGGTGGAGCAAGCATCATACTGGTGTGCAATAGCATGCTGTCAGTGTGGGCCGCGGTGAGGTGTGTGTGGAGGAGAGCGGCGCGTCTCAGATGAGATATGTGACTGGCATGCTAACACTCAGTTTTATCTGAGGGAAAGGAGAGAGACAGGGCCCCCACATCTCCTCAGTATAGGCCTTTGATTAAAGCTCACTGGGTACACACACATGGACACACTTCCAAACGCACGCATGTGAGTGTACGCACACGCGGGCGCTCGGATTATAAATAAATTGCAGGTAGGAGCATGCACACGTACTGTATATGCACCTACACACATCTCCCTGTCGTAGGTGGTGTTGTTTTGACCTAAGCCAGGTAGCTTGTCCATTATGGAGTTGATAGAAGGATTTGGCCATGTTGATTCTAGACAACATCATATCCTCTGCCATAAATACCCTGATTTTTTATTTATTTGTTTTATTTTTTTTTATTCCAGTGACTCACACAGCAATATACACAGCATAAGAGCTCTCAGCTTTATCCTTCGATCTCTTCCGCTGCAAGCAAGACCTCACGTAAATCCAAAGAAAATGACAGGAAATGATTGTGCGGGGAGAGATGTAAACAAAATCAAAGATTTTAAACATGCTCTCGGCCGGTTCCAGCGTCAATTACCATCTTATGTGCTAGTTTGGTTTCAGTGCTTGTCACCGAGTGTGTTTTCTCTGACGGACAGAAGAAAAAATACAGTTTGATTTGAGATGAACAGCATCTTCTGGCAGTGAGGTCTCAACAGCACACCAATAAAGCTTTGTATATAAAGTCTATATCCAGAAACAATGGAGCTGTGGCGGAGTGTGATGGCTTCCGTGAGAGAAGTTAATAGACGAACCATACGGCATATTACAGCAGGCGAGGAAGGGATTTCGAAATACTTTTTGTCAATTTGTCATGTTCCTGTTGTGATTGTTTTTTTTTTCTTCTTTCAAAATCAAATACCTTAAAAGGTGGAGCAGTTTAAATAAGAATGATAGTATAGTTTTTCTATACACATATATGTGTATTCCTTTTCCTTATGTAAAGCTGACCCACAACGTCCCAGATCATCCTTTGCTTAACACTGGGTGCTTTCCAAAGGTGTCACTGCTTGTTATTTTTCACCAACACTGGTCTTTGGAGCTTTGGTTTTATCTCCCTTACCATCCTGCTCACTGTGTGTGATGGCGAGATAAACATGGGTCCCCCATCCTGTCTTGTTTGTCATAGTTTCTCTACATTCTGACCACTGGCAAGCTGAGTGCTCTACCCTACAAATCCTTAATGTAGACCTCCAAATGATTCCAAGTGTACTGTGTCCATCAGATGACTACTTACACCTTCTTGGACTCTCAATGTGGAACTATCACAATATCTGGCATATCGTTATAGAATATCAACTTCTAGTGGTAATCAAATTATCATTTAAGAGGGTTGTAATTAAACTTTTCCAAAATGTGTGCATTTTGGAAATGCACACATCATGTATACAATGCAAACAAAATAAATACAACTGTAAAAAATGACAGAGGAACTGAAAATGTTCAAATATAAATTTGTATTGCAACAAATAAATTTTTGCTCTCGAGATTACATTGTTAAAATTTCTTATGTCCATATACAACGTTTGATGTATGGTAAACTGTACACAGAAAATCCTCATCAGGCATTTAAAAAAATATTATCAACTAAGTCGTTCAGACAAACAAACCAAAACCAAAAGACTAACCCAGCAACAACTGTAAAGATGGATGAGCTATTTTGTTGATCTCACAGTTACCTCAGATTATTTAACATTGGAGACAGAGGAAACTCTAAATAGGAGATAAATATAAAATGGGCACAACCTCATATTAGTACTTGACAAAAAAAAAAAAAAGGTTCTGACAATCTAAAGTTTCCAAAATAAAATATCAGCATTTTTTTTTTCTACCTCAGAACATGGATATGTATATTAAAACAATCTGGCTAAGAATTGGAGCTGTGGCTGTACAAATATCAGAGCATCGGCCTGAAACTCAGTGCTACTTATTGTCATCACATTAATGCACTCGGATATAAGAAGCAAAATAAACAAACCTCTTTATTAACTGTGCAGACCTTGTTCACCATTTACTCTGCTATTACCATAATTACGCTATTGTATAATGTGGAAAAATGCAATATGTTGTTTGCAGCCGTCTTTTGTTTGGTGCTTATATTTATTCAGTAAGTTGGTCTGTGCTAGTTTGCTGTTCACTTAGTTAACAAATTGAAATCAATTAAAACAAATAATGATCTATTTCTAAAATGTGCAAATTCTTTTATGATTTAATATGTTAACATTCATTTACATTCTTTTTTTTTTTTTTTTAACACTATGCTGTTTCATGTTGAACCATTTGCCTTTCAGCTAATCTACTTTGCGTGCAAATCCAGTTTTGGGTCAGGTCAAGTCAGAGAGCCAAGCTGGATGGTTTTGGAGACTGTGGCAGGTGTCAGTCTGGGTTAGATGGGTAGCTGATGAGCAAACATTGGAATAACTCAAAAGCAGCTAAATGGCAGTTTCTGCTCGAAAATGTATACCTCATTAAAATGTCTAACACTGAATTGTTCTTTTTATTTTCCATTCTACTTCATTCAGACAAATCGGCATTGCCAAAAAAAAAACAAAAAAAAATCCAGAAAATGTGTCTTTTTAAACCTGGAAACCACGAGCAATAGATGCTCAAAATATATACATCTCTTTTTTCTTTTTTTTTTTTCAGATGACCAAGCCTGTTGTCATGTAAGGCTGTTCAAGTAATGAAGTTACCGCTAAGCCATCATTACAGTTTACTCACACACATCATTCCTATCACTGTGAGATGACTATTGGAATGAACCGGCCGGTCGGAGCTGGGTGGAACACCAGCTGGATTCTAAATGAGCCCCTAAATTGCGCCCCGTCCTCTGATCATTACAGCTGAAGCCCCTGTGTCTGGTCTCTTGTTGAAAGATGTAGACTTGTGAGGGTTTGAATTTGAATAAAAGCTTACCTTTGAAAGGCAGGCAATTATTGAGACCATTGTTGCTGTAACACTAGGGGACGGGGGAGAGTCTTTAAGACATACTGAATAAGGAGTGCCTTCCTAACTTTTACATTAGTATAATAAACTATACATCCAAGAAAAAGAAAACTGATTTCGTGACAGATTCTTTGTCACAGGGCAGGAAGGAGTTAGGGGTCCGTCTGTGTAGAAGATGAGGGGCTGGCGGGAGGACAATGAGGCTGAGGGAAATGTTTGTACATTTCTGTGGTGGGACCCTGTGGTGGCGATGGGATGGGAGTCTCAGGTGAAGCTGCAGAGTGAGCAGAAAGCATGTTAGAACATTTAGTCATTTCGATATAGGTTTGTCTTCAGTATGCTTAATGCTTGTTTTTGGGCATTTTTTTTTTCTCACCTATTTGTGGAACTTGAGCAGCAGGCATGGTGCTGATGACAAGGGTGTGTCCAGTCACATGGTCCTGGGTCAACTGGGTGTGTGCCGCATGGTGGAGGTGGCTGGACTCTGTTGTTAGCCCTGCACATACAACACAAACGCAAAGAGACTGAAGAGGTGCAATTATCTAACGAAAATACATTAATAATTATTATAGGTTTGTTTAATGTGTAAGCAGCTTGTGAAAGCAGTTTGCTGAATAATCCACTCTGGTACCCTCACTAATCAAGTCAATGTGTTTCAGAAACAAACTTTTTGTCAATATCAAAATTTGGAACCCTCTTTGTCTCTTCATGAATAGAAAGAACTGCCATGCCTTGCAAAGTATTTATATCCGTTAAGATTTGTACCTTTTGGTTATGTTGCAACTCTAAATCTGAATGTATTTCAATGATGTTACAGGCTGCCACAAAGCAGTGCATGTGGAAAATGTGAAGTGGGTTTAAAAAGAAAAATGGCTTTTTTTTTTATTAACAAAAATCTAAGAAATGCGACGTTCATTTCAATGCAGCCCACCGTA
Organism: Poecilia mexicana; assembly: GCF_051168715.1. Taxonomy (NCBI): domain Eukaryota; kingdom Metazoa; phylum Chordata; class Actinopteri; order Cyprinodontiformes; family Poeciliidae; genus Poecilia; species Poecilia mexicana. The sequence goes on from NW_028263389.1 coordinate 8,679,902, forward strand.
CTTTGAAACACTCTCAATGAAGTGTTATCCCTGGCTTTGAATATAAATGCAGCGTTTCTGTGAATGCTTGAAAGGAATGTTAGAGAATGTTAGTGAACAAAGTGTAACCATAACCTAGCAAGACGTGCCCAGTCACCTGAGCTGATGCTTCCTCATCTCACAATCCTTGCAATAAAAATCACTGGTGGCATTAGAGCAGTTTGCTGTGGTAATGTTTTTTTTTGTTTGTTTTGTTTTGTTTTGTTTTTTTATTTTTAAAGGGAATGTGATGCTGGTCAGTGGATGGAGATAAACATAAGAAGAAAAAACTGTGTGAGGAGCTGATACAAATATCACTTTACACATTACTTCATAATTATGGACCACATTGTTTTGATGTTTTATTTTGATGTGGGTTTTATTATTATTATTATTTATTATTATTATTTTAATGTGACAATGATCAAAGAGTTTGGGTACTTCTGCAAGGCACCATAAATCTAATTCTAATATAGAGACTACATATTTGTAGTCTATACATCCATTGTATACTTATTTAATAAATTTTTGAAGGTAAAATACACTATTAAAACCTTCATTTTGGGGTTTCTAAATATATTATGCCAACAATGTTAGAATGGGAGAAAGTTTGCTGTTGTTGTTGTTACAGTTCTTGTAGGAAGTCATTCCACATTCTGACAAGAAAAATACAGCTCTTTCTGTACACTGTCATCTAAGTCAAGTTTTCACATCCATGAGGCGTTTTTTTTTTTTTTTTTTTTTTTCCATGAGTGGTGAAAGCCGTGGGGCATGTTTTCAGATGACTTTTTACATCAGACCCCATATTACGTTTGAACTGTTTGACATAGCCCTCCTTATTATTTATACACATCTAGATGGGTGCACAAATGTCCCTCGCATCACATTGTGCGGCAAACTTGGTCTATTTCTGTTTTGCCTATTATACATGAGAGCTATGCAAAGTTACACTGTTCTTCAGTACAGTTTTTTTTTTTTTTACTTTTTAGTTGTGTATATTTATATGTCCTAGAGAACTTTGCTGAGCAGGTATACTTTTCCCCATTTCCACAATCCCTCATGTTGCTTCCCCATATTCACCTCTCCAAGGTTACAGGAGTCACTTTGCTGAAGGTCACCCTATTTGTTTACAGAATTACAAACGCAAACGTTAGCCCAGTCCTACCTCCCAGCAGCATCTCCTGCAGGAGGTTGTCTATCTTGGCCAGGCCACATAGCTTAATGAACTGGAGCTGTTCAATCATTTGCCAGGTGATGCTCTGCAGGGTGGGAAGCAGCAGTAAGAGCTCTCCGAAACGACCCCTGGAGTCGTACTGACGGTCGTTTATGTAGTCTTCCAGACTCATCTGAACCTGTGAACACACACACATACCCACGCACACACACACACCACTGTGACGAAAACTCCAAATTTAAGTTTGAAATCCAGAGCAAATATTTATCTGTGTAAAGTGACGTGGCTAATGACAGTAAATGTCAGTTGCCCTTCAAATAAAAGTTAGAATACATCCTACATGATGAGATTAAAATTGCTAAAAAGAAAAAAAAAATATATGTATAAAATGCAAGATAAAAAGCTACAGATTTACAGTAATTTCAAAGATTAAATAGTAGAACTACCTGAAGACGCATAGTCTTAATTTTCGCTGGGTCCCGCAACGACTTTGCATCTGGAGATTGGAAAGCAAAGCATTGAAGAGACAGGTAAATAGAGGTGGGGAGGACATGATTGAAGGACAGGAAATAAAAAAAAAAGACCAGGGATGAAATTGAGGACATGGGTGGAATTGATGGAATGATTATTGTTAAACAGGTTCATGGAGGGAAAATGAGGGGATTTACAGAAGGAGGGAGAAAGGGTTAACGCATGATCAGGGTGGTGATGGTGCTCATGTGTAGAGAATGGAGAGATTGGAATCTAACTATGAGGGGAAACATACCACATAAATAACAATACATTTATGATTAAATAAAATGTAAATCTTTTTTTTTTCATGTTTCTAACAACGTAGTTACACCAGCAATAAAAAAATAAATATTTTACCATTTGTTTTCATTTTTTTTGTAATTGTACATTTTATTAAATTATACTGAATACACTACTTTGTCTTTCTGTTAAAATGTAATATTTAATTTCATGTCCAGTTGTTTGTGGGATTAAAAAATATATCAACGTCCAACATATGATTTTTTTTTTCTGCAAAGAGAAAGTATGTAATATATAGTGACAACTATTGGCACAAGCAGTAGAAAAAAATCAAGTGTCCTCTCCAACATTTGGTTACATCATAAACACATACTTTCATGTATTTCATTGGGGTTTAAAGGAACGGACAAACACAAATGTGCATAATTATGAAGCATAAGTACAATAATATATGGATTAATTTGGTTTTTTTGCAAATTAAAATCTGAAAAGAGGGATTTGCATCTGTAAGAATTCACAATCCTTTCATTTAGAGGATTGGTTTAGTTTGCATCTAGTATACATTTATTTAATAACTAGAATAACTTATCCACTGCTTTTCTGTGAAGGCCATGGAGATTTATCAGAAAATATTAGCGTGTGAACTGTTCAATTAAGACTAAGGAATACCAGACAGGTTAGGAATAAAGTTGTGAAAAAAAATGAAACCCCTGATTGGTTATAAAATAATCTCCCAAGGTTTCAACATCTGACACAGAACTGCTATCCAAAAAGGGAAAGAACAACTGAACTGAACTGTTGCTCAATTTTTTATTAAAGGCTTTCAAATTAGTACAGACTTATCAAATACGTATTCCACCTTGGGGAAGTCCTATTTGAATAATTTTGTTGAATTAAAGAGTCTGTGAAGTCCAAGAAGTATGTTTTTTTTTCTTTTTTTAGATGAATGGATTATCTACAGTCGTATTCAGCCAATACTTAACTATCTAAAATATATTTACCATGAAACTTACAAATCGGTTGCTATGAGACAGTGCACATAGCATTTAGTTATTACCTGGGTCAAAAAAGACAATTGCCTTGAGAGCTGCATACTCGTTGTCATCTATCTGAATATCTTGGAAAGGCTGGACTAGCTCATCTAATATCCTGCTGGCAACTCTGCAAATCTCAGGTTCAGGGCCGTTCCTGTGTATCACACAGCCGTTACCTGCAGAAACAGTTGACAAAGTTAGTGGAGAAGAGTTGACTGGGGTGGAAAGGTATTTGAGCAGGTACGGGTTGGGCTCTAGTGTGTACATGAGCGGTTTGTTATTGCTTGAGAGGTCCTATTTAAATTGCTGCATCAAAGCTAAATGGTAATTTGTAAGGTCCAAGAAGTATGGCGATGCATAAGATATGTGTAAGTGTTTGTATATGACAACTGTGTGTACAGTATCCGATTTTCTAAGTAATTAATGATACTTATTTTTTTCTCTTACAAAGGACAACCTTGAGGTTACATTTCAAAAACAGAAAGCTTTAGTTAATCATTGCCAGGCCTCATACATATTACTGCTGAGACACATGGTCACAACCAAACAGTAAGAAAAATATATTGTCATTTCCTACCTAAAAGGAGGAAGTCCTTGAATGGCATTGACCTTTTGGCAACCCCGAGCAAGAGATGTTCACCTGCGTGAGCCCTGAGTAAGCTCACCTGGAAACACACGCACGCACACACATCCACACACACGCACACATGCACAGACAAAATTAACCACATTGTTAATAAGCAGAGCAGCAATTATTCTCTTTTCCTTAGTTGTATGGTGCTGTGCGTTGTCGTAGGCTACAGAAATGGGTTAGATATAACATACCACATACTCATTGTAAAAATGCTAATGCTCTGCAGCATTTTGCGAAGTAAATCCATTTATTTTTTTCACACAAGGAAAAGTGAAATAAGCTTAATAGAAAAATACCAGCATGTCTGATGAATGTTATGGCTTCTACTCTAGTTTTCACTTCAGTATTCAGTATGACATGAGATCACTGCATAGATATGACTTAGTGCAAGCTATATACAAATTAAGCTCATGTGTATGACTTGACTTGTTACCTGATCATCCAGTGGCAACTCGCCAAAGGAAGGAATATATTTGGCCCATTCCACCAAAACCAACAGTTGTTGCCTCATAGAATCACACACATCTCCTACAGTGGCTGATTTCACATCCGATACGTCTACTAGTCCTACAGGAGTGATGATCTGCAGGGAAAAGCACACGTGATGATGTATTAATAAAAAAAATATAGGCTTCCATAGTTAATGAGAATATGAATGAAGATAAATAACTGTCAATATTGGAAGAAAACCTGTTTGAAACCACAAAAGGGTTGAGACTGGAGTAGAGTGAGTTGAACATAATAAAGCCAGAGCAGCAGCAGATCATTCCGATTAAAGTCGAGAAGTGAATCCAATTTAGAATCTAAGCCCAGATTTGATGGCGGCTATAACTACAGCAAAGATTTACACTTTACTCGGGCTGTATACAAATTTACATCACATATTTCACGTTTCTTTGTGAAAACAGAACATAAGAAATGTCTTCTTTTCCTATAGCACTCCAGAAGTATTTTGTGTTTCTCAAATAAAATGTCAATAAAATGCACTGAAGTTTGTGGATGCAACATTACAGAACCAAAAAATAATAATGTTTTGCAAGTGCATTGCAGACCTTTATTCCAGGAATAATAAAATAAGCAGGACATTCTTACTTGCTGGGATAATGACTCCGCCTGAGCTAAGATAGTAATGGGTGGAAGGTCTTGAGAATCTGGGATGACTCTTCGGGAACTGATCCGATCTCTCTCATTCTGTACAGCTAAAATATAAGAACCAAGGTTATTGTGTGCATGTGCATGAACAAGAAGTAAAACAAAAAGGAAAACCAAAGGAAACAATGGATAATAATACCAGGCAATTCAACAGCGGTTTTTTTTTTACTTCTAAGCATGCAAAAGTTATTGTATTAATTTTAACATTTAGACTAACTAATTCATTAGCGTAAAAAGCAATAATAACTGTCACTGCAGTTAATATTTCGGAAAGTCACTGAAGATGCTGGGATCAGCAATAGGAAGTCAAACGTTAACCAGTTGCAGTACAGAACAACATGTTTCAGTATCACAGGATTAGGTGTCATAAAATTCTGCGCCAAGGTCATACCCCTCATAAATACACACACACACACACACACACACGCACACACACACACACACAGAAAGTCTTCCCTTGTTTTATGGCTAAGCCAATTTTGATTATCTTCATGAAGCTTTGAGATTCCATGACAACAATTTTTTCCTGCAGTGGTTGTAGATATGACCTTATTCTTTGAGCCAAATGTGGATATTTTCTACGATAATACTGTATAATGTAAGTGAGGAGCTGCAAACATGCGAGTCACTTTTGTCGTCTTACCTTCTTTTTTCATGCCAGCTCTAAAGCATTTGTTGAGTCTGCAGAAACGACATTGGTTCCTCTTATCCTTGTCAACCACACACTGTCTGCTGAACCTGTAACATGACGAACAACAATGTGGCCTGACTCTACAGAACAACCTTTAATTCACTATAACATCCCGTGTTGTACTGAAAGGTGCCAATTGAATATGTCTTCACCAAAAATATAAGTATTAATCCTTCAGGTTTCATCATCGCATATTTTATTTGTTCAAACATGCCTTTATGATATGCCTTGGTCGTCTTTACCTGCAGGTGTACACATGGCTTTTGCGTATGGAGCGTCTAAAGAAGCCTTTGCAGCCATCGCAGCTAGAAGCCCCATAGTGTTTTCCTGTGGCTTTATCTCCACAGATTGCGCAGTTAGCATTTAGCCCATCTGGACCAGAGTGGCTTGGTTCTGTTGGCATACTGTCTGCAAAGCACAACATACAGGCATATTTTTTACTCATGCTTTACACACATCTGTAAATGTGTGTATATGCATTTATTTTGGTAGCTGATGCTGTCATCATTCTTATTTCTTGCACATTAAACATTCCTTTAGTGCTTATTATATAGATCCAAGATGCTAAGTTATTTAAAGTGGGGAAACCTTGATGAGCATCAAGACACGTATCTTTAGAGTTCCATTCATATCTCACTCAGTTGTACTCCATGATCTCCCAACATTGCTTGAGTTAATGTTTGACTCTCAGCTCAAAAACGAAGGTGACATCACAGAGGAGTGTTCCTACTCTTCAGCAAACCATGTTCATGACCCATGTCTTCAACTAACTTTATTTCACTAAACATCAGTGACAAAGAGCTCTACAAGCGAGACCGTCAGTTTCTAGGAAAATATGTTCTTATTTTTTTTTTTTACCATCTGACAGAAAAGAAACTTAGGCTGTGTTTGTTGGTTTTCACAGAGAAAGCAATGGGCATTGCATTCTACTGTAAAATCCCCTCTTGTGTAGGTGTTGCCGGGTGACTCGCACAGGGCAACACTGTGCTGAGTATGCCCGACACCTTACGCCCAACTTAAAATAATGTAACTTGGGCGTATTTGATTAACTTGGGTGCAGTGCTGTGTGATGTCACATGTGTGCTCAAATCACATCAACCCTAATATGGATATGCACCTGCAAAGACTGACAAGTTTACGTGAGTCTGTTTTGTTCCGTTTTTCATTTTAGTGTTTTTGTGTGTGTGTGTGTGTGTGTGTGTTTGTTTTTGCTACATAGAGGGGACCAAAGCAAGACAGCACACTCACGGTGTGGGGACCAAATTTTTTGTGGGGACCAAAAACCTGGTCCCCACAAAGTTTGCATTGAATTCAATGAAAAGAAGGTCAGGAGGATGCTCTGTCAAATTTTCAGACAAGTCCTTAGAATTCACAAAAACCAACTGTTTGTGTATAAGTGTGTATACGATAGTCACTCAGTATCGGCCTCTAGTGGTGGGTTGTGGTACTGCAGGAACACACACTTACACACACTATACACACTAATCTGACTTTAGTGACATTGAAGGGACAAATAAAAATCTACTTTTGCGGATTGTTTTAAATGACTTGAAATAGTTTTATTTACTATTTGTTGATTTATAACCTTCACATTTGGAATCATTAGCGTTATTGCAGATTGGTTGTTAACTTGCTTAGTGTTACATTGACATTTATGTCATTAATGTAGTAAATATTCTTAAAAATCTGTAAAAAAAAAAAAAGTATTTTAGGACATGGTAGCTTATTACTGAAACCGCCATAATCTTCATATACCAGCATAATTTAGTTTTATACATGCAGAAACTGTAGGGTAAAAGTCTTGTCAAAATACCATTGTCTCTTCAGACCATCATTAATTACTGATACGTAAAAACTTTATTGTCTTAAATTATATTAAATGATTCTTTAAATGATTGCTTCTGACTTGTGGTAACATCAGGAACTAATTCAGTTCAAAGGGAATGGAAAATGTACAGCTCTCCCATTTTTTTCATTCATGTCGTCATTAAAATGTTTTGTTTAATTTTGTGTAATTTTAGTTGAATATTTCTGCCCATGTTGTTTAAATAAAGTCAGTAGTTTATTGCCACAAGACCTTCCTTTGTAGTAGTGTCTAAAAACCAAGTCAAAAGAAATAAAACTTGAATAACTACACAAATGTACATTTTCAAGCAAACTATACATTTACTGTTTTTGCCTGACTACAAATACATTGGGCTAATTTTACATACTATTCAGAAAAAATGACTAAGAGCAACTATCAACAGTATAATGGTAGATAACTTGAAAATAATAACTTTGTTATGGACCATAGATGTGGAAAATTAAATCAAACAACTTGTTCCAGAGCTGACAGGAAACTGAGGATTTTCATAAGATTTATTTTAATATCCTTAACACTAAAATTAGTTTGGCGGGTTTTTCCATTTCAGATCTGACAAGACTGCAGAATGGCAGCATGTTTATTTGTGAGAGTAAGGCTCATTCAGGGTAGAGAGGGAGATGGAGCTATGACCTCATCATTTAAAAGTAAACCCAGTTATAGTGACCAAAAATCAGACAGAAATACCAGGCATCATTGTCTCAATGGATGCTGAGAATGCCTTTGACTGTGTCAAACTGGAGTATATGTTTGAACTGCTTAGAAGATTTGGACTTTGAGAAAATTTTATAAACTGGATAAAACTTCATTATAAAAAGCCCACAGTATCCATCTTGACAAATAGCCTCTTGTCAACACCCTGTGGCCTGGAAATGGGGACGGCGCAGGAAGCTGTCTTTCTCTGCTACTTTTCTCTTTGGATGTAGTGCCACTTGCAATTGCAATTAGACAAAGCAATAATATTAAAGGTATATTAATAGGAACAAAATTGTATAAAATATAAAATATTATTATACGCTGATGATATAATTTAAACTTTGACAGACCCTGTGAAATCTACCTCGGCTCTAATTGATTGTGTCAACAAAATTTGGTAAAATATCTGGGTATAAGGTAAATTATAGTAATCAGAAATAATGCCTTTAAATGCTTGTGACCAGGGAAAATCAGTATTCATCAAGCCATTTTGATGGGCTCCTACAAGATTAAAATATCTAGGAAAACGAATTGGATCTAGAATTAGTCAGCTGTACTCCGAAAACATCAGTCCTACAATTATTCATATTAAGGATAAGTTGGTGAGATGGAAGAAGCTCCCCTTATCCTTTCTGGGGGGAGTTAGCCTTATTAAGGTGATAATTCACCCTAATTTAATTTATCCAATGTCTATGTTGTTTTTGTTTATTGACTCTAAAGATTTAGCTGGAATCAATAAAGCAATATCAGAATTTATTTGTTCAGGTAGAAAATTTAAAATTAAAACTAAAGTCTTACAACTTCCCTAAACCTTGAGTTGATAGGGCCTGCCCAGGGTTGAAAACTATGTACTGTCTTTACATGTAAGAATTATTTCAGTGTGGGCTACCCAAAAACACTGTAATGGCTTGAGATCGAGGAAAGTGTTTGTAAACCTTGTCACCCTATAAATATGTTAAACAAAACCGAGAATTCCCACTCATTGTCAAAGATAACTTTCTAATTACTAATACTATTAAGACATGGGGCATTCTGAGGAACATATTTTGTCAGAATAACAATTTTTCACCTCAGATAACATTGGTGGATCTGACAGTAGAGGGTGGTCCTGATCTTAGATCTTGGCAAGATCTAAGATCTTGCCAAGATCTTAGATCTTGGCAAGATCTAAGATCTACTACTAGGTATGCATCCTAGGTATGCATCCTAGTATGCATCCTGGCATTACTAGGATGCATACACTAAACTACAAAAGCTTAGAAGAGATTATAAACCTATGCCAGATGATAGACAGCTCTACATTACAATGTCATTAGGTGACTCAGAACCCATTCAAGCACTGAAAAGATGCTTAGAAAAAATGGCTGGATGTGTCAAAACTTTATCCAGCTGAACAGAAACAAAACTGAAGTTATCCTTGGACATAAAAAGGAATGACCTAGAGTCAGCACACAGCTTCAGTTATTACAGGTAGAAACTAGAGATCAAGTCCTAAATCTGAGAGTAGTGAAGGACTCTGACCTGAATCCTCAGAATCTTAAAAATAGTTAAAAAGTTTTCATTGTAGACTGTGTGTTCTATGAATTTGTATTTTGTGTTTTAATTACATAAACCACTTTGAACTGCCTTGTTGCTGAAATGTGCTATACAAATAAACTTGATTGATGGACTGATGAAATAGTTAAGAAATACAAAATATCTAAAGAATCAGGTAACCAGACATTTACACTCAGAAAACCATTTGCTCGAAGGCAGAATCGATACCAAAAGATGAACATAAAACCAACTCTACAGAAAGCCACAAGTGTACCAGAAAGAGAAAATAGCAGTTGGAAAGATCAACCCTTCCTCTTGATCTGAATGAGACTATTGGTTTGGGAGAAAAGAAATTTAATCTTTCAGCAATAAATATAGTAACCAACAATGTGGACATCTGGGGCAGAATGAGCGGGCTCTATAATTCCTAGTTTGATGTCATTCAGTAGTTAGTAAATTAATAATGGACAATGTTTCAATGATTCATACATAGGTGCAAGTGGCACATAAAAAACTTAATTGTATTTAAAAAATAGTTAATTCATTTATATTTAATTAAAGTATTTTAAACTGAATAAAATTTAATTTAATATACCATGTAAATGTATGCTATGGCTAACACATGTTTGGTACAACATGCTTCATCAATGTTGAGAGCAGGGGTACAAGCACTTAAGTAAGCCGAGTTTAATCCACCACACTTCTTCAGATATAGTCATTTGCAGCAATGTACCAATTGATATAATTTATTTAAAATCAAACAAAGAAATTGGGAAAAAAATATGTGCTTTGTGAAAACTAATAACTAATAACTTTGAAACAGATTGTACCTATTACATGTAAACACATAACAGAAACTTAAGGAGGCCGAAACAAGACAGGAGGAAAAAAATCCTCACTTACCAATTACAAATTTACAATTCTTTGCATTCCAACTGCTTTTAAAACAAATTACTTTTAAAACCGTAAATAGTTAATTATTGTCCAATCCATCAAGTCAAACGCTCAGTCCTTTTAAATTACTTTATAATTGAATCATTTGGATTTAAAGACCAAGACATACCGGACGGGTGGAAGCTCGTAGTTTGTGTTTTACTTGTCTCCACCCGGGCCGCGCTGAGTGACAAAAGAAGCGCACTTTTAAATGAACTCACAAAGAGCCCTGGGCAAAGCAGCTCACCACCCAGAAGGGTAAGTAATTACTCTTATTTTAAATGTATTTTAATGTACCGGTTTAGTTAAAAGATTTAATGGATGGTGAGACTAGCCGAGCTTCTTTTTAAAAATCTGTAAGGCGAAACAAAGGCATACAACAGAAGTAAATTGAAGATTTACTTCAGTTTATGTTAACAAGATGGCGTTAGCTACCTGTCATGCAAGCTGTTTTCCTTGTGTACCGACGTAGAGTTCTAGGTTTAAGTAAGATAAATTTGAAACTTTTTGATGAAGGATCACTGCCACACCGAACCAGAAATGGTTTCTTTGTCGAAAATTACAGCTGTGATTCATCAACAATGTACCATGCTAATCAACAGCTGCATTTCTTTTGATTAGTCAATGGTTTTATATGTTGTTGTTTAGGTGGTCATTGGATTTGCCCAATTGTAAGCCAGTCTTTTTACAGTATTAAGAGTCACTTTTCTTCTTTTCCTAAGGTTGTCAAAGAACCAATTATGACTGAGGGTGTCGGTGCTGAGCATGTTGGCTCATTGGATCAAGTTCCACCCAAGTCCAAGTCCTCTAAGGAAAAGGTATTTATGTCAAAACTTCTTGTCATTGGTCTTCTAGTCTTAACTGAGATGTCTCAGAGATTTGTCAGTACAGTTATATTGGAAGAAATACAATATTTTCCTCAAATGCTCTGAATTTAACAGGTTTCTTTGAGTAGTCCTGGTAACACACACTAGTCTGGTTTGATTACATTGTGGGGTCTTTAGCAGCTGAAGTATTTGTTTCCATGGACTGGCTGTTTGGGGCCATGCACACATTTCTGGTATACAGTACAAGTGGGGACCCCGTTTGAGGTTTCTTTAGGTCAAATATTTTAACTCTGTTTGTGTAACTACAGATCTAGTCTGCCCTCAGTAGCATTGCTCATACCTGGCTTAAGACAACATGTATGTTTCAAATCAGAAAATACAATGCAGACATGTTTACAGGCCAATTATGTGATGTCATCTTAGGTAAACATTTGAACCGGTCAAATTGGTACAGAAATTTTAGACATTTTGATGAAGGATCGCTGATAAACTGAACCAGAAATGGTTTCTTAGTTGAACATTACAGCTAAGATTCATCAACAATGTACCATGCTAATCAACAGCTGCATTTCTTTTGATTAGTCAATGGTTTTATATGTTGTTGTTTAGGTGGTCATTGGATTTGCCCAAATGTAAGCCAGTCTTTTTACAGTATTAAGAATCACTTTTCTTCTTTTCCTAAGGTTGTCAAAGAACCAATTATGACTGAGGGTGTCGGTGCTGAGCATGTTGGCTCATTGGATCAAGTTCCACCCAAGTCCAAGTCCTCTAAGGAAAAGGTATTTATGTCAGAACTTCTTGTCATTGGTCTTCTAGTCTTAACTGAGATGTCTCAAAGATTTGTCAGTACAGTTATATTGGAAGAAATGCAATATTTTCCTCAAATGCTCTGAATTTAACAGGTTTCTTTGAGTAGTCCTGGTAACACACACTAGTCTGGTTTGATTACATTGTGGGGTCTTTAGCAGCTGAAGTATTTGTTTCCAGGGATGGCTGTTTGGGGCCATGCACACATTTCTGGTATACAGTACAAGTGGGGACCCCGTTTGAGGTTTCTTTAGGTCAAATATTTTAACTCTGTTTGTGTAACTACAGATCTTGTTTGCCCTCAGTAGCATTGCTCATACCTGGCTTAAGACAACATGTATGTTTCAAATCAGAAAATACAATGCAGACATGTTTACAGGCCAATTATGTGATGTCATCTTAGGTAAACATTTGAACCGGTCAAATTGGTACAGAAATTTTAGACATTTTGATGAAGGATCGCTGATAAACTGAACCAGAAATGGTTTCTTAGTTGAACATTACAGCTAAGATTCATCAACAATGTACCATGCTAATCAACAGCTGCATTTCTTTTGATTAGTCAATGGTTTTATATGTTGTTGTTTAGGTGGTCATTGGATTTGCCCAAATGTAAGCCAGTCTTTTTACAGTATTAAGAATCACTTTTCTTCTTTTCCTAAGGTTGTCAAAGAACCAATTATGACTGAGGGTGTCGGTGCTGAGCATGTTGGCTCATTGGATCAAGTTCCACCCAAGTCCAAGTCCTCTAAGGAAAAGGTATTTATGTCAGAACTTCTTGTCATTGGTCTTCTAGTCTTAACTGAGATGTCTCAAAGATTTGTCAGTACAGTTATATCGGAAGAAATGCAATATTTTCCTCAAATGCTCTGAATTTAACAGGTTTCTTTGAGTAGTCCTGGTAACACACACTAGTCTGGTTTGATTACATTGTGGGGTCTTTAGCAGCTGAAGTATTTGTTTCCAGGGATGGCTGTTTGGGGCCATGCACACATTTCTGGTATACAGTACAAGTGGGGACCCCGTTTGAGGTTTCTTTAGGTCAAATATTTTAACTCTGTTTGTGTAACTACAGATCTTGTTTGCCCTCAGTAGCATTGCTCATACCTGGCTTAAGACAACATGTATGTTTCAAATCAGAAAATACAATGCAGACATGTTTACAGGCCAATTATGTGATGTCATCTTAGGTAAACATTTGAACCGGTCAAATTGGTACAGAAATTTTAGACATTTTGATGAAGGATCGCTGATAAACTGAACCAGAAATGGTTTCTTAGTTGAACATTACAGCTAAGATTCATCAACAATGTACCATGCTAATCAACAGCTGCATTTCTTTTGATTAGTCAATGGTTTTATATGTTGTTGTTTAGGTGGTCATTGGATTTGCCCAAATGTAAGCCAGTCTTTTTACAGTATTAAGAATCACTTTTCTTCTTTTCCTAAGGTTGTCAAAGAACCAATTATGACTGAGGGTGTCGGTGCTGACCATGTTGGCTCATTGGATCAAGTTCCACCCAAGTCCAAGTCCTCTAAGGAAAAGGTATTTATGTCAGAACTTCTTGTCATTGGTCTTCTAGTCTTAACTGAGATGTCTCAAAGATTTGTCAGTACAGTTATATTGGAAGAAATGCAATATTTTCCTCAAATGCTCTGAATTTAACAGGTTTCTTTGAGTAGTCCTGGTAACACACACTAGTCTGGTTTGATTACATTGTGGGGTCTTTAGCAGCTGAAGTATTTGTTTCCAGGGATGGCTGTTTGGGGCCATGCACACATTTCTGGTATACAGTACAAGTGGGGACCCCGTTTGAGGTTTCTTTAGGTCAAATATTTTAACTCTGTTTGTGTAACTACAGATCTTGTTTGCCCTCAGTAGCATTGCTCATACCTGGCTTAAGACAACATGTATGTTTCAAATCAGAAAATACAATGCAGACATGTTTACAGGCCAATTATGTGATGTCATCTTAGGTAAACATTTGAACCGGTCAAATTGGTACAGAAATTTTAGACATTTTGATGAAGGATCGCTGATAAACTGAACCAGAAATGGTTTCTTAGTTGAACATTACAGCTAAGATTCATCAACAATGTACCATGCTAATCAACAGCTGCATTTCTTTTGATTAGTCAATGGTTTTATATGTTGTTGTTTAGGTGGTCATTGGATTTGCCCAAATGTAAGCCAGTCTTTTTACAGTATTAAGAATCACTTTTCTTCTTTTCCTAAGGTTGTCAAAGAACCAATTATGACTGAGGGTGTCGGTGCTGACCATGTTGGCTCATTGGATCAAGTTCCACCCAAGTCCAAGTCCTCTAAGGAAAAGGTATTTATGTCAGAACTTCTTGTCATTGGTCTTCTAGTCTTAACTGAGATGTCTCAAAGATTTGTCAGTACAGTTATATTGGAAGAAATGCAATATTTTCCTCAAATGCTCTGAATTTAACAGGTTTCTTTGAGTAGTCCTGGTAACACACACTAGTCTGGTTTGATTACATTGTGGGGTCTTTAGCAGCTGAAGTATTTGTTTCCAGGGATGGCTGTTTGGGGCCATGCACACATTTCTGGTATACAGTACAAGTGGGGACCCCGTTTGAGGTTTCTTTAGGTCAAATATTTTAACTCTGTTTGTGTAACTACAGATCTTGTTTGCCCTCAGTAGCATTGCTCATACCTGGCTTAAGACAACATGTATGTTTCAAATCAGAAAATACAATGCAGACATGTTTACAGGCCAATTATGTGATGTCATCTTAGGTAAACATTTGAACCGGTCAAATTGGTACAGAAATTTTAGACATTTTGATGAAGGATCGCTGATAAACTGAACCAGAAATGGTTTCTTAGTTGAACATTACAGCTAAGATTCATCAACAATGTACCATGCTAATCAACAGCTGCATTTCTTTTGATTAGTCAATGGTTTTATATGTTGTTGTTTAGGTGGTCATTGGATTTGCCCAAATGTAAGCCAGTCTTTTTACAGTATTAAGAATCACTTTTCTTCTTTTCCTAAGGTTGTCAAAGAACCAATTATGACTGAGGGTGTCGGTGCTGAGCATGTTGGCTCATTGGATCAAGTTCCACCCAAGTCCAAGTCCTCTAAGGAAAAGGTATTTATGTCAGAACTTCTTGTCATTGGTCTTCTAGTCTTAACTGAGATGTCTCAAAGATTTGTCAGTACAGTTATATTGGAAGAAATGCAATATTTTCCTCAAATGCTCTGAATTTAACAGGTTTCTTTGAGTAGTCCTGGTAACACACACTAGTCTGGTTTGATTACATTGTGGGGTCTTTAGCAGCTGAAGTATTTGTTTCCATGGACTGGCTGTTTGGGGCCATGCACACATTTCTGGTATACAGTACAAGTGGGGACCCCGTTTGAGGTTTCTTTAGGTCAAATATTTTAACTCTGTTTGTGTAACTACAGATCTTGTTTGCCCTCAGTAGCATTGCTCATACCTGGCTTAAGACAACATGTATGTTTCAAATCAGAAAATACAATGCAGACATGTTTACAGGCCAATTATGTGATGTCATCTTAGGTAAACATTTGAACCGGTCAAATTGGTACAGAAATTTTAGACATTTTGATGAAGGATCGCTGATAAACTGAACCAGAAATGGTTTCTTAGTTGAACATTACAGCTAAGATTCATCAACAATGTACCATGCTAATCAACAGCTGCATTTCTTTTGATTAGTCAATGGTTTTATATGTTGTTGTTTAGGTGGTCATTGGATTTGCCCAAATGTAAGCCAGTCTTTTTACAGTATTAAGAATCACTTTTCTTCTTTTCCTAAGGTTGTCAAAGAACCAATTATGACTGAGGGTGTCGGTGCTGACCATGTTGGCTCATTGGATCAAGTTCCACCCAAGTCCAAGTCCTCTAAGGAAAAGGTATTTATGTCAGAACTTCTTGTCATTGGTCTTCTAGTCTTAACTGAGATGTCTCAAAGATTTGTCAGTACAGTTATATTGGAAGAAATGCAATATTTTCCTCAAATGCTCTGAATTTAACAGGTTTCTTTGAGTAGTCCTGGTAACACACACTAGTCTGGTTTGATTACATTGTGGGGTCTTTAGCAGCTGAAGTATTTGTTTCCAGGGATGGCTGTTTGGGGCCATGCACACATTTCTGGTATACAGTACAAGTGGGGACCCCGTTTGAGGTTTCTTTAGGTCAAATATTTTAACTCTGTTTGTGTAACTACAGATCTTGTTTGCCCTCAGTAGCATTGCTCATACCTGGCTTAAGACAACATGTATGTTTCAAATCAGAAAATACAATGCAGACATGTTTACAGGCCAATTATGTGATGTCATCTTAGGTAAACATTTGAACCGGTCAAATTGGTACAGAAATTTTAGACATTTTGATGAAGGATCGCTGATAAACTGAACCAGAAATGGTTTCTTAGTTGAACATTACAGCTAAGATTCATCAACAATGTACCATGCTAATCAACAGCTGCATTTCTTTTGATTAGTCAATGGTTTTATATGTTGTTGTTTAGGTGGTCATTGGATTTGCCCAAATGTAAGCCAGTCTTTTTACAGTATTAAGAATCACTTTTCTTCTTTTCCTAAGGTTGTCAAAGAACCAATTATGACTGAGGGTGTCGGTGCTGAGCATGTTGGCTCATTGGATCAAGTTCCACCCAAGTCCAAGTCCTCTAAGGAAAAGGTATTTATGTCAGAACTTCTTGTCATTGGTCTTCTAGTCTTAACTGAGATGTCTCAAAGATTTGTCAGTACAGTTATATCGGAAGAAATGCAATATTTTCCTCAAATGCTCTGAATTTAACAGGTTTCTTTGAGTAGTCCTGGTAACACACACTAGTCTGGTTTGATTACATTGTGGGGTCTTTAGCAGCTGAAGTATTTGTTTCCAGGGATGGCTGTTTGGGGCCATGCACACATTTCTGGTATACAGTACAAGTGGGGACCCCGTTTGAGGTTTCTTTAGGTCAAATATTTTAACTCTGTTTGTGTAACTACAGATCTTGTTTGCCCTCAGTAGCATTGCTCATACCTGGCTTAAGACAACATGTATGTTTCAAATCAGAAAATACAATGCAGACATGTTTACAGGCCAATTATGTGATGTCATCTTAGGTAAACATTTGAACCGGTCAAATTGGTACAGAAATTTTAGACATTTTGATGAAGGATCGCTGATAAACTGAACCAGAAATGGTTTCTTAGTTGAACATTACAGCTAAGATTCATCAACAATGTACCATGCTAATCAACAGCTGCATTTCTTTTGATTAGTCAATGGTTTTATATGTTGTTGTTTAGGTGGTCATTGGATTTGCCCAAATGTAAGCCAGTCTTTTTACAGTATTAAGAATCACTTTTCTTCTTTTCCTAAGGTTGTCAAAGAACCAATTATGACTGAGGGTGTCGGTGCTGACCATGTTGGCTCATTGGATCAAGTTCCACCCAAGTCCAAGTCCTCTAAGGAAAAGGTATTTATGTCAGAACTTCTTGTCATTGGTCTTCTAGTCTTAACTGAGATGTCTCAGAGATTTGTCAGTACAGTTATATTGGAAGAAATGTAATATTTTCTTCAAATGCTCTATAAACTTTGAACTTAACAAGAATGTTGTATTTTGTGTATCAATTTGTTTTCATGAAGAATTATTCTTCATGTATTTTGAAACTTAGCTCTGTCAACTTTAATAATTACTTTAAATGTTTCCAAATGTTTCTTTTTGGCTTTGTTGAGAAAATAGCTTTCCATGATGAGTAAAATTCTGTAATGATACTGGTTTAGGTGTTGTATTTATCTTTTTTTAGCATGATGGGTCTAATTAGTCATGATTGTATTTTGCAATTTTACTAAACACTAAGTATGATTTGGTTTGGTAATTTCATTTCATCGTCTTTAATTACTTGTATTACTTCAGGGCTGTATTTGTTATACATGTGTTATTTATTTTGGTTTTAAAGGTCGCCAACCATGCAAGAAGGGAACTTCAGATGAAAGAGAGGTCCTTGCAGTCAAAAAAATCTTGATGGAATTCATCAACACCTGTTGAGTTCAAGGGAAAGCAGACTGTGATAAGTGTTTAAAACAACTGCATACTATCTCAGTATCCCGAAAATGACAGCAGTGGGACTTGCCCTGCACAGAGTGGAAAACAATCAGAAGAGTGAAGTCCAATGCGGTTTTCCTGTGTGTTGCTGACCACTCATTTAATGTATGATATTTTTTTTTTACTCTTAAAAACTGGTATTGAACTCAACCTCTTGAAGTATGTCTTGAGGTCATTGCTCTGTCCAGACTTTCGTTTATTCGATCCTCCTGCTTGTGATTTATTTATTTCTTTCATTTCTGATTTATTGTTCTGCTGGACCTTGGTGTCAAGTGTGCTCCTTTATGCCTTCTTACAGTCTTTAATCTTGACTTTGAGTTGCTTCTGACAATCTTGACTAATTTTTTGTCCTCACTGACTCTGGAGGAGCATGTATCTCAGTGCTCTCTTGAGGTTCTATTTAAGCAAAAATGTATTTAGTCTTTCCCATTCTGAGGAATGCACTCTGAGAACGTGGTAAGATTGACGTTCTCAGAGTGCATTCCTGTTGATGGCCTGAAAACAATTACACAAGGCTTCTTCAGCTGCCTGTAACCCATCTCCTCACAGTTCTCATCATCACAGGTTGTTCCTGGATAAGAGATTTACAGTCAATCAGAAGAACACAAAATTGTGATCTAATTTGCAAGAAAAAAAAAATTCTGTAGAAATGTATGCATCATTTTAATCCTTTTATGTAACTTCTTTAAAAGAATAAATGTAACAAAGCGGTTCCAGTATGCTGCTCAATACTAGATTTTAACATAGTTTGAGTGCCCACTCAATTTATTTTTTGCTTGATTCCAAATTGTAGATTTCATTGTGCATTGCAGTGGCTCTCTAAGCATTTTGAACCTGAAACTGTGCTACAGGTACTAAGAATGTAATAAAAACGAATTAGTGTGTATTTATTTCCCCACACATTACTAAAAACCTGACAAGTCCCCAAGAGCCACGTTCTTATCATGTTGAGAACTCTAGTTAGTCTTATTGCAAATTTTAAGTGATATGTTTGTTCACTGCCCCTCTAGCATGCTACTTGATTTTTTGCAGAGCTGTGCTACTTTCAGAAAGGGGGGTTCCCAGAAAGCATGGTCTTGTCTTTAGTCCCCAGTAGTGTATACAGACAAGGGGGGGTGTGTGTGCGTGTGTGTGTGTGTGTGTGTCTGTTTGTCTTGCCGTGTAAGCAGTTTTTGTAGTTTGCAAAAACACGTTTTAAAAAATTTGAGCCAATTAGTGTGTAAATGAGCACATGACATGTAAAGTTAATCAAATTTTCCAACTGTCTAATGTCACAAATTTCCTAAGGCATGAGACATGTAACATAAAGTCAACGAAATATTTCAAGAAGTAAACTCAACAATAAGGCTGTGATAAAACATCAAAGCCTTTCATTTGAATAAAGCATGCATATTAAAAGCAATGGTTCTCCGCTTGAGTGTTTGCAGTAAATAATTCTTTGTAATTTAATGGCCCAGTATTCTTCTTTTTTTTGTTTGTAGGTTAAAAACAAAACCAAAAAAATCTCATATTGAAAAATAAAAACAAAAACACCAGTGTAAGGGAAGGACCATCCCTCAACCCTCAAGTATATAATCACATATACTCTTGTTTTGCTTAATTAGCAAAATAATATATATAATAAAGAGGAACAAACAGAAAACAAGACAGACACAAATGGTTGAGATTTACTTGGTAAAAAATGGTGAAATAGCTTTTCACTCAGTGATCTACTTCAAATCGATTTATTGAATAGTTTAAATTTGCTCAACCCAACATAGTTTCTGCACTAAAGTGCGGCATGCACATTAGTAGGAATTAACTCTTAAATTAATTCACACATTGGCAAGTTTGATGAAGTTAATGAAAAACACTCCATTCCTTCTTTCCCAATACTTAACTCATTGACATCAGCTTATCTAGCTGCTCTGTTATTAAATGTCTTCCCGTACAATATTTCCTCATCCGGTTCTGAACATGATGACCTCTTATGCAGCAAACTTTTATCTATAATGCTCCGTGACACTGTATCAGTGAGAAGTCATACCCCTCAGCAGTGTCATTACCTGTGAATAGAAATGAGTGTGTAGCTGTGTTATGTGTATATGCTGTCACAATGTTTCAAAACCAAGCTTGACATTCATGGGATTCTCGGTGTGTATGTGCCTCCGTATTTAAGTATCTGCATGAAAACTCACTTACCTCCTCCTGCGTAGAGGACCTCTGCATTCTCAAACCCTAGTGTGCTGTATGATGGATCCAGGCCTTCGCAGTAGTTGGCCACCTCCATATCTAACAGAGATTTACTCTGAGGAGCTGGAGGATACTTCATTCCTGCTTCAAGCTGAGCTGAGCTGCCTTTTTCTCTTTTTTGTCTGCCTCTGTAGCTTCTCTCAATTTGTCTTTGCTTCTGTTTTCCTATCACCGTTTCATCCAACTCCCACATATTCAACAAGGGAGATCCCTCACCTAACAGGTCAATAATGTCATTTGATTGGGCAGTGAACACGAGAAAAGGTGGAGCTAGAGCTAAGACTTCTCACCTTATTACACCTTACTTATCTGTTCTCCACTTACACACTTATCACAGAAATAAATGGACAGTTGTAAAGGAGAAATTTCCTTGTCTTTATGAATCAAAGTATGTATAATGTGAATACTGTCTGCTAATTATTTATTTGTGTGTGTGTGCGTATGTGTGTGTGGCCTTGTTTTTGATACAGTGTAAGGGACATTGTTCTTACAAATACCGCATTGTGGGGACCGACTGCACCTTAGGGGTCCCAAAGCCCAGTTCCCATAAGAATAGGTTCTGTTTTGGGGCTCTGGGTTAGGCTTAGGACTATGTTCATGTCATAGTAATAGTAATAATTAGGTTTAGTGTAAGCACCAGGACTCTGCAATAGAAAAGAATGAAAAATGAATGGAAGTCAATGTAAAGCCCCTTTGAAGATAGCAAGAGTTTCTGTGTGTGTGTGTGTGTGTGTGTGTGTGTGTGTGTGTGTGTGTGTGTGTGTGTGTGTGTGTGTGTGTGTGTGTATGCATGTGGAGATTTGTGTTTGTGTGTGTGAGTGTGTTATTCCAGGGATTTATAATCTAATCAATACTGGTGAAACAGCACTTATCACCTCAGTAGATATAGTCTATAAAAAGTGGAGAACACTGATAACTTCCCTATAATTCCAAGACAAAAACACACATCCACACACACCTGAGATTTACACTTATGTGTTTTCATTCACAGAATCTGGTAAGAAGAAGTTATTCCCTGCATTTACTTAAAACCCGACTTTACTTGTAGTTATGTGCTTTTGACTCGCACTCAAAGTGTAATCCGAGATGAGCAAAAAAAAAAAAAAAAATCCCCAAAAACTTGAAAACAGGCTCCTGGCTGTTCCGTCACGGATGCAATTCCCACACACTTCACCAAACTTAGACGAGAACAAATTCAAAAGTGTAAATCATAAGTAGCATGCCCGTCCTCTCAGGTTCATCTTTTAGGGCAGAGGCATAATAAACACACTGAATAGCTCCCATGGCATAAACCAGTTCAATTGTCTCACCCACCCATTTTACATCAAGGGTTTCATTGCACTAAATCTTACTGTGTGTTTTAGAGGCAAACAGTTTAGGGCATTGTGACAAAGAAGATTGTAAAAGATAAGATGATGATATGGATGACTTGATGATCTACATCTGTAATGAGTTGGTCAGTCAGAAAAAAAAATAAAATGAAAGGAGTGTTTCAGCAAGGAAGAGGGTAATATAATGTCACAGTAAGGAACCACATCCGAATGCATATTATCACAAATTGCTTTGTAGCACATTTTAGTTACTTTTTCTGCTAATAGCATTTTCTCTCCTGGAACCTTTTCCATTTTGTCACATTGCAACCAGAAACTTTTATGAATTTTATGGTGACACACAAAATGACGCATATTCTCGAAGTGGAAATAAAGTGGCATGGCTTTTAAAAGTTTTGCAAACAAAACTCTGAACAGCATGGCGTGCATAAGTGTTCATCACCCTTTTACAATTAAACACTTGATTAGCTAATCGGGTCCACAAATGTTTAACAGTATCAATACAGTTAATGTGTTAAGGCATAAGAGGTTTCTTAGGGAACATTAGAGAACAAACATCATAATGAAAACCAAGGCAAACATAAGGAAAGTCGGGGGCAACGATGTGGAAAAAGTTCATGCCATTAAAACAATATCCTAAGCTTTAAAGATCTCATAGAAGGCAGATCTGTCCATTCAGGACGAGAGGCAGATCATTGCTACTTGCGCAATCTAACTAAAAAAATAGCAAGATTCTTGAATTGTTACTAGAGAATGATAAGAAAGGTGGCCCATTTGCTACATTTTGCTATGTGCCATTTAAGAAACACATGAAATGCATGGAGAAAGGTGCTCTGCTTAGATGAGAGTGTAACGGAAGTTCTTGGATTACATCACGAGTGGCAAGACTTGAATATATATATTCACAGATTAAATATATCCAATCTGACTGAGTATGAGCTATGTTGAAAATAACAACTAGAAAAATTTGTGCAAAGTTTGTATGGACATACCTCAAACGATTTGCAGGTATAATTGCAGCAACATATTGGGGGAATGTGTTTCAAACCTCCACAGCACTATTCAGGTTTTTCATTTGTGAATCCTTAATTTTCCCACATCATAGTAATGAACTACTTTTGTGTCTTATTTCAAAATAAAATGTTGAGAGGTGTTAGCAGTAGCCCTGCAAAAACTATGCAGACAATTAAGTTGTATCTGTATTTTTATCGTGTACTACAGATTGGAGGGTGAAATAAAAGGGTTAAAAGATAGGGTGATTTGACAGGAGGTTGTAGGTAGGGAGTGTGAAGTGTAATGGATTATAATTTAACTAGATGGTACACCCAGGCCTCCTGACTCATCGAGTTTGCAAAGAGTGGCTTCAGATGGACTGGTTACGATTGTGTTTTAAATCTATCCTGTAAGAGCTGGGGTCGTCTAGGTTATTTCTATTTATTAAGTACTCAGACAGAACAGACTATTTAGTTATTCTCTGCAATTTCAGAATTCATAAGTTTAAATAGACTTGTACTACAATGCCTTTATTACAATTTGAAAGAGCCCAAATGATGATGTCGTCATATTGTTAGCTTCTAATTCACAATTGATTTGAATGGGTGCATACCTGTAAATATTTCTGCAAGGCTGCAGCTGAAACGCACTACTTCTCTGCATGACATCATGGAAAAAAATAAAAGGAAATCAAAGGACACAAGAGAATTGTGAACATCAGCAAATCCCATCTGCCTTTGGGTCCAAACACACATGTCTGACGGTGTCATGTTTATCTGCTCAAATAATTACATATAAATAATACCTTAGGAGTCTCAACAGAGGTATTCTGTGTCGAAGTGATACGATTTGGTGCAAAATGTGTCCAGATGCAGAATCGCTTTGGAGACGCGGTATGTGTGGTGGTAGACAGTTTTAAAAACAAATTTAGCACATAGAAAAATATATGTGATATTTCTCACTGAACTAATACAGGAGAAGTCTTGTCTGATTTAATATCAAACCGTGAATGTGACTTTTCTTGGCAACAGTATGTAAACATCTAATTTCAGCTGGTAAGACCTGCTGCAGGAGTCAGACTAAATGAGACACATTGCTTCTGCCCATCAACCAAAAGCTCTCAGCTGCCATAAAACCCCCTAGTTAGGAGGCAATGTCTGTGAGAAATTGCCATAATACCACAGCCTGTACTTAAACTAACAGCTTAAGACACACATAATGATCAGCCAGGCACTGTTGCAAAAAACCACGACTTCCTGAAACAAAAGCCATAGTTGAAGGTTCTTCAGAAAAGTAATTGCCTCCAAATCTTAAGATGATTAACTATATCTTTGCTTCATTCTTGCCTTTGAATTCAAAACTAATTCTAAACTACATGAATTATCTATGTAATTGTGAATGCCCTAGTAAAGATTAACAATTCACAGCAATTAATGTCCATATTTGAACAAGCCAGACTGTTAAGAGGGTCCAACATCGAATCTCATACTATAAACAACAATCCAGTCATCTTTGTAATTATGTAAAACAATACAAAGTGGACATGTGATTGGAAGTATTGTTATCTGCAGGTAGAAAAGGTAAATTACAGGAGCAATAGAAATAACATTGTTTCTCTGGTAATTAACGCACATTTGGTTTTGATTGTGCTGAAATCCCTGATAAATGCGAGAAGGTAAAACGAGAGCAAAGAGAGAAATATCTTGTTCCTGTTTATGTCCTTGACTTGTTCGGGTAAAACGAGTTATCACATGATCTTTACAGCACAGCTTTCGTGACGAAGTGAGTCTCTCTTATCTCCTTTCGCATGTTTGCGTTACATGAGATACTTTAAAGCGGCGCTTCTACTTTGTTCGAACGAACCATCTCAAACCATTTCTTTCTTTTTTTTTTTCAAATTAGAAAACCACATGATTTGAGGAACATACTGCAACCAAAACTGAGAGATTCCGGTAACGTTTGGCGTAAAAGACTTAACAGTTTATGTATTTACTAAATGTAAATGTTTCCAATTTAAAAAAAACAAACAAATACAAAACAGAAAAAGTTTGACTTACCTGCGTTACTGTTTCTGTCTAGAATGTGCATTTATCCAGTAGTATTGCTGTACTCTGACAGGGAGCAGCCGTCAGTCAGCCATCGGGCTTATGGAGCACTGAGTTTTAAAATAGTTTAAAGTGTTGGAAAACATTAAAAGGGAAGGCTGGAGAGCTGAGCTGCCAATAATTCATGGAGCGACACATTGGATGGCGCCATCATAGCCCTGTCATAAGATCGATTTACTAAACAAACTTAAGCTAGGGTGGAGATG
This sequence comes from Poecilia mexicana, assembly GCF_051168715.1. Taxonomy (NCBI): domain Eukaryota; kingdom Metazoa; phylum Chordata; class Actinopteri; order Cyprinodontiformes; family Poeciliidae; genus Poecilia; species Poecilia mexicana. The sequence continues at coordinate 8,705,000 of NW_028263389.1, forward strand.
TTAAACAGTAACCCAGGTCCATAAAAACTAGAGAATAGAAACATCACTAGGTGAATGTGAGTGTGTCGATGTGTGCGTGGCATATAATTCAAGAAACTTTAGATTATGTTTAGCAAACTGTTGGAAAGACATATGTTTTTTTTGATCAAACTTTAAATTTTGTATTGTGATAATATTGTGAGCAAGGATCTGTTGTGTATGTCTTCATCAGCTTCAGTGGTCTCGAATCCTGTCATGGTCCCAGACAGGACAATGTGTAGTACAGATAAAGTCCAGCAGATGGCAGAGGTTTATTTATCTTGTAGTCGAGTTCAAAGTGGTTTTCAGATTGCATTTATTACTTGGCAACATATAAATTTCTGCTATTCATAAATACAATATCAGAACTGGACCTGAGTTCATAATCTCTGGCGAAAACATTTTTTATTAATTCAACAACCAAGCATTTCTGCAATAATAATAATAATAATAATAATAGTAATAATAATAATAATCAGCTGAAATAATATTGGTTAGATAATGAAGCAGGCAAAAGGATCACAATTTGATATCAAATAAAGATCAACAAGAAATAGAAAATAGAAACACATGTCGACGTTTTACATCAGTTTGTCTCCTGTATGCACATTCACAGTTATTGTGTTCACACAGTCCTTCTTCTAAAGCACATGTGGAGTGTTCTCCTCCCCAGGAAGGTGAGCATGTCCAAACAGTTGAAAGTGGTCAGGCTCAGTAAGACTTCGTTGATAGGTTCAAGCTCAGGTTGCCCGATGTAATGCAGCCGGAAACTATGGTAGGGAACGAAGCAGATTAGCATGATCAGTGTGAAGCAGAGGCTCTTCAGTTGAGCCCCGAAGTCTTGCTGAGACCTGCATCCCTGGCGATCCCTTTTGTACAGAGTCCACAGGACGTTGGCCTGAAGGGCTGTCAACACAACAGCAACCACTATCACCAGTGTGCTTAATATGTAGTTCAGCACTTGGGCAGATCTCATGCTTTCTGCAAAATGAAAGCACTGAGTGGAATTTTTATCTTGATCTGACTTGCCATAAAAAGAAAAAATGATGCAAGGGATTAAGATGAGCACAATGACCCACATCACTACACTGCCGATGAGTGCTTGCATCCTGCCTAAGGGCTCCACCTGCCTGGTCCTGCAGTAGTGTGGCCACAAGCGAGTGATGAGGATGATCATGTAGAGCAAAAAAGACATGTACATGTGAATGTGGATCATAGCGCTCACCATTTTACACCACTCGGGACCCAACTTCCACTCATTGGTTACATAATAGTAAATTCTGAAGGGCACCGTCAGAAGGAAGACGAAGTGGGCGAAAATGAGGTTAAACACGGTAATAGAGGTGGCAGAAGCAGCACTGGACTTCAAGATGTGCATCATCAGGCTCAGGCTGACCGTACCGCACAGCAGAACCACAGAGTAGATGACCGTGAGGGTAATGTGAAAATCTGGGGATGGAGCAGCCGTTGGTGTGACGTTCTGAGTCGTCATGGAGGTAGACGGATGCTGCGGGGTCACGCTGGAATTCATCCTAAAGACAGAAGGTTTCAAACAAAATCCATTGTTGGAGACAAAAAGGAAGTTGGTGTAACAGTTAAATGGGTAGTGCTATAATGATAGGGAAGAAAATGTGAGAGTCGTTGTTGGCTTTTTATAACCTAAAAATCTTGGTAAAATAAAATACAGGCGTGGTACTATAGGAACTTATTCAGCTATGTATTTCGTCTTGTGTAAAATGTGAAAAAGTAATTTGTTACAAAAGCTACCTATAACCTTTACATGTGCTGTACCGTCCAGACTAATTTACCTTTTATTCTCAGTCTGATGCATTCTGTTTTGTCGAGTTGGCCTTTCTGCAGTCTATTTAGGTTTTGTATTTTTTTCACAAGCACATTCACTTCTGTTCATGAAACCATGACGCTGACGCATCTCATCATCATTTCAAAAGTAAAGACATTTTTACTTTTGAAGGTTCTCTTATCACCATCCTCTTGCAGTTTGTTTGAAAAAAAAAATATGACCAATTTACATTAAGGTTTTTGAAACAAAAATACTAAAATGTACAACTATACATGAGTTAAAATTCTTAATAGAAATATTCAAAGCTCAGGACTCAGTTCTGTTGTAAGACTGTCAGTGACTTACAGGAAGGGTCGGTATCATTTGAACGAACACATCTTATAAAATGAATTTAGAGCTAATTTAGAGAACTTAGTGCCTTACTATTGCTTGGTCAGGCAGCTTGGTTAGCAGCAATAAATTTCCCCCTAAACACCAGATTAGCACTACTTACAACAACAAAAACTTGATTTTCTTTTGAAGAATATTTTGACAATGTGTCTTGCTTGTATATTAATAAAGAGAACAAAGCAACAACCTCATGCTGAGCAGAAGAAGAGATGTAACCTATAAGCTTCCCATGTAGACTTACCTTGTAGTCAAAGATTTGGCTCCTGCCTGATTTTAGGAGTCCCAGCAAAACGTTAGAAACTCTGTCTATCCTTCATCCCACCGGAGTGACAACTCCAAGTCTCGACAAAGTCAGTAAGCATCCAAACGCTTTCACAAATATGCAATTTGCTGTGTCTAAAGTCAGTGTAGGTTATTGAAATGAGCTACGTGTGTCGGTGTCAAGAGCCCTTTTGCATACTGCCTGTCTGTACTTTGTTTGAAACAGGAGGTGACTTCATGTCAGCATAACCACAGAAATGGTAGCTTCCTTCTTTTGGCCACCCTCTGTTTGTACTCTGTTTTTTGGGGCTTTTTTTTTCTTGCTGCTGTTGCTATTCTTTAACTCCAAGAAATACAACATTTACATAATTAATTATACCTCACATACAGCAAATTACTTTTATTAATGTCAAAAAATGTCCTTTACATTTATCCAACTTAATTTGTACAAGCTTATAGTTTATTTTACCTCATAGCATCTATGGTATACATAAATCTAATGAATTCTTATTTGTATAAAAATCTGAGAGCATCTGAAATGTCTTAACTGTGTGGTAGCAGGCTGTTGCATTATATCGCCATAGCATATGATGATAAACGTGTAAAGAGAGGTTACTCAGGATATCATGGTACGAGTAGCGATGTTGACATATATCTTTAAATATTGCAGTCAGTTGCAAGCATTGCAAATGTTTTAGGTGTTGTTGATGCCAACTGGTTCCCATGGGTTTTGCAGTAAAAATAAATAAATAAATAAATATCACACTACTTTTATCAAGTTTTACAAATTGTCATTGTACAACAACGGAATTATAAGTTTGTGATGCTGCATAATGTAGATTACACTGTTACTATTTGACTATTTTCATAAAATCTGAATATCATCCATCCATAATTTAGTCTATGGGTTTCTGTGAGGGGCTTTCTGAACTGTCTGAGGAAGCTGCAGTACCCATGGCAACTTGCGCAAGCCACAGTTACACTCTGTTGCTTCAACGTGAGTATGCAAAGCTGCATGTGGGTTTAGTTATTTGACCCTGTAATTGTTTGCATCTATAAAAAAAATGCACATCTGGTCTTGTGATTTATTTTACTATGCAAAAAATTTCTGTCAAAATGGAAAACATACATGTCTTGTTCCTTAATTTCAAACCCTTAGTTAGAGGTTTCACTTGCATGATGATCATTAGCCCACTAAAAGGACAACTTTCAGTTCAGCTTCAGCTTTTTTCCCCCAGATTCATGTATTTATCAGGCTCATTTTATAAATTGATTTCTTATTTGAACCCATAAAAGAATGTCCAAAGCAATTGAGTGTTTACTTCTAGTTGATGTTATTTGATCAGTGTCAAACTGGAAACCTGATACCATCAGTTTCTTTGAAGAAACTGATGGTCATAGTTCTTGAAATAAAGAATTATGAAGCTCTTTATTTTATATGAAGAAATGTGACCATCAGTTTTCAAGAAAAACAAAACAAAAACAATGGTCATAGTTCTTCATAGAACTATGAAGTTCTTTGGTAGTCTCTGGTCAGTGTGCTTCTACATTTGCTTATAGCGTTTCTTAAGGTTGTCAAAAAAAAATCAGTCTCATGAATTTTAAGTCTGGTACAGGAATACTTTTTGTTCGAATGCTGTTGAGTGTGTGCAATAGCCCCATGTGGAGAGATGAGTAACACTGAATTGACCCAATTTCAACGTTGTGTAAATATGCTCTCACACCAACTGCTGAGACCGGTTTATTCATAATTTAAATAGGAAAACTAATCAATATCCTGTAAACTCTCCGATGGGGTTGTTTGTGTTTTTCAGTGTTTTGAAGTTCTTGTTTGGTTTTGTTCAATCAAAAAACTTATGTTGGCATGTAAGTCTTTCAAGTTTGCGACACCATTTTTCCCTTTACTGAAAGCTCTAAATAAAAGTGTGATCAATTGCATCCAGAAGTCACCAATTAGCAGCGTCTGCCTGTGTATTATTCAGTCCCAGTTTAAATCCAGCTGTGTGTTCAGCTGTGTGTTTAGACTAGGCTTTAAATGTTTATTAGATAACATTAACAAGCAAAAAGCATCAGACCAAGGAACAACGTAAGTGATAAAGTTGTGACGTTTTTTTTATAGCATTGTTATAAAGAAATGTCATGAGTTTTGGGCATTTGAGCTCTGTTCAATAAATCACTTCAAAATGGAAAGATTGTAGCACAACTGCAAAGCCACAACAGGTTTGGTGTGAATAAAACAATAAGTACTGAAGGCAATTGTTAACAAAGTAAGCAATTTAGATCAAAACATTTAACTAAACTAAACTTCTAAGCACAGATTAAAAAAAAAGAATAAAACTAGTGATCTAAGGAAAAAGTAGTAAAAAGGAACCAGGAATAAAATTGTAACACCAACAACCGATAAACAAACGGAGGGCTATCACAGATCAGTGTGAATATGTACTTTTAAGAACCAAGGTTTGGTTTGAGGAATTAGAATGAGGCCAAATTATCTCTAAAAGTTGACAAAAAATAATAATATTAATAAAAATACAGGAGCTGCCAGGAGTTCAAACAACCATTTTGTAATCCGAGCAGAGGATAAACATATTAAAAAACAACAACAAAAACCTACAATGTTTGTGTGTGGAAAAACTGTGTGTGAAACACAGACATGGATTGACAACTTGGTAAACAAACCACAGGCAACATCTAGGGTTAGCAGCTCATCAAACAACAAAGGAAATAGTGGCTGTGATGCTACTTAGCCATTCTTGTGAGTCCCACATGTACTGGTGGTACTTACCACTACTTGTGTATACACCTTACGGTTAATTTTTGCAAGAAGAGAACAAGCTATGATTTTAACACTGCAGAACTAATGGTGGCTAACTTCTTAGCATTAGCAGAGCTTTAGCTTTGGCAGCCGGGAAAATTGCATAATATATTTAGAAGGACTCCACAGAAATATTTTATACAAATACAAGTCTCTTACTAGGCATTTATAGCAAGAGAGAAAGTGAAAACACCAATAGCCTCAGCTCTGCCTTGCTTTTGGCTTGCATTAGATGCAAACAAAAACACAAATAATTGAACAATATTTAAATAGTTTCATCCTGAACTAATTTCCAGGTCACAGTGGTAAGAGGTCCAGAAGGAAAATAGACATGCCTCATTGTCAATGCCAGGCAAGATGAATATATAGCTCCAACTGTAGTAACCAACTACAAAGATTGTATTTAACCCTTTCACGCATAGTGGTCACTACAGTGGACAGCTATCTAAAGGCCATTTTCTTGTGTTTCTTGTGGATTTTTATGTTATAAATGCACACAGTCCACTGAAGTAGACACTAGTGCATCAGGCAAAACACTGCCAACTACTGTCCATCTATTGCAAGTGCAAGAATGTTTTTGTTAAATCCAATATGGCTGACAGACGGAAGCATATCAGACTAACTCGGAAATATCCAGTCCCCCCTCCTACTGTGGAAAACTCTTGCAGGTAAAAAAAAAAGACATCAAGAAAGAAACCCATAAAGACTAATATTACTGATGTATTTTCTAAATAACAACTTTGTATTTGGAGAAAATTACTACTGATCACCTGTCCACTGAAGTGGACGGCATGCACCAGTGACAATATTTTGACAAGTATTGATATCAATACTCTGACTATATCTACAATATGCAACATTTCCAGCAAATATTTTGACAGTAAATAAACTTACATATTTTAGTTCTTAACTTGATGTCCATTGTTGCCATTAAGAAGTAAAGTTTTCATACGTTACCGGCCAATGGGAGCAGTAGCTGCAGTGGAGATGAGGATGATGAAGAACCTTTGATCACTGAGGTAAATCAAGATGTTGAGGGACATGAAATAACTGGAACCTACAGATTACAAACCTGCATGCAGTCCAAAAAAGAAATCAAATTCTGGCCTTAACAGATCAGGAAGTGAAGACATTTCCAGTAATAAATATGGAATCATGTCATACCTCAGATACCCGAGGTCAAGAATGTATTGATCATCAGAGTCAGGTCTTCATCTTGACATCATACTTGGTGTTTTTTCACTTCTTGGAGAAGGTGAATCTGTTACATTTCAAGGAATCTGTAGCTTGTGTGCTAATAAATGAGGGTTCCATCCAGACACGCTCAAGAGTACCAGTGCCATCCCATCTAGGGCAGTGGTGTCCTCTGCCTTGAGGTCCAAGATCCTGCATGTTCTAGTTCTCTGCCTGGTGGTAGCAACTTCCTCCTCAGCATTTCCCCTTAGGTCTTCTAATGAGCCACCATTTGATCCAGGTGTGTTGAAGTAGAGAGAGAACTGCATGTGGAGGATGCCAGTCCTGGAGGATCGACTTTGGACACCATTGGTCTAAGACAAACCCATGAGATCAGGCTGAGGTCTGGAGAACACTGGCCCTACCTCACTGCAGCCAAAAATATCAACATGCAAATGATCCAACCTGGAGACAAAATTAAATACATCTGCATCCGATGTGTTGTTTGCAACCTGGGTGCTATGCATATCTTCATACAAGATAGCCTTGATTTTTAGAAGTCTAAAACTGAAGAGACAGAAAACAACAGAATGGCTGAAGTGTCATATTCAATGTTGTTAGTTTTATAAAATTAAAAATCTCCATAATAAAATCATACTACTTGAGAAGGAGCCAAAATAAGACTAAAATGAGACCAAGCGGTTGAATGAGAGGGACTGAATTAAGGGATCTATAATAGTTAACATTAGAGCAAGATAAGAGTTGAATAGAATGTTATATATTTATGCATTCTGCTAACTAATGTCAAAATATATTCACAATATACAGCTTTCATTAGTTGAATAGACATAAGCGCATGTTGTCCACCTAAGTGGACACTTGGACAAATCCTTAAAAAAAAAAAAAAAAAAAAAAATATATATATATATATACCAAAAAAATTGTCCCTTATTTTTATGCCCTAAGAAAATCAAAAGCACTTTTTAAAAAAATCCTGACTTACAGGAACATAATTCATGCATGATGGGGTTAAATTCAAGAGAATACTCAGACCAAATATGGACCCTTCTAAGTAAATAAGAGACGAGTTTAAGAGGGATTCATCAAGTATGGCTGAAAAGGAAAGGTTGGATCAACATAAAGAAATATCAGAAAACAGTAGAATAATTATCCAAAGACAGTTTCTCTACCTGTATACTTGCATTGCTCTCTGTTTTCGGCTTGACCATCAAAGGTAAAATATTCCTCTTTTGGGCACAGTTTAGCAGCTTAGGCTTAGGTCTTGTTGCATTGAACCAAGCGAAGGTGGGTTAATACAACACTCGCACTAACCTGTAAATTCCTCGATCGCATATTAACTGAGTGCTTGCTTGGGAATTCAAGCTACAGTAAAGAGCCACATGAGGAAGTTCTTCTTGTTGGACTAGAACATTGACCAGATAAACCAAATTTTATGATCAAAAAGTTACTCAGTACTCTGGTAGACCTTATTTTTCTCTTTTTTTAACTCTTATATTTTTAGACGACTCCTTCTTACTACTTGAGTAGAAAATTACTGAATTAGCACTGTTCTTCCTTGAGTACAATTTTATGTATTTTTTAACTGATTATATATTTTTGATCTACCACAAAAGTAGCAGCTTAGGCTTAGGTGTGATCTGTAGTGATAAAAAAAAAAAAACTAAAAATACCGTCCCTGTGGTAAATTATGGTTTCGATCATAAACTGTCTGCACGTTCAGCGCCTTGTTCTTTCTTGCTGCTAATTTGCTCAGTTTACAATGCAAGCTGTTTATGCCTTTGTCTGTAAATAAGTGGAATTTAAAAATTTCTCCTGCAGAATTAAGTTTGATCAGCAGTTTTTTTTTTTTTTTTAATTAAGATAAATTTCTACTGTTAATGGGGGGGTATTATGTATTTTTCAGGCACATGGTGCCATTTTATAACACAAGTAAGGTACTATGTTACCTTCACTTGACATTAAAATGCTGTATATATCTGATGACTATGAGGCATCAAGGCATATCCTGAGCAAACATTAAGACACTCTTGAAAGGCAACAACCGTTAAAGCAACAATTGTTAAAGATTGTTGCTTAACGATTGTTGCGTTAAAAGCAACAATCCGGGTATGTGTGTGATTCCCTCACACGAAATGACATATGATATAAAACTCAAAAAAGTCTATTTTGGCTAACATACCCCAAACATATTAGTAAAGGCTACGGGTCTGATGCAACATGTTTCTATTACTGTCAAATTGTATCTTGTATAAATCAGCTAGTAAACAGACAAATCACTTCCTGGTTCCTTTTTTTTTATTAGTGAATATGCAACAACAGGTAAAAACATCCTTTCCCTTTATTAAATTCCATGTACCCTTTACACAAGCTTGTGCTAAACTTTAAAATCACAAATCCAGAGTTTGTTTAAAAAAAAAAAGATTAATTTATAGTTAAATACTCAAAACACACGTCCAATTATTTTTTATTTAATTTACAATTACACCTGAAAAAAAAAATCACTGGGTGTTTAGAGGGTGGTGTAAAAACAGGGCTTGGCAAAATTGATTCTTGAGCTCATTGAAGGTACTTTCCACATTAATGCATTTATATAAAAACTATACTAAGCATATCTAGACAGAATAAATACAAAACATTTGGCATACACAACCTACAACATTTGACGGCATAAATAAATTTGTATCTAAGGAAAGTGCATCTTCGATCTGTTCCACAGGATGAGTCTTTTTGAGGTGAGAACGTGTGTGACCACACTTAGCAGCATCAGGAAGATCGTCATCGACATCACTATCACGTAGTGACTAATGCTGTAGCACACAAAAAAATATACGTTTTTTTTTTTTTTTTTTTAGGTAAATCTGCGTATTGCAGGTGACAGAACAGCAGCAAAACAAAAAGAAGTGGAAACAATCTGTGAAAATATGTAATGAGTAGCTGGTGCTTTATCGACACCAACTTACCTTGTGCCAATATCCAACCAGCTTCCATAGTCTTGCACCAGGAAGAAGAAATGCTGAGGACAAGGAAGTTAAACATTTACCATGTAATGTTCACATAAATTCTACATTCATCAGAAAAGGTATTGAGCCAATAAGGCTTTTTAGGGTGTGAATTAAATTGCCCAGTAGTCTGATATTATCTCAAGTAATTTACCAGTGCCATGACATCAGAAATAACCAGGACAATGAGGAATAAACTGGAAAGGAAGAGGACATAAAAAAAAAATCAAATGGAAAGAAAACATGAACAACCAAAATGTGTAACAATATCCGTGTACTGCAGAAACAGCATAGATGCAATTTGTATTTTATATTTCTTAACAGACTAAAAATGTGTTCATGTTGATAAATTGAACATGAACAAAATGTCAGATACAAACGTCAGACCAAAATTACCTTCTTGATGAGAGCTGTGTTGCAACCTGGATGGTCTCAAAGGTACACATTACTATGATAAATGGAATAATAACCTGAGAGGGGAAAAAAAAGACAATTTTAAAGAAACTTAAAGACAATCAACATGAAATCAGCAACTGTAATTGGCGCACACATTTACACGCTGATGATGGGAAGCTATTGGATTGTAGCCTGGGTGGGGGCAGTCTGACAGAAGAGAGGCTGCTATATCGCATCATCTGCCCTTCTAATTAATAGCAGCAGGCGAGGTGGTTGAAGCTTCTTACTCGACTACATGGAGAAGGAATTGAATTCCAGAGCAAACTCCTACCACCGTTGCAGCGAACATTTAACAGAGAACAGTTCAATCCATAATCTGACAATGGAAGTGCACAACACCTGCGGACCAACGCAGGCATGTCTGTCTGCTTAAACTGACAACAAGCCAGCCTTAATTAAATCAGGCAGCCATGCGGCCCACGATAAACTCATGGAGTTAGTGCAGATCAAAAAAATAATCCTTGATTTGAAAATCGGTGTCCTCAAATACTCTCCAATCAATCTGACTGAGGCTGAGCTCTGTCTGAATGAAAGCGGGGTGGAAAAAAATGTAGCCTTCAAATATGTAAAGCTATAAGAAACGTGTTCCAAAAGATTTGCAGTTGTAATTGCAATGAAGGGAAAATAATACTAGAAAGCATCGACTCAGTGGGGCTGAGGCAAATGCAAGTGCATATCACTCCTTTCATATTGTTATGTAAAAAAAAAAAAAACACAAAAAAAAAACATTCAATCTTTTTGAAACATCAGTTTCATGTTTGTCTATATGTTGAAGTGAGTTCCTCTTTACATTTTAATGGGGATATGTAAAGAGAAATGAATAATACTGTGAAGTTCTTCACACGACATGACATAACAAACACCTAGAGTGGCCTACCTTCCACATCATGAGCCCCCCCATGATAAACGGGTTGAAAACAGTGAGGAAACAGTAGATGGAGGCTGGGTCAAAACTAGACAACAGCAAAAAGAGGAAGCATCAGTAACTACAGAGAAAACTAGAGTTAAAGTAAATCAGAAACATAAAAAAAAAGAACCAGTTTTGAGAAGAACAGCAGACCATTAACATGTTGCTTTTAAACTTCACATTTCCGTAATTCTGTTGGTGGCAAAGAAAATGTCTTGGTTCAAAACCTTCAGAGACTAGTTTCACTAAACAAACTAAAGCACATCATAAACGGAAATACGTTTTCACAGTTCACTTCTCTGCTTCCTCTATTTAAATGATCAGAAGGCATCTTTAATAAAGCAAACACTGATGAGACCAAGCACACAAGATGGGTTCACTAAAACCTCAGCGCCTACAACTATCCTATTCACGCGTCGTGTCATTTGTAACACAAAAACAAGCACAAGAAAAAAGGACGTTCAAACACACAAACATTATCCTACCTGTTAATGGACGCTATGTTCCCTGTGCCAAAGAAAGCTGTTATTATAAAAAATACCTGAAGAAAATAATAGGGAAAAAACTGAAGTAATGTGAATGTAACATATTATTTAACTATTTTAAGGGTGCTGCTAAAATTCTACAAAGGTTATCTAAGCTCATAAGGACTACCTTTAACAACCCTCTGAGAATAAAGCACCTCAGTTTACTAGCTTTTACTTTAACTTGCAAACAATTACAGTACACCAAGGATACAAAAAAATATGATCTTCTGATGTCGTCCAGCTTCAGCTGTCGGATTTTGGTAATGTCAATGTTGGCTGAGAAGTCAATTGTGGACAGCTGAAAACAAAGGAACACAATTAGAAACCACTTTTGGGCGTTTTTAATGAGCAATTTGCATTTGGCGCATGATCGACTGACTAAAAACCTGATAAAATATCTCCCACCAGAAAGGTCACTTGCCTGACTTAAAACTATATAAACGGTCTACCGCAGAAGAAATGTGGGTGAAAAGCTTGTGGCAACATTAGACAAGAATTTGGATGGGGTCAAAAGTCAGAGAGAAGAAGAGGAAGAGGAGTGCTATTGATCCCCCACAATTACAATTTACGATATTTGTCATCAAAACTTTAGCCATTGTTTACAGAACATTCCTCTGGAGTACATTGCTATATTGACAAGACTAATCAAAACTGTTTTATCCAAAAACAATGAGACAAGGACGTGTCATTCTGAGGCACTGATATGTTCACTGACACAGATATGTAATTTTAAGAGATGAACTACAAATTTTGAGAAACAAACTGGGTTTTGTAGGTGATCCACACCGTTTTGGCCCATTTCTCCAGACAGTGTAACAGTGTTTGTTTTTTTTTTTGTTTGTTTGTTTTTGTGCTTCCTTGCAGAACTTTTCAGCTCAACAGGCACATTTTCCATGACTGAGATCACGTCTTTGCAGGGGCCATTCGACTTTGTTGTATTTAGACCACTTTGTGACTTATCTGGTTGCATGGTTAGGGTCATGGTTCATTTGGAAGACTTGTTTGACCGACTCTAGCCAAACACTTCAGTTATAGTTTTATCACACAAAATAACAATATTTGTCACTGTATTCAATTTCGCATTTTTTTTTTTTAATTGCTTTTGGAGAAATGATTATTTCCTAGCTGAAAGGTCTTTCAGGCTATGTTGTTGCAGAATTTGTTTTGCAGTGAGTAATGACTTCAGCCTGCATCTTCACAAGGACTTTTGCATTTGTTATGGTATTAATACCAACATTTCACACCAACTTATAACATGCAAAAAAAAAAAAAAAGAAATTCTCTAGAAGGTTTGAGGTGTTTCCACAAACACAAAGCCACAACCTTACTATTTGTTCGTTCACCAACTATTTAAAGGCATAACAGTAAAAAATATTATGACAGACATGATTCTGCGAGCTCTCTCTGACTAAAGTAGGAAATCTTTGGTCTGATTCTTTGTGCAAGAGTGAGTAAAAAACAATTAAATGTTATATTCTTTTATATTTTAAGTCTACTAGCGAAAGCAAAAGCTACATAGTAGTTAATGTGGACACAATTTTTTTTTTTTTTTTTTAAAAACCAGACCTCTTGCCACATCCCCAATTTTTTCTCATTATAACTTGCATTCTAATGCTACCTCTTGTCTTCTGGAGTCACCCTGAGCGAGTAAGGCCTCCTGTTCAATGTTGATCCACACAAACATCAACCAAGACAAAACCGGAGGGAACAAGGCCTCTGACCTAAGTAGGATGGAACAGAAAGAATGTTTGCATTCGGCAGATTTTCTGAAGCGGTAAAGCTACAAAATACCAACTCAATTTAAAAAAGATCTCGCCATACCCAGTACTGAGAAGCAAGTAAGTGGATGTGAGAGACAAAAATATGCTGAGAAGTCGGTGAAAGAGACGCGTTGAGCTCAAAAGAGGAACAAAAATAGAAGATGCTGAGAAAAGACAGACAGCACACATAGCTTCACTGTGGCATCAGATCACTGTTTCAAATCAGAACGTGCGTTTTAAATAATAACTTCCAGTGGATTTTTCTGTGACACTGAGAAAAGTCTTTCGTCCACCAACCTAATGTGCTCCAGCTGATGATCTGATTTAGAAGGGGCAGGCCTTGTTTCTGCTGCAGGCTGGAATGTGTGAGCGATGGGACATACAAACACACGGCCACATGGATCATCTGTTGGGGTTGACAAGTAATACGTCTTTTAGCAATTGTTGAGAAGACAAAGAAAATAACACCCGGACCTGGAAAAGCAAACAATTACCTGACTGAAAAATTGCCGTCTGTCGCTTGTGTGCAGCGGTGTCCTCCGCCGTGATGACCAGAGATAACAGGCCGAAGTGAAGAGAGTAAGCAGGCCTGCACAGGCACTGAGGGAAACAGAAACTAAACTTTTAACTTTCTTTTGTTTGTTTTTGAAAATCAAAGGTGTTATGGAAGAGAGTCAAGACATCCTGCTAAAACTCTGTGCAGAGTGCCTCAAAAATATCTGCATTAATAATAATAATCTCTTAAAATCCTTAAAATGGGGAATTCACCTGAAATTGAACACGTTGAGTTTTTTTTTTTCTGTGTTTCAGAAGATATATTGGAATATTTTAATTTAATGCTAACAAAAGCTAATAAGATAAAAAAAAAAAGTTCTACAAATGAGTAAGCATGTTTATGGAGGAAAAAACTTCAAACGTCTGACCTACAGAAGAAATACATCCTTGCAACCATTTCTAGCAACTTCCACCCACAACTTCTACTTAAAATGATGATGCACTTTTCATACCTGGGAAGAGGGAAGTTAATGCATTTTCACTTGCTTTTCGCCCAGTTTTAAAGAAGTTATGCTTACACAACTTCACTAGAAAATACAGTACTGATCTAAAGCCACCTTATCTTATGCCTTCAAATCCAAAACAAAAACAATCCTACTTTTTTATTTTTTTTAATTGTGACCTGCCAGAAGCACTGTAAATGTTTCACTTCAGAAGTTGAAAAAACCAGAGCAATGAAAAACCAAATGTCTAAATGTGACAGCATTTCATTTCTGAGTATGAAGATCATAGGATGAAGTGGTAAATGTTCTGATAAACGCAAGCAAAATAAAGGAAGTACTCACACCAGACGTAGGTTAGGCTCTCTGCCCACAACGGGCATCAGGGGGAAAACAGCCAAGCACAGGCAGCCAAGAAGCCAGCTCAGTGAGCGAAGCTACACAGGAAAACAGTCAAAAAGAACCACAAACAGTGGTGAGTGGGGGATTAAGCACACAGTGAAATTTTGTTTAACGAACTTGCAAAAAAAAAAAAAAAAAAATTGCAACAAAAATTAGTACGCACAATTTGGACTTTAGAAAACTGAAACGTCAGATTTCTGTATTTCTACAAGAACTGAGGTATTAATAGTTTTCAAGGTCAGAGTGACTAAAAATATGAAGTGGTTTTTTTAAACAGGTTAGCATGTTCTTTTTTGAGACGTTTCAGGTTACCAGGTTTTTTTTCTAAGCTTTTGAGTCCAACACATGGACTCCAATGTCACTACAGAGAAAACCGTGACATACAGAGAGGTTCCTTGTTGACTTCGATGGTTGCATGGTGCAACGTGTCGTTGCGAGGTGTTTGTGGTAATATCTTGGGTTTTAAATTCAGCAAA